>NW_028141175.1:813673-1512422 GCF_030444845.1 Prenolepis imparis
AGCAGTGGTATCAACGCAGAGTACTAGCGTAACGCGGCTGGTGGAGGAGGACAGCGGGGGATGATGGCGGGGGTGGCGGCGAGCCCTTAAATCAGACCGCGGCGTGCGCGTTTGGCCTCCGGGATTACACACAGGAATTTTCAGCCGAAACGTTATCGCGACTGTCAACTGCCGCGAGCGAGAGACCCTGACCGTAGATAAGCCCGACGACGAATTAGGGAGCTTAAGCTTACGTCGTATCGGAGAATCCTTGCACTGAATTGGTAAGCCACGGTTAAGTTACTAATGTCTTCATTCGTTCGTAAGAGAGAGGACGAGAGAGAGAGAGAGAGACTCGCTTATAGTTATATACAGATTCCGGGATCCACGATTTAGCGAGATGAGATCTGCGGCGCCCGGAGGCGAGTGTTACGTTAAAAGCCATACTTGTCTTCCAGAGGAAGCGCAATTACACGATCGCTTATCGTTGCTCGCGAAGATCCGGGCCTTTATTTTAATAAGAAGTCCTCTCGTGAAATGGAATTAATAGCGGCTTTTATACGCTCTCTTCATTAGGTAGAATGTTAAGTATAATAAAGTTTGACAGGTGTTTCAAATTTTATGGACGCATAAAGTATGTCGCGGGAAGTTTGTGGCCTCATTGTTATCGTTAATATCTTTATCCAAGTATGGCAGAGTTTTACGCGCTCTCGTCGACGATTCCGGAAGCCAGATGCGAGATGGAATTTGTAGCCCGGGGCTATACTAAATCATAAATCATGGTGTTGTCTATTTCTACGCAGAGCGAGCAATCGCACGATCTCCTTTTATTGCTCGCGGACAAAATTTTGTAATAGAATTTCTTTTACGTGCAAAAAAGTTGTAAAATATATAATAAATATTAAAAGATTTATAAGTATATACTTTTACAGAGTGTCTTTTGGATTTTTCCAGATTTTTCCTCCCCTTTAATTGCGCGTAACATTTTTACGAGATCAAGATTATTTGCAATATGAGCAAAGATTCACAATTCTCTTAATGTGTTGGCACATGATAAATTACACGTTCCTCGCCATTCTCGACATTGTTAATCCTCGAATCTCCTAAACGAGCACGCGGCTGTTTGACGTGCAAACAATAATTATGGCCGAATTTCTTGACGACGTAAGTTAAACGAGGTACGGAATTGAATGATCGAGGGAGAAAGCGGAAGAGAAGAGAGCTGAAGAGAGCCGAACGCGCTGACGTGGCTCTTACATTCATCTAATAAGAGTCGTTGATCTGTTTTCCTATACGCCATCAGAAACATTCGTTTCCCGCCTACGAGCTGTTCTCGTTTAATTGGAACATCGCGTGATACCGGTGATGGTGTATTATCGATTTATCAGGGCAGGAAAAGGGGGCATCGGTCTTTCCGTGGCATCAAGAACATATATCCGAGATAAATTTCCTCTCTTTGCTCTTCTCCTCCTATATTTGACAAGAGAGAAAATGCGCCTCGGCGTAAAACTCTACAGATGTCAGTGGCGTTAAACAATGATTCCTTCCGCACCCTTTATTCGTAGGACGCGTGACCGACCCGTTCGTTCATTTCGAGATCGTATTCTCTCTCGGTCCTTCTTCCCTTGTCTCCCTCCCTTCCGGGCATTGAAAGGCAGCTGCTTACGGCACGCGTAAAATACGAGCGGGAAAGTATTACGAGCTCGACTACGAATCCCGATCGATCGATCGAAGGAGCGAGAGAAACGGAAAGAGGTGGAAGCGTCGTTATTTACGCCGGATTGAATGCGCGACATCGATGGAAGTGGCGGAATGCATTAACGGATGAAAGGGATCGTTGAAAGTGAGGTACTTCATTCGGTAATGTCGTTAGCGATAGCGTCGCGTTATAAACATGGGATTAAAAGGGAGGGAGTGGGGGGAATTTGTGAATAAATTTAATGATAATACATTTTATGCGGAGAGATTGTAGATGTCATATTATCAGAAAATTATTAAGGTATTTAATCAAGTCGCATTTTAAAAGCAAAATTTACATGAATACACAGAGAAAAAGGTTTCTTTAGATTTAATATACGTGTTTGTTTCACTTAGATTTGTTTCAATACAAAAACATAATGTTATACGAAACATTATTTTGTTAAATAAAAATTTAATAATTTCATTGTATTAAACCATATTGTTTGATAGAAAAACAACTCTTATTTGGAATAATGCTTTTCAACCAAATAATATTTGTTTGATGAAACAAAACATTTATTTGCATTAAAAATGCTGAAATATGCTGCATTTAAATAACAACATTGTTTAATGTATAACATTATGTTTTTGTACTGAAACAAATGTAAGTGAAACAAATTGTCCTTTTCGATTACTCGGTCAGCTTTGAGTAATGGAAAAGAACAGACATGCATCTTGTGCACTAAAAGAAAAGATTGTTAACTTGACTAAACCGTTCAACTATTTTTAATTATTATTTTGTTAATTATTATTTTGTTAATTGAACATATATTAGTATTTAAGTCAAATACATTTTGTTAGATTTAATATGTTATATTTAATTTAAATATTTTTATATGTTCAATTAACAAAATATTATTTAGTTGAGCGATTTAGTCAAGTTAATAATTTTTTTCAGTGTGCCACTGAAAAAATTATTTTTTTGACTGCAACTAAAATATTTAGTACACACATTTTGGTTGGCCGTATAAAATATTTTACTTATACTAACCATATTTATCATAGAGAAAACAAAATTCAAAAATTTATTTAAATTAGCGCAACCAAATTATTTGCTTAATTTCTTTAGTTTTTTTTACAGATAAATTATTATCTTGAAAAAGTGTTTAATTATATTATAATTTATATATATATATATACATAATATACATAATATATAAATTACTATGTTATGTCTCCCTCGAAACCCTACAACTTTTGTAGGAAACATTTTTCGATTTAACGCAGTGTTTCTGACAATGAGATATTTGAGTGGGTCCTTTAAAATGGGACACCTGGTATATCACTCTAATGAATATCGAACGTTTATTAAATTTCGTTTAGTATCTAAAACTAGTTTTCAGAAAATATCGGTATAAATACGTATAATATTTTAGTGTTTTAATAATCTCTTGTTCATTCTATAGAAATCCTAAAAAGTTTCTAATTTCTCTTTTCTCTCTAATTATTTTAATAAAAGTATAACCAAAATAATTTTTTAAGGATGACGGGAACGAATCTATAATCTTAGTCAGCAAATATAAAAAGATCTAAGAAAGAAAAAGGGGAGATGTAACGTCGATAAGCACGTCGATAGAAGAAATGACAATAAAGTCAGATTTAATAGAGAATTCTCGCATACGAGCGAGTCTATACCGTGTCGATGCGACATGTAAAACCTTAGGACCTGACGTCGGCATATTGCATTATCGTCCGACTTATGGGTTTCCATATTCAATATGATAGTGAGCTGGGGAGGGTCGATCTTGGAACGATCTTGGTAGGTGGAGCGTATTTCAAAACTAGAAGGTTTCTTACGGGAAAAAAGGAACCAAGCGAGAAGTATAATATATATTACATATAGAGCGCCATGTGACCCATACGTCAGTTCACGAAGGGGAACTTTTTAAAGTGAGAGTTTATACTGCCATCGCGCGACGCACTCTAAGTGAGAGCTTTCTCTATTTCTATTTTACAACGTTGAACAGACTGCCGCGAGATTTATGGAATAATAATGATAATATAACCGTTAACTATAAATAAATACACTCAAATTTATTTAAGATATTAACGCGGAATTTTATTCTATTGATATAATTTTTCGTATATAATGGAAAATTCATAATCGTTTAATAGACAAAACTAATAATAAGCAAAGTCTGAAGAAATAAAGAAATGTGACAGGATACTAAATTTTAATAAAAAATATTATGTCATTATATGTTGTTTTTAATATTAAATATCTTGATAATTATACCTTGAGTCAAAATGTACTTGGAATTAACTGCAAGTGCAATATCCTGTCTATATTTATATAAAATCTATCATTTTCGATACTAGCTCATTTTTTATAATTAAAACACACAAGATTACTTCTGAGATAAAGTAAATTTTAAATTCGTTAAAAAATCAGAACTGCACGCGATTTTTTGGATATGATATATAATAAATGAGATACGTCAGAAAAAAATAAAACAGATTAGATGAACGCGGGACGATATATTATGAAGGCGGGAAAGAAAAATGAAGTAAAATCTCGTGAGACCTGAAGGAGAATAGAGTAGCATCCTCGGTTTGCGCCTGCAACAAACCGCTTCGACGGTTTCATGCATGCGGTTTGCCTGGGTACAGGAGCACATATACAGGGTGTTCTAGCAAAATGGTATGAATAAATGATATCGTGTTATTTCCAACGTCATTGGCAACAATCTTTACTTTATCAAAATTTAGCTCGTATCTTTATTCAAATTTTCCCTATAGCTTTGTCTATATTTTAAATACATAAATTTTGTATATTTTAAATATAATTAAGTATAAATTTTAAAATTTAAGTAAAAATATTTATAAAAAATTTCATTATATGAAAGAAAAGAATATAAAATAATTATAAAAATCCAGATGAAATTCTACAGTTACAGTTTTATTATTGCGTTTTATGATTAATGAGAAATATAAGTATAATTCCTCATTAGATAACAATTTGATTCAAGAAACAGAATATAAAACGTTTTTGCGACAATAATCCGATATATTTATTATGACCGAGAGAGAGAGATATCATCTATTAAGTAATCCACCTATAAAAGACCCGTTTCACTGCTCATAATCGGACGCTTATTGCAACCTACGCCTACGCTTTTACAAATGGTACGCTACCGCATGCTGGAACAGATAAATAATACTGGAGACGGGAAGAAACAGATGCAAGAGAGGGATGAAACAAAACCGGAGGGGTGTCGTCTGATTGCCTTATTTTTGTATCCTTAATATAACGCACGCTATCTTCAAACACTTTCCACGTTTCTTTAAATTTTAAATCACATCACACTGTATAATATTAATAATTTAATTAATTCTTGTTTTGAATAATCGCTTGACTATACATTTGCTAGAATATTTTAGTATATATCTCTTTTCTATCGCTTCTCTTATATTTTTGACAAAGGTGACGTAAATATATATTATCAAATTAATAAATAAAATGTAAGGTTTCGTGTTCTATTATTATGTGGTTTGGCAATTTTACTGATTTTTTATTTTTACGATTTTTCATTCTTTTTTTTTTTTTCTTAAAAGGATTCTTTTTTGACGTCCAATCAATTCTGATCAGATGGATACTGGCGCTGCCAGAATTGTATAAGAAATAGCTGTGTACGGCTCTGAAAGAATGTCGTCGACGGTGCGGAGAGAAGAGGGAACGCGGAGGATGGGGCACCGTGGGGGGTTCCATAGGCGCGCGCGTTATGGTCAACGCGCTTGCTATAATAAAACTATTCCTGTCGTAGCTTACGCAATGGGGAGGGTCGAATCCCGTAGGATATAAATGCCGCTCGGGGTGTTTTCCTTCCTTGGACCGTGGCCGGCCACCTTCCACGGGTAGATTCAATCACGACCCCTTCGACTATACCGACGAAACTCGCGTCTCGAATACCAAGCGGATCTTCTCTCTCCCTCTCTCTCTCTCTCTTTCTCCGACATTAGAGCGTCCCGTCTTTTTTGATCGTGACGAGAATCGCGTTCCCGTAGCCGGGAATTCACCTCGCTCATTCGCTGAGCATCTCGACGACGGACGAATTTCCTCGCTCGTTTTTGTCGGACCCGACTAAACGTCCGAGAGAAGTTCCAGCGTATGCTGGAGAACCTTCCCTTCGTCGGATACAACTGGCTACGTGAAAGATCGTGGTACATAAATTCAAGAAATGTCGCGATCGAAGAAATAATTAATCTTTAAATTAAATCGACTTAAATTAGTATTTCTATTTCGACCTTTTATCGATTTCAACTTTCCGCTGGTTATGACAATCAAGTCTTTCGCGATTCAAAGATGAAATATCTTTCTAATTATATAATATTGCTCTTTTCAAAGCGCTGACAAATAATAATTTGATAATATGATTTGAAAATAATTAATAGTTAAATTTAAATATCTCGCAAGAGAGAATTAAAAAAAAAAGCGAATACAGAGTGATATCTGATTACTGCTGCACGTCTCACCGCTCTGTCATTCTGTATACCTCCGCAAAGCCTTATCCACGCGAGAGACCGTCAACGTAAATCGTACTGACAGTCTACGTATTGCTAAGTTAAAGTCCACGCGCGCAGCAAAAGAAGCACGTCTCGAAAAACGGCGCTTCCACTTATCTAGGAGGGGAACAAAACCACTCGTTTGCACGCACACACGTTCGCACACAAAAGTACGAACGCACGCACGCACGAGCAGCAACGCCGATCGATTTCGCGCTTCGCAACGCGCTCTTTGTCTCTCTCCCTCTCTTTCCGCTTATCTCCTTTTCGTTCCTCTTTCCTATATATCGGTCCTGCGGCTTTTTCGCTACGACTCCAATATAAGACGTTTTCCCCGCGAAGTTTCGGGCCCGCGGCCGCTCAAGTTTCGATGGAGGTCTATCGTCTGAATACCAAGTACTTGACTCGCGCCTCAAGGGAAGGAAAGGAAAGACAAGGGGATTCGGGTGAGATCAGCGCGTCCCTTAGGGACGTCCGTTAGAGAAGAAAGAGATCGTACGTGTCGGCACACAATTTTGACAGCATCGGGAATTTTTATCGATAGCCAACTCTCTCCTATGCGTGGTATTGCCTTTTAGAATGATAATGTATTTACGAACCCATGTATCGGACATGTGTACGGCACACTGTGTGTCGGCTGTTTACAAAATGTAAGCGGCCAAGTTTCCATAATGTAGGTATTGAATTATTCGAGTTTGAAAAAAAAAATCTTGAATATCCGAATCTCCCTTATTAAATAAAAGAAACTTCTTATGTATTTTTTAAATCATTTACCATCTTTTATACGTATTCACGAGTCTATAAATTTCAATAATTATTTATCAATATAATTAATCTAATCTATTAATATAATGAATATAATAAAATGTCGTTCGATACGAGTCGCTGTTCATTTTGTCATATCGTAAACGACAGCGAAGAGTTTTCTGAACGGTTCTAAATTCTGCAAAAGGTAATCGAGAGGAGGATTAAGCGCGAAGAGGGATGAATAAATAGCTCGTTTTGACTTCATCCAAGGTTAAATTAAGATGGATTATCGAAATAATGGCAACGGCCGAGGCCTAAACGAAGGAAAGGGCCCTGTGTGTGCAAACGAGTTAATACGCATTATTCCCAACTGTGGCACAGAACGCAAAATCTACGACGCGCGCGAACGAGACATTAGTTTGCCGTGCAGAGGATTACCGGTAGCTATAGCTCCTCCTTAATCCTGATTTAGGGATTTCGAGGCGAGCGCACACCTCCTTCTCGCCTTCTCGGCAAGAAAAGATGGCAACACATATCGGAGTGAGAGACGATTTAAATTATCGTCGAGAACATCCTTAAACATTTTCCTTTCATTTGCAAGATAATTAAAGAGACTCATCAGCAATTATATTCTTAGTATATATATAATGTTATTCATTTTTATGTGCGCACACTCTGTAACGAAGTATATGTAATATAGGAATGTACATATGCAAATGTGTACATTTATAGATGCATCGATTTCCGCATATGTGCGCATGAATGACTACGCGTCGACTTGCAGGTACATGTATCCTTAGATAGGATAGTCGAAGATACGCAAATTAGCTTATCCGCGAACGTATTCTGGATTTCTAGTAGCAGTTACACGGAATTTATAGATGCACGGGACTTTCTGAACAACTTGCGGCCTGAATATATGCGTACGAGTATCTTCTGTATATAGCGGATCCGGATTTATAAATCTATATCTATATACACGTGTAAGGTACACTTTTTCGATATAAGTCGGGTTGATAATTAGCGCGACAATCTATATAGATACACGAATTTCCTCGGATCAGGCTCCGACTGGCAACCGTGATGTTGTACAAAAGCCAATTAAAGCGGATCGGGTACCGCGTGTTACCTTTGACAAGGGCACGGTAATCGGAACCGACGCCGGAGACGAGAACCACAAAGCGCGACTAGAGCGACGGGACCGACGTCATCTTACGGGATTCCGAGGCCGTGTTAGTATCAGATCCTTTAGAACTCCCCACACGATTTACGATCGGCGTATCGTCGTCGCAATGTGCGTGCCTCGCAATAATGTCGCGCGAAATTCAGCTTAGGGTGGTTCGACGCATAAACGCGTCAACGAACGTGTTGAAAAAAATCGTCCAGTAGACAAAGTCGGTGTTCTCGCACCAGCGTAGTCGCTACAGAATTAGGGGAAACGTCAGGTGGGGTTTGCTAATCGATTTTGTGAAAGAAAGATTCGCACCAGTCGAGTAAATGGAGATTTTTAATTGTTGTTTCTGATATACATGTATTTATTTTAAAGAACTCTATTAATCCTGGTAACAGTTTATACTATATATATTCGAAATTTAATTCTGCAATATGTGATTATTTTATTCCGAATAATTTATAGCAGAAAAAAATCAATTTTATACATGTATCGATCATTAAGCTATGAATAATCGGAATCGAATTGGTTTTTTCTGCTGTAAATTATTTGAAATAAAATACAATAAGTATTGCAGAGTGAAGTTTTCAATTATATATTAAGAGTCAAGAGTTTTACTGTAAAGATAAAAAATAAAGATAGAAAATTGACTTATTGCATCTGATGTTGATAAGAATAAAAAAAAAAGAGAGAGAGAGACGCCGCGTTCTTTGCATAAGCTACGCCACTGTATTCGGCGAGAGATTTACCTCACGTTCGCGAATCCGATGCGCGAGTGTTGCACGTTCGTCATCCGCCATCGCAGCTGCTCGCCGACGGTGTAATAGGGTCCTTGCGAGAAACGACGCATCCTCTCTACGCACAACTGGGTCTTCCTTCGGATACCTCGAAGCGAGTTTTAGCGAGACGAGCGCGAGCGACGCGAGGGTGACGCGCGCCATGATCCAAGGGTTGCAACCCCCGCGGCGGCATCCACCCTCCGCCGATTGCCGGTGCGTCACGGCGACACTTCCATGCAAAACCGATATATTATTATTGTCTATCGATACAGAGTGTCGCGGTCCACTTGATGCGCATCGAGATCGAGAGATCTAGTTTCCCCGGCTATAGCCCGCGTATTAGAGAGAATCGCTTCTGCTATGACGTAGGATTTGTGGACGCGTGAATAGTAGATGCGTGAATTTATGGATATGTGCGGATTGCAGACGCATAAATTTGTCACCGGCGTCTATTGTAGACCGCGTATTATAGATCGTAGATTTATCGAATTCCTGATTGCGTAAATAAAATATGAAGATTCTCAAATACGAGATGGATTTACGCGCAATGCGTATTTGTTAAGCTACAATAAATATTCGCGTCTTCGAATTTATGGATAAACGGATATAAATTTGTGAACGCGGGTCTCTGAAATCGGATTAAGATTTACAATCTCGCGCGCGATTTACAGCAAATTTACAGATGGACAATATATACGGATGAGATACGTATATATAAATATGCACTTTCGGGCGCGGCTAACGCGAGATAAATTCGTTAGCGGGATACTTCTGCCTTCTGTATCTTTGTTTCTTTTTTATTTCGTTTCCGAAAGGCACACAGTCACGAGGCGAACGGGTAAGCGTCGGACGAAACACTAGCGTCGGCGATATCGGGGGTGCAGTCGTAAGGGCGCGCCCCTCGTTACGAGCCCCCCCGTAAGCTGGAGAGCTCGCTCGCTCGCGCGCGTGTTATGTATATGTATATATGTATGCACGCGTATATATATATATACATCGCCGTGTCCGCGAAGGGCTCCCTCGACCTGCCGTTGCCTGTGTTACGGCCGCAGCTCGTCCTCCCTTTGCCGCGGCTATGACTAATAAGAACTAGAAGACCGTGTCACACGACGGGTGCATCGCGCGATGTTAAACGATGCGAGGGTGGCGCGTCATCGTATAGTACACGATGTCTCATAGGGATGGACCAAGATACCGGAAAAGTGTTTGAGATTTTTTTACAAACTAGTTACAAATAATTAGATATCTTTCTGAAAGATTTTCGATTGACATGTGTCTACGATCGCCTCTCTTTTTTTATAATAATTTAATATAAATGAATTATGTAATCAATCTTGAATTGTATAATAAATAAATGAAGAGTTTAAGTACAATTTTATTATTCTTAATTTTGTAATTTCTCAATTATTTATACCGACCACGACATATCATGATATATGACGCTCTGATATTTAAATGAATAAAAAAATGTAGATCTCTTTTTTTTTAATAGGCCATCCCTGCATGCTATCATCAACGGTACGATCGATTGTCTAGACACGCCTAATGTCGCGACAGTCATTGAGACAAATTATAGATTTGTGAGTAATTCGCTCTCCCACTCTGACAATTTATATAAGAACTTATTTCCTTTCATATAACCACGTTGTTTTCTTAGAATTTCTTTTTACTCTATTTTTTCTATTTTCTTCTATCTCCCCTGAATTAATTTTTTATAATTGAAAAATTAAACTGAATAATTAGAAATTTCATATCACACATCATTTTCAGATATCAAATATTTATATATTATTTTAGAGTGCAATTTTTTTATCAATATAAATTTTTTTATGTATTGCCTAAATTAAATTAAATAGGTGTAACATAAATGTCGATAGATAATTAATTAGAACTTATTAATTAGATTATCAATTAGAATTTATATATATATTCACTTAGATTATTCATTTATATAGAAATAAATAAATATAAGCGTAATAAGATTCGAAAAATGAAACGTGTTTCTACATAAAAATTAAATATTAACAAATGTCGGATAACACACGACTCAGCTCTATAAAACCTATCTTTGTTTAATTCTCACGTGCTTGGTATCACGCACGATACCGATGAAATGTCTCCGTGCTAGAACACGCGGTATCGCAATCGGCGTTGCAGTAACCTCAGCAACCCCACCGACTTTCACCCTTTATCCCTTTCTACGACACATTAGATGGGCCATCTCGTTTCGCCCTAGCGTTTTCCTCTCGCAGGCGTGCGAGCTGGAACTTTTTATCACGCGCCATATGCGAGAGAGTTACCCTATATATATTTTTTTCTACCTCCCCCCTCCCGAAAAGTGTTAGTACATCAAATTTTCTACCGAAGGAGAGCCCCATGTGTCGCGCGATCGTTTGGATATAAATAAGCGCGAATCGAAATTCGTACCGCGTTCCACGACGACGCTCGGTAATGATCCTCTGGAGGAAAAAATGTCGCGGGTGGAACCGGTGTTCGATTCCACCGAGATTGCCTCTCGTTCCGCAAGAACGACAAGGGAATGCCGTAGCCACACGTGAGAATTTGCATGTTCAAAGAATACGCTTCCCGTCTCTCTCTCCCTCTCTCTCTTATATCGCAAGCAGGATACGTCAAATAGAGGACTGAGAAAAAAAGTGGCAATTTTCCATTTAATTTACATCGTGACATGTAAAGTAATGCATAATATAGTGACACTCAGTTATTAAACTTGTATTCAAACGAAGCAGTTTTGAGAGAAACTCATAATATATTGTATACAGTAAAAAAAAAAATAAACAATCAAATTTAGTGGCACAGTTATATAAGAACTTGCACGAAAAATAATCTAAATGGGCAAAAACTGATAAAAAAGCAAAAACAACTCGATGTAACCGCACCGGAAAATCTCACGTGTATATTAATTAATTATGATCTATACGACCTACTTTACGTTCCTCAGATTTACCTCCTCCCGCTCATGAGTATTAAAGTTAGCTACAGGAACTTTGCATTTTACACCAATTACGCATATCACCGGAACATATACGTGTGCCTTCATCCTCATAATTTCATAACACGAGCGTGTTGCTCTCTCTCTCTCTCTCTCTCTCCTCTGGCGGAGTTTCGTTGACGACGATGTTTTTTTCCTTTTTTTTTCACCAAACATCACAAGTGTCAGCGAAACGTCCAGACGCAATGAATCGCGCGAAAAACGGATGACACGGGACAATGCGATAAGCGTGAAAAAGCGCGATATGGGAGCGACGACGGGAACGTCGAATTTGTAGATGGGTGCTACAGGTGCATCTCGTCGCATTTTTCGGCGTTAGCAGCTGCGACGGGAGAGAAAGGGAGAGAGAGAGAGAAAGAGAGACGAACTAGACAGATCGATGGCTATTTCATTCAAACGCGATTGTCGAAAACTCTGGGAAACCCGATGTAAAAGCGAGAGTAAAACACGAGATGGGAAGAGTACGACACGAATAGAACGAATATTCATATGTATATAATTTAAGTAAATCTCAAAATATTAAATCATTATGTGAGCTTAAAATATAAACCAATTTTTATATTCCATTATAATTTTATGACAACAAATTTTAATGTAAAAAGATTCAGATAACAGAAAGAAACACGAGATGAGACGATGTCGTGGGAAAAGAGACACAACAACGTAAAGAATCGAAGGTGATAAGAAATGAAAGGAAGGTAATAAGTAACGATAACACAGGGATGAGGGTAGGGAGAGGTAAAGAGAAACATCCCGCTGGTTGAGGAAACAAGACAGGGACCGGACTTGCGGAAAATGAGGTAACGAGAAGAGGAAATTCGCCGGGGATAGGGTCCAGAGAGAAGATTCAACGTGGGGTCGAACGAAAGGGCAGAGGGCTGGAAGAAAAATCACGTCAAATATTTGTTCCGCGCGGTATACGAGTCGGCGTCGTGTCGCTGAGAAAAATCGGCAAATCAAGAGTCGGTGACAGCGAAGGAATTTTATTCGAGACGAGGGGGACACACTCTTTCTCGTCCAATCTTATGATTTCCATGTTTCCTGTACCCTCCGCCTTTGACAACGTATACGAAAAAGAATATATCTCTCGATGTTTCGATAGCAGCGATCAAAGACATTACAGGACATTCGCATAACCTGTTAGAAGTTAGCCCCCCACTTTTAGAATTAACATATTTTCACGGCTGTGCTGAATTGTACTAGGTTTGTGCTATATTGTGCTCGAATATTATAACCATAATATGAAAAATACGAAAGAAAATGGAAAAAAAAAATTTAAGTCAGCCTCCCACTTTTCGTTTTTTTCAATTTTTGCGATTGTGCTGAATTGTGTTAAGTTGTGCTAACATTGTGCTAAAATATTATTTTTAAAAAATAATAACAAAAAAAGTTATGATAATTATATTCAATATTATCCAAAATGATTTTTTTATCATAACTTTTTTTATTATTTTTTTAAAATAATATTTTAGCACAATGTTAGCACAACTTAGCACAATTCAGCACAATCGTGAAAATATGTTAATTCTATAAATGGGGGGCTAACTTCTAACAGGTATTCGCGCACGCATAAAAAGCGTTTATCTCGCTATTAAGAGTCTATTATATTTTATACATATTTCTATTTTTATATTTTATTTAATTTAGATCTATTAAGAGTCAACCTTCCATTGTATTCTTCTTCATTGCAATGTGATTCGCCCAAAAGAATTTTAACATATATTGAAAATATCTCTATTAAAAGTTTTAAAGAAAAACATACACTTCCTTTTTCATAGCAATATTACAGTATTTACGTACCATAAAAGTTCTCAATGTCATTAATAAAATATATAATTTATTACATTCTTTTTGGCTCGACGTTTTTAGCCACACAATGCAAAATTACAAAAAGGCACGAAAATCGTCAAATTATGTAAAATTAATTCGAATTCGTGTTTACAAATTTGCATATATTCGCAAACTTGTATGTTTCTCTAAATCAACGTATTGTGCAAATCACAAATGTGCAAAATCCTATAGCTAGGGATCTATACAAGATCAGTTACAGTACATCGCTCACACGAACACACGACACAGCTAATCGCAGATAATCCCTTTCTCGTGGATTGGCGTGACTAAAGCAGAGCAATGCGACGCGCAAAGTGCATTATAGCACTGTCGAGATTACATTGAACTCTCGAGGAAAAAAAAATGAATAAAAGGAAAAAAATTATTTTAAATTATATAAACATATATTGAAGAAAAAATATAATGCGACTTTTTCTTGGTATGTCGGTGATAAATTTTGTCACTGTAATTTATAATAATTTTTCCAATTAATCATTTAATGACAAGTTTACCTCTTCTTTCATTTATATTGTTAAAAAAAATATTTTACGGCGTATTAAAGCTGCTTGATATTTTATTCCAAAACAAACGTATAAAGAGAATATTCTTTCGAGATTTCTCGCTCGTGACCTACACGTCCTGGCAGGGCGCACCGGAAGGTGGTTTCGTCGTGGATCGTCACGTGACGCGTTTCTATTTTCGGACGACGTCACGCGCGTCCCGACGTCGGTATTTTTAAGATTTCCGTTGCGCACAAACACGCGCAAATCCGCCCGCCCTTCCAGGAGAAATCCTCCTTGTGCGGTAGATCCGCGCCAAAGACGGTCGGGGGACGCAATATTTTCGCGATCTCGCCTCTCGAGATTTCCTTTCATCGTCGTGACTTATGTACATTGCAGCGCGAGCGCGGCGCATAATCGACTCGCACCGGGAAACGGACTGACTTCTCTTAACATTCACGTTTTTACGATCGGATTTCTTTTTACGGTGGGCTTTAATTAAACCGTAACGTATCTCGTATCTACTCGCCGCGAGGCGAAGCCGAGCTCGTTATTACGCCTGCGCTATTAATTCTCGATGCCCCATGATCGAGGATTATGCGTGCGGCTGCCGGAGAAAGTATATGTATCTCGAATGCGACTCGTTTTTTTTTCAATCGTAAATTAAAAATCTTTAATCCGTTCCGAAACGGCAATTTTCTTTCTGTCAAATGGACGATGTCCTAGATAATTTTAAGTCTTGTTAAATCGTTTGCAATGACATTAATAAATTACGAAGTTCGAAGATTGGTATTTATTAATAGCATGTAACGAAATAAATAATTGAGAAGCGAACCAGTGTAAGTCGCGCTTTTATTGATTTTAATTTATTGTAGTTTAATTAACTATGCAAATCGCACGATTAGTCTATCGCGTCCTCTTCCCTGAATACTTTCGCCGATATTTTCAAACTAAAAAAAAAAAAATTGGCAAGGAATTTTACAATTATTTGCACATTAATTTTGTAACAGAATTCACAAACGTGTTAAATGATCGGAATTCTTGCATAAATTTAAATATTTATTAAATTTAAATATTTATCTCGAGTGTTTTTACTTTTATATTTTATTTTATTTTATTTTAATTACAAATGAGAATTAATATATCCACATATTTTGTCGTAAATACCATATATCATTCCCCCCATTCCATCTATCGAAAGGACACTTCAGTGCGTTCAGTTAAAAAAAAATTTCATTAAAATGGCAACACACAAAATTCTTTCTGCTCATCGTCAAGCGGTTCGCCACGCGCTTTACGATTCCGGGTGAAAATAAAACAGCATTAAATCAGACTTTATCTGAGACAACAAGGGTGCACCGGGGGCAAACGCTGCAAGCGGCTATAAATTCGCGCTCGTTCCTCCGTGCGCGTAAAAATGAAATTCGTTTTCTGCGACAGCTCGCGCGTATTCGCGCGAACCTTCTCGATAAGTTCCCCGCGTGTTGATAATCGTAGCGTTTTCTCGAGATATCCCTCTTCCACAAGTACGCGTAAATTCTAATCCGACATTATCTGCTCTCTTAGGTGCCAAACATTAATGTTTTATCGCATTCCCAAACTACATACATCTCTAACTAGTTACATTATAATCATAATGTAATACTTTATGTAAATTTTATAATTATTCGAAATTAAAATAAAAGTATATATAAGTTTATTGTACTTTATGTACATTTTAAAAACTTTTTGGAATTTTTTTAGATACAAAATACATATATAATTTTATATACATTTCATGATGTCTAATTATTTTTGTTTTATATTTTTAGTTTTTAATATTTCAATATTTTATATACATAATTTTTCTACTATATATATTTTACATCTATTTATATTTTTCATTCCTGATCTTTTTAATAATTAGCACAAGTCACTAATAAACATGTGTATGAATGAGAAAATCATCACTATATGGTAACTTGTTTAAGCTATAGCGATGGATAAAATATAGTAACATTTGATCATAAACTTCCATAGCATACATATATAATTCCTGTAGGAGCGTGGCAAAGAAAGATTTCATTGTGAATGGATGAATGCGTTATCGAAACGACGGCGGCTCTTGGTTTCTCGAGGTACGTTCGTCAACGAGTCGCGTCGTACAAAATCTGCGTCCGCGATATCACACGCTGGTACTAAAAAGAGTTAAGATCTAAACCGAGCCTTCTTACGTGCAAGCGTTAAATAACCCTTTATCTTTCGCGTGCGTGAGCAATGGCTGCCGGCACGCGTCATGCCGAGACATAAACCGTGAGTCAAAGTTCGAGAGCGTGCGGGTAACGTACGGTGCTTTATTAACGGGCGCGCTATATATAGTATCGCCATGCATTACAACTTTTCACAGAACTCTGCTCTCTGTCACTTTTACATCTATAAAAAAAAATTTATATTCTATATATACTTCGCGAACAAAGTATTATATTTTCGTATCTCTCTTTCTACACTGAGAGAATTTTCTCTTAGAATTTACCCTGATAATCATGGTAATCGTGGGACAATATGGTACGAAAAGAATTTTATGAGAATTTCTTTGATTAATATTTATCACAATAAAAATAATAATATCTATCACAATAAAATATAAAACATGTTTGATTAATTTTACTAAACTGCATAATAAAATTAATCAAACGTATTTTATATTTTATTGTGTAATAGATATTATTTTTATTGTGATAAATATTAATCAGAGAAATACCATGATTTTCAGGGTAAATTCTAAGAGAAAATTCTCTGTATATAATTTAATGATAGCTATAGCTAGCTTATAATTGCATTGCTAGCTAATGATAGCTATATAGCAATGCAATTATAAAATTAGTTTATTTTTGAAAGCAAAAAAGGAAACTTGGAATAGAAATATAGAAATAAAATATAAAAGTCGCACTTATGAGAGAAAATTAAAAATCTTAATATAAATTCTTTTGAGATGCGTCAGTTAAAAAAAAATTATGACAAATATAATATAAAGTGATAAATAAAATTTGTCAAACTAGTTTATTTTTCTTCTAGTTGCTTCCAAGAAATATATTCAGACGCACAGTGAATTGGAAATTCTCTGTACGCTCTTCATTTGGATAAGATTATTTTCACAGTTTCAGTTCACATCAATATTTTGTAGACGATCGACATGTGCGTATTCAACAGAATTCTATATTGAACATGCTAATTTTAATCAGAACCTAGACTTAAGGTTCAGTTATATTCAGAAGCAACTTGATCGACGAAATTATTTTTTATCTCGACTCGTCGCCTTCCATTTATAATTTTATTTTTTAATTAAGTACTTCAACACAATTTATATTTAAGAAAAGAAATTAAGATTTCTGATTTACTCTTATATTTGCAAATCTGACATTTCCTCCCGTATTTTTATTTCAAGTTTACTTTCGCAGTTTTGCCAAGTCTTTGAAGCATCTCTAAATCAGCATCATAGATATCCTAATAAAGTCGAAAGGTGATCCGTGGCGACATTGCATATCCCACTTGGCGAAGTATATTTGCCGTTGAGGGAATTAGCGGCTCGACAGCAGACGAAGGGTTGCAGCTAATGGGGTCTGACATTGACGAATCTCCAGGTTACGAAGTCGTCAACCGCGACTGGCCTCTCGCGCGTTGCCAGGAAAGTTCGCGTCGGTCGGTTTGGCGCTCGTCGGTTTATCGGGATAATCCGAACCACTAATTTTCGAATGAACGAGATAGCTTAAAGTTAAGGTTCTCATTATCTCGTCTCGCGGTAATTTCTCTTTTTTTCTCTCGTCCCCCTCTTTCGCTTTTCGGTAATATAAGTTAAAGTTAAAAAAAATTATCTAGATGAATGATTTTATATGATTGTTAAAATATTTAACAATTCATATAATTGCAAATAAAGTTCACAGAATCGTAAAATTTTTCCTCATTCGCGATTTTTCTCAAACTACTCGGGGAAATAATTTATTCTAACTTTAGCTTTATATAAATTTCTCACTATTGTGTCAAATATAATTTTAATAAATCTAACGTCACATGGACGATGAATTCTCGCAATATTGCTGACTTAAACACGTCGTAATTTTATTGCCAACGAAAGATCAAACAGCGCCGAAATGATTTTTATGACTAGCTCAATGACATTTTTAGCAAGATATCTTCAACGCTACCGTAACAGCTTTCACAGATAGCTGTAGATTCACGGATGAATCAAAGACGAATGTCCATGAAAGACAAATTCCAGCTCGGCTCCCGAAAAGAGGGATCCTTATCGGTGACCTCATCTGGAGGAGCCTCATCCAGGCTCGCCACGACCATGAGATCCACACAGATCTCTTGGATCTGCTCCCCGGACCACGAATGCCTTTATCTTTCTCTACCGTTTACCCGAAAGGGATTACTTTCCCATTAGGATCTTGTCTTTCAGGGACAAATAGTCGAAACTCGAGACGGTTGCTACCAGCGGAACGGCGATTTTTCCTCGAGAAGAGTCCTTATCAGTGGTTCGGCAGAGTATGCCGTTCCCTCTACGATTCTTAATCTAAATTTTGTTGCTACTCGGCATGCATCGAACATTCCTTCTCCATTCGCTCGATCGTTAGTTTTATCGCCATTTCAAGTATTTGTATAGGAATTCGTTTAAAGTTTTTTTTACTTATCAATAATAGGACCTTAATCATCGTATAAAATGTTATCGTAGAAGGAAGGTTAATCAGTCTACGATATGTGTGTGTATCGGAGAATATATAATAAAAAATCCTATGTAAAAATAATTGGAGTAATTAAACTTGCAGTAATTTTGTAATAAATTATCTTTTTATATTTTTTCATAATAAAAAGTAGTATATAAATAATCATCACTATAATAGCACATTATCGGGGCAACTAAATTATGCAATGTTAAAAGCTTTTCTGATGCTAATCAGAACAAAATTAATTTAAAATCAGATAATATTTTCTAAATTTTATAAAAGTAATTGCAATTTCAAGTATGATAATGTCAAGTTTTTTGACTGCTCAGAAAATGTACACGTGTTCACACATGTATAATAATTAAAGTTGCGGAATATAGTTTTCCGGGATGAGTAAATTTATTCGCCAAGAAAAATGTTTCATCCGAGTTCTCGTCATAACGAAACAAACACGCGTTACTTTCAATCTCATCGCGGCGAAATGAATGTTGGTTTAATTAAAATTCGTAACGGATGATGCGCTCAAAAGGGCGTAGCTTGTTTCTTCAAGCAGATACACCCTGGTTACATGCAAAGAGAGAGCGGAAAGCTAATTGGCGCTTCTCGAAATACTGTCGCGCTCCGGTGAATTTTCTCTCCAAGTCGCTTCGACTCTCCTCTTCTTGGGCGAGCGAGTTATTTTATATCTTTACCGCATCGCCCGCGATGCAAATCGCGAATACCGTAAACCCTTTCGGTACCTGCGCGGCGTAGATTGTCTTTGAATAATTCATGCACTCGAATAATGTGCGAAAGGCAATCGTCAAGTTAACTGACAAAACTATTATTTGTAAACATAAAAAGTTAAATAAAAAAAAAAAAAGATATTGTAATGATTGATTTAAACTGAAAATTAGATGATATAAAAGCCTTGATCCTTCACTGACATTATATTGAATTATGAGAAGCGAGAGATCATGCAAATTTTTTTCTTGTCAAATAAATACATTTGGTTCTATTATTGCTATTACTCACATTTGCTAATATATACATATATATAAAGGAAATTATTCATATTCATAACTCTCTTTTCGATTCATTTAATAGTTTAATAAATAATATAATAATAAACAACTTTGATCAATTGTCTATTTTCATTGACGATATAAAACACGCAAATAAATCATATATACACATTTACTTAATACAATAACAAAGACTTTAACAATAAGAAAGAAGAGTTTTGAGAGAGAGAGAGAGATTTGTATTTTATTAATATTATCTAATTTTCAAACGCGCAAAAGAGAAAGAGTGGTGATATGCGCAAAAATCTTATTTATTTCTTGCTTCTGACATCATAATTCGATATGACTGCAGTGAAAACACGAAAGTAATTTGTTAACGATAAAAACATTTTGGAACATCTACATTACACGAGAGGTTATGGCGGTATTGGACTAACACCGCGTACGACAGATTTTGGAATATCTACATTACACGAATGGTACCGAAAGGTTATGGCGGTATTGGACTAACACCGCGTGCGACAGATTTTGATAAAACTTATTAATAAACACTACCTTTTATTCCATGCACCTCTGCGAAATCGTCGACATCCGTCGTCCACTCCCGCTCGACGCAAACTTCATATCCCAGGGGGGAAAGTTGGTCGCACTCTTCTCTTTCAAAAGTCACGAATCGATCGCGATTGATCGGGCGAAATCGCGTGAAGATAAATCACTGCAAACATTTTCGCGGAATATATATCGTCCGAAACAAAAGGTTATGATTTATTCGCGGCGGACATCACGAGTCGCGGAAATGCGTGTTGAGTTACGCGAAAGGAGTGAAGTGAACCGCTACACCGGCGACGAGTATGATACGAACGGTACGTGGCACGCGCCTACGACTAAGTGCGGAGCATTCCGACGGTAGGTTCGCGCACGAAATCTCGCGCTCGGTCGTGTTCGGCGCCGCTCGTGAATGTTCGGTCGCGGAGCACGTGGCCGCGCGCGACCACGCTGCTTGCGTACTGACTGCGTATTGTCGTTTCGATACCCTTCAGTCACTGCGTCGCGTTCGCCCCACCACCACTGTTTTCGTACAGGACCACCCGCGCGTACAAAAACATTCATCGTTACTCTGCTCGAAATAAATATTGAGAAAACAATTGTGTAAACAATTATTACAAATATATACTATAAGTACACAGAGAGAATTTTCTCTTAGAATTTACCCTGAAAATCGGGTGTGTGAAGTTGGCATCCCTATGCTTTCATAGTTCTGTTAAGAGTTCTGAGTTATTTAGAACCATAGGAAGAGGTCTTGATAATTTTTAGAAATTGTTCCGGTCATTGCGATAACGAAAATCAGTTTCAAAAAATAGGGGTTCACATTTTTTTACACATCGAGTACCAATAGTTTTAAGCAGAATTTTAAGGTTTTTTTAAATAGTTATATAGCCCTACAATGCCCCACCACTATACGACTCGGCGCGACGTATCGTTGCGCGTTCCGAACCTGGCAGTGCCAGTCTAGCTCCACCTCCAGTGCTCTTTTTCGATTGTTCGTGATCAACGGTCGCGCACTTCTTGCCGGTGCGCGAAAGGACGAGTGTATTAATTAGCGTCTTTGGTGGTTAATTATCGTATAAATCCGATCGCGTCGCACGTACCAATATCGTAATCGCGATAGCTAAAACCCGGGCGTCGCCGCGCGTCGCGAATGAAACAAAATAACGCGAATGCAAGTGTTTCGAAACTTCTACGAGAAGGAGACCCGGGGAGGCATCGGGCAACAAAGAAATTTTGCGACGTATGTCAAGTCGACGTATGACATACGTGAAGGTACGTTTTTTTATCTAAAAATTGCAGAACTCTTTCAAAAAATAATCAGGAACTATATAACTATTTAAAAGAACCTTAAAACTCTGCTCAAAACTATTGGAACTCGATGTGTAAAAAAATGTGAAGTTGGCATCCCTATTTTTTGAAACTGATTTTCGTTATCGTAATGACCGGAACTATTTCTAAAATTATCAAGAATACTTCCTATGGTTCTAAATAACTCAGAACTCTTAACAGAACTATGATAGCATAACATAGGGGTGCCAACTTCACACACCCCTGAAAATCATGGTAATCGTGGGACAATATATGGTAAGAAAATAATTTTATGAGAATTTCTTTGATTAATATTTATCACAATAAAAATAATAATATCTATTACAATAAAATATAAAATATCTTTGATTAATTTTACTATGCAGTTTAGTAAAATTAATCAAACATGTTTTATATTTTATTGTGATAGATATTATTATTTTTATTGTGATAAATATTAATCAGAGAAATTTTAATAAAATTCGTACCATATTGTCCCAGGATTACCATGCTTTTCAGGGTAATGTCTAAGAGAAAATTCTCTCAGTGTATATTTGTAATAATTTCACAATTATTTATATGTATGATACCTATATAAATAATTATTAATAATTCTTAATATTTCACAATTTTATATATATAAATTACATATATAAATTATATATATAAAATTTATATAATCTGATATCGAAATAATATATTTCTTCTTCCCACCCCGAAAAATATTTTAAGATTCCAACACAGCAATTTACAAGTCGAAATAATAATCATTCATCTACAAGATTACATTTACCAAAATAAATTATCCAGAATGTCATAGTTTTTCTTACATTAATATTAAAATTGAGAGAGAAAGAAAAATATAGAAATTCATTAATTTGTGCCTATGAAAAATTGTAACTTTATCGAGATATTATATTTAAGATACTGATATTCGATTAATGCTTTTTATTTATTCTTCTTTTAACGGCTATGTATGTATGTTCGAGATGGTACTCCATGAAAGCTGCATCACACAGAAGCATGTTTACTTTATAAACTACTTGACCGTGATACAACAGATCCTATTACAAAAGCACTCCGAACATTCGAAGCGTATAAGTATCGGGGGCTCCGTAATACGACAGACGGTACACTTTTTCAGATTAGCCTAGCTAGCGCATACATCAATGTCAACGAAAACGAACGTGTCGCGCGGTAATCCTGAGACGGATCGTCGCGCATCCGTTATTTCCGAATATCGGAGTAGATTCTTGAAGAATGATAAATCGCGCAAAAATGCTAACTCATACCGACTTTATTACGCGGAGTTTATTGCCGCGAGACGAAAATCGAATAAGAGTTCGTGGGTATAATCCATAGAATAAAATTTTTCTTTATTCGTAAATTTTTGGAAAAATTGCATACTTGTATACTTTGCATCTTTTTCTTATACAAAGGTTATCCACTCCCCCTTCATTAAACTCGCACGCTTTGGTAGCAAATGAAGTGAATTGAGTCGTTTCTCGATTATTCAAGACAGACGTTACCGAATAATGACTATTGAACGTTATACGAAGGATAAGAGGGTGGTTTGGCTTATGGATATCAGTATAGGCGTTTGTGGCCCCCCTAGAAACTCGCCGCATTAGTATTCGCCGCGGATACACGTTCGTCTGATGAGCTTCACCCTGTCGTATCATCCCTTGTTTCAGCAACGAACAACGGAGACTCCCGTTTTCTTCTTGAGACACGAGGCAGGCACGAAATAAGAAAAATATTTTATCCGAAAGATCGATATTTCTTTAAAACATATGTGGAAAATAGGGTCAAAGAGATGGTATTTTCTGATACGCTATAATCTCTGATTATGCTGTCATTCACTATTCATTAAGAATCTAATAATATGTAATAGGAAAATCGAGTTGAATTTAATATGATTAAGAATTGCATTTATATCCGAATATACCAACTTAATTTGAAACGAAATTTACTATTTTGGTTACAAATGGCCTCTTTATTCGTCACATCATCGTGTGTTAGTGTAGTAATGTTAGTTAAAATAGTGACATTAAAATATTACTTTAACGCTACTTTAAATAAACGCTGAAAAATAAATTAAAATAAAATAAAAATTAAATTATTCGCGGGCTACAAATATTGTTCCTTTTTCGTGAATGTCACGATCTTGCTAACAAGTAAAAATAAATTGCCAAGTCAAAATAAATAATAGAATTTTGTGTTACAAGTTAAGGTTTGACTAAACGTCTGAGGATATAGCGACATGCGAGTCAATAAAAGCATCGATAAAAAAAACCAATCGATCCGAACCACAAACTCGTTCGGGGGAAGGTAGATGAGAATCGAATACCAGAGGAAGAGGCGAGGGGGAGAGAGAGAGAGAGAGAGAGAGAGGATTGGTCCCGCAAGATGATATGCGACGAATCGTCCGATTTTTGCATAAATTTCCGCGCAGACCGCCCGCGCAAATCTAGAGTTTATCTGGCAGAGAGAGTTTCTCCCCGATGAGCGATTCCCATGTAAACGACATCCGGTATACTGCCCTTTGGCGACCGGTCGTAAAAGCGAGGGAGGGCACCTGCTGCTGGAAGTACTTCTTCTCTTCCTCCCTCCTTTCCACCCCTTTCTCTCCATCCGTTCGGATCCGAAGCTTCTCTTTCACGGTCACACGCGGTTTCGCCGTATGTATAGCTGCGCGTTTCTCCCTTTTCCTTTCCCCCTAGGAAAGCCGCGCTCTGTCGTGCTCGCGCGCGACGATTTCGCAGGCGGGATCCGGATGCGGACGTGGGTACGACCGCAAATTCTATTTGCTCTGATGGAAAGCGAGGAGAGAGCTCTCTCTCTCTCTCTCTCTCTCTCTCTCTCTCTCTCTCTCTCTCTCTCTCTCTCTCTCTCTCTATGAGGGGCGGAATCGTCCGCGGCAACTGCGTCGTCCCCTGCGAACACAGCAACCGCGGGTATCGTCGAGTGGGACCCGTTGCCGTTTATGCGGGAACGACCGTCTTTCGCTGATGACATACCTTCCTGCAGAATGCTCTTCATTCTGTCTCGCGAATTGGCCGATTAAATCTATTCCCCATTTAAATCTTCCAATAATATAGACTTAATTTATTTAATCTAGTGAATCTTTAATCCCTCCCTCTCTCTTTCTTTCTCGTGCGAAACTTTCGATCTATCCTTTTTGAGAGAATTACTTAAAAATATTACAAATGACATTTGTGTAAATTGCATTTTATCTTTCTCCAAACAAAATTTGGATCGACTCGATTACCAAAATATTAATACATTGATGTGCTGTCTAAATTTTCACTAAAAAGACTTTAATTAAATTGATTTCTTCAAGGAATAAAGCCTACTTTTCAGCATTCTATAATAAAGTATAACATATAACAGAAATACTTATTACTTATCATATAAAAAGAATACATCTGAAAATATTTCGAAATACATGTTTAAGCTAATTATTTTGATCGATGAAGACACAAGTATGCACCTGGATGGAGCCCGCTTGTGTAAAATTTCCAAGAGATTACATTACATGTAAACAGATTTATATTTTATCGTCCTCCCTTGGGAGACACCATCAACGAGAGACATTGCGCATGCACGCATTTTAATGGATCTTGCGGTATTCCCGCCTTTCGCATCGTAAATTCCCGGACGTATTCCCCCATCGAATTCTCCGATTCCGTGCGAGATATTCGGGAAATAACGTATGTATATTGGTCCTTGACGGTAAACAGTGTACGCGACCAGATGATAAAAATGCTGGGAGACCGGCCGCTTCTTCCCCGAAAAAAAAAAATAAAAATTGAGTTACGGAGTTTGTAACGAGCGGGGAATGCACCTTTCCTTCGTCCCGTCTCCTTTCCTTCACTCCTCAAACTTATTAATTGCCGCTTAAGCCGTCATAATCGCGCGGCACGTCATTAACGAGCCAGGCAATTAACGATGACAAAGACTTTTCATTCCCCGCTTAATGGTCCTCTCGTGAGGCTTGACAAAAGACACGAATTAGAAAGGATACACGAAGTCGTACCGAAACACGATTCAACGTAGGATTCCGTGAGATAAATTATAATTGCACCGACATAAATATAGACATTTGAGATGGCGGTAAAATCTAAACGATTTTAATTTTTTTTATTCCACGCTGTTTGTGAATGTGTCTTTTATATGACGACTTTTGCTATCATTAAATAAAATAATATTGATCGGAGGTGCTTAAAATCTGATATCTAATATTTTATTGTTTAAGGGGGGAACCTGGTTTAGGAGGCTGAAAAATACATAATTTTTAGAATTTTTTTTCTCAGCTAAAATAAAACCAATTAATTCCAAATTTTAGGCACAGTTTATTATACATTTAAATTATGTAAAATAATTTTTTTATTACAAAATATTGGTTTTATTTAAAAAATAAAGCTATATTGATAGCGCCGCCCATTTTTTACTGTGTACAACCTAGCGATCGTAATTTTTGTCCGAAACAAAAAAACCAATTCATTTCTTTAATGTTATATTATTACCTTCTATTTAAACTAAAATATTTTTGAGAAAAATTAAATTAGATTATTTTTTTTGTAAAGAAAAGTCGCAATTTTTTCGTGAAAATTGTAACTTCTTTTTTTAAAGTTGTAAAAGTTTTTCAATTTTTGCTTTTCTTTTAATTTTTTTAGTTTAAATAAAAGGTAATAATATAACATTAAAGAAATGAATTGGTTTTTTTATTTCAGACAAAAATTACGATCGCTAGGTTGTACACAGTGAAAAATGGGCGCTATCAATATAGCTTTATTTTTTAAATAAAACTTTAATATTTTTTAATAAAAAAATTATTTTACATAATTTAAATGTATAATAAACTGTGCCTAAAATTTGGAATTAATTGGTTTTATTTTAGCTGAGAAAAAAAATTCTAAAAATTATGTATTTTTCAGCCTCCTAAACCAGCTTCCCCCCTTAACTCAGGTTACATATCCACCTGAATTTTCCACGATGAACGTAGCATTTAGAAAAACATGTGCAATCATTCTTGTAAAAAATGTTTATCGTTGATAATAAAACTACCTAGCAAGCCTTACTTAAGTATGATTTCAAAATCATACTATTTAATGTATAATGACGCACGTATATATTATATATTAGCATTCTTTTTATTTTTCTCATTATTAATGTTAACTCGAGGAATTTCACGAAACAAGATTCATTTTTCAGAATAATAATAATAAAAATTGCGTAATAAGTGTATATTGATTTCTATTAATAATCCAATTTCCATGGATGACAGCAACATCCTTTCGCAGCGGGAAAGCAATTTCGTCCGATAGAGTTAAAAGAGCTTTGGAGAGAGAGCACGAAAGAGTCAAGTCCACTGCGCTAACATGGTGAAAGAGCGCGTTTCTATTAACGGCACGCTGCGAAGAGAATAAGAAAGGAAGGAAGGAAGGGGTTAAGGACAAGGGTGCGAATATACGCGCGCGATTCATCAGAACGGATTTGTCTGTGTGTATCGAAGATTACTATGCGCCCCGCGAACTCAAAAGACGTTCGCGTCCTCGTTAAGAGCGCGCGTCGTCAAGAAGGAGTTGGCATAATCGTACGCGCGTCCCCTTAACGACACGCGGTCTTTTTTAGCCCTTCAAATCGAATCGAACGCGCCTTTCTCAGCACGCCACTAAGGATCTTGCGTCGTCACCTCGCGAAATAATCCGAGGATCGCGATCTCGGCCTGATGGGAGCCTGGTTGGAGAAAACGAGGTGGTTTCCGGCGTTCAATCTCGCCGTTTCCGCGCCGAGAGGAAGAGGGGGTTTTTCCCGGAGCTCGTTATTTTATATCCACACAGAAAAAAAAGAAGTGTCAAATCAATACTTATATATACTCGTACATACGCAACAATAGCTAATCTTCTTACAGAATTTGCTACACAGTTGGAAAATTTGTGTTTTCTTGTTAAAAACGGTCCCCGTTAAAATTTTTGTGTTAAATTAACATATTGCTGTTGTGTTAATTGAACTTAAATGTTAAATTATTAAAATAACTGGAAGTGTAAAAATAACACAATGTGTATTTACTTTTAATTTTACACAATAAATATGTTTGGTATTATTAGTAACAAGATTTATCTGTTAAAATTTACGGAAAAAAATGTTAATTTTATTTTATAATGTAAGTGGGGATGATAAAATGTAAAATTAACAATTTTTTAAGTTAATTTTTACATTCAAACTATGTTAATTTAACACAAAATTTATTTTAAGTTTACTTGAAGTTTGCATTTATTTTATGTTAAAATATTAACACAGTATTCGTGTCATCATTTAACATATCCGTATTATGTTAAATTAACACAAAAATTTCTGTGGACCGTTTGGGACATGTGATATTTGTTAAATTTAACACAAATTTTTCAACTGTGTATAAATCTTAAATATATTTCAACAATATTACAGTCTTCAATATTATTTCAATATTATAAGTGTTATCTGGAGAATATAAAAAATATATTATTTTATATGAAAATATGTTATTTTCTATCCAACATTTTTCTTTTCCACTCAAGAAAATTATTCTTAAATAAGATTAATATTTTTTTAGTTGAACTATATAAAATGTTTTTATTTAAGCAAATTTTATATACAGTTCAATCAAGAAAAATATTAATCTTATTATTTAAGAATAATTTTCTTAAATGGAAAAGAAAAATGTTGGATAAAAAATAACATATTTTCATATAAAATAATATATTTTTTTATATTCTTCAGATGACACTTATAATATTGAAATAAGACTGTAATATTGTTGAAATTTAAGATTTAGCAAATTCTTGTAAGAAGATTATAGCTATTGTTGCGTATATACGAGTATATAAGTATTGATTTGACACGTCTTTTTTTTATTGCGTGTCTTTGTTAATTACAGCGTTGCTTTAAAATTCTATGTTTGGAATTTTCCTAAATAAATTTGTTAAATATATAAAATTTGTAAAGCAAAAAAATAAAATTTATTAAAAATTAAAGAGTTGATTTTCTCAACCGAGGGGTGTTTCACTCATCAAAAGTTTTTTTTATCAAAAACTTGGTAAAAAATTCATGGCTATAATTTGCGTACTAAATATATAACATTATATGTGAATCATTGCATATCGAGCATCATATAATATTAGAATTGAAGACAGTAATATTAATAACTAACGCTCACCGATTCGCTGCAGTTCAGTAATCCATATTCCGCCGTATATTACATCCAAATAATGTATATCCAATTGACAGGGGGACTTTGGGCACATTTTACACTATCACAAATTAATATGCTTTTGCATGGATCGCTCATACACTCATACAAACGTCCGATATGAATTCGACACTCCCGCACTGACGAGATACGACGAGATACGTGATTTATTTTCGAGACGGAACGAGAAAACATGATGGAAAGAGAGAAAATTATTTTCTCAAGACTCCCGTTTCGTGGCGTCCCGTTCGCGACGTGACGTCACGTCACGTCACTTGTACTTGCTGCTCGGGTAATATTTCGTCCATTTTGAATCTCGCTCGATGCATTCCCTGTTATCTCAAGATGCAGTCCTGCGTCCTGATTACCGCTCCAGGATACTCCCCCGATGTCGACTCGGCACCGGAGACCCCCGCCGAACATGATTCCGATCCTCCTGGCACTCGATCGCATCCACAATTCACCCACGAAGAGGGAGAAGCCGCGAGTCTTTACCTAACGGTCCCCGTAAATAAGTGAAGAAGGGTCATTTTCGCGTGACTACGTCATCCTAATCTGAACATTGCCGCGCAGTAATGCCGGCCGCTGAGAATCACTGAGCTTGCTCCACCGCCTTGCCGGTGCTCCGAGACGCCACGATTCCGCGAGATAACGCGTACTCGATACGTATTAACGCGGCAAGGCGTTAATACGATACTTTCGACGCTAATTCGCGACCGCGGGTTACCTCGGACCGGGATAAAATCGCAAAAATCCGCCGAATCCACGGACCACCGAAACGACGACCGGCAGGAGATTCGACGAGACTACAGTAACGCCACCGCGCATGCGCGCCGAAACTTTCGAAACTTTCCAAACTACCGGCGTTCGCGCAAATCGAGAGAATATTATCGCGAAGAATAATAAAATCTTGACAATACTATGTCGAGCACACACACATACACACTTTATTCGACATTCGCGATGCTCGCCGCGATTATAATGCGTAACTCGAGTCGCCTCGAGAAGTACAATCGAAGGAAAAACAGGCCGCGTCGTACATGCGCGAGCACGTCATACACACATGACTGTCGGCGAGCTCGGTACATTCTACGTAAGGAGGTGGAGGGGGAGGGAAGACGTGCGTCGTCGTGATATTCTATACGACTCGGTAATTGAATATATATTATATATAAATGCTTTCTTTTTCTCGCGACTCCGCGACTCTCTTGCAGAGTTTATTTCCATTCGTTTATTTTTAGCGCTTTGCTTTATATAATAAGTATTTTCATTAAAAGCGTATCACTTTATTTTGTCTTTCCGATACATTGAAAAAGAAATTGTTAGTCATTTCAGAATGAGAAAGATAAATAAAAAATGTGAAATAAATTCTATTCTACATCGTGACATTTCGCGCACTCGATAACCTTAAAAGATTTTACACAAAAAAATGTAATAATAGCAAACAATAAATGTATACAGAGAGAATTTTCTCTTAGAATTTATCCTGAAAATCATGGTAATCGTGGGACAATATGGTATGGAAAGAATTTTATGAGAATTTCTCTGATTAATATTCATTACAATAAAAATAATATCTATCACAATAAAATATAAAATATGTTTGATTAATTTTACCATGCAGTTTAGTAAAATTAATCAACCATGTTTTATATTTTAGTTAGTGTATAGATATTATTTTGATTGTGATAAATATTAATCAGAGAAATTCTCATGAAATTCTTTCCATACCATATATTGTCTTACGATTACCATGATTTTCAGGGTAAATTTTAAGAGAAAATTTTCTCCGTGTAAGAAAGAATTTTAAAAAATTATAAAAAGCGAAATAGGTTAGTTATCGAATATGTTAATTATCGAAAGATAATGAGTTGACCGAGGGGTGTCTCACTCATCAAAAATTTATGTATTGCGAATTACCGAGAATTCTAAGTAATTCCAAGTAATGCAACGGAATGCGTGTAATTATGTTAATTCTTCTTTTTTTAAATAAAATACAATATTAAATATTAGTACTGTTTAATGTAGTAAGAAAAATGAAATTAGAATGATTATAAAAAGAAATGTTAAGTTAAATTTATTAGATATTAATGTAAATTATGTAGTACTGTATAATGTATTATGCAAAAAATTTTTAATTAATATTTTTTTAAAAATTAATATTGCAAATATTTAGTTGGAACACCTAAATTAAAATATGATATTATAATAAAAATATAACAAAAAGTTACGTGTTCCCAATTATAAGTTTAAAAAAAATATCTTGTTTTAAACTTCGTGATTAAAAATTCAGAAATTTTTAAAAATCAACTTGAAAAACCATTTTTAATAAAAATTTCTTTTATATAAACTTGAACACACAAAATACAAATAAAATTATATTAGATCTGAACAAATTAAATATCAAATATTAATAATTTCATAAATTATAATATTTAGTAAAATATATATTTAAAAAACGTCATAACAACATCATTTTTACTTTTTAAGACGTTTTAATCTTGTCTGGATTATTGTTTTATGCTTGTAAATGAATGCGAAGTACACGTAATTCCAGAAAAAATGTACATGTATTGCGACAGTGAGACACCCCTCGACAAAAACATAATATAAAATTAGCAAAAGAGCATTAAAATTTTTCACATGTTTCATTCGATTATTAAATTAAATGATTGTGCCCAGCTTAATCAATCGAATAAAAATAATTCTCAAACATACATATATCATCATTATACATCACAGAAAAAAAAGAAGTGTCAAATCAATATTTATATACTCGTGTATATACGCAACAATAGCTATAATCTTCTTATTTCAATATTATAAGTGTCATCTGAAGAATATAAAAAAATATATTATTTTATATGAAAATATGTTATTTTCTATCCAACATTTTTCTTTTCCATTCAAGAAAATTATTCTTAAATAATAAGATTAATATTTTTCTTGGTTGAATATAAAATGTTTTTATTTAAGCAAATTTTAAATAATTCAACCAAGAAAAATATTAATCTTATTATTTAAGAATAATTTTCTTGAATGGAAAAGAAAAATATTGGATAGAAAATAACATATTTTCATATAAAATAATATATTTTTTCATATTCTTCAGGTGACACTTATAATATTGAAATAAGACTGTAATATTGTTGAAATTTAAGATTTAACAAATTCTTATAAAAAGATTATAGCTATTGTTGCGTATATACGAGTATATAAGTATTGATTTGACATTTCTTTTTTTTCTGTGATGCATCGCAGGCCTCTCTTTATTTCGGTCGGCTATATCCCACGGTAGAATAAAAAGCCCACTAAAGAGATATATTTTATTATTATTTAATTTAGGAAACCAGAAATTTCAGCTTGACATTCGATTTTCGTATATCATGGGATTTTTCGCGATGGTCCTTTACGCGGATACTATATGAAAATCGAAATGTCACGGTGGAATTTGAACGAACGCAGGCAATTTCCCTCTTTTACGTATCGAGATCGATTTTGCCCGAAAGCAAATTTACCGCGGTTTATAGTCCTCTTGTCGTTACTCTCCGAGCGGATTCGGGAGAAGTGTGTCTCTCGTTTGCGGGGAACCGCATGTTTTTTATCTCTCCCTCGCCATGCATTTAACGTTGCCGCAGCGCGATGCGTTTCTTGGTCCGGAAAGACCGGAATCATTAGTCGCTAAGCTCGACCGCTTATTTACGCTCCGTTTTATCGTATACCCCGTAAATGGAATTTTTCGATAAAAATGCAAAACTCCGGCAATTATACAAGTTGTCCGATATCGGTAGCGTACTTCGCCGAAAGGTCCCACGCAACCTCGCCCCCCGATTCCCGAGGGCCCGGTCTCGAAAACGGCATCGTCGCGTTGTCTCGTAAATTCATGCACGAAACTGCGGTAGGTTTATATTCCGTATATCATGACTCTGATCCTCTCGTCGCTGCGATGCGAAAAAAAATAAAACGCAACACTTCGATAACCGATTATCATCGTATGCAAATAACACAAACGCTGACGATAATTTTATATTCGGATATTACGGATCGGATCTCAAATTACCGTAATAAAAATATATGGATGTTTTTTAAGTACCGCGAAAATTATGCAAGTATATTCATTTATAGTTTGTGTGATTTGACGCACAAATAATTAATCGAAAATATATCCATCGATATATCTTTGTCATAATTACGGTTTAGATTAAATTTTTATGTTACTTGAGATTAAGTCGCGAATAAATTTCATCTCTTTGAACAAAGAATTAATTTGCAAGCTTTACTATTTTTGATCATTATAGTAATTCACCTATTATTAAAAATATGCGTAAATCAAGATATAAAACTCGTGTTTCTTTGTTTGGATCTGTCAAGAGTTCGGCGTTGAAATTGCTATAGTAGAAATTATATATTATTTATCTCCTTTCACGCGCGATAATGGAAAGGCTGAGAGTAACTCGCTGCTCGACTCGCTTCCCTATTGACTATTGACTTCCCATATTCGCGACGTAAGGTTCGGCCTTGACGCGAGAGCCAGGGCTATAGAAAGCGAGAGCGAGGGAATAAAGAAAACAAGCGACTTTCGCCCCCTTGGCGTGACACATCAGTATTCCGGAATCGCGCCGACCGTTCGTCTCGCGAGACAAGAATTCAAACCATTCCGATCGAATTTTCCGCCGGTTCACGGTGCGAGAATTTACGATGACTCGCCCTTCTTGCCGGAAACCTGTCCAAGAGAGTACTTTTCGTCCCACTCGCCCCTCGCGCTCACCGCTTAATTGCCATCGAAACAATAAGGAGTCGTGAAAACTTTTCTGGCCGACGTTCAATTTGGCAATCGGGGACGATTGCGCGCGGTTTCGTCGCAAACTTTGCGCATCAAATTTGTAATTGTATAATAAATCTAAAGTGCTATTAACGCGCACATATGCATATATCAATATGTTAAACAACAAAGCATTATTCATCCGACAAGTTTAATCGCGTCGTGCAATTGTTGAGATACCTCATTTGAATCTGAGAAATTTAGAATTTATATATAAAATTCTATATATATTATAAATTATATGTATTATAATTTTTATATTATAAATTATATTATATAATTATAATAAGATATATATATATACATATATATATATATAATTTATAATATATATATAAATATATATATTATATATAGAATTTTAATAAAAAAAAATATATATATATAATTAGATATGTACAAAATAATATTAGAATGCGGGAAAAAATTGACACGGATAATTACGCATGTTGTAGGGTGAATGAAGTTTACAATCTTGAAATGTCATTACGTCGAGTGCTCAATTCGATTCGAGAGGTAGATTCACTGCCACTCGGGAAACGTTAAAAGCGCGCTTTTAACTCGACACGTCATTTCATTGCTTGATTATCATCCGGTTGTTTAACGTCGGACGTTAAAAACGTCGATGATAAAAATCCGTCCGTCCATTCGCGCATTTGCTTATCTATCCATCAGCGTTGACTGTCTTTTTTTTCTCCCCCCGTTTTCGAGAGCCTCCCTCTGGCATATTACTTTTAATTGAATTCCCGCGATGAAATTTCATCCCCGACACTGCTCTTTCTCTCTCGTTGTATTAAGTCGAGAGACCATTTCGCAGTCATCCTTTCTCTCGAAGACTCGACTCACCCTCTCTCTCTCCTCCTTCTGTCTCTTATCTCTCTTATATCTGCGCCAGTCAGCTGCTTCTCAGACAATCGGAGCTTTCGTGCAATCGCGAAGCTTTCTGAATAAAACGTCAAAATGAGCGCGCAAAGTCACGAAGAACGAAGAAGCACTACGCGTCATTTCCGAAACGGATCGAGCAACAACCCTTACTTTACTTGGGAGCGTCTCTGCTTCGTGCATGGAATGCAGCCGAGCGTAAGGAAGAATACAGTACCACTATACCGATTGTTCGCGTTCTGACGCCACCACGTGCGACGCACCCGGTGACTAGATATAGTGACTAGAGATACCTTGTACCTTGCTTTTGCGCGGATTTATGTGCCTCCGGTTATTCGTGTGCCTTGCGAATATAAATTACGCGTAAAAAGCACATACGTGAAGTCTTAAAATAATATTAAGATATATTTGAACAGTTTATCTCGCACCGTAATTCGCCCTGTTATACGTATAAAATTCTATTTACACGTTTTTTATTTAAATTTACTTCAAAAGGGGAATATCATATATTTTGAAAAAATAATATTTATATCGTATATATATCCTCTTATTTTATTTAAATATATATACTGTGAAAATTTGTAGTCTCTAGAGTCCTTAAGAGAAAGCAGCTTTGCAAAGAGCTAATTTTCAGACATGTATTCGAAACGCTTAATAAATCTGCGTCACATAAATGCAGAGATATATTATATTATTACGCCGTTAATTTTTCGTCGATCGACGATAACGATTGGGAATCCAGATCCTGTGCTCTTTCAGCCCCACACTTTCTTATTGCGCATCGCGACGTTCTAAACGAGGGAAGGACGGAGGGGCGAGACGTATCTTGAAATTAATTTAATTAGCGGTCGGTTTAGCCCCAAACTTCAGTCAAACGCTCGTTAATCGCACCTGTCGTTATTATCGTCGCCGACGTCGCTTGCCGTAACAATTACTTATTACGCGACGCCGCTTGATTAGCCTAACCAAGTGTGCGTTAATTCAAATTTCCTATGATGGAATAATATTCGTGATCGCAAACTTCAGCTATAGGTGTGTTATATATTTTTTCGTGAAAAGTGTATCAATTGTATTTTAATAAGATTACTTTCCAAAGTATATCTATGCTATTTTTTATTAATTATTTTTATCGTGCATTTGAAACTTTCAAGGAAAACAGTTTCTACCGTCGACGGAAATATATTGCAATGATTCATGGGGACAGAATAATTTTTGCTTGTTTCACAGAGTTTTCGTCAAGAAGATCGCAGCTCAATACTGTGCAATCTCGATGAAGTATATCGAAGGTCAGTCAGTCAATCAGTCGAGGAAGGAATTTCCGCCCTCTTCAATGGGATCGAGAAAATTGGCGATAGACGTTTTCTTGCCACATAGATTTTACTGGGTCTGCCTGCCTCCCCTCTCTTCTCCCCTCGGCTCCTTTCAATTAACGCCTTTCTAGCTTCCCGAGCGATACGCTTCTCCCTTTCTTTGTTCCCGGTGAATCCTTCGAGAGAAGGGAGGGGAGAAGAAAAGACATTCGGGGTGGAGAGAAAAGTCTTTATCACAAGGAGGCGAGAAGCCGTCTCGGCCAACACCGTGAAACACGGTGACGGTGAAGGAGCGGTAAAGAGAGGGTGCAGGTGGATGAACAGGGGTGATGGAAGGGATGGGTGAGCAAGATCGGCCGAAGGATGGCGTGTTATGGGGTTTTCACGGGTGGTGCTCGCGGGAATTTGCATACAGAGCATCTGTCACCAGCCCCTTAGCTCCGGCTCCCGGCCATTCTCGACTTGGAATATCTCCCGGCGCGGATCTACGGGATAATGGGGACCATTCTTATGGTAAATCGGAAGGGGGGGGGAGGAGGGGTTTGCCTGTGATTCGCCACCTTAAGAAACTGCCTGGCAGAAGCCGGTCGCGATATAACCGAATTTTGGAGAACGATCGCGAATCAACGAGAGCTCTCGCGATGAAACGAGCGATCTTGGATAAGTTGATTCGCGAAATTTAAAGACAAACAAGTTAGACATAAGTATAATCGAATAAGGATAGTTTTTTGCACTTAATTTGTTAAATTAATGAGACAAGGGCACTAATCTGAGTATTTGTTTTTTTAAAGGTTTCTTTAGACGATATATAATTTGTAACAAAATTCAAGAATTTGTAAATTTTATGTGTCAAATTTCCTATGATGGAATAATATTCGTGATCGCAAACTTCAGCTATAGGTGTGTTATATATTTATATATTTATATATATATATATTAATATAAATAATGTTTAAATTATTTATTTATAATTATTAATTTATTATAAATAATTAATGTAATGCAGAAAACATAATTGAACACGTCAAATACATATAAAAATACATGTATATATGTACGTTAAAACACATGTGACGCATAAAATTATAAATCTAATTCCGTCTTAAATTTTTTTGCGAATTATAGATCGCTTAAAGAGACCTTAAGATAATATATAATTTTCAATGTGTGAGATGCGAGAGTATATAAAATTGTATGATTTCAGCAAGATCTTCGTATAATAACAGCCTTCACACGTTCTTAATATAAACGATGCGAATAATATTTTTTCCGTTTTATAAACTTTCAGTTAATTATCAGGTGCACTTAAACTTATAGGCAGTTCGGTAGTTTACTCGAGGAAAGACGTTTACTCGAGGAAAGACGTTTACTCGAGAAAGACGGTAAAAAAGGTTTAACGATACCGTCGAGTACCTTCCGCTTGAATTAATCGACAGCAACACCTCCGGTAATTAGATACCGCTATTAGCCACGATCTTCTTCCTTCCCCTCTCCCTCTCTCTCTCTCTCTTTCTCTCTTTCTCTCTAATAACGTAATACCTCCATCCACAATTCTCTTCACCACCACTTCGCATCAACCATCGTCCATGTTAATGCACGTAATAAATGCCGGAGTGAATTTAAATACCAAGCGTGGATATATCGAATTAAGTCTCCAAATTTCATTACGTGTACGCGAGGCGCAAAAGAAACAAGTAATTTGCATATCACGATTTTTCACCATATACAGTATAATCTGAACTTGAAAATCATTTTCGTTAAATGTCTTTTAAACTTGTTAGAAATATTTCTTTATATTATATTATATTTTATTTTATACTTTATATTCAACATTTATTAAAACAATAAATAATGTTATGAAAAAATAAGAGTTTCAGCAAAATCTATTTATAGATCTTTTCAATATAAGTTGAAGTAGTAACATATGCGTTAATTATGCTTATAATATAGATTTTTGCATTACATTTTGCATTACATTATAGGTTTAAAAAAATAGACTTAGCAAGATTGTGATAAAATATAATGTAAATTTTGCAAAGATAGTTTATAGCGAATTAATTAAAATAAATGAAGACTAACGTGCACTCTCGCAACGGCTAGCTCGGCTAGCCCGAGTTTCGCCAAGTCGTCGCGCTCGTCGTCGACCTCGATCCCTAGCGCCGATCCCTCCACGGATCCCGAAAATGGCTTTCCGAGCACGAATCGCGCAACGCATTGAAATTCACCGAGAATCTCGCTTTCCATCTCTATTCCCGCCAACCGAGAACAGAGCCACGCGCTTTGATCCGCGGGCTAACCCTCCCACCCTCGCATCTTTCTCTCGCCTACCTATCTAACGCAGAGAGTCAGCCACCTATCTCTACCCCCTGCCAGCGTCCTGTTTTACTCTCGAGGCACATCCGCCTTCGCGTCCGCCGCGCGTCGCCCTTTAATTTACCACCGGGTCCCATCCCCCTTTGTCCCGATCCCCCCCCCCCCCGTCTCATCCGTCTGTCTCTCGCATGAGCGGATCGATTCGCACGCACGTTCCTCTTCCTGGATCTCTTCGCGCGTGTTTTTACATCTCGCGAAACGCCATTGCTTACCGGGGGTCATACGCTCGGCTTTCAATCGCTCTTACACTTGTTAGCGGTCTCCGTTCCACAATCTTCGTCTCTATCTCGTCTGCTTGTCTCGAACATGATCGATTTACACGCGCAGCCAGTTTCCTATCTCTCTGTCCATCCTATATTATATATAGGGTAGATGAACCAATGATTGATCACCGACGAACGACCGCCGGAAATCAATGTCTATTAAATTAGTATACACGATGTCCTAGATAAATATTTTAGTAATAGATTGCTTTAGTTTGTGGTACGTCATTTCTGAACATAAAAAATATAGTTTCTTAATTATGACTGGTTGAAAAACTTTTCACGAATCAAAGATATGGATAACTAATGAAACTAATGAATATGTGTTCCTGTTTTAATAAAGCTCGAAAAGTAACATTGCACATTTTCTGAATTTTCTGAAAGAGTAAACTTGATTCTACACAAAGTACGAATAAATTTTCTCTCTTTCTTTCTCTCTCTTAAACGTTCACCGGGTTTTTGTATCGTTTGTTGTATTTTGACCGGAATTTGCAAAGGTTTGTCGAATTTCGATCCGGGTTCTCGTTTGGAGGATTTTGTAGACCGAACAAAGGGCTGCATTGTGTGAGGGTCTAGACGGACGAATGGAATTTCGATACGCTAAAACTATATTAACCCTTTGCTTTAGGCGAAGCGTGTTATAATGGTCCCGTGATACAAGCCTTTCACTTGTCGTTATTGTGTACGTGCGCAATTAAATTTTTCCGATTTTGCGTAGATCCAACACAAAAGTATACACAGCTGTCGTTTGAATCAGTCGTTTGAGGAATAAAGCAAAGGGAATTCCGAAAAAATTGAAAACACGAAAAAGTGATAGTTAAGAACTGTATACGATATTTTCCAAAATCTATATAAAGTGCTGAGGTGTTCTGTAAATAGTTGATTGGGAAAAAAATTATATTTTGTAAATTTCTCGTAGAGAAAAAAATTTAATTGATTCATTAATTTTCAATATTTTGATTTTGCGTGAATTCAAGCGAGAGCCAAAGTCTTTTAATACAAATGAATTAAACATGAATATTTTCATGTATTTGTATAACAATATCTTTCTTGTCGTATGAAAAAGCGAAGAAAATACCGTGACGTGCTCTGAATGTTATCAAAGTCCTAAAACTATTAAATATAGACGTCGAGAGAGCTCGTCGACGTTTTCACAAAGGGTTTCAGTTCGATTCCATTAACATCTCCATTTCCCGATATCGTTTTCCTCCGATGAAAAAGATTCAAATCGATAACTGCGATCTCGATTCTCTCTGATGAAAAGGAATCTGAACCGATATTGGCAATAAAATGTCTAACAATAAGTGTAGCTTTGAAATTTGACAAAATATGAATAACGAAAATAAGAATATGCTTAAAAAAAAGATTGGAACCTAATTAATTTCACAAAAATTCAAAACCGTAAAGTTATCATTTTTTACATTAATGACAGATATCTATTGTATATAAAATTTTCTATATCGCGCGTGCAAATTTTTCAAAATTTTCAGTAACACTTTCCACACAATTATTAAAAAGATCTCTAATTGGGTAAAGATTTTTAATTTACGTTAGAGATTCGAGTGGTCTTTGATTTAAAACTTTAAAACCGCTCATTTCGCACGCGTGATATATATTTTAGCGATTATTAACACGCGGTGCGCAAACGCAAATAGGGTCGCCCACCATCTTCATCCCCCCCCGAAGAGAGAAAAAATGCCGAAAGTTTTTTCTCAGCCGATCGATGCGAATTTAGCGTTATTATCGAATTATCGCGACTAAAGTCGTAATCGCCGCCACGCGGAACGTAATACACGAGGACGAGTTTAACGCGAGTTTGACAGGAAAAGTCGACCCTTCTTTTCTCGGTCCGTAGATTGTGTCGGAGCAGGGGGATGGAGAGAGAAGGACTTTCCCTCTCGAGAGGAGAACCCGACCCCTGAAAGAACGCGCTGGGGGCCCTCTCTTGAAGAAGGGTGAAAAATTGCAGCGACTTATTAAACGGAAAACTTGGCCGCCCCCGGCCGGGACGGCACGGGACGAGACAGCGGGGCCTAAGCCGTGTGCCAGGCCGTGATATATGTATGCCCATCGGGTAAGAAAGTTTTGACGAGCGCGAGCGACTGCTGGCTGCGTTATTATCGGCGATAAATTGTCCAAGTGTGCCCCTTTTACCTCCCAACCGGCCCGCGACGCGACGCAACGCGAGAAATGGACGAACGAATCCGCGATAATCAGAAAACAAGAATGATCGCCCGTATATGAGTGCGGGTAGCGTAATATTTCTTCTACCGCGATTTGAAACATCGAATGTATTTTTCTTTTATCAGAAAAGTGTACAAGAATTCATATAGTGTCCATAATGTCATTCGACGATGAAAATGAAAAATTCTCGTAATTCGTTATAAATAAATAAAGGAATCTAATTTTCAAAGACTATTCCGACCAAAGTTTATTCAATGGCTTTATCTCTTATCATGATTTAACGTTGAAGATTTACGATAAATTTCGTTCATCTTTTGTTAAAAAAAAGTCAATTCCAACTCGAGTATATCAGTAGAGTATTAAAGTCACAAAAGTACCGCTTTTCTACATATTTTCGGCTACCGGCTGCATTTTAAACGAGTGCTTAAACGACAGCTGGCTTTCCACAGTTCAAACTGCAGCTTATCTGTGGCATTTTTTCCCATATTATCGACCAAATCTCCCGAAAAATATCGTCTCGAAGCAACCGTCGTAAAAGCTGATCGTTAAAAAATTTTTAAACCGCGTTACGACTCGAAAATTGTCCATTAAACGATCAACTTTGACGGGAGACACGACCTGTCGACCTCACAACAAGAATGTCGTTTTATATCCAAGCCGGCATCTCTCTGCGGATGAGTAGCTATATCGTTCCCTCCCCCTGAGTGGCTTAGAACCTATCGCTATCTATGGTGGACTAAGCGCGTTTTATATCACTGGCATGAATATAATTCCTATCAAAATATCGACGTCAAAACGAGCGGTTTCGGACTTTATGGATCGTCGATTTCCACACGCGCGCCTCTATACTAAAATATAATGATAATCAGTCTTTTTCTCTCCGCGTCGAGCGAAAATTGACGATACGATCCGACGCGCGCACTTTTACGATCGCCCATCCTTTACGCGATTTACTACGGGCTATAATTAAAGTAAATGACGGAAGAGCGTACGCTCTCGACGAGCTCTCGCCTACCTTACATCCCGTTTAATCCGCGGAACGTGTGTTTTATTCACTAGGCACGCGTCGCACTTGTGCATAAATATAACGCGTTTTTTTTTAATACACGCCTTTGGAAATATTTACATAGCCAATAAATCTATACGATTCTTCGAAACACACATTTTCACACGTTGACTATATCAAGAGATTGTAAAATCGCGCTTCTCGAATGCATCTGCATTCTGTCATTTATTTCATGTTTTGACTTAATTTTAGTACGTTTATATAATATTTACAGAATTATATTCATTTTTTTAACCCTTTAATATTGCAATATTGCAGTTTATAATTTTTCATGCAATGATATCCCGTCAATATATATTCTTCGGTCAATTTGTGTCGCTTTCAGGCAGACTCGCGTTCAATCGCCGGGTTTCAATCCCCGGATAGATCGGCCCCTAGACGATTCGGCGAGAATGTTCTATATCCGAACCGACATCTCTACTCTCCGCACAAGTTGTACCGCTTCTCCGGTTGTTCTTCCCTAGGTTCTTCTGCGAAGACGCGCGCTTTCCGGATAATTCGAGGCGATAAGCCCGTCGCCGATGAGAGGGTTTATCGTTAAGGGGGTTTCAACCCCTCTCGCTCTCTCTCCCTTTTTCTCCCTGATTTCTCTCCGCAATGGAGATTCAAAGCGGAGCGGGGGACCAAGCGTAAGTAAGGAGCTACCTGAAAGAGGAGGATCAGCACGAGGGAGGAACGAGATTTAAGTCGGTGACTCGTAAATCGCGGCGGTCCGTATCCTCGGTCTCGCCGAGAGTCGATTGGCTCGGACGACGATCGATCGATTCCCCGCGAATCCGGGAAGCCGAGATGCGAAAATGCGGCGAATAGGGCACCGGGGGGTAACGGTCGATTAAGAGGAACGTAGACAATTCCGAGCGCGTTTATTACCGCGTCGGCATGGAATGGCTATTAAAAAAAAAATCTAGCCAAGCGGACAGTTATCGGTCGCGTCAGCCTATCATATCCACGTAAAGATCATTTGTGAAAAATGAAATAAAAAAAAAAGATTCTAACCCAAACTCTCTTTACGAGCCTCTCACGTGTCTCTCTAGCGATGAGACGACGATTCCACGAGCGAGATTGTCGTAAATCGACCCGGAATTATTGCGCCGAAGGCTACGAGCAAAGTCTGCCGCCAGGTCCTTGGCCAACTTTTCGCGCGGACAATTGCGAAAGTGCGTGGCGAGTGACGGCCCGCAAACACGTTTCGACAGCGTTCCTGATCGAGCCTCTCTCGCTGCCGGCTCGTGTCCTCGATTCCGGTCATGTTTCAGATTATTACATCGATGTGTTTATTTAGCGCACAATTTGCACTGACATGTATTTCAGCGATAATTGACATAAGAAGGCACATTACTATTTGTATCTCTTTTTCTTACGAACAAATAAATTAATTTCTCCCCCTTAGTGACATAAAACAACATTCCCTTGAAAGATCGACAAACTTTCGACGTCAGAGTCGACCGTGAACAATTATCGAATTATAACGCGGTTTTAGAATGTTTTTACGACCGGCTTTTACGACGGTTTCTTCAACAATATCCTCGACAGGTGGTGCGGTCGATAATATGGGAAGAAGTAAGCTTTTTTTTAAGAGTATAGAGAAAAAACTTCTTTGGGATTGGTTTTGTGTCGCGCAACTATCGATCCAATTTAATGGTATACGACACTGTTCAATGATTCCAGAAGTTGTTATATTCATCGGTCTCGGCGTTGCGATCAACTTAATGCTTATTTCCTGGACACGACGTTCCTGGGAATCGGAATTCTCGAGGCCGTGCGATCTCAGGGCGAAGTTGTTTCAAGCCGGTGTCGACGCAGGGCCGGTCGCTCGACCGGCCACGTTTTTTGCCTGACGAGTCGTCGTCCCTGCGCGACGGCTCTCTGTATCGCAGAACAGAGAGAAAAAGAGAGAGAAAGAGAGGGAAAGAAAGGTCCAGGGAGTGAGAGCAGAACCCGGCAAGAAGGTAAAATGCGAGTAATCTGAACACACCGATTCATCTCGCTGCGCCGATCGATGCCATCGCGTGTCGATCGAGAGGCGTATTTTCTCTTGAAAAAGTCGGAACGCCCAAGTGCACTTAAATTAATTCGTTCGACCTATCCTTCGTAGAAAAAAAAGAGGAATACAATCACGCGTTTCTACGATAAAAAAAAAAAGATACCGAGATTAATTTGTTTACAGCCGAGATAGGAATCGAGGAATCCATTTAATTCTATTTAATTGCGATCATTTGGATTTATATATACCGTCTGAATTTACATCTCGTTAGAGAAAGATTTGATACCGGCACTTGGCTTCATTTATATACGATTGAAACGTGTTTCTTTTTTAATCAACATCAAACAGAATTAATCTTTTACGGAATAACAGAGAAATTTGACGAGAAAGATGTAGATGCATAAAATATTTGTTTTAGACAATTTATCAAAGATATACAGAGCCTTTTTGAAAAATTATAAATTTTAGAACGCACATATAGTGCTCAATAAAATAAGCAAGAAAATCTGCATTATATTATATAAAATAAATTACTATTGCAAAGATATAAGCAAACAATTCATTCAATAAATAACAACGCTCATAAATTATCATCGGGATACAATCGTGCACGCAATCGTAATTAACAGTGTTTTCGCAAGAGAATGTAATATAAGTGCCGTGAAGGAGCAGCAAAAAAAACCAATAACAGAAGAAGGTCCGAGAAAGCATCGAGTAATGATGGAGCAATCGTGGAGTAATTTATTTATTTTTTTATTTATTTGGTATTCGTAAAATTAATTGTTCGCTTATCTTCGCGATATCATTTAACATTATTGTATAACATAATACGATATTTTAAATTATTTTAAGTTTTATTTTAAAACATTCAAAATATTTAATAAAAAGTATTTAAAAGTAATAATTTTTTCTACAGTTATCTATAAGCTACAGCATGTCGTTTAAGATGTATAATTCTTCGGGTTACGTATATTTTAAAATAAAAATAAGACATTTTTCACACGTAAAGCGAGTCTAATTTTCGTGGCTAATTAAAAAAGAGCAGAGGCTAAAGATTTAACCACGACGTCAACAACCACGTGTCTCGCACACGTTGAAAATCGCATCAATTATGCCCCATTACTTCGCACCGCATCCTTCACGCGCGACCGAGAAGAAGCGAAAGGCTCGTAAATTTTCGAAATTAAACGGCCGTCGAAGCGCTGGAAATTAGACGACAGGCGGCGCAAGGAGGGAGGAGACGCGCAGAGTCCGGGACGTGGGATGGGTGGACCAAGGTCTCGCGAAGTTCCGAAAGACCCTTCGTCCTTCGGGAATGTCTTGGAAGAGAAGACAGCGGCGGATAGTCCCTAACGAACTTATCCCGAAGGCTGAGTGCTGCCTCCGGCACGGCTGGAGACGTACACTCGCGTTTCCGTTTTCATAGGCGTACTTTATTTTCAATATATCGCAATACGATTTGATGGAAAAATTTATCCCAATATAGATATTATAGAACAAATATAAATACTGATACAGTAATTGCGAAAAGTATTAGGTATCAGATTTAAAGAATATACGCGGTACCAATTTGAAAAATGTGTAAGATACAGTGGAATATAAATAATCGTAGAAATGTATGTATAAATGTACATACATGTAGATATTTGAGGAATAATAAAATGATATAGATATATAGATATTTGTTATTTAAAAGAATGTGTAATTAAATGTAGATGCAAGTGTTAAAAATATATCTACCTGTGCACGAAAAAAAAGTAAATAAAAATTAAAGAAATTTGCGAGAAATGTGCTGCGCCTATGCCTCGTACTTTCGTATCGGTGCGCGAAAGAGGAAGAAGAAAAAAAGAGGGATGAAAGAGGGAAAACGGACTCCCGTGGAAGAAAACTCACTTTCCGCTTCGAATCAGTCGGTCCCCGCGCACATCCCTTTCCTTCGTCAAAGTCGGAGGAAAAACCGGCGGGAATTCGTGCACCGAAATACGAAAGAAGGAAGTATACGGAGTTGGACGAGGGTGAAGGAACGAAGGGTTGACGCCTAGGTATCCGTGGGAAGAGAGGAAAACCTGACGATCGATGACGATCCGCCGCGCGCGACTGACCAGCTGGCAGCTGGCTCGACCTTTAAACGATCTCTCTCGGAAAGAAGGTGCAGGAAGGACGAGGCGTAACATCGATTCGCACGTCGGAGGCGTAGATTACGATCCACCTTATCCTCCCACTCTCGCACCTCGATTGCGCGCTTATGGATAAATGGCTGGGACGACCGCTTCATTCTTATCCGAATTAATGCGAATTTATCGACGGACGCGCGTATGAATGTATGTATTACGATCAGCAACGGACGGGGCGGGACACGAATCTCTGTACCGTTTCATTTCGCCGTAACTCTCGATCCTCTGAAATTATCCTTTTCAAAAGGATGTATGATGGTTATTCGTCATTCGGGGGGAGGTAAGGGAAAGGGGATTGAAAATCGGTATATGAATTTGTGTATGCGTCATGTGTGAGCAAATCAATTGTACACAATGTGCTCGTAAAATAATACTGTAACTATATACTGCTGCTATATTTTCGAGATTACGTAAAAAAAGTGTTCGAGTGTGTCTTTATATCAAAATCTTCTCTCATAGAGTGTTCTACAGTTTAATGAAAACGTCACTTTTAAAATTGAAAAAGTTAATTAACTTCGATAATATCTTTTTTCTTTTTAAAGACCGTAACGATAACGCGACGCATATGAATGATCGCGTGACCTTCTAAACGCGATACATTATCACGCCGCGGGAATGTTATTATCGCGCTTAATCTTAACGCAAACGCGTGCGTGGAAACTTGTTATACGTCTCCCGTGGTTTCTACCGGCTTATAATCACCCACCTTTACGTCACTCATAATTAATACGATACAATAATACACATCGACGCCATTCGCGGCTGACACGCCGCCGTCTCCTGCTTTACGCACCTATCCTTCTCTCTCCCCCTTCACTCGTCCTTTTTCTCGACAAACGAGCGCCCCATTTATCTAGCCTGATGACTCTTTATCGTCGTTTTTATCGCGCGAGCGCGGTTTCAAAAATGACATTGCATTTTGATTGGCAGAGCTAATGAGTCCTGTCACGAAAAAAAAAAAGAACGCGGCAGGGAGAATTAAAGTATGGCACAATTTTTCCGCTAAATGTTCACGCGAACGAATTCATCCGCATTCTACTACTAGCGCTCCGTCTGTTCCCCATAAAACGATTCGAGATATAAAGTCAGTGCTCTCTCGGAGTCGAAGGAGAAGAATGAAACTCTCCGAGAAGAGCACTTTACTTTGTATCTCGGAACATTTACTGCGCCGGAGGAAGCGTAGGGTCCAGCATTTTAATACGTGCAAGACAGACGAGAAGTATACGCGGTAGGATTGTGGTAGTGATCCGGATCGAGAGATTAATTTACCGTAAAAAACGCCCTTTTCCGCCAATAAAGATTACGATAATTTTCGCTAATTTTGTATTAGGTAAATGATTAAACTTTATGTACGGCGGGAAAAAAGTATAGAACATTTTTTTCGAGATTATACGTGTATTCTACATGTGAAAAATAATTCTATATGATTTATGTTTATAGGATGTGATATGATATATGATATTCACGACGCGATATGAAGCGTCGACAGAAAATACGCGACTTTCGGTGTCTAAAATAGAAGGTGAGCACCGAAGCGAGGCAGAAATCGCGAGAAGCGCGAAAAGTAACGCGACCGAAATGGAGTCGCGATGCCACGATCCTTCTTTCGGACGACTTTTCCCTCGCGACGGTCACGGTTCGGTCGCCACCCTCAAAATTATCCTACATAAAAAACGAGCTTTGCGAAAGAGCCTTGGGAGGAGGGAGCAAATGCGATCGAGAGGGAGACGAGTTTTCGAAACTTTTCCAAATCTCTGGGCGTAATGTCTTCTAAATATAACAAGATAAATTCGCAAATTAAACGTCCTTTTCTCAAAATATTTCTTTGCAGATCTCACACTGAAAGATCTTGGTGTAGACAAAAAAAATGACATTACGCGATATCGCTTTTTGCACATTAGTACTCTGAGCTTGAGAAATTAATTTATAGCGTTGAAGAAAGAGATGTATAAGCTCGGATTTTCTTTTCGTCATCAGATGTAATCTAAGGCGAACTCAATTCTCCGAACGAAATCGAGACCTCCAACCGGATATGCAACGGCTTTTTCATCGATCAATAATTTTCATGGCATCGCCGCATCGCGGTGCGCCTTTCTTCGCAAACGTATGCCTGCGGAATGCATAAGAAGAATGGGTATAGGCGAAGCGACCGTCGAGCTCTCTATCCGGCGCACATTCATCGTTGTAAGACCGCGATGCGATGCGCATCCAGCGTTCGGTCCCGTAAAAATGTACAACGAAGCCAAGGGCGGACTATCGCAGTCTAACTTGCGCTCTGCAGCACACGTGCAGTATATATAATCTCATTACAATGAACTCTATAAGACTCGCGAAATTTCAATCTCATTTTATATACATCTGTTTTTTTCAAATGAAATTTCAATTCTAATTTTAAATTTCTAATGCGCAATATTTCATCGCATCAAACCATATTTTATGTCATTATAGATATTGAAGTATAATTTGGATCTACTTATATAGTGAAAATTTGATTTTATCGTATATTATTCACTTTGCAATTTTTTTATAATAAATAAAGCAAATAAAAATTTCTCAAAATATATATAAATCACAATATGTTTCTACGAGAGTTGGAAAAGAATGACAAAAAACTGAAGATTCAACTCTTCTTCCAATTGTGATATATGAAACTACATATCAACAAGTTTATAGTTGTATATTAATCCAATTCCAAATTACATCTAATTTTCAAGCTGAACAATGGACCACGTATAGATATCGACCGCGACTTTCGATTTTCTCTCCGCTTTCTCGGAGGAAGAAGCTCGAGAAATCCGTTCGCGACCGGATATGAAGCTCGTTACCGGCGGTGGAGTTCCGCCCTTCGCTCCTTCGTAAATCCGCCTTCGATCATCCTCGCGGTATGCACGCATAATACGAGACGTGCCTCTCCCCCATCCTCCCACCCCCTCTGATAGGCCGATCTCGTGTAGCGCGAGCGAATTCTCCGTGCGTGACCGACGTATAGAGTTACGCGTTCCCGCATTCCTAGGTACACAGATGAAATTCGATATCGTTCGCGCCGACGAGGACCGAAGAAGACCTCGAAGCTGGTGCGGCGAGAGACGAGAGCAAGAAACGCCAAGTATAGGGTCGCGGCGATCGATCGTTATCGCCTACCACGTATGGCTGCACTTGTCGATTCGTGCACTTTCGTACATACACGCGGAACCGAAGAGCCCAGAACCCGATTGCCTCCTCTCTCCCCAACATCGTCATCTTTCTTCGCGTGCATCTCTGCTGCCGCAGCGTCCGATCTCGCTGGAGACTTTTTTGCGACGCGCGTCTCGAGCCTTGCTCCCTGCTCGCTCACTCTGCGCGTTCGTGTTCGCATCCTGTCCGAATTCTTATCGCGCTCCGTGATGCAGAAACAGGATGCAGGATTATGCAAGGAGGGAACTAACACGTGTACGCCCGCGCCAACTGGCCGCGAAACGTATTATGTGTCCATCATCTCATTCTTAAGAATAATGAATATTTCCAACAATGAAAAATTACAGTAAATGTCAAAAGAGGAAACTTTCCTCGTATTGATTCGATTATCGATTCGCTAACAAATTTCTATTAAGGTAATTTCAAGGGTAATTTATTCTAATCTCTTTGTTTTTTATAATTTTTGAAATTTATAATTTATCGTAACATTGGGGTGATCAATACTCAAAATGGCAATTTGACTATTTTCAAAATGTATGTAATAAATAAAATATAAGATGTTTATTAATTTTTGGAAATAAAATTTTAAAGATATATTGAACTCGCGATGAGATGTAAAATGCGCGAGATGAGGAAAAAAGAATAAAATCGAGATGCAAATTATACGATTAAAAAGACAGTGTTATATAAGTGAATAGAGTATGAATGAGCATGTACGTAAAATTACGGCTATAAGGTATCGAGGTTACCGAGAGAAATCGTGCGATTCTTTCCCTCGCGAGACACATCACTTTTCCGCGATCGTTGTAAATTGGAGCACGTTGATAAAAAGCTGAAAAGGTTAGGCGGTCGCGAAAAGAGATCTAGCTGATCGAGGCTGTCGCGCTTTTTTCTCCCACGCGAATAACTAACAATCTACGCGATTTCGCACGATAATTACCGGCTCGATGTGGGCCGGACTTAAGTGAAAGCCGACCCGCTTGCATCGCGGTTGCACGGCGATGCGCATGATTGTGTTTGGGAAACTGAAAATTGATTCGTTTTTTTCTTTCAACGGTGACATCAAGCGTTTCAACAAAACGCAGCACGAGACATTTCGACGACAAATTGCGGCGTTTCAGGTTGCGTTCCACTTTCAACTTGCTACTCAACTTTCGGAGAAAAAACCCGAGCGGTTCTTAAATTTATGTTACAGGACGCAATTGACATCTGACATTGTAACATATAATAATGTTTTATAGCTACAAAAAAAGCGACTGCTTAAATGCATTTGTCAGGAGGATAAAACATTTATAAATAAAATTGAAAATTAAAATAGCAAAAACTGACAATGCATATGTTAAGAAAAAATTAAGACATTTTCGAATTGCAGTATAATAAATTTATATTTATGATAGAGAAGAGAGAGTCGATCACATCAAACAGCAATGTATCATCTTCTAAAATTTTGAATCGTCAAAGTATTTAAGAAAAACTAAAATAAGCTTCAACACAGCGAAAAAATCAGATCATTAAGCAGTCGAAGTGGAACATATGCATGCCTATAGGAGTTTGGAAACCACTTTCCTTAAGTAACAGCAGAGCAGTTAAAACTTGTCAATAATAATAATAATAGTAACAATAATCACTGCGAGGCAATTATAATTGCAATCTCATCTCGGATGCTATTTAATGTTGAATTTACCGTCAATTGACGGCATTAAAATACATCATTCGTGGCGCGAAAGGGTTAGGGTACGGCCGCAAAAGGGATAATCCCTTTTCCATTGTGCGGTAGCTTAAACTCGCCGACCTTACGAATACTCGTATTCAAAAGCGCGTGGGACGCGCGCGGAAAATCGTGTGCGGACGCGTACGGCGACGTTAAGCCGCAATTATACGTCGGGCTTAATCGTCGGGCGATTGAGCTAAACGGCCGCGATTTTTGCGGCTCTTTATGCGCCCGCCGCTCGCCGATATCTCTGCAATTGCCCGGGCCCGTTTGCCGATGTATATTTTACAATTCTGTATCCCCTCGAGTGTGTATGCGCGCCTCCGGCAATGCCGACGTCGACGATCGAACCGCGTGGGACGTACCCGAGTAGTCGAGCAGGATGGAAGAGAGGACACGAGAGTCAATTTTTATCTCGTCCTTCTTCCACGAGACTTGTCACACTTCATCCAAGTGCATATCGCGGATGTATATACAGGAAGATGGAATAACAGCAAAGAATCTTACATGCATCTAGTTCTGACGAAAGATAAATAAAAGAAATCTTTCTCTCTCTCTCTCTTTGGTTACGATCTTACATTATTTAATCTTTTTTTTATATATTTTTAATAAAATATATTTTAATAATATATTTTATATAATATAATATTTTTATTATATTATATTTAATTTAATATTTTGTGGCATTGAGTCATAAAAATAGTTCTAAAATATATCTTTATTTTTACTAATAGACTACTTAATGATTCCTCTCTCCAAATTTGTATTTTCTTTAGCCTCTATATTTTATCTCAAATCATTTTCAGGATCAGAAAAAAAGTTAATCTGTAGTATAGAATTCAGAAATTATTGGAATTGTATAATGGCCAGATAAATAAACAGATGGACATATTATAGGGCTATATCTTGGAAGAAGAAGAAGAAGAAGAAAAGAAAGCTAAAGAGACAAAATATGATTATTCGAAAAGGAAAATAGACGAGACGAATAAAGCTCGTTCCGGCACCGTTAAGCCTATAACGTCGGTGTTTCATTAGATTATTTCCCTCTCGTCCTCTCTCGACACACGCACAATGGCCACTTTCGCGACAATAAGTAAGACCGGAAGAACGCGCGCGACAGCAATCCTAGTGGACGGAGGGACACGACCGTAATCAGAGATATCATCCCTATTCTACAGTGTCCGGATCCGGTAGTAACGCGGAGAATTGCGGACGCAAAAGTCACAACAGCGCGAAAAACGCACCCGATCGCGAGAAGGGAGGAGACGCGCGGGTGGAGGAGAAACGGGTGGAGATATGATGTACTGCGCTAATAACCGAACCCACCGGCGGCTGCGGCGGATCCTAACGATGTTTTAAGCCGTAATTAATTTACTGTCCGACCCCTTACCTAGCTACGCTGGCGATCCAGCCTGCTGGCGGGCTCCCTTAAATCCCCTTGTACGAGCGCGGACGGTCAATATCGGCGATTCCTTCCGCAGCCAGGTCCGGATCACAAAACGCCCCGTCATCGCGTATATCCTCGACCGGAATATCTCTACGCAGGGCTTTTAAAATTAAATTTTCCATCGATTGGTCGGCTGGCACGTGACGACTCCCCTTTCATCCGGAACATTTAAAACCTGACCGAGCTTTAACTTAGGTTTTAGCGAACATGATCACTTTCACGCGGTTGCAAGTTCGCGATAATTGATTATTGTAATCACGTTTAGTATCTCGAGATGAAGTAATGCGATCTTCAATGAAGAAAAAAATTACCGCGCGATCTCTAGAATCGATATGACAGAACCAACGTCTCCAGTTGGCAGGCGATCTGAAAATTTCTCAGGCACGCACGGTCGAGATGAGGTTCGTCATGGCCGCTAATCTATCGCGCGGTCCATTCTTACATCGCGGCACGAAACGAATGCTGCGCGTGAACGCGCGATCATCTCCGTTCACGCGGAATATCTAAATCAGCGATCAGCTCGTACGGTAGGTAGGTAGGTAGGTAGGTAGGTAGATATAGATAGTTAGGTACACACATCCGTAGCGTGTGGGCGTGAGTCGCCGCGGCTTTTTTTTCTCTCTCTCCCCTTTTATCGCGCCCTTTTCTCACGGCAGGCTACCTCGCTTGCGCTCGCGTATATTATCTTCTATTTATATGTATATGTATATATGTCGATTCGATGCATCTGTATGTCCGTGTGTATCGACACACGGGATTTAAACAGAGGATTCAAACGCGGAGAGAGATGCGACTCCCTTCCTCCCTCCCTCTTCCACCCCGCGGTGAAATCGTAACGAGATCAACGCCGGCTGTTAATGGATAGAATTATTTGCGTGTGTGGTGGTTGCGGGATTTGCGGCTTTGGTCGTTGACGCTCGAGAGCGCCTTGAGAATGATATTATAGCGCGTTGCCGGACATAATCAGCGAATGTGCGTGTGCAACAGCATTCGCCGGTCTCTCTTTTTCGCAGTGTATAACTGCGGATTATTTTTGCGCGGGATAATCGTGACGGCGGAATACTTTTTCAACGATGTAACTTTACAGCTGTTATAAAATGATAGTTATCCAGCGCGCGTAACAAGCTACTTACTCAGAGATGATTCAGAGTAAGTGACCGGTTTTGTATACAGTTGTTAAATAACTATTTATTATACAACTATGTGTATTGTGAAAGCGTTTCGACAAACGAGATATCAATTATATTATTAGAGAATATATTGCCATGTCATATATGTATTTACTTTGCCGCTACAATTATCTTGATTAGCTTTATTTCTCGCTAATGATACGGATGCCGTTTGAATTAATAGTATTATAATAAATTATAATAGTATTAATGTCGCGACTTTTGATCTATCATTATCTCGCGATAATGTAGTAGCTAATATAATGTATAGAAGCTATTTATCTATCGATCTAAAATTCGTTGCGCAATTCGAGGCAAGGCTCTGTCTAACGAGAAGCGACTCGGTCGGTGGGAAAATAGGAATCGTATTTCCGCATGACTAAGAAGGCCGATAGATTCTTACGAAATTGCCACTCGTTATTGATTGGAGGACGTGGCCTACTTCTACTGGGATTACTCTCTTCGCGAAATCGGCCACCGCGTCTCATCTCGCGCCAACACTCTAGAGCTCCTTTTTTTCATCTCCGCCGTCCATTAGAGAGAAAGCCGGTCTTTTTTTCCGTCTCCGCGACGGGACGTAGGTACTTGTCCAAAGTATCCCGAAAATACGTGGCAAGTAAGTGTACGTTCCTCTCCATATCCCTTGGCTCGATTCCCTTTCCTCGTCATTTCGCCCGGCAAACATCGCGGTCGTTGTCCCGAGTCTAGGACAACCGGCGCCCGGCGTCCGCCGGCGTCTGGCGTCTCGGCGCCCGCTTTCCATTCCACCCCCTCACGATTCGGTCCAGCCGACCAACCACCGACCGCGCGCGATGCTGCATCCGCGGAAAACACGCGGAAAGCGTTTCGGAGAATACCGGCGTCGCGACGTCTGGACGTCTGAACGACGAGAGACACGAGATAAGAGATGCGAGATAGGAGAGAAATGAGGAGAATAAATACAGGATGTTCGGTAAGTAAATTGGAATACGGATGATAATTACCGAAATAAATAGAAAAAAAATCTCAAGTGGATCGATAATGGATACCGCTTACATCTGATGTAATTGTGACGGAGAGTTTTATAATTAAGTGATTATTAAGTTAAGTAAAGGTTGTGTACCTGTATCCAATCAAGCGGGATACTCGGAAGAAAAAAAAAAGAATAAAAATTCTGCCGCTCCCTTAATGCGTGCCTTTGCCTTTACAAAAGACGTAGAATGTTACACAAATGTGTTAATAATAATTATTATCTTGTTTCACTCGAAGAGTTTTCTTGAAACGCGTGGCAACTAGTATATAGAAATCTTAACAGCGTAGAGTTGCAATTTTAAAAATTATCGCGAGTGAGAATATTACAAATGCTGCGAAGATCTTAGAATTTAATAATGTATGTTTCAACTTTCGAGAGTCAACTTCGAGAGTCGCTAGATATGTATGCTATGTATATGCATATGTAGCCAACAGCAGCAGGCAAAGTTCAGATGAAGATGAGATAATTCTCGTTCCATTTCGCGAGAATTTATGCATCAGACATGACAGACAGTCAATTATGCACGCCCGATTTCTGCACGTGTGTCAAGACAGCACGAAGAGGGCTTACGTAGACAGATCAAACACACATATAAACACACAGAGACACGCGTATTCTTTATATACTTTTCATTCCGCACATAAACCTCTATCAATGCTGTGTAAACTTGAAGAAAAAAAATGCAAGTTTATTAGCAGAACGCAGATAACATTTCTGAAGACTCATCTCTACCCGAGGGAACGTCGTTCTTTCACGAGCACTAAAAGGAAAAGAGATCAACTCTTTTATCCTAAATATTTTTTGCCAGCTCATCGCTCCGTCTCTAACGAGTGCAATTACCTTAATTGCGAATGGAAGATCGCGCAAGCGTAGAAAAATTTGCATCAGAACGAACATTATGCGTCCTAAAAGCGTCGCTTCTTTTCTATTCACACGACTTCAAGCAGCGTTTGAGAATAAAAGACGCATTTTTCATTATATATCTACCTATTCCGAAATATATGATAATATATATGTATATGTATAGAGAGAGAAGGGGGAGAGAGAGAGACATGCATCGGTCCATTAAGCTTCGTTGAAAAGTCCCGGCCATCGCGCTAAAACCCGTTCGCCTTTCCTGCCGCAGGTATTCCGCAGGTTGTATGATTGTACTTAGCTCTCGATTTACCTGTAGCACATTCCACGCCGTTCTCATCGCGCCGGATCGCGATAACCTAACGAGTAGATCGAGTTCACAACCGACACTTAAAGGGTTAACGGCTATACGCGCGCAAGAATCGCTCGTTTCTGCTCTGTTTTACGTAGACGAGAGAGAAAAAGGGATAAATAGAGAGAGCGAACCTCAAAGTTTTATGTATATCCGTTTTCTCGGGTTTAATCTTAATTCGCTCGTTGTTGATCGCGACGAGACCGGCTCCTTTCTTTCCCCCCTTTCCCCCTCCATCAACGTTAAGGTAATGGCGCATAATTAATTATTACTTTTGAAATAACCGGATTCAGTCTCCTTCTATCGGTTTTACAGCCAATTTATAAAGATACCGAGACGAAAAACGATGCTTATAGGCCTCGCGGTCTTAAAGCACATACACGGGATCGGATATCGTTTATCTGGCTCATTGACCGGATAAATCTGACGTGAGTTATGAATTCCGTGGGGTTTGTGGGAAAGGTGGTTACTGGGTTTGATAAGAAAACTTTCTGTAATTGATTTCTTTTTTTTTCGGAATAATGTACTTTTTATTATAGGTTTGCTTACGATTATTATATTATATCCACTCATTTATTCAGCAGAGATGAATCTTTGATTATATCGCAGTGTTAATAAATTAATATTTTTGTTTCGTTGAGGAAAAATCAATTCTGCATTAGACGAAAAATGCGCGTTTATAAATCGACTTGTGTTCATTATTGGAAGTCTGTAATTTGAATTTTCATCTTGAAGTGAAACAAAATCTGTGGAAGCTGGGAAAGGATAATAAATGATACAGAAGCGACCCGTTACTCTGTCACACGCGGTGAGATACGAAGTATTCGGCATATTACTTCAGACAAGCGCGGTTTCTGAAAACCTGATCTGAAAGTGATAGCGAGCTGAACGCTAGAGCTTGATTGTGGAATGTAAATCGCTGTCATGTAAGTCGCGATCGCCGTCGTTACGTTTGTGAATCGTTGTTGCATCTCGTATTATTATACATGTGCACGCCACGAACTTGTTTTCGCTAATAAGAAACTACAAACTTGGAGTGACGAAGAAACACGTATCACCAGCAGATGTTTTTCTACTATAACGATAAATCGAATCAAGCATTTCGCGGGCATCAAATATATATTTCTCTCTAATTTTTGAAATTAAGAATAAAATTAAAAAAGTTGAATTAAATTAACTTTTTGTCGTTAATCTTTAGTAATTTCTATTAATCTTGAGTGTCGCAAATGACAGACGAATTGATGTGTTAAAACGTAATCATGATAGATTTTTAAAAATCTGACAATAATAAAAGAAACAGTAAATATAACAAATTATAATTTTGCGGGTAATTAAAATAAAATAATTATATAGTTTTTTTTCAAAGTATATAAATATACAGCGTGGGAAGAGAGGCGCGGTACGCAAGACTGAAAATTTGCCTAGGGCAGCGCAAATTGCACCGTTCCGTGACCATGAGTGTGTACAAAGTGAAATATAAAAGGAAGCAGAGAGCTTTTCTATACAACTTCAACTACCCAAACAAGCACTTTGATTTTTTGTCGTTCCTGCAGTCGTGGGCGACTGTTGAACATATATCCTACTGCAAAAGGGAGGAAGTGGATGAAGGGGGAAGGTAAAGGGAGAAAAGAGAAACAGAGAAAGAGAGAGCGAAACGACAGAAGGAGGAAAAGAAGAACAGAGTGGCCAGTGGTCGGACGTACTACGAGGCGCGTTTATGACGGGTCTGGCCTCTGAGTTACGATCTCAATACTGCAATAAGTGCTCTTAGCCGGGCCATGTTTTTTTTCTCTCTCTCTCTCTCTTTTCTCCCCCTTGTCCCGTCGTCGAGACGCGATTTTCCCCCGCGGCTCTTATCGTGAGGCTTTACGCCGGTGCTCTTCCCGTGGGCTTCACGAGAAATATTATTTAATTAACGGGAAGCGACCGCCGGCGTGGTCGAAGGAGGCCTGGATCTTCCTTTGGTCGTAAATAAAAACGGTACATTCGCATGGTGACTCTCTCTTTCTCTTTCCCTCTCCCTTGGTAACCTTTGCGGCCCTTGCGTCTTTCCCTCTCGCGTCTGTTTGTCGCTCCTCCTTCGACCTTTCTCTCATCGTCGTCGTCGGTGACGCCGAGAGAAGAGAGAAGAGAAAGAGACCTTTTCCCAGCCGTAACGATATTTTCGGCAATCGCCGCGGCGACGACGATGGTTTCCGCGAGCTCGGGGTAGAAGAGAGGCCTTTAAGCGCGACATTACTTCCGCTAGGAACGCGCCTTTTGGTCGATTAGCCCTGCGGTGAATTTAAGCCGAATCGGCCGCGCCGTCGCCTACGTCCCCGAACGTTCTCTCGCCCCACAAGCCCGAAGAATTTCTTCCTTTAATTGTTCCCCAACCTCCGACCACGGCGTAGACGAAATATATACTGCACCTAGCGGACCTCTCCGGAGTAAGAAACCGGGACTCGAACGACTCCGGAAAGTAATCTGCCTAATTACCCAGCAAGAGATTCATTCCGCCTGGAGGATCGACGGAGGGTAGTCCCTTTTAGTCGTAAAACGACCAACTGACTCTCTCTCTCTCTCTCTCTCTCTTTCGCTCTTTCTTACTCACTCTTCTTCGACAAACGACGACGAGAAGAGATGATTTTCACGAATCGCGCGAGATCCGCAACGGTTGACGAGCGAAATTCCATCGCGATGACGATAGTCGAGAAGACCGGATTAAGGATTCGCGCAAACTTATTTAACGCCATGAGCCCTGAAGCGCGTAGGCCGCGAAACTAAATTAGTTCGTCCGTCTGTCGCTCGAGTTGTCTTTAATCCTTTCGTTCCCACGGCAAATATGTTCTGCGATTTTGCGGTTACTTATATAAAAGAAGTAAAAACAAAATAATTAAAATAATATTAATAATATTAATATTATTTAATTTTTTAAACATGACAATCGTTTTTGATATCTCGTACGTCTAATTGTTCCCTCGCCAGTGGTTCTATTGTGGTTTCCGTCAAAGTTCGAAATCGCGCGACACGCGTTGTGTACGTACATTTTATTTTGCCGTGATTCGACTTTTCAGCTTGTACCTAACTGACGCGTGAGTTACGCGGTTGTCCGCGTCGTTTTGGCCGGTGAACGAATAAGCGCGAAAAATATGGGGCCGTCTCTCTTGTTGTCGGCGCCACAATGGGACACGAGGATAGCATGTATAGGATATAGAACGCACGCGGAACGTCACCCTGCTCTGACCACAAACCGGACTTTCCGCCTCCCTTTCTCTCCCACCCCTCCCTCTCCTTTCTCTCTCTTTCTCTATCGTGCTCGTACACTTTTCTTTGTCGCGTTCCTATACACTCGCTCTTCCCGTCGCGTTGCCGAGGGATAACGACAACGACGAGGAGAAAATATTCATAATGCTGGATTAAGCGTGGGAGTACCCTCGGGGTAGTCCCGGCGCGACCGACCAAGGGTGGATAGCCAAACTAATCAAGAGCCCGCCCCATTTAATTCCCACCCTCGCTCTCTCTTTTTCTCTCATCTCGTCGATGATCGTAACCAGCGCCAAGCACATCAGCGGCCAAGAGTCGACGACTCTTTTGCTCCGTTTCTCCTTATTACCTCTCCCGCGCATCTCTTCCTTCCTCCCCCTCTTCATCCCATATACGCATCCCATTCCTCCTTTCCTTTCCCTTCCCTTTTTCCTCCTGCACTTCTCTGACGTTCTCTTTCTTTTAGTTACTCGCCTGCCTGTCTGTTTCTTCCTCCTCTTCCTTCTCTTCTATAATCATCATCCCGCGTATCGCGTATCGAACAGCTGCGATATAACCGCGTAACGCTGCCCGCGATATACTCGAAGGGCCTCCTCTCTCGTATACGAGTGAGAAGGAGAGAGAGATCTCTCCCATTAAATCCCCTCGCGTCCATTATACCCGAGGTCACTTTCGATCCTAGGCGTCCGGAGCATAAATTTTTCCAAGTGCTCATTATCCGACCGGCGTCATAACGAATGACGTACGTAAAGCGCGCCGCGGTTTGAAATATATTTTATTATACCGCGGATTTCTATCCGCGTTGCACATGTCATCGTGTCATCCGTCGGTTTATATTCCTTGAAGTCATTCGAGACGCTCATGATATTAACGATAAAAGATGGGAAAAAATCTGTCAACTATAAGAAACTGAGAATTTCTTAAACTTTACGTGCACTCTGATTATGTAATACGCTGTGAGAGAATTTTCTCTTAGAATTTACCCTGAAAATTATGGTAATTATGGAACAATATGATATGGAAAGAATTTTATGAGAATTTCTCTGATTAATATTTATTACAATATAAAAATAATAATATCTATCACAATAAAATATAAAACATGTTTGATTAATTTTACTAAACTGCATAATAAAATTAATCAAACATGTTTTATATTTTGTGATAGATATTATTATTTTTATATTGTGATAAATATTAATCAGAGAAATTCTCATAAAATTCTTTCCATATCATATTGTCCTATAATTACCATGAGTACTTTTCAAAGAGTAAATTCTAAGAGAAAATTCTCTCTGTGTATAATATAGAGATGCAAGTATATGATAGTAGACACATTAGATGTATTTTGAGATATTACTAAAGAGAAAAGAAGATATATGTAAGTACATATAATTATGTGTGTAATTATATGTAAGATTGAGCGTTATATATTAATTTTATATCATACGATAGTTTATTTATGACGTTGTTTCTCTCTTCTGTCTTATTTATCACATATGTAGTGCGTTTAGTATAGCATGGAAATAATTAATACATCAAATATATGTATATATCACGTTGGTATAATTAACACGCATCTCATTTGAACAAATTCCTAGATAAAAGTTCGATTCTCTCAGCTGGAGGTCCAAGTTCCTTGTGCACTTTATTGCAAACATATCTTTCACGAAGCAATTTATATGAATTGGCTACTTGTGCGAATATAAATAAACGCAAAGGAGTATATCGTAACTTTATATCCAATTAATAATCGATCAGATCGGCGGTACTATAACGTGAAATGAACGGTGAAATGTTGATTAACCGCGAATATATACGCGATATATCCCACGAGCGAATAAACGCCCTTATTCGCTATCGCACTTTTTTATCGAACGACCGTACCGTTATATATGCGTTATTGAAAATCGCGACAAACTTGTATTGGAATGTCGGGATCGGCGCTCGTCGCATTCCCGACTTCTAGCTACTGGTGTCGCCGTCGAAAAAATTAACACGCCGTCGAAAAAATTAACACGCGAGATTCTCGTCAGGAAATTTAATCTATCTACGCATTATCCCAATCTCTCCTTCACAGACTCTAGTATTTTGCAATTAAGCGCGTAGATAAATTGCGTTTTGATATTATACGCTCCGCGTGTACATACGTATATAGCGAGAAAAAAAAACATCCCGACGAGCGGAATTAAGCATTCCTGTATCCCCAGAATGTCCGCCTAGCCGCAAAAATGTCGCATTCGCGCTCGCAGAGAGCGCGAGTGATTAACTCGCGGCGCGAGAGAGAGACCGCAGCCTCGCGTATATATAGTCGATTAGGGATACCGCGTCGGTGCGTTAATAATCCCGCAGCGGCGGGCAAACATGATCGCGTGCTCGAAATAAATGCCCTCGCCGGATGGAGAGCGCGAGCGTATCGAAAATTCGCTTACTAGACCGGCCGGCTCGTCGCTCGCTATATGCTTATCGCTCCGCGTATACATCGATCGATCCGCCGATCGATGTGCTGCTCGAGCCCGCATTAAAACGATGAGTCTGCGGGGACACGGTCGGCGTATACAGAGGTACATACGCGTGACATCGTGCGTGCAGTCGGTGCAGAGTTAAAGCCGGACCAGACGCATTACTCAATGCACGGACGAAGGATAGGCCTCTAAGGCCGCGTACACAATGACCTCGACTTTCATCGAAAGTAATCTTTTTTTTTTTCACTCACTCGAATTCTAGAAAGAACACCAGGGATACTTAAATTCGAGTCATTCTAGTGTTAACAAAAATCTTGCATCAGAATTTTGTTTATATAGGAAAATAAAATTAAATACTATAATTAAAATTGCATCTGTGATGCATCAACATCCTTATGATTTTAATATATTGATTAATTGGAATTGGAATTTATTATTTCATCTTTCAGAGTGCATAATTATATATGAAATCTGATTAGAAAGAGTTGACATGTATTGTGAAAAAAATTCTTTCATTCATATATACAATTTTTTTTAATGAGAAACTGTTCTTATATATCGATAAAAAGTTCATCTATTATTTTTACAAGGTTACAAGTAAATAAACTCTTTTTGTAAGAACAAATAAAAATGAGATCATAAATAGATATTGTTTTGTGACGGAACATTATTAAGTGATGTAAACCTAAACGAGCAATGTCCGAACAACCTCTGCTGATCTAAAAAAAAGTTAGTACTACTGCATTCTCGGAATTTCCGCACCCTTGAGTCACTCGCGACCTAACGAGGGCTGTCCACACGTTGCTCGTTACGGTAATCGCGCGACGAGTAATAGCTATTGAAAGGCGAGCGGCCAGGGGCAATGACGATAGTGGTGATGACAAAATGCTGGTTCATCGTACGTGATGCAACCGTACATACGCGCGTCGACCGAAGTCGTGATCTCTCGTCCAAGTCCGGCAAGTCCAATCAAGCGTGCCATGCTGCGCGACGAACCGGTGTTACGTGTTCCTCGACCTTTTTTACTCGCGTGACACGCAGCACGGGGATGATATCCTCCGAGACATTAACGTGTAACGTTCCTCCACGCTTTAGCGAAACGTTTTACGGTGAGAATGAGCGTAAATCGCAAGATTTATTAAATAGTGTGTATGTGTCTACATACAGAATCAATAAAAGTAGACGCGAGAGATTATTTTGCTCGATAATTTTTTCGAATGACGAGAAAACTGTCTCCGATATCGAATGATAGACTCTTCTCCACGACAATAATTTAGACGTCTAAAAATAAAAGAGAGAGAGAGAGAGAGAGATACGTGTTGATAATTTCAATCTTTCTTCGGTTATCGTCGACTACCGTCTTTGATGTTCGATTGTCATTGTTTTCTCGACGCGCGCGAGGGTCTTCTTGTCACGAACGTCTCGTTATTTTAACGAGTGTCGTAGCACGCGAGTTGCGTTTTGCCGCAAGAATCGCGTGCACGTTGCAGAGTTAAGCGTGATCCGCGCTGCAATGCCAAGTGTGCATTCGAAGACACGAGTACCCCTTAGGGTCACTTAAATTGAATGAGTTACTTTCATTTTATCCGATACGGAATGATGGATACGCCGCGCCGGTCCGAGAAAGAGAAATCAACGGTTTACGATATATATAATAATGTCAATATTATTCGACAATCTAGTGTTATTTTGAAATCTAAAAAACATTAAAAGTAATTTTAAGATTTATGCATTATGCGCTATCGATATAATTGATTTCAAAGAATCAATATGTAAAAAAAGAATTTTAAAAATAATTTTTATTCAATTTCTCGTCTATCGAGCCTGATACCACAGGCAAGATGTTAATGTCTGAAGGGCTCATCAATATCATTGGAAATGTATCGATACCACGCGATGATCTTCAGCGTCGAGAAGTTGAAAGCACCGTGCGTGAACCATCGGTCGATCCGCAATATGCAGTAAAGCACAAATGCAACAATGCGATTCTCTCCCCCGCACATGATGCGCGAGTAGAGAAAGGGCCGCGGGGGCCGGATATATATGGGGTGTCTCGTTAATCAAGAGAGCCGCGCTATCGGCCACGAGGTGTATGGGGGAGAAAATGGGAGAGGAGCGAGGGTGACCGGTGTTTAACGGTTGACAAACGACCGGCGACCGGTATAATACACGCGCGGCCGCGTAAACAACGCGCGTGTCGTGCGTGAAAACGCACCCCGTGCACGCATGCGCAGAAGGAAAACGCGGCGGCGCCGGTCCTCTCCGACAAAAACCGTAAATCTGCCTATTAAATTACGATTAACGATTTACGGAAGGCAGACGCGCGACCAGTATGCGAGCAACATCCTTGTTGCGCGCTGTATCTTTTTTTCTTTCTTTTTTTTGCGCTCGAGCTTGCAACTGCACGACGCACAGCTGCGCGAATTAAAATTTATTAACTCTCGCGCCGCCGGAAGTCGGGCGACGTAACGAAGCAACTTTCGCAACCGCATTTCGCTCGCGTCTGTCTCGCCGAAGCTCGCGATAATCGCGGCGAAGACGCGCGAGAAATGCGCGCGAACCCAGCTAGTCGCAAAAAGACAGTGCGTAAGTGCACGTTAATCGTGATTTAGGGAAGACATCCTGTGCATAGAATTGCCCAAAGTTATCTGCAGTTACTTTCATTTAAAGATAGTTAAATGTATATAATCTTGAGTTATTTCTTTTATGAGAATTTAATCAAATCTTTAAATTTTCAATGTTCAATCTCAAATATCCTTGCTATTTTTATCCCTAATTGCAATCCTCAGTTTTTAATCTTCAAACTTATCAGCCACAAACTTTTAATTCCTAAAATTTTAAATTCTAAATTAAGATGTTTAATCATTATCTAGTGATCAAATGTATGGCTTATCGAAGTTTTTAGATAATTTCCGAATATTCTCAGCTGCTGCGGCAACGTTTGCGACATATCGTACGTGTATGTCGAAAGTTCCCCCATTCGCTTGATTAGGAGAACACATATCACATTTATTAACTTCGCTCGACACGTACCGAAAGCTGTTCAGATAGCGGAAGGGCGCATTGCATCATCAAAGTGACGCTGAGGGAAAGCATCCGGCGTAGACGTGCGACTAGGGTATGCTATTCGCCCCCTTCGGCTTCTTCTCGTGTCGATTCCCTCCCTCCCTGTATGCCCGAAATTCTTCCTCTGTTTCGGTCGGGGAATGCCGATCTTAGAAACTTGAACGATAACGCCGGAATGCGTCAGCAAACGAAAACGCAGATATTTCCATGTCGCAGTATCGCGATATTGAAATTAGACTGTTAATTCCTTTACAAGTCGTAATGATTCGATACGAGAGAGTCGTAACTCAAAATTCACTACTGACAACTTCAATTTAAGGTGTTATTCTTTCCCAGTTTTTTTCAGGTAGCTATCTTTCACGTCGAGATTTAATAATGTTAAAATATGAAAAACGAAATATCGCTATATTAATTATCTATTGCTATCGAAACTTCAAATTATCGGATCTCTAAGATATTTTTCTGCAGTTTCGCTTAAGGAACAAAGTGCACTGTTTTATATTGCAGCGATTTTAAATCGAAACTGACCGGCGCAGTTGCCGAACATCGGTCGAACGAAGAGAATGTAGAGGACGAGGGCCCGAAGGAGGAAGAATGTCGCTCCCTGTTACGGCTCTGGCGTATGCGAGTTGGGCAAAAACTTGAAGACCTTTGGGTTACTCTCTTGACGTGCTCTCCGAGAAGAGAGAGAGAGAGAGAGAGAAAGAGAGAAAGAGAGAGGAGAGGCAGTAACAACGCAAAGTGACTCGTCTTTTCTCGCTCCCGTTGTACTCTCCATTCTATCGATGATGGAGGCTCGATGAAGGAGATCTTCGCCCTCGAACATGCACGAGAGAGATCGCGGTTTTCGCTTGTCGTCGGTTGCTGATCGGTTGTAAGAAAGGCGATACTCGGAATAAATCTCTCTTCTCGCGCGTTTCGGCTTCCCCGTTATTTGCACCCGCGAGTTACCAGCTGCGCGAGATCCCCGCCGCGAGATAATTCGGCTTTCGCGATTACTCGTTCGACGAGCTTTCATTTAAATCGGCAGATTAATTATAGCGACATTGTCGAAAAATAAAAACCGAGCCTTTTTCTCTTTCTCTCTTCTCTGCTTTTGTCCTAACAATTTTTTCATCTCTCTCGTGCTATACTTTCGAAGACTTTGCAAAAGAAATGCATAAATAATGTTTATTTATTATACTGATGAACTGATGATAATATAAAATATTTAATAAATTGTCTTTTAATATAAATTTTGAGTTTGAAATTTATATCGCAAGTTCCATAGATTTATTAAATGTCAGAGAAATAAAAAAAATTGTGAAAAGAATAATGTTGCATCAAATCTTTTCCGAGCAACAATTTTACTACAAATAAATGTTGAACGATGTTACATGTTCGTTGTTACAGACGAAGGAAAAAAAAATCATATGATTAAACACGCTAAGAGCGAAGGGGTTAGATGAACTCGCAGTCCATCATCGCACTCGCGCGAGCGAAGTTTCCCGCTTTAAAAGTTCATTATCCCGGTTGAACGCGTGTATAAATAGCTCTCTCACTCTAGTCGAATATCTCTTTTCGTTAATGAGCGCGGCCGGAGTTCGTTTATGCGGCCTGTAAAGTGATTTAAAGGATCTCGATGATGAATGTTTCGCTCTTCGCGGGAAAGAGAGAAATAGGGAAAAAAAGAAAGAGACGACAGGTACGCGTGCGGGGGGCGGAAGGTGGAGGAAAAAGTATATCCGTGTGAAGTTTTCCGGTAAATTCCACGGAGCCATTTAGACTAAGCGCCCGTGTAAATTGCCGTCCTTCTCGGAGAAGCCCGGTCTTCCTACTAATTAAAAACGAGAGGGTATGCGTATATAAACTGAATACCGGCGCGGGAGCCAACCCGATGAGGATATCTCCTCGGCTCGGAAATGCTCTTATCCCGGAATGATTTTTATGGCAACGGATCCGGTCGCTTTTTCTCGTTCTCCGCGGAGATCGGGGTCCACCTCTCTCGTCGCACCGAAGGCCTTTCTCCGCTTCTCCTGCGCCGGGCCTCGCTTCGTGTCCTGCCTTTTACGGTACACCGCGACCGCTTTGGAAGCCGCTAATTAGGTCTACTCGCGTTCATCCGGGCAACGTTTAACCGTATAGCGATCGTATATGTAGAGGCGAAACCGGGATCCCCCGAAATTCATGCTTAGCTTTCCTCGAATATTTGCGCGACGCGGCTCGATAACGCCTTTTCAAGACTTACATTTTACACGACTCGGCGACGCTGGCACGACAGGTGCGCGTCGTATTTAAGCCATAAACCCACGCTACACCTGGAACCTTGATCTTTCGAAAAAGAGAAAGAGAGAAAGAGAGAGATCGGAGACTATATTTCTTATGGATGTCGCAATATTAAAATTGTTTGTCAAATAAGAGCGTAAAAATTATTCCCACCCGTGAAAATTATTAAAAGCATTTGTAATCACGATAATTGTCATCACGAATCATCTCAAAACAAGATACATATATGGTGAAGATAATAAAATACGTGAATAGATAAATTCGCGCAAGAAATTAAAAATAATATTTTTATGTAAAGCTAAAAATTATCGCATTATTTTTAATCGGCGTGTGAAACAAATTGATGTGAAATAACGCATAAATTTGCAGTTAACACACAAGTGAAACAAGCAATTCTCTCAAACTTCCGCGTGCCGTAATTTCACTTCCCGCGTTCGCTTCTCATCGAGAGACGGGACATCGATGATGATGATGATGATGATGAGAGACCACGACCGTAAGGAGGCAGAGCTCAAACGTCGACGCTCATCGCTTCCGAGGGGCGTCAATAAAGAAGCGACAAACAGTTATCGCCAAGAGACGGAACCGACATTTTAGCGGCTGTTTCCTCGTAACGAATTGAATCGAGAAATAACGGGTGTTTATTATGTGCCACTTTCCCTGTCAAACTCATCGAGTCGTCACGCATCCCACGAGCGAGCTACAGATTACAAGAACCGTTCTTTTTGCACTCTGTACTTAGACGACATGCGGTAAACATGAAACGCGACAATCGCGGGAAGACAGGTGATTACCGGATCCGTTCTCGGAGCTATAGAAAGCCTAATGGCATTAACGAGTCGAAGCCACGGTCATTGCGCGCAAAGACAAAATTACGTAACGGCGTAAGATTACATTATCTCGACGCTCATCTCCTGTCGATTATTTGTAACGCTTCGTTAGCGCTAACTATGTCGAGCGAGGCGAGCAGCGTGTTTATCTTCACCAGTTTACCAAGCGATCTTTGAGACTGATAATGATCTGCGTCGAAAAGTATATATACAATGTTTCTGCTTTTATACGATTCCTAATCATTCGGGATGCAATCGAGCCCAATTTTCGCAAGTTTCACGTTTCAATCAACGCGCATTTAAGAGTCGAATTCAATTTCAAATATTCAGAATCATTTAAAAGTTAATAAAACAAAAATATAAAATTTTAAAAGGACGATAAAAATTGATTTTTATCCTCAGACCAATTCGAATGTGAACGCTAAATATTGTAAAATATTAAAATTTTTGAAAATTTTGAAAAAAAATTCTATTATAAAGTTAATATAAAATTGAGAAAATTGTAAGAGAATGTTTGCAAATTAAAGTTTTCAAGAATGTGTATATAGATTTTATTTTTCCATCAATAATATAAACTCAATCTTTTATTTCAAAAGAATTTCGATTTGATACTCAATTAAAGACTTAATGAAAATTAATCGTAATATTTTGTCATTAAGAATATTTCACTTTCGTTGAAGAAAAAATAGGATGTCGACAGAAGGATAGTCTATGCATAAGTTATGCATAATTTTATCGGTATCATATTTGCGTTACATTCCTCATCAATGATAGTGAAATGTTGATCATTAGGCTGTTGGAGATTCCTGTCAGCCCCGATCGAAGCTCACGATCGCTTTCTCAGACAGGCTGAGAAAGAGATGGTGCCGTATATCAAGCACTCTCGTCTTTAATAGCGAAAGGGTAAACTCTCGCCCGCGTATTAAAGGCCGTAGACGCGAAATCTGTCGGTGCTGTTCTAAGGCGATAATGGAGCCTGGATGTAGGTATGTACTACTACGCGAGATGCGTTTCGCGAACCACGGAACGAACGATCCGGCAAACGAACGAACCGACGAACGGCCGGGCCAGAACGGCGCGCCGCGCCGGTTCAAGGGAGGTTCGGTATGTTAATTACAGACCAACATACGTATCCCTCTCTCGCGTCTCTCTACCGCGTCTCTCCCGCAGCCCCTTGCCGTGGGTTACCTCGGTTGCCAGCCGATTCGTCTTGGAACGGCCCCCATCGCCGGTCGGTCTCGTTGCACGCAGGGCTCGCGTGAGACCGACGAGTCGACCCTACGACCCGAAACGTTCGTTTTGCCCTCTTTCGAACTCGCTGCGAGAACAGCTTCGCTCCTCTTTCCTCTTAACCGCCTCCTTTGCGCATCCTCCGATTCCTTCCTCGAAGGCTAACCCGATCGAGTGATCGGCAAGCGTCAGCAATCGGAAATATACCATCGCGAGAGACGCGGAGAATCGAGCTCGTCGTTTAGAATTTAGACCGGATGTTTCGAGACGCGGATAAACTTACGCGTTAGTTACGCGACGATCCGATATAGTTCCGTTAGATTAGAAGCTTCTATTAAGTAGGGGGAAGAAATGCCACATCTCAATTCCGTTCGAGAGACAGAGACGCTAGACTGTGCATTTCGTATGTTAAAATTGTTGAAGTTTAATGCGGGGTGGTGACAATCTGATATCTGAGCCTAATCACGCGCTTCCGTCAAGCATCCATAAATGGAATCAATGAATGGAACCGCTATCACACAGCTCGCGTTGCGATGTGAAAATCTTTCCTCGCTCAGTTTCATTCGAGATCGTAGAACAAGATAGTCATCGACTGATCTCTCACGCAAGGTGAAATAACCACGATCCATGATAACTATAGTGAGCCAGAGAGACTAAATCAAAGCTACCGCTTATAACGCAAGTGCGAGTCTCGTCTTTTAAAGAAATTGTTTTTTAGAGAGTTTTTAATAACTTACAATTAAATCCCAAGCTAACCTGCATTGCAGGCTTGGTTTTACTTAAGATTATTGATGTAAAAGGTATCGCGCGATCCATCTTACGCACGAGTGTTGCTCAAGATATCTCATCAACTCAGTTTTTGTACATTTGGAGAGGGATATAAGCTCAAGTTACGCGTTTCGACCTATCAATCACCTCTCTTACGAGATTCTCTCGATAATACTCTCTCTCGAAATGATACCTGTTACTTGGTTACTTTTAACCATGAGACGTAACAATACATACGCCAATAAATTACCGCGCACATTTGCAGGATGGAACGGGGGAAGAAGAGGAGAGAGTGTTCACCCATTGCAATCATTTTTCCGGTTTTGCGCGAAGGAATTTTTTTTTTCAACGTTTTATCGATCCGCCCATCACGCCCATCAGCGCTGACCTCAAGATCTTACCCGGGTCAGCCCGAGTCGGGATCTTATTTTTTGCGATATAACCTCGACCGTGCTCCTCTCCTCTCCCCCTCCCCCATCATCGATGCCGATGAACAGAAAAATCGACAATTTGCACCTGCGCTTCTCTCGTTTGCAAGAGAACAAAGGGGCGCTACGCAAATATATTACACGTGTATGTAGTGGTACTCACCGCCAAAAGTGTGGCACGTATCCGGCGGGGCACAACTCTCGACACTGACCGCACGGTGCACCTTGGAGGACGACATTGCCGGACGAGTAATTATTGGGCGGCGCGTCCTCTCCCGGGGACAGCATTCTGAAACGAACACGAATTTACGGTGAGCGTGTCATTTTGGCACGGTTCTTATTCTTAATGCTCAACCGCACTTCGCTACGCCGAAAGTGTTTCTCAACCTGTTTTGCGACTTGTAATAAATGAAGTTTCACCGTAAATAAAAAAATAATTCTCTTACGCAGTAAAAAATTTCATTACAAGAGTAATTTTTCAGTGAAAAAAAACCTCAAAGTACTCAAGAAATATCTTTGTGACATCTTTTCCTTTCAAGAAGGTAAATACAAACAAAATCAAGTTTAAATTTGTTAAGAAATCTGTAGTAAGAGTGATAAATTTTTTATCACATAAACATATAATTACATATATACATATATATATATATATATATATATATATATATATATAATTATTGTACATAATTCATTTAGTTTTTAAATTATTTTATTCAAAATGGATATAAAATAAGACAAAATGAAATCATTCATGATCTACAATAGCTGTAAATCGCTCAATTATAGTAAGATATTACGGATCGAAAGCATGACCCCGCCATTGTCATACAATATTAGATCGATCATCGCGTGACAAAGGGATCTCGCTCAATTATCACGTCTGAGATGGTCACGAAATGGTCAGGGAAATTACCGCAAACTGCGCGGAGAGTCTGCGTCTCGTCACGCCTGAACGGGTCGCGAATGTCTTCTCGCAACATCGATCGCGAGGAAGATCGCTTACGGCGACGGTAAAATTGGAGAACGATTCCCTCTCGTGCGACGATCCACGAACGGGCACTCGACTTTACTTTACCCCTCGCAGCGTGAACGGAAACTCACATCCGATACACAACGCAGTGTTACTCGCGTAATTATCGTCATTTTGTTGACGAATGGGATTTCCACGGTCTCATTTAAGAACCGTTTAGACCCGTAACGGGACATTACACGCTGTTAAAGTACCATTTCTTTCCCTTAACCCGACGTCTTTTTACACACGATCGTGCTCGTATACGCTATTTATTATCGCGCGCAAACACACGCGTGCGTAAATTCGCGATAGTTGAATATAAATAATTGTTTAATAAACCATTACCGTCGAGGCTCTCTATGTTCGATGAATTAAGAATTTAGGCGCGATATTTTCTAGCGCAATTCGACTAGCCGATAATTGTTTTTACAACTCTGTATATTACATTTTGGTTAAATACGCTCAGCCGCGTGCTCGCACGAGCGTGTAAATTGACAAATTTATTACTTCACGCGCTTGTACGTTCGCGTCCTTTTAACATGCATCGCATTTATGCACGCGCGCCGTGCATCGTAAACTCCTTCGATATATCGAAACTGAAAGTTAGCCTGCAATCTTCGCCTGCGTATACTCTCCCTCAAACGCGATCGCATTGCCGTTCATTAACCCCGCCGAAGAGCGGAGACCGATCATCGTAAAACATCGGGTGCTCGAAACGAGTTTGCGGTCGGATAGATACCAGCTTAAGTGCATTAGACGGACATCAAATTAAGTCGAAGCCGCGACCGCGTATATACGCTGTAATAAAGACTTCTCGTTTGCGCTAATATAGGCGCTCTGGGAGAAGTCGCGGAAAAAATCCTAAGCTCTCCATCTCCCCGAGAGATGAACTTACGATCTTCACCACACCCCTATACGACCCTCCACGCGTTTGACAGGCAGCACGCACCTTCAGCATCAGGAGAGAGGTTTGCAAGGACATCAATCGTTCGCACGCGCATTATGCGACAAGTCTGCCGCGAAAATAATTAATTAACGGCGCTATCTAATACGGCTGGTTACAACATCCCCGCTCTCGGTCGAATTAATAACCGAAGACCCGTAATTAGTGGGTAAGCGACAGCGCTGCCGCCGCGGCCTTCGATCGTCGGAGATTAACTGACATCAGGTGTAATTACACCCCTCTTTGAAATTTTATTGCGATGAAAATTGTTTATGCGACCTCGACTGTCTGCTCGCTAACGGCCTTGCTTTACCCCCGTCACGTAATGCTATTAATATCAACGTTGTGTTTTGGTTCGCATAATTCTAATCGAGTCCGCGAGAGTTTATCGGTAACAAAAAAAGAAAAAAAAAATAACAAAATGACAAAGAATGGCGTGGGTTAATGAGGTACCTCGAAAACGTGTTACGCCTGATAATGAGTATCGAATCTAAAACACCTTATATATTACACTTCTTAATGTTCTCTCTATTTCATCACGCTATCCTTTTAGATTTGATCTGAACTAAAACGCCCACTCTATATATAGTAAGATCATTTCGAAAGACACACTATCGCGTCACATGATTTTTTTCAAAAATGTTTGTCATGACGATGCAAATTCTATACCATCTAAGGAACATTAATTTAATATCTTGACGTAACATTGAGATTATGCACAACGTCAAATGACCACAGCTCACCTTGCCAAGTCATTCGGTCCGAGACATTCTACTGAGCTCAACCACTGACCGAAACTCATTATCAGTCCAGATACTAATATGCATGGAATAATGATAGATTTACATGAGGATAGTATAGAAATTTTCAATCAAGCAAGTTTTTTTATATACTTTCTAATCGTGCTTCTCGTATGAATTGTAATTCGAGATAACAGTTTCTAATAAAAATTGATTTGTAATTTATACAACAAAATAAAAAAATGATATAAAAATAATTTTTGATGCTATAGTTTCTCGAAAAACTCTTGTAAAAGTGCAACATGTATTAAGGCTCCTGGTACCTTGTCGACCATGTCGGAATCGTGACGTCAGAGGCGAGAAAACACACGCTAAAAATTTTTAGATGTCATTTCTAAATAAAAACATATTTGCATAAAATAACACATAAGATCTCTTTAATACACTTCTAAAAAACGCCGAAAACTTCCCTTTCCTTTTCCCTTTATAATCAATCAACAGCTGTAAAATGTAATATTATGAGGCCCAGTCTGTCTGGTCTTTGCACATGCGCAGTCATTCCGCATGTCTCAAAGTCTTATATCTCGATCATTTTACGGTTGTTGATTGACTGTCAAGGGAAAAGAATAGTTTTCGGCGTTTTTTAGAAGTGTATTAAAGAGATATTAAGTGTTATTTTATGCAAATATGTTTTTATTTAGAAATATGGCATCTAAGAAATCTCAACGTGTTGTTTCTCGCTTCTGACGTCACGATTCCAATATGGCCGCGGTGAGCACCCAGGAGGCCTTAATTAATACAATAGATATAACGATCCCGAGAAAGAAATACAATAAAACACAAAAACTATGACGCATTATAATTTTGCATACAATGTATTTAAAAATAAATATTATATTATAAAGGTATATGTATAGAGACTTTATAAGATATAAATCAGAGCAGAGAGAAATAAATGAAAAAGCTAAAAAGGTATACAAGTAACTTGCTACATACTTGATTTATCTCTCTTTATTATGGGTATTTTTTATTTATCGTATATCTCTTAATAAAGAAGATCTAATGTTATTAACTTTGGATTCGTAACGCTCTTTGGTGGATTCCGTGTACATGTATTAACGGATTAAGCAACAAGAGACATTGACGGTCCGGGTCCAGGTATATCTGTACATGATCGCGACAGGTAATTTAAGGTTGAGCGCAGAGAGTGTCGCGTCGAGATTCGCAGATCTCGAAGGACATCTCTCTCGGAAGAAAAAAAATAGTGTAACTGCACCGGATTATGACACGCTTGCCAAACCTCCTTTACCTTCGCATATGCATATACATATTTCTCTGACCATCGTTCGAATATACACAGTGCATTTTTTGCTTTCGGCTATGCAATCGTAAGAGGCTTATGTCTGACATAATTGACGCGAGGATATACGATGCGCGTTTTATAAAAAATTGCTCGCCTCTGTGATGACAGAGTGGAAATCATGAATTATAAGCAGATATATCAATGGAATTTTGTCACTTCTGCATCGTTGACTTTATTGCAAGAATATTAATAAGGAAGTTGCATCTGCAGTGCTAAATTAAGTATTAAACAAAGAGTGTTCTGAAGTTTATTTATTTAGTCTTAAAAGAATTTTCGATAACGATGCAATTCTTATAATGTTAAATATAATGTTAAACGTTTCTAAAGGAATGACTTTTGCGCGTTTTTATAACTGTATTTTTAACAGTTAAAAAATAATTAAATTTTACTATATTCTTCTATATTAATCTCTATACATTTATCCTTTATTTAATTTAACAAGATTTTCACAATCTATAAATGAAAATTCTGTCAAGTCGATTCGATTTTATTTTACATGAATGCCTACAGGTTGATAATAGACTTTAAATTTTCAATGACGAAACCTGCAACCTATAACTACATAAATAACTCTGATTGGCGGAAATGATAAATAATCCTGTAAATTATAACTCTGCATTATGAACATAATTTTAGTAGTCATCTCGAAGCATTATAGAAAATATCGTTCCGCTGTATGAAGAAGGGGAGGGGAGAGGAAGGGGGTCGATTATCTCGATGCATTGTATATACCTGTATCTCTCGTATATCACTCGCAAAAAGCGAGATACAATTGCAATTTGAACTCGATTCAAATAACTGTGCAATCTGGCGACGATAGAAAAGATGTTAGGCTTTATCTGTCCGCGCCGGACCACAATAAGCCATTGAAATTTAATAGCATCACCGGAATTGAATGATAGAATGTTCCGCGAAGCTACAGCTGACGCCTCTCTCCACCGCTACAAATTACACTCGGTAATTCAGTTCCTTGACCGCGAAGTCGCGCAAGAAGTTAAGTCTATTCCACGGCAAGTGAACGACCGCAGTTTCCCGTGTTGGTTCATAAGTCACTGGCGGGCCGTTAGATCACAAAGCGCGAAAAGAGATTTCAAATTGTGACCGCGCGAAATATATATCTCCATCGAGATTCGTAGGGTCGATGAGTCGCGCAAATTTATCAGCGGTTGAATTTTTCGCGAGTACGCGTTCACCAACTGGCGCACTCGTCGTCATGCAAACTTTATTCGTTGCAATTGTTATAATTTTTTTATATCAAAATTTTAAAAAAATATATATGTCATTCTGTATATTTTATATATCACGCTTTTGTGAAAGAGACCGCGTCATTCAATTTTATAATTCAAATAATCTAATATTTGTAGAAAATAAAAATCAAGTACTTTCATCTATTTAAAAAAAATTATATATTTTTATCGCAGAATATTGATGCGACAGAATATTAAGTGTACATGAAAAATTTTTTTTTATCACCACTAGATAATTTCTAAAGTACAGAGTATTTCAATTAGAGCGACTTATCTTTCCAGTTTCATACGTTACGGTAAAATTGAAACACGAAGAAGAGCAGAGATATATACTTAAGGGCCGCTACTTTGTGCATAAGTTAATGGTCGCGGATAGCAGGGATCGCCGTATTATATAACCGATCACCAGGAAGCCGACCTACCCGTACTCGCCTCGAGCTTTGTCTTAACGATGCGAGCGTACGATGCAAAGTTACCGTCGATCGTCGACTCATGCTTACGAACGTTCCTCGCGTACGCATCATAATGCGAATCATTGCCACTGTACACGCACGCGGATCCGGACTTGTGTTCCGACAACAGTTTCATCTCGAGCGTATGTCACTCCTGTGAACACCATACTTAAAAATCTAAAAGTTTTTTTAGAGTTCTGGCAGTCTTTTGAATAGTTCTAGAGTTCTACGTAAGTATTTTATAAATGGTTCCGATGATTAAATACAAAAAGTCGAGTTTAAAAATATATTTGCATGAGAATTCGTATATTAATTATATAAAATTTTTAATTGAATTTTAATGAACCACGTATCAATATTATAATCAGTAATCATCATACCAGAAATAAATGTTAAACGCAAATTAGAATCCTTATCGCGGAATACGAATACTCGAGACTCGTAAACATTTTTTTTAAATAAAAGTTGAACTGAAAAGTTTTTACTGAAAAAAATAATTAAAATTTCTTACAAAATCAGGTTGAAATGTTGCACAAATACGATTTGCATCGGAACTGTTACTTTTCTCATACGAATTACAATTTGGGCAATTTTTAAAAATTGATTTTTTACGTTTAATTGAAGTATTGGTATAATTGACATAGAACTGTAGAACTATTGTAAAACTAACTAGAACTCCGAAAAAATAATTTATTTTTATGATATGGTGCGCTGCGTGAACTTGGCGCACCGTATCAATCATTTCGAATTCAATTTTTGTAATTTAATCATCGGAACTATTTAAAATACTTATGTAGGATTCTAGAACTATTCGAAAGAATACCAGAACTCTAAAAAAACTTTTAGATTTTTAAGTATGGTGTGCCAAGTTTGCAGGAGTGCGTATGTCGTCGTGACAGGAAAGCCCGTAACGATAAAAATTGGTGAATGTCGAATGTAATTTCGCGATAATGCGTAAGTCTGCGCGAAAAAAGAAGACTTGTCAACATGCGTGACGTTAAGCGATATACCAATTTATAAATCTTTTCCCTTACGTGTATAAAAAGGTAATTATCTTCGCGTAAAAAAATATCGCGGGAGATATCGCGTTAACTTTCAATATAAAATCTAATTATCTTCCGAATGTGTGTGTATGAAAAAAAACATCTCAAGTTAAAGCACCACCTATATATCGCTGAAGGGACAACGGGAAAGAGGGGGACTAATTAAGAGTCGTCCCTCATTTTCTAAGTATCCTTTTGTAACGTACGATCATATATTCGCGGTATCGAGTACCGTTTATTGAAAATTTACGATACCGTTTGCTACATCATATAATACACACACACACACATAAGCGGAGAATCAATTCCGCGAACTGATACGCAATCAAACCAAACGCGGCAAGATAATTTATGCACTCTCGGTGTACAACGCATATCTCTGGAACCCGCGGGCGTTATTAGCTCGGGCTAGTTTGGGAACTGGTTGGTCTCGGTTAAACAACGAGCGCCTCGCACGCCAGGTGTAATTTTCCGCATCGACGAGTCCCCCCGTCGTCGCCGAGGCGCCGTCTCATTTTCGGAATCCGCGCGGAATAATAATAATCGCGAAAATCCCCTACTTTTTCGACTCTCTTAGTTTCGCTTCCGTAAGGGTAAACAAATGCTGCCGTCAACGGCGTAATTACACCGATTCTCGCTCGAAAGCGGAACACGCGGCGGGAAATAAGGAAAGCTAACGCGACCGAGAGCCAGAGAAGAAGAAGCTGCTGCAGCAGCAGCTCTCTCGCGGAGTAATTAGTATCTTTTTACGTCGTTAACGTTTAAGCGAGAGAAACGACGTCGGCGATAGCGCGAGAACGCAGGCATGTTAATGGACGCGATAGCGAGTGTGCCCGCGAGTCTTCCTGCCCCCCTTGTGCTTTATAATTCGTGAAACGACCAATTAACGTTCTAAGAGAGGTAGAGTAGGTGGTCTTTCCTCCGCTCATCTCCTCAATGACCCTCGAATGTTGCCCGTTTTCAAGATCGTCGCGCAGGTGGCACGCTTATTGGCCAAGAGGAACCGCTCGTTTTCGCGGAGAGAAGCTCTCTGACTAGATTAACTCTTTAACGATTATACTCGCGCGCGTACGGTATATAGAAGAGTAAACGATCGACATTTCTTTAGATGGCCTTGATGAAAAAAAAGATTTGACTCTTAAATTAATCCCTACGTGGCGTAGAAGAACATTATTCTTTTACGAAGAAATATATGTATATCTCGCATTGTATATAATATATATAAAAATATTTAAACATGCATAAATATAATCCATTTTGAATAATAAAGAATTCTCTTTCTTGGCAAGATTATATAAAATTCTGTGAGAGTAAGATTTTTTTTTTAGGAAGCAATTGTAAATTTTAATTAAAACTTTCATTTTTTAAGAATTTTAAAGAATTTAATACTGAATCACACGTTGACTGAATGCGAATAAAAGTAGTTTAATGATATATAAATGCATTTATATTTCTTCAAGTAGTAACATATATATAATTCAAGAACAATTTTCAAGGAAAAAATAAATGTCCTTCTTTTGCCGAGAGAGAATATTAAAATATTTTATAATATTAAACTTTAATAAACTTTATAATATTAAATTTTAATATTAAACTTTCTCAACAGTTTGAAAAATGTTAAGCTTTATTAATAGTCATTTATATTTTTATAAGATTAAAACGACTCGAGACATTCAACATGAAACTATCACAGGATTGGTACCATCGAAATTATTGCAAGGATAAACCCGAAACTTGACGCAAAAAAAAAAAAAGAAACTAAAAATAATATCATATTAAAAGAATAAAGAATACATATATTGGAGTTCATTTCAATTTTAATTTACTAATACTCAAAAAAAGAAATAAATGCAAAAATATGCATTTTAAATTATATATATTCTGAAGAATTTAACGGATGCGTTTAACCGCGTAAATAAGAAATCATAAATCCAGACAGCGGACAATAATAAAGTTGTTTGTTGCGCGATACACTGTCAAGTTTAGGGTTAAAGACCCCTGACAAGGGTCCATTAAAATCCTCGCGGTGTTACTGTCTAGATCGCTTCGCATGACTCGGCGTGCGGCATATCCAGGCGTCGTTCACCAGGAGTCGGCAAACTATGACTCGCGCGTTTTCCCAGCACAAAGGCTCCGGTCGGTTCGCGAGCGAGAGAGAAACCCCCCGGTCCCCCAACCCATCGCGTCGTCTACAAAACGCGGCTTGGCCGATCGCGACGCGAGATGCGTCTTATCTGCTCGTTGCTTTCTTCCGCGACGAAGGGAGGCGAGCGCACGCGTTCGCCGAAGACGCGATATCTGCGATCGAGAGCAGGGGGTTTCGAAGAATCTCACGCGGAACTACGTGCATGCATGCATGCATGCATGCATACATATATATATATATATAGCATGCGTCCGTACCTGTTGCTTTCCTTATGCTGCAGCGCGACGCCGATGGTCGCGTGGTCCAACGTCCGGTGCGTACAACGAGATCACCGGCGAAAGATGCGGTGTTCTACCCCCTCGATGTCCTCCTCCGTTGAGGTTACGCGCGATGGATGGAGGAACGGCTCGCTCTTTCTCGCACCGCTGACTCCGGGAAGGAGAGAGCACCGGGAGCATCAAGCTCTCGCCGATGATCCCGTCGAGTATCAAGGGATCTCGCCGGGGACCGAGGGGACGGACCGACGACGCACCTGCACTTGCACTTGTCGCTGCACCACCGTAATCGCGTCGCCAATTCACCACGAACCGACACTGTAGCGGCGCAGTCCGACGATAATATCGAAGGATAACGACCGTCGTGGCGAGCATCGTCGCGGCATCGCCATAACACACGTCAAATAAAGAGCACCGGAGTCAAGGAACGTTCAAAGTCGCGCTTTTATACTCGTTTTCTCACTATCCCGTCGCACTTATCGCGCACAATACAAGTTCGTTACCGAGCTCGAATTCGGCGAGTCGCTCGCAACTTCATTGCGACGCGCACCGGCGCGAGCCGCCGCCAACTTCACGCGACACGCGAGAGAGCCGGTGAATCTCCAACCTCACTTTCGAAAGATTTCCGGCCAAAAACTTTTTCGAATCACGCACTAATTGTCACGTCGATTGTAAGATGAGAGGAAACCCGAGAAGACACACACACGCACACACAATCGTATCCGACCGCGAATTTTCGTTCGAGGACCCGCCGAACGGAAGTTAGCCGGACACTCGCGAACCGCGAGAGAAGACGGGCACTTGGCGATTGGTCGGTCGCTCGCTCGCTCGCACAACACAGTGTGTGTTCGCCGACGTGATCGCCGCACCGATGTACTTGCCAAGGGTGCCTTGTTCGATGGCGCGCCAACACGAAGAGTCAACCGATCCGAGTCGGACTGGCCGCCGAGATGAGGCCCAACTCCCCACTCCGTCAAGCGCACCACGACTGGTTGCCGCTTCTTTCCTCGCGTCGATCTCTTCTCTCCCCCCCCCCCCTCCCCCTCCTCTTACCGTCCCGAATGCCACTGGACGTTCTCCTTCCCCTCCCCCACCCAGCTACGCTGTTCGAGCGCGACTCAACGCTCTCGCATTATTGTGTATCTTCTCTTCTTCTTATGCGAGAGAGAGAGTTAGTCTTCTTTCTCTTTCTTCCCTTCTTTCTACCTTACACGCGCGCGTAGATTTTCACTCGTGATCGTAAATGACCGTGCGATCGAACGCGAGTCGATAGCTCGCGTGTCGATTCCACTTGCAGTTAACTGCCTGCCTGCGCGCATTTCGCGGAAAGTTATCAAGCGCGTTGTCAGAGAAAGCCTTTGAGGATCGAGAATCTCGTGTATGTAACTCGATTCCGGGAACGCTGATTATTATCTTTTTATCGAGAAAAAACTACGATTGATTTTCTGTTTGTGTGTGTCTATAGATCGTAGAATTGACGACGGACGCTAATGAACGATACAATCGATTGCGATTAACGATAATCGATATTACTCTACTCTAATGGATCTCAATTATTCTTCTTTCATCGCCTTTCTTTTACACTTTACGCGTTCAAAGCTTATCTCGATTTTTAGGTACTTAGATATAATCACTATTCATGCATTGTTTACAACCCGCGTACAAAGACTTTGTTTATTTAGGTTTTTGTATTATTATTCGGAAAGAGAAAATGCGAGAAAACTTGTACTATACTTTTCTCTTCTCGAATGTGTGTGAATGAAATTCTTAAGAGAACGTATTTTATACCCGAATCGCGCATTTTTCCTCGGTCCTCTTCTTTTAATACACGACGACCTTCTCTTTTACTCGCGCTTACTTCTAGTATCCTTGCCTCTCCCTCACGTTACCTTCCCATTCTCGTTCTCTTATCTTCTTTTCCCACGTTTAATATTCCGTATTCGTCTTGCCCTCCGTCTTTTTCCACTCCGTTTCATTTCCACTTTCTGGTTGTTTCGTTCTTGTCCTGTGCATGTCTCCGCTTCGTTACACATCGCCATCTCTCTCATTACATGCGATTCGATGTTTTAGCTACGCAACATAATTAAACATTAAATGAAACTAAGACAATAGAGCAGTCACGGTATCGATTTAATTAAGCCATTGAAATAATTTATGTAATTCTATAACTAGAGCATTACTAAACAAATTTAATCTCTGTCATCATTAAAGTTATTTTTACATTAAAAAAGATGGAAACAATAAGCTACTTGTGTATCGATTTTTCAAATCTTTTATATTAAAATAATTGAATTAAATTTAGAATTTAAAGATATTTTTATTTCTTCAAAGTTATTATTACGTGCGCAAATAACCTAACCTATGCAAAGAATTAAAATGAAACAGCGTACCTTTTCTCCGAATCGATTTGAAATATTTCTCGTTAAACAAACGAATGTTATCTCTTGAATGTTTTAATAATATTGATAACTGGCGAAAATGCAACGTGAGATTAAGACAGGTGTAATCGCTTCCAATAGCGGGGATTCAAGGACGCAATAAAACGTGACTAGGCATCGTTTTCGCTCAAGCAAAGATGCGCTCCCGATAATCGTTACACGTTACAATCATGTCGCCGAGATGATAAGAGACACGATACCTCAAAAACGGAGAAGGAGGGAGATAGGTGACAAGTCCTAAATTCTAAATTCAAGACAACAATAGAACAATATGCGGCTCGTCGACTCGTAACGCATCGACGGACGGGCGTCTCGAACGTGTCTGAAGTCTGAACGTGTCGACGCAATCAGGTGTGAGGTGTGAGATGTCGCGTCGGGCCGGGCCGGCTCGGCCGTCATCGGCGGCGCTCGGCGTGACGTACCCGGCCACGTGACCCGCGTCGCGAAACATGGCGCTGACTCGAGCACGAAGATGGCTGCCGCGCGTTACGAAAGACCGGACGATCTCTCGCGGGGAAGCCGTTTCCCGATCGTTCAATCGACGACCGCCGTGCCGCCGTCCGCTCTAGATAGTCACGCACGGTGGTGGCCGACGACGCGATGCTATACGACATCAAGTGGATCCTACCGCGACTACGGAATCCGTACGGTTTGTGGAACATCGCGAGCAGCATAACCTTCGCGGCGGTGGGCATTTTCTCGAAAATCATCATAGGTAAGGATAATCCCCGTGCCGGTCGTCGACAATCACGACGACCGATCGCTCGAGCGATACAGTTTCGCGACATCGCCGAGATCTCGTGGTGAATTTCAGTGGTGCGATGGTGATGGTGCGCGCGAGCGACATATCATTTCCCATCGAGTTTGGTGTAAGAGTGTTCGTCGTCGTCATCGTCGTCGTCATCGTCGTCTACATGATTGTATTAAAAGACGACATACGAGTATCGTCGCGAAGGTTAAATGAAAATATATAGCACGCGCTATGGTATCTCGTTACATTTGATTGACATTGACGGTGCCCGTTTCATCAGCATCGCGCGCGGAAATATACGGGCGCGCGATCGTTTACCATCCGCTGACTCGAAAACATTGACGTTGTTTATGAAAAATAAAACTGGAACACGTACGCGAGATGCAATTATAGCGCGTGATCGTACGAGCTGTATGATTAAAACAAGCCTTATCTGTCAATATCAATCGTTAGAGAAAGATCAGAGTCATTGTGTCGTCATCAATCATCGTGTTTAATTCAACGCTACAGATCACTACTTGCCTCGTGGACTTAGCGATATTATTCTCAAGTCTCTCTCTCTCGTGTAATATACATATTCAATATATATAATGGGGGACCTAATTATATCAAATTTTCGTAAATAAATCTGAAAACAGATTATGTGCATTCTTGATAGACTTTGAATTAGCATATAAAATCCATTACATAATGTGAGGTAAGCAATTTTTTACAAGCTTTTGCTGAACAATTTCCTGCTTGTCCATTTTATTTATTTAGATTAAAATATGCATTTTGTTGCATTTTAATTGGAAAAAATTACAGAATCAGAGCAGAGTGTGATGTATGCATATTTTTAAATAAGCTGTAATATACATATATATGATATTGGTAATTTATAATAAATTAAGGCACAGTAAAATACCATATTCAATAAAAATAAGCGCGTGATAAACAGTAAAAATAAACACAAAAAAATAATTTCTGCACGTAAACATTTAATTTTGCTAAACTTGATTATTACCATTTTTTATATATGAGTTATTCTATATTCTATTAGTAATATTTTTTACATATTTCCAGATAATACTTGTATGATAATAACATTAATTTTATTAACATATTTCATTCACTATGAAATATATATTATATGATATAAAATATACAAATAGATAAATAAAATATAAAATAGATAATAAATGATATAAAATATATAAAATAATATGGTTTGAAAGTTATAAACCAAAGTCTATTCGTTGTTTTTCTACACGTGGATGCATTCGCGTATTATTTTAAATGAAAGCGAAATTATGTTAATACATCGTATTCATCACAGATATAAAGGTCACTCATTGCATATATGTTTTCTGACTTGTAACATTGAATGATAATCATGACTTGACGTATAATTTAATAACGCGATATTCCTTTTATTACAATATTCCTTTTAAAGACTAATCTTGTGCCGTGCTTATTTCGTAACAAAAATATTCAAGCTATCATATTAACTTTAATCTATAATAAAGTATTAATCATCGTTAACTTTATCATAGCGAAGCATTAATTAGATTTTACAATAATTTCAACTTAATTATGGATAACGCATAATTATAGATAATTAACACAAGACAACAGAAATCGAAATATTGTTAAAGGAAGTTTGCGAATTTCATGGTCGATATATCGATACTCTATAGAGTATTCAATTAATACATATGCGGCAATTAATATACATCTTTCGAATTAACATACCGAAGAGAGAGAGAGAGAGAGAGGAGAGAGGAGAGAGGAGAGAGAGCTTTCGATGTTGAAATGCGCGATTATTGAATCTTGATTTTTTTGACGAATCTGATTTTATGTGTCAGGCATCTCGTGGCGAAACCAAGGTGAGAGTCCTTTCCGCGGACTCTGGACCGTATATACTATATGTATACCGCGACACTGCATAGCGTGAGTATCGCTCCGCGGTGTGTAATCTAACGCAAACATTTATCTTCTGCATTTAAGAATGGCTGAACAAAACGACGGTGTACAACAAGCACATTATCTTGCGCGCCTTAGACCTTCGGCCGAAAAACGTTCCGCTCATTACCGTGTCGAATCATCACAGTTGCTTCGACGATCCGGGGATATGGGGTAAGCTTTTTCCCTTACACGTCATTCGTTAAATGCCTTTCGGCATTCGCGTAATAACGTATCATCAGTCCTCTCTTCGGCCCTCGCCGTGGATTCGAGCGGCTGATTTATCGTCTCAAAAAAAAAATAAATAAATAAAATATGCGTACGAATCGTCCGAGGTGTAAAACGATGCATCGCGATCCCGCAGATGCAGTTAAAGGCCAGGGAGAGACGCGTTGTAAGAATGAAGTACAATATCCCGACAATGAAACACGTTTGATTAGAAGAAGGCTGGAAAAATTCAAAAATCGAATTGCCTTTTGTCTGAAAAATTTGAGTATCTTTTGGAGCAAGATTACGATACTCGAGACATTAAAGCTTGAAATATTTGCTCGCTAATCTCGATACATTCTAAAGTACTCGAGTCACAATGGTTTGTAAATCCGAGATTGGTAACGATAAGATAATAGCTATGAGATCATCTCGAGTCAAAGGTGAGAATGAAAAACAATAACAAAGTCTTTGTCTTTAATTCCATTCCGTCTCTCCGTTGGCGCTTAATTGTGCTCGTAATTAAAAGTTTCCTTGTATTTTTCCATGTACGCGTCGTTTTTCTTTTCTTTTTTTTTCTCAAAAGTAATAATAGTAATAATAGTATTTTCTCGACATCATCAAATGTACGCTTCTGTCCCCTCTTTTGAGACGTATTTTTCTTTCTCAGAACGACGCCGATACGCGATCGAATGAAAGAATTTAAGACAGAAAAATCTCTGAACTCATTTAGCGACCCTGGACATCCGGCACGGGTTTAATCGACATAAGATACGATGGTCGCTCGCCGCCCAGGACATTTGTTTCACGAATGTCTGGCATTCCTACTTTTTCATGCTCGGCAAGTGCATACCCATCGTCAGAGGTGACGGCGTGTATCAGGAAGCCATGGACTTCTGCATCGAAAGGTTGGCCTGCGGCGAGTGGGTGCACGTCTTCCCCGAGGGAAAAGTCAATATGCTTAAGGAAGACATGAGGTTCGTACTCGAGTTACTTTCCTAATCCTTTGCTCCGAAACCTGAGAACGTAAATTGCTGTAAATTAATACCATCATATCATATCATGCAATGAAACAAAAAATATATATATAAATGTTTATAATTTGCAATTTATATTTTTAAAACGTTCATTATTACATTGATAAAGATTGATTCGATTTAAGAAAGAAATTTAATGTGCAATAATTGAATTATTAAAAATTTAAGGCTTCTGGTACCTTGCCGACCATGTCGGAATCGTGACGTCAGAGGCGAGAAAATACACGCTATTTTTTTTTAGATGCCATTTCTAAATAAAAACATATTTGCATAAAATAACACTTAAGATCTCTTTAATACACTTCTAAAAAACGCCGAAAACTATCCTTTTCCCTTTATAATCAATCAACAGCTGTAAAATGTAATATTATGAGGCCCAGTCCTTCTGGTCTTTGCACATGCGCAGTCATTCCGCATGTCAAAGTCTGATATCTCGATCATTTTAGGGTTGTTGATTGACTGTCGAGGGAAAAGAATAGTTTTCGGCGTTTTTTAAAAGTGTATTAAAGAGATCTTAAGTGTTATTTTATGCAAATATGTTTTTATTTAGAAATGGCATCTAAAAAAAATAGCGTGTGTTTTCTCGCCTCTGACGTCACGATTCCAATATGGCCGCGGTGAGCATCCAGGAGCCTTAAATATACCTATTGACTTATTCTTGGAAAATATATCTTTCATAAAGATTATTTCTTAAAACTCTATACTTGTGAGAAAAGAAGATTCTAGATATATGCCATCACTATATTCGATGAGAATTAAATCGATGACATTGTTTAGGTTGAAATGGGGCGTGGGTAGATTAATATTAGAATCGCCCGTCTTGCCTATCGTAATTCCTATCTACCATTTCGGTATGGAGGAAGTACTTCCCAACGAGCCGCCCTATATGTTTAGAACGGGAAAGAGAGTTACCATGAATTACGGTGAACCTATAGACTTTAGTGGATTGCTGGCTGAATTGCGGGCGTCGAAAGTGAGCGAGATGGAGGCACGAAAAGCGATAACTGATCGCATTCAAGAAGAACTTTCAAGGTAATACTGTATATAATGTTTACACCTTTATGTTTCGCCAGCATTGTTGAGTAAAGAAATGACCAATAACAAAAAGAAAGCAAAGAATTATTCATTTAAACATTTTCAGATTGAAAGCAGCAACGGAAAAGCTTCACACTAAGTTATGACGAAGATGATTTTTTTTCCGTCGTCCCATCTAGCCTTAATTTGCCAAAAATATAAAGAGAAGTTTGATTACGTGATCAAGAGTGAGTATGTGAACAATATGTATGAGATCGGTTTTCTTTTTTAAAGCATTATATTCATATTGTAAGTAATATTTTTCTGACAATATTGAGTATCAGAGTTAACGTAAGTAATTGTCATAACAAGTCATTCTACGACGTTTTCGTCGTCTTTAATTATTCCTCGTAACTCTTTAAAAGCCTATTAGAGACACATATAGAGAATGTATCCGAAGTTGCGTACTTGCTCCCAATTTTATACATTGATAAATGGGATCGTCTTTTATAATTTATATATATAAAAAAATATTACATATATATATTAATTATCCTTTAATAGAAATTTGTTACATTCAGTTTTCTCTTTATCAAGTAGACTTGTTAATAAAAGTGAATCTTATTTATAGTTTTTGATTTCATTGACGAGATGTTTAATTTTAAGATAACATATAAATATAACTGAATATATTATAAAAATTTTATTAATAGAAAGTTGACTTTGTGACTTTGTCTGAAGTTTATGATTTGTAAGAAAAAGTGCGCCAATTCTGATACATGCTGCATATATGTATATTCCTTTGGAGAGTTACATATTTCTCGAATAATGTAGCGTCTTTTTTATAATAATTTATACATATATAAATTATTATAAAATTATATATATATAATTATATACATATGTATATTATATATATAAATACATAACATGAATATTTATGTATATACTTATACATAAAAAATATATGTATATAGTACGAATAATCGTAATACTATCACGATTCTATGATAATTATCATTAAAAGTTTTGATAGTACAAGCTAAGATTATATAATGTAACCGGGATTTAATAACAGAACTACAAAAACCGTGCCAGTACCTCATTCATTATTCTATTTTCAAAGACGGTTTAAGGTATCACTATTAGTGCGGGATATAACGCACACCTGGCCATTATTGATTATATGCTTCGCGCTCTCGTTACAAGCACCGTGCCAATTAACCGATTTGTACTTGTTTTATTAGGAAACGCGTAATAAGCATGCTTACGTTTGCAGTCAAGGTAAACGAGCATTAAAACTAATACACGGCGTGTCTCGTACATTAGAAGAGATTCACACCACTTTTGTTATGATAAATTTGCGTAAAGCGCAACTATATAGATATAGATGTAGTATGGACGGGAAATGATTTTATACTACGTCGTTTGATAACTCGTGAAAAAAGACAACTAATTCGTTTATCGATGCGAGATTGTTTTTTTTCCCTTTTTTTTTTGGATATTTATTGTGATATATTTAAGTCGTTACAACAGCTCTGTTATCATGACAATCGCATATCTATATACGTTCCCGTGTGTGTATATATATATATATACACAATGTTGAATACACATACTTTTATGCTATACACACGAACTGCTATCAAAATTTTGGGATTATTTAAACATGATCAATTTATATTTATAAATTGATGTATTACTTGTTGAGTATATATATATATATATATATATATATATATATATTACTAAGTATTAAAATACCCGCCTCTTTCGTCTGAAATAAAATTGTCTTGTTTGTTTCATCAGTTGACTCGACATTTATTTTAATAAACTTAAAACTTTGTTCCCTTCCCTAGGATACGTATAAGGTTTCTATATAATTTCTCTGCATGCTATGTACATTATCTGTTTATAAATGTGTAAGGCATATGACAATTTTGCAAAGGAGAGTCTAAAGTAACGCTTAAAATCATGCCATTTACAAGAAACTCTTAAAGAGCTTTTGTTATTCACTAGTTCTGTAGATTTTAATGCTAATTTTTTTTATGCGTAAATGATATTATAAAAGAATATATATTCTTTTTTTTAAATCGTGTGTGTCTATCGTCCATCGTTCTAATATCTGTTTTTGAAAGAATATACAATTAAATAATAGCCTCTGGTAATATCAATGTTTTTGTCCAATATTTTGTTGAACGTAAAATTTCATGAAATTACAAAAGTTTATCTTTTTATACTCTTGAGTATATAAACAACCTTTCCGAAGCAAATGTAATATAATAAATCTTGAAAAATAGCAATAAATATTCCATTATATATTGTTATTATCATCGTCATCTGTACCAGAGATCATATTTGATGAATCATAATTACATAGTTGTCATATACATCTAAAACAGTGATAAGTGTATTAAAAGATGTGATTATATATATTACAATTTTTTGTTAGATCCACAGATAAATGGATTTATACGAGACACATACTTGTTCATAACATACAGAAATAGATAACGTTCTATGCGAGACATGTCTACTGTTGATATCGTATTATTCATAAATACGAAGATCATATATCCCTTGGCACGTTTTTAATTCGTAAAACTAGACGTCCCAGTCTCACGAACGATACAAAAGCGGCGTACGATTCTCGCATTTTACCGTGCAAACACAAACGAGAAATAGATATTTATATATATATGTATTTATATTATATATATCTCATAAACTCTCTTTGAATAGTTAAAACAGTAGATGAGTATAACCAGAGAAAATTTACTTTATATATATACGTACATACTATCACCCCATTGTGTATCACTGCCTTTTTTGTTTGTATTCAAACAAATTTAATATATACATTTCGAAAAGAGAAAGACGAGTCACGAGTAATAACGAAATATAAATCGATCGCGAAACTTGGCCCACAATCATAAATAAGATGTATTACCATCTTCTATGGTGTTATTAATTGATATATAAATAGGAGAGATATGTTGGACTAGAAAATGCAATTTCTCATAGTCATATTCTTGATTCACAAACGCAGCTATAATATTATCAATCAAAATAACTTTAGAAATGTTTCAAATTGCTCCCACCATACTTACTATACATTCTGTACTAACTATAGATAATATATATAATTATATGCTCCTGTTATTATATTCTATTAATATTTCTAAGAGCTTAAATAACTTTTAATGTACAGATATTTAGGAAGAATATGATATAAGATTCGTAAAGAATTGGCAATTTTTCAAAAAACATTTATTATTTTGATTGGTTGTTCTGTATATGTTTAGGCTCGTTCTTGGACGGCAAGTCTATAAGCGAAGCAAGCGTTGATAGATTAGATTTCGTAAAAACAGAATAGGCCAAACGAAACTAATATTGATTATACATCACAAATTTAATACATTGTATTTTTAATATAATTGATTTAAGCCAGAATCTTGTCATGTAGCAAGAGCACATCACATTAAAATAAGATAAAAATTTCAAAAGTTTATAAAATGCAAAGTATCGCGATCGAAATAAAACAACATTCCAATTCTATACATATAGGAGTCACGAGGAGCATGACATAGTTATATCATTCAGGCAATCTCTGAATTCAATGTAATAATCTACAGGTACACATCGTTTGTTCTAATCAAGCACAAGCATGTTCTTTGTCCGACATTGTATGGCAGTCACGCAAGATTTGAAATAAATCTGCGTGGCTTTTCTCCCTTTGTTTATCTATAATCCTAATCTATTTACCTTTCGTTTATTTGTCTAACGATGACCATTTGCAATCCTTCGCAGCTTATTCTTGTCGAAATTGCAAATACTACCGAGTAAAGCAGCACGGTTGTTTGACGATTTTGATACACTATTTGATACACTAGACGCTTCAGACGGCGGCGGCAACGAAGGTGGTGGCGGAACGCCTTTGCCAGGAACTGCATCCCCATGCGGAATATCTACAGAACCTTGAGTGGAAAAAAATAAAAAATGATATAGTTAGACTTCTCAGCATAATATATGTTTTGTGTTCTAGGGAATTGAAAAAAGAATTTTTTTTTTTTTAATCGGGTACGCAACTAATTGTATATGATATTTACTTATACATTACAGGCAACATTGAAAATTCTGAAAATAACACGCAAGCTAACAAATTTTCAAATTACAAGAGTACAGGGAAAATCTGCAGAGCAACAATGAGGAAAAATTCTACAAAACAAAGATGAGAGAATAATTATGAAAAGTTGTTAGACATTAAGAAGATCTGAATGCTCGAATGACCTACGTGAAAGGAATGACCGCAGTACGCGCCATCAACTTTTGTGTCCAGCTAATCAAGAGATGTAGAAACGTAAATGTCAATTAGCACGTAAATGACAATAGCAGTGAGGAACATTACAATGACTTACGAAGCGATGGAGGAGTCAACGTTCCAACGCTGGTAGCTGTGGATGTACTTGTCGGACTGTCTGAGCGCTCTGGACTCTTACCGTTTATTTGCTTCGTTCCATTTGTACTCAATTGCGATGCAGAGCGTTGTTCCTGCGCCAATTTCTGTTCTTTCTTCTGCAAAATGTAATAATCGAAATGAGATCCTATCTCGGTCGCTACTTTTTTATTCTGTAAACTCCTTTCTTTACTCTTTATTATATACTCACCAATTTATGCTTTCGTTTTTTCATCTCTTCTTCAGAGCTCATCATTTCTTGAACTTTGACAAGCCTCTTCTGATGCCGGGCGACTTTCTGTTCATCGCGCAATCGCTGTTCAGCTTTATTTACAGCTTCTTGCAAAGCTTCCTTCAAATGATTGCTCAATTTGAAATGTGGCTTTTCCACAGTGCCAATGGCCAACGCGGCACGCCTTGCCGATTCGAAGAATGGGTGTTCCAACAATCGAGTCACTGTCGGCAAATCTTGTTTTAGAGCTTCTGGCGATAATATAACTTCTAGCAAATTTTTCAAGTTTGCTTCGCAATGCGGTAGCTCCGAACATGTTGCTTCCATAAGCGGTCGTCCGAATGCCATTTCGTACAAAACATGTCCAAAGGAGTACACATCAACCTGAGTCTGTTAAGAAAAATACATCAAAACATGTAAATATTATAAATGCAAGAAAACATTTATACAGGGAATATAACTCAGAAGGATAATTTTCCATGAAAAATTCAAAATAAAGAAACAATTTTTTTAATTTCTTGAAAGAAAAGATAAATGACTTTAAAAATTAAAAAATTACATTTTTTTTTCATTTTTTTCAACACTTGATTGTATCATTAGTTACAAAATATTGATCACTATTTATTTACCGTGGCATGTAATTTACGCCTTTGCACTACGTAAGGCCGGTAAAATGCTGGTAATCCTAGAAGTCCATTTTCTATATCTAATAATTTAGCGCATCTTGGGGTTAAAAGGACATTACCAGTATGTAAATGTCCATAAGGTAATCCCTTCTCGTGAAGAAATCCTAGAGCCTCCAATATCTGCACAAACCAATAATATTGTTATGCAAAAAAATAATCTCTCGATATGTCTCACTATAACGTGATTCTTATATAAAAATTTTTAACCTGATAACCATATGTCGCAACTTCTTGAGTTGTCAATGATTTTATTTGTTTCGGATTTCCATACTTCTTTATAAATGGCTGCTTAGGCTTGGCGACACACAGAATATCACGTAATGTGCCCATTGGATAGAAATTTCTTATCATTAGTGCCCCGTTGTCCGTAACATGCTGATGTACTATTGGTTCGATGTAAGTGTGTCGTAGAGAGCCCAGAGTCTTGAAAACTCCTTGTATGTCTTTATCTTGCAAATGTTTGTCAGGGCCAAACTCGACCCAAGCCAGTAAGAGTTCTTGTTTTGCATTCTGACGATTTTTCACTGTATAATAATGTTTTCGTAATCGCCATCCCATATCAGGGATGGGTTTGCATACTTCAAAATTAGCATCGCTCCTTAATGCTAATGATACTTGTTGTAACGCGATTTCTGTAGAACAGATAAATAATTTCCACATTTTACACAAACATTTTATTCAACAAAATAAAATATCTAAAACCAAATATATGCATCCTTATATTATTCAGAAAAAGTTTATATTATAATATAATCTTTACAATGTTAATTATTATTTCTCATGTATAATATTTAAAATATCTTATATATATATATATATATATATATATATATATATTATTAACATTGTAAAGATTATATTATAATATAAACTTTTTCTGAATAATATAAGGATGCATATATTATATATATATATATATATATATATATATATAAGATATTTTAAATATTATACATGAGAAATAATAATTAACATTGTAAAGATTATATTATAATATAAATATATATTTATATATATATATATTTATATGCTATCGTAAAGAAAAAAGCTTACCATGTAATGGTGCTGTATAATTCTCAGGGTCTAAAAACTTTTTCATGGGAAGTGAAGATGCCAGTATAGGATTCATTAGTACTATGTTTAGATAATTCTGAAAAAAAAAAAAGAAATGTTATTGTATTGCATCGAATACTATATATATATATAAACAAGCATATTATAATTGCGATGATGAACCTGTAGTGCTATTTGTCTCTCAGCTATAAAGTCTGGCTCCATATTACCAATAATCCTTTTTGGCGGTAGTGGCTGATCAAAGCCAGAGATGGATAAAGTCGCATTGAGCTGTACAAAGTCATTGTAACGTCTGCTCACTCTCCAAGATCTTTCGGGAAGCGGACCTCTCTGTGTTTTGATTACGTATTCCTGAATATATACGTATCAGAGTTTTCAGTATACAATCTAACAAGTGAATAATAAATATGGCTGTATACAAAAACAAAGTTACAAGATATACAGCGGACAGGGTATTCCAATTTGATTTTTTTCCCCAAACAAATACAATGTCAAAATGGCAAAATATAATCCAATCCCAACGAGATGTAGTGATAAGAATCCATATAATTTTGACAAATGAAAATAATTATAGGACGAGAGAGAGAGAGAGAGGGAGAGTGATAGAGGAAACGAAATACCGTATGACCGTCGATGGTCCTCGCATTTTCGATGACACTGGTCAGCTGCTCCGTATCATCTAACAACACTTTATTCGTGTATCTCTTCTCGAATAAAGCCATTGATCGTTAGTCTGACGCGAGGCAGGGCCCGTACGGGACCAATTGCGTTTGTCTCTCGCACAGTTCTCGCGCGTCGCCATACATGACGCGCTTCTGCATCATTTCAACATTGGTGAATACACGGCGGCACTTATCGCGAAATATTTTCAATGTCAGCTCGACACACGATACACGCGTACAGGGGAGAAAGGATTACGCGATAACTCGTTGACTCGCGTAATCGAATTCTATATACACAGCAACACGGCTCAGCGAAACTTGACAACACACTCGCCGATCAGGTTGTCACTGGTTGTCACTGTGACGTCACGCCGGCGCAGATAGGTGGAACTTTTCCTACAAGAGTTGATGTATGCAGTAGATCCCTCTATTCTCTACCCTTTTATTCTGGATCTCTCTCTATTCTGTCACCCTGCGGCAAAGTGGAATTCTCCTTTTATTTTATTTATTTACATGAAAAAATATATATATTTATGCGTCACTATACTTTGTTGGAAAGAATAACGCACGTGACAATCGGGTTCGTTAGCATTTTAGTTGCGGGAATTTTTTTTTTTTTTTTTATGAAATTAGATTCTACTTGATATTTTCAAAATAAATTTGTTTATTTTGCTTTCTGCGCTCTCTCTCCCCAGTGAGCATTATTGAGAGGAAGAGCTCTTTAAGAGAACTTTTTGAAAACTTCATTAATTTTTCTCAAAAATGATATTAGTAAGTTATCTTTTTGTAAGATATATATCTTTCAGAAGAGCTCTTTAAGAGAACTTTTGAAGACCTTATTAATTTCTCTTAAAAATGATATCAGTAAGTTATCTTTTTGTAAGATATCTTTCAGAAGAGCTCTTTATGTTGTCTATTCATAGATGTCTGTAGAGTCTCTAGCAAGCGTGCTATTTTACGAAAGCCGCACATGGGCAAGCCACATATATACGTGTGTGAACTGCGTGCTCTGAGTTGAATTTCAAGGAGATAGCATTTACGTTCTTCGATATTAACGTTTAATCTTTCTTTCTTAAATTATAAATATTATTAAATATGTATTTGAGCATAAAATAGATTATATATTTTCATATATATTTTTGTTATTTGTTCTATGTTGCCTCTATATCCAACCAAAGAAGTTGGGTTATGTCTGCAAAAAGCACGTTGCAATCATAAAGTTTTTTTTATTCAAAGTCTATGGGCATTTTGAAACCTGTTTTAATTTTAATAAAATGTTATAAAAGAAATATATACTAAGATTTATATTTTTTTTAAATATAAAAATATGTAAAAATATAATACTAATACAAATAGCAATTCTCAACGGTAACCTTTTTTTGATATTTAAAAGAAGTCAGATTGTGGAATTCTTTTAGATGTCGTTTATGTGATGTCTTTCTTTCCTCTAAAATCGACGCATTGGAGGACTTATTGATATCATATAATATTATCATTTTGATGGAGTTATCGGAAGTCCGACTCTTTTAAACTTGAGTACTTTATGAATTTCTTTTGATAACATATTGCTCACTGGGTCTTTTTTATCTTTCTCTCATTCTCGAATGTTTCGAATATATGCATTATCGTCTCGTTTCGAATGCAAAAAATTAAATATAATTAGAAAGAAATTTTAGCTTCTTTTATTTTGATTAATCAAATTCTAATTTTTAATCTTTTTTATTCAAACAAATTTGCAGACACATATAATATATAATGCGTAAAAAAATTTAATTATTCGTCTAGAGTACGATTTATAAATTAATTTCTTCACGCGTATATGCATTTATGCAAATTTCTGATTAGATTCTTAGTGCTTTGAATTTGCATTTGAAAAATTTCTTAATTCTAATTTTCCAATTCCTTTCTAATAATTTTTTTGCTTCAAGGGTGTGTTCGAAAATACTACTACTAGAGTAAAATAGCATTTATTAGTTGACCAATCAGAATGAAAAGAAGCAAATGACAAGTGAAATAACTGCACTCTGGTGATGAAGTACGAAAGCTAAAGTAGCGTTCGAGCCACAGGTCGATCCTGCATAAAAAATAAAACTGTGTTCCGTTGTTGAAGAAAGCATCCATATTTATATATACATTCAAGAGACTCTTTGGCGCGGCATAAAAACAAAGATAGGAAAAGGTTAAACGAGCACCAAGTCACGCAAAGTGTTGGATTTAGTTCGAGTAGGATTTATAATCGGGAATTATATATCGAGAATCATATCGGGAAATGGAGAATAGCGGTGAAAGCGGAGATGATGGTCCCTTAGGATCAACGTCGTTCCTGGGAGGAGGTACCGTGGCGACGTCTTACATTGGCGTACAATCGGATATGGAAGGTAGGTTAGCGTTCTCTCGACGGTCGGGAAAAATGTCGACATCGAGGTATACAACCTTGATCTGAATATTATTTCAATTCTTGACCCATTATTCTTTTAACCTATAAGTTGCGTCTCGCACATTAATCCTTTCTTTAAAGGTACGGAGTAATTTTTCAGATTATGCGAGATATTCGTATTCTACTTCCATTTCATTGTATTCTAATCTCAATCAGATAATTTGTATTTTATATCTTTATCTCTCCTTTGTTTCAAACTTTGCAACAAGCAATCTCTGACGAGATCAATTGTTGGTCAACTTGGTTTTGAAAAAGAAACTGTACCTCTTATCTATTTGCCTGTATTTGAATTATTAATATTATTGCATTACTTGTTTTATAGAAATGTGAAGGTAGAAATGTATTAACCATATGTAATTTATTAAAAGATTGATATTTATGTAACATATTTACACATATGTAGTTATTCCTCTGTAAATCATTACAAATCAAATTTGGAAATTAAACTCGTTTGGATTTGTAAGACAACGTATAAATCTTAACAAATACTTTTAATCGAAACAGATGACCCTGAGAACACAGATGATTCCAACCATGGTGCCGGGGATCCTTTGCAAAGTCCTGGGGTTTCCGCTGTCGGACCACTTCGCGAGCAGGATCGCTTCTTACCGATAGCAAATGTTGCCAAAATCATGAAAAGAGCCATTCCAGAGTCTGGAAAGATAGCTAAAGATGCGCGCGAATGTGTTCAAGAATGCGTGTCAGAGTTCATCTCGTTTATCACGTCAGAAGCGAGTGACAGGTGTCACATGGAGAAGAGGAAAACTATTAATGGTGAAGACATTCTTTTTGCCATGACTACTCTCGGTTTTGATAATTATGTCGAGCCTTTGAAAATGTATCTGCAAAAATATCGCGAGGCAACAAAAGGTGATAATCCTCCCAATACTGGAGCTACAACCGGCAATGGAAAGACAGAGCCGCAAGGCATGTATGAAGATCAATTATTTGCCATTACTGCGACTGCGTCCAGCGTAACCTCCGCTGACACCTCGGTCATCTATAGTTACTCGTCCAATGAGCAGATGCAGTTTCAACTTTCCTGATCATTGGGAATCAAAGTGATATCGATATAATGTATTTGTTCTAAGACACACTGTGTGATTTGTGAAACAGATCATAAGGACGATTGCACACAGATTATAATTCCGTGGAAAAGAGAGAGAAACGATTTTTTGCCTAGCGATATGTAGGCAGCAAAGTATTTTAGGTTTTAACGTTTAAGCATGATCATTGTAAGATTCGGTCGAGAGACAAAGTATCGCGAGTTATGGTAATTTTAACCCTTGTAAAGAAGCAATTTGTAAGTGTGAGCGTAAATAAACCAGGAGACTGAGAAAGAGACCCGGTCGACGGTGATGGATTCTTTACTTTCTCGACAATACGACAAGGATAGAAAAACGTAGCCGATTCCTTTATTTATCTATTGTTTTAAGATCTAAAGACGCATGTTTAGACTATTCTTTAGGCTGCGAGAACTTGCGGTTCAAGCCGCAAAACAGAAACTAGAGTCGAGTAATTGGGCAAGAACCGGCAGTAAATCGGCGTATATATATATAGTATATAGAATTTCATTTCGTAAAAAACGTTCGTGGCGCGCGTTACGTTGTACGTCCTTTCACTCCGGTAATTGGGCAGGTGAGAGCAGGAGCTCGTGTCCTTTCGTCGACGGTGACACGGGGCGGCTGGTGGGCGCGATCGGTCGTTCCTGCTGCGTCGGCGGCAACAGCGAGGCGGTCGACAACGTTCCCGGTCGCGCGTCCGCTTTCCTCGCCTTCTCCTTCTTGTGCGAGGCGACCTGACAGAACTGCCAGCGGCACTGGCCGCACCGGCACAGACAGAGGCACAGCAGCACGCGGAACAGACAGCACAGCAATCCGGCGCACAGGAGCGACGGGCCGACGAGTCTCAGCTGCGGGCTTAGGAAACCCTTCTCACCGGTGCCGACGAACGTGATGACTAAACCGAGCGCAGTGGTCCCTAAACCCACGTAGAGCACGGTGTTGACCGCCGCGCTGACCTCTCCCCTCTGCCGCATCACGTTACTGCTGTCATCTTCCTCGTCGTCGCTGCTCCCGTAGCAGTAACTGGCGTCTCTTATCTGGCGCATAACGTTCAACTTGATTTTTTATTATGTAATGTAGCAGGAGTATTGTAGGTGTACTGTATTTCGTTCGATAGCATACGTATTGATTTTGTCGCGACATTTCGAAATCTTACATCTTGAAGAATATTTCTCATTGTCAAATTGCCTTATAATTTTTAATTATGCAATAATTATATAGTAAAAAACTTATATAATTATGTATAAATATTAAATATCATGAAAATAATGTTCTCTCTTTTCTCTATTTAGAATATGTCTACGTCTACTACATGGACGACTAGTATTACTGAAACAGATTACCCTGTTTCTTTTCATCCATCGCCGATGTGCTTCGCACTGCTTCGTCTTGTAGCCATCTCGATATCCAGGTGATGTAGGAGATAAAGGAAGAGGCGAAGGTCTGTTGCATCCCTGCCATGCTGCCTTACCGCCAGGTCCTTGACCGCCGCACTGAAATATGTAATTCTCAGACATATCGTTACAAGCCAATTGTTAAGATCAATGTGAATGATATGATCTTGTGGATGATTGTGATTAGTTAACGAATTTTTGGTAACAAATTATTTTCAATTTATTATTTATTGTAAAATTAATTTTTAATTTGCACAGTAAATTTCCTCATAAGAGAATTGTGTATTTGATTATATGAATGTGAACGAAAATTAATAAAATTATTTCAGTCGGAAATGATAGCAGAGGGGGATTGAATGTTTCAACACAGCGATCGATGAACGCATATTCGTCAAATTTGCCTCGAGATCACTTGATCGGCACAAAGAAATATTGATCGATGAAACGTGCATATATATATCCGATTAATGGAGAATTTTTAGCGATAGATTCTAATCTATAACGAGTTTGATTGTAGACGTTGATCCACACGGGAGGAATGCGTGACTATTAATTTACAACACGCTCACGCGAAGGATCAGGATCAAGATCGCTTTTCGACGCGGCCGTGACTCTTGATACTTACCCCGTACGATCGTGGGGGATATCGTGGTAGCGGTGGAATGAGTCTGGTGGCGAAGTTGGAAGGTAATTCTCTAAAATTAACCACCTTACCACCCCGCAATCGCTGTTTATCTCGTCTATCACGTCTAATCAATAGAGCAGCCTGCATAGCTTCCGCTTATTCATTTGTACCGATTGTCGAAATTTTTTTTCAACCCCCTCAATGATTGCCGGTTTTCTTTTATTTTTTCTCTCTCTTTTAATCCTTTTTTTCTTTTATCCTTGATTAAAGGATCAAGAGAAACTACTTTTTCGGAGACCCATCCACCTCAGAGATTATCCGTCATCGATCCCGGACGGTACCGGATGTAACGATATACATCTAACGTCGTGCTACCCAACGTCGGCATCGATCGTTGCTCATGTTCGCCCAAGACGATAATCGCGGAGGGCATGTTTCATACGCTATACTGAAATTACATTGCGGAGTTTGCTTTAGCCGATCCAAGAGGACCCTGAAGAGAGATATTCGGGCTTGGAGAATCTGTCGTGCCTTTCTTACGTCGCTCGACAGATTTACTCGCGTGTTATTACGCCACCAGACAGCCGATCGATGCTATTTACTATATACGTTGCACGAGAGAAGTGCCGACAAGAGAGACGTGTGGTGCAATCAGAGAGAGCGTATACGCTTTTAAGTAAGGGGTGAGTCACGCTAAAGCGATAGAGTGAGTTTATAATCTTCGTTAATCTAATTCGTCAATGCGATATCGTGCACTTGGCAGAGATAACGGCTGCCTGTTGTGTAATCAAATTTTCGGCCAAAATGTACATGTATCCAGATAGATAAAACTGAAGCGAAGGGAAGATTAAAATGGTCTTGTCTGTATATTGAAATTTTTCATGATAAAAGACATTATTTAAAAAAATCTATTGTGTCGATTTCAGTAATTAATATAATGTGCGTTAGACTTTGCAGGCTTGATAAAATAACATAAAAAAAAATAAAAGAATTCGGTGCACGGTAGAAACAATAACGTAAGCGTTTAAGATAGCGTATAAAGACTTTTAAAGTATATAATTTTTTATACTTGCTAGACTTGATAGCTCATCAGTGTCGTTTGACAACATGTGTGTGTATTACAAGATGATAGTTTTCTCTACCTAATGCGCGCACTGCGTAGCATATTAATTTCATTTTGCGTGATTTCCTAGGCGCATGTATATAGATAGACGCGTGAACTATATGTAAGAAGATATGAAAGATGGTAAAGAGATTGTGGGCGATAGAGAGCGGCTAAGAGAAACAGCGTGAGCTGGCTGGAAGAGGCTGACATTATGAGGAGAGAGAGAGTGCTCAACGATGTACCCACCTGTAGCTCCGAAGTAGGAGGCGAGACTCGGAGATCGAGGACCGAGGACGGCGGGAAGGGAAACTTGCTAGACTTGTTAGCCGGATAGGTGGTGGCGGACGCCGAGGACTCGAGGGAAAGCGGGGGCGGCGAGATTGGGAACTGGATCGGCGAGACCGGCGCGACCTGCTGCTGGCGGGACTTGTGGTGGTCGGCAACGTGGTGACGGCGCCGATCGTCGATGCCCGGATGGAACGCGGCGGACGACGACGACGTCGAGGTCAGCGCTTGTTGGTGCGCACGCGGGACTTGCTGACAGGTGGCGGCGAGCTTGGTCGGGGGATGGTGATGGTGGTGATGGTGATGATGATGATGGTATTGGTGGTGGTGCTGGTGCTGATGCTGATGCTGGTGATGCTGATAGTGCTGCTGCTGGTGATAACGCGAGCCAAAAGGTGCGCCGCTCTTCAGTCTTGGTGGGACTACATGGATCGGCGTTTGCTTGTTAAGCTGCAGCCGCTTCTGTTTTCTCCGGTTGGCGATGCTGGCACCACCCGCCGCGGCATACATCGCTCCGCGGGTTGCCCAATCGCTTCCTCACTTCCCGTCTCAAAACAGCCTCGGGACGCCCCCGTTCCCCGTTACGAGTTAGATTCGCATGGTCGCGTGATGCGCCGATGATGGGTCCGTATCATGTCAGGCATGTTTCACACTCCTTATTCTGTTCCGGAAGAATTTTTTTTGCCACCTTTTTCTTTTCTCTTTTTCCTCCCTCTCTCTCTTTCTCTCACTCTTTCCTTTGCCTCTCTGGAAAGGCAAGAAAGGTGATGGAGCTCCGCTCGTTCTGGCGCCCATCGTTACGGTCTACGTTTCTAAATCGCTATGCGGCAAGCACGTTGAAAGCGATTCATTTTACGTTGAATAGAGTCATCATTAATCAGCGAACGCGTAACGCAATATTTTCTCGGTGACTCATCATGGACATAGGACGTCACGTTTGTCTTCAATATGCATAGCTGGTTCCGAGATACGATAGTTTTTTCCCTTTGACTCAAACAGTTTTCAGAGGGTCCGAATCACAAAAAAATATATCAAATCTATTATTTTCAGATATAGTCTATCGCGTTTTCTGTATTTAAAGCGTAACAAGTATTAATTTAAATATTGAAGAACAAGGAAAGAGAGACAAATTGTAGGAGAAAAAATATATGTGAATTCTATATCTATATTACAGATATTACAATGATTTTTAATCAAAATTTTGAATACTCTCTAGGAATAGATTTTAATGACATTTAATTCAATCTTAAAATAATTAAATTTAATCTTTATAATTTTTGTTATATAAAGTATTTTGCTCGGTTATGTGTTCGCTGAATATTAAAAAAGTAAGTGTTAATACTACCATGCACGTAGCAAGCAATTCCGCATATGTTACCAGAGAAAATATATTTAAAGATGGAGGCTCTAACAAGATATGCATCAATAAAGTGTGTTTTAATAGTAAACAAATGAAAAAAATAGCGACAAGTTCAAAATAACAATTTTTCCTTAATATAATTTCTTCATAGAATGTATAAGTCAAAATATGTTTTGCTCTGGTGTTTTATTTGATTTGAATTTCTTAAAGCAAAGCAAGAAAAGTTGCATTTAATTTATATTAATTGTTACATCTATAGTTCTAGCATAAAAAAATTCATATAATCGTATATGTGTGCGCATGTATAAAAAAGGATTTTTAATGTTGCATAAATTAATGATATCTCTTAATTTAATTAAAGTTAACAAATGTAATGGTACAACGTACATATAATTACATATAACATATAATTACAGTATAAGATGTTCAATCTAATATTTCATATATATAAATATTTAAAACTTCTCATAAAAAATTGATTTGAAATATTTTAAAATTCGATTTGAATATATAGTAATAACATAAGATTCACTGCAGTGTCACATTATCTAGAAAAAGCGCGATCTTGGGATAACTGTGCATCAATAATATCGTGACTATTGATAAAATCTCATAACGCGAAGCAATTTATAATATCTTTATCTTATTAAAGTAAAAATTATTTTTTAAATTTGGCTTTGATAAAAAATACATGTTATACTTATTCATTTTATTATAAAAGGACTTAATTTGATTTACATGTGTGTGCCAAACGCGCGTCTCGTTTACAGATTTGTAATTTTTTTAAAAATTGTGACAAACTTAATTGTTACACACATACCGTTAATGTTTACAACGCCTAAAAAAGAGCGAAAAGCAATTTCTACTTTTGCATATTTATACATTTATATCAAAAGTGCTCGACTACACGTCGCAAGCGTTGTGAAGAAAGGCAGAATAGTATATTACAGAGTATATTACACCAGTAAAAAAAGTTTTCGCAGCCCACGTGCAAAATATATGAACTTTCTTCACGATTATTTCGATCTATAAATTATTTACATTATTTACACTGAAAGTCAGTTGCTAGACGGGAATTGAAAGAGAATTATTCTGAAATATTCAGAAAAAGAGAGACTATAGTACGATTAAAAATGTATGACAGATGAGTTGGATGATAAGCGTTAATCGTGTCTAAGCGAATAAGCGACATGCATAGACGACGAATACGTGCGTGCACGAAGATATATAGACAGGACACGTATTTAACGCGATAGTCTGCGCTGCGGACATTCGCGGGACCAAGAAAGTCCACGATAAATACAACACGCAAAGGATACCAGAAGAGGAGTGACCTACTCTGATATGTCATCTATTCGTGATAAAAAGAAAAAGAAGTTACAAAGGCTGGCTGGTGGTCCCCGAGAAATGTCATGTAACTTTTTTCTTTTTCGCATCGTTTTCTCGCGACAGAGATGAAAATTTCTTTTCTTTCTTGATTTTACAGGGTGAAGAAGAGAGGTCTAGGGGACAACGAAAACGAGACAACGACGAGATAACGAAAAGGCTTGAGTGTCTATATCTTTTCTCTTTTTTTTTTTAAATTCGCTAGCAACCGCTGCAGCAGCGGACGGCGGCTTCAACGGCGGCAGCAACAGCAATAATATATAGCAAACAAAAAAAAGAAACAGGCATCAAGCCAGCCAACAACATCAAAAACGACTGCGCGTACCGACAACTTGAGAAAAAGAGAGAGATATCGCCACTGTGTGTGTTCAACCCCTTTTTTCTCTCTCTTCCTCTTTTCTCCTCTCTCCCTCTCACTCTCTCTCTCTCCCTCCCTCGTTTCCTCGATTCGTTCACAATAAACAGTGGTACGTCGACATTTTGTCGCCCCGCGTTGCTCGATTCCCTGTTTTTTCCGCTGCTCTCTGTTTTGTCCGTGTCACTATCACGGCGGACGATACGGAACGACGAGGGTGACGCGGATTCATCGAATGGCGCGTCTCACTCGATCGCCAAGGAGGCGCACGAAGCCTCCATCGCCCTCCTCGCGTATGCAGACGCACCCATCACCCTCGAACGAGCGTGCGACCACCGACTGACGACGACGACGACGGCTGCTGAGCCAGCCACGGACAACCGTGCCGCACGCGCGTTTCTACTCACCCCGTCTCTCTCTCACCCTTTCTCGTCGTCTCTCTCTTTCACCCTTTCTATTATCGGTGACCGCGCACCCCTACGCGCAGGGCCGAGTCTAGGAACCGAGATGTGAACATATAATAGCAGCTGACCCGTCACTTTCACCGCATTCGCAAAGGTGCTCTTCTTGTATGTATGCATTCGCCAAAAACGTGTCGCCGAAAGAGAGACGGATATTTCTGGGCTGTGCGAAAAAAGAAATATTGCATATATTCAAATAGTATTTTAAATTATATATCAGAATTATTTATATATTGTAAAAAGCTATTATATAAAAAAATAATAATAATTGTTTACCTTTTTCTTGTCATTGTTCAAAAAATGTGTACCTATGAGGCGCGTTTATAACAACTTGTGTAATAATTAACTTCATGTGTTTTTACACAATTCTCTCAAATGATACAAATATTTATAAGACATCGTAAACGCATTTTTAAAAAATTGTAAAGGGTATCTTTCTAGGATACCATTTGCTTTGAAATTTGCATCGTATTTCTATCATATTTTCTTCCAAGATTCTGTGGTTTTTTTATTTGGACCTATTATCAGAAAGCTTGCTTATTATACTGGCAAATGCACATGATTATATATATCAATCTATTGATACATTTATTAGACCATATACGTTTTATTAGACAGAGATACTTACGACGAATTCAGGATCGACGAAAACCGTCGCTTGGGAAACGAGGTAGGGGAAGAGGGTTCGAATTGTTTAGGCAGAGTCATATCCCTTTGGGGGTGAGTTTTGTTAAACAGCGCGCGTGTGCGGAAACGCCAAAGTCGAATTCTAGGGCAACCTGCTTTCGCGCCTATCCGCTACCCCGACTGTAACCGGGTTACCTCGCCTTCTCTCGATCTCACCCGGGTCGATATCCGCGCTAGCCCGTTGCCTTTGACCTTTCACCTTTATTACCTTAGCCTGATTTCACGACCGCATGCAGGTTACGACCTGCCTCATCGAATCTGTAATTCATTGGACGAATTCCAAAAATTTTCACTTGCATGGATTGTTACAAATGTCACATGAATAAATCAGTTGTTATAAATGTCATACAAATATATATTTATTTAATGTTTAAAAATATGAAAAATATATCTGTTCTATAGAAATTACTCATTGTTTATATATAATTAAATTTCATTATATATATGTATATATATATATATATATATATATATATATAAAATATATCGTTAATTTTGATTGAATTGTTATAAATACATATACGTACATATACAAGTATATTTCTCTAATATTTATATTCATTTTCTATGTAATATTTTATGCTATACAGCATATGTCAAACTGTCATACATAATTCTGAGTTATATGAGAAATACACGAATATTTACTCCGAAAATTAGACATAATACTACAGATGTGCGTCTAACCTTATCTGATTCAAAATAAATATATGACGACATAAATCATTTAGAGGGCGTTATATATACACTTATGGCGGATTCACACTGCAGCCGATGACTTTTTTTAGATAGATGCGATAGCCAATAAGAGATTTCGTGTCCTAGGGATTCTAATGGTAATATATTTCTCCCTATAAAATCTAATTTGCTATTGGATGGACATCTGCAGTCCAGGGGCTCGATTCTTGAATTCATTCGCAAGAGAAACGTATACGCAAATTCGGCTCTTACAGAAAAGTTGCAAGTTGATTGGCTAAAAGCCATGCGATAGCCAATCAACTTGCAACTTTTCTGTAAAGGCTGGATTATAGAGGCCGTAAACTTTTTCCGTAACCGTAAATTTAAGGATTCAACCAATCGCGTTGCTTAATTCGGCAACGTGATTGGTTGAATCGTTAAATTTACGGTTACGGAAAAAATTTACGGCCTCTATAATTCAGCCTTAAAGGCCCTTGCACAATGCTAGGCGATAGCGATAGGAATAGCGATAGCGATAGAATCTAACCTCTGTTCCTATTGGTAAATATTTTTTATTCCACCAATAAGAACAGAGAATACATATTTTTCTATCGTTATCGCTATTCCTATCGCTATCGCTTAGCATTATGCAAGGGGCTTAAGAGCCGAATTTGCGCATACGTTTCTCTTGCGAATGAATTCAAGAATCGAGCCCCTGGCCCCTGGGGGGCCTTGAATTCATCGTCTATTCTTGAAACGAGGACCCTAGATATTGCATGCGATATCACTCTTGGGCTGCGTTCGGAAACGTCACCCGAGTGCATTCCCTCTCTTTCTATATCACTACTCTCTCAGTGATATAGAAAGAGAGGGAATGCACTCGGGTGACGTTTCCGAACGCAGCCTTGCGCAGGTTTTTTGTATCATGTAATAACTGCGCAAGAGTGATATTCATGAAATATCGTATGCGATATTTTTCGAGAATAAGGGCCATTAAAGGACCAATCGGATTGGTCAATCCGCAATTATCAACTGGCAACGAGAGCATTTGCAACCTATTGTGGAATGGTCCTAAAGGCCTGTGTCCACGATCCGAGAAATCGGTCCGAGTTCTCGGACCGAGACGTTTGTAACCAATTAATTTGCAGCTTTTACGGAAAAGCGGCAATTTTATTGGGCTACAAACGTCTCGGTCCGAGAACTCGGACCGAGTTCTCGGATCGTGGACACAAGGGTTAAGGCCGATATTACATTTGTCGTACGATAAACTTTTTAAGCTCATTGATTGGCTACAAAATAGAGACTTCAGAAATTGTCTATACTGCAGCCAATCAATGCGCTTAAAAAGTTTGTCGTACGACAAATGTAATATCGGCCTAAAGCCCCTGTATCCATGAAAAAAATACCGATATTATATATACATGTGTCTAACTTGTGCAGATTATATTTATATTTAGCAAAGTTTTTATTCGAAAACTGTGATTTCTTTATAAAGGATGATATTAGAGTGTGTTGTATAAAATAAATTCCAAGTAAAAACGGAGATATCGATAATTCGCGTAAATTTTGATTTAGCGGAGAACTTGTCGAGCAATTTGTATAAATGTGCTGCCCACATTACGAAACTTTTATCTTTTATCGTGTTCATAAGAAACTAATTTACAACGTGATGTAAATAATTGTATGTAAATGTAGATATGAGGTATTTGTAATAAAACAAAACAATGAATTCGATGAAGAGTAACGGTGAAAGTGGTAATGGACTGGAGGATCTTGGTATACCTGGACCAGTGTTTTTAAGAGATGCTTTAACAAGTTGTACAGATCCGTTGAAAGCCATCGAGGAATTTCAAGTAAATAATTCAGAATTTTTCTAGCCCAGATAAATCTAATTTAATTATCTTAAATATATACATATTTTAATCACAGCTATCATATTTCAGCTAGAAAATGGGATATTATTGCCATCGTTGAGACCCATGCTACCTCTGCTGGATCTACATGGAGTTAGAAGGTTAGATTTTCACGCTTCTGTTCTTGAGGAATTACGGGAAAAACTGGTCAAACAAATTAATGAAATCGGTCTGGAAAGAGCCGATAAAGCTAGCGCTGCTGATAGAAGACTGAAGGAATTACTGTCTAAAAGTTTTCCTGCCGTGAGAGTTACTGGGTTACGACCTGTTGTTATGTGTATCTTGAGAAATACTCCACACATTGAAGAGAAATATTTGCGAGTGTTGGTTGGTGAGAAGGAACTGTATAATGATGCTGATACAGAAGTAAAACGCCAAATATGGAAAGATAATCAAAGTCTTTTTGGAGACGAAGTCTCTCCATTATTTAGTCGTTATATCATTGAAAAAGAACAGATCTTATTCGATCATCGCAACTTGAACAGTTTATTTTTTACACCATCTCCCAAGGTTGGTCATAATTAGTTATAAATTAGAATATATTAAATTAGAATATATTATCATATATTTATTGACTATTTCTTTCTCTTAATTTGTATAGGTGAGGAGACAAGGAGAAGTTGTACAAAAGTTAGCCCACATGATTGGACATAGTGTGAAATTATATGATATGGTACTGCAATTTTTAAGGACTTTGTTTCTGCGTACTAAGAACATTCATTACTGTACTCTAAGAGCAGAACTGCTCATGGCATTACATGATTTGGAGGTAAATATCTATTATATTACTGTTAATTAATTCTCCAGATATTATTAGTGATATTTGATAAACTACTGTTATTTTAAATTTGTTAAACAATATTTATTATTGTTAGGTGCAAGATATTATTTCTGTAGATCCTTGTCATAAGTTCACTTGGTGTTTGGATGCGTGTATAAGAGAAAAGAATGTGGATGTTAAAAGATCTCGTGAGTTACAAGGCTTCCTGGATAGTATTAAGGTAAAATATTTAAACATAAATTGGTGTTTTAATATCCTTTGTTAAAATTAAGAAAATGATATGATGTATAATATTTTATAGAGAGGACAGGAGCAGGTGTTAGGGGATCTAAGTATGACTTTATGTGACCCCTATGCGGTAAACTTTCTCGCTAGCAGTGCAATCAAAATAGCTCTCCATTTGATAAATAGCGAGGCGTTGCCTAGAGAAAATGCAGTGCTTGTATTACTATTGAGAATGCTTGCATTAGGATTGTCCGCTTGGCAGATGATTGATTCACAAGATTTTAAGGAGCCAAAATTGGATATACAAGTTGTTACCAAGTTTCTGCCAGCACTTATGTCTCTTATGGTAATTTTAATTAAATAATTAAAAAGCTTCTATAATTGATTAGTTTATAAAGATGTGGATATATATGTAATATAATTACTTTTTAGGTTGATGATCAAATAAGACAGTTGAATTGTAAGCTTCCACCTGATGAGAGAGAAAGTGCAATCGCTATTATCGAGCACTCTGGACCACCTCCCGATGCATGCCAAGCATACGCTCAGCTGTCTGGAGTAGCAGCAGTTCTATCAATGTATTATGCATTACATGTCGGAGGTGGTGGTGGTGGAGTTGGAAAAGGTAGAGGAGATGCCAGAGGTTTAATGAGAGTGCTAGCAACACTTCCAAATTGTCAAGCGCACCGAGCTTTTGAAGATCCATTTTTACATACATTGGTAATATATTTATACCTACATATATGCAATTATTATGGAAAGAAAGCATTTTTCACAGTTTGTCATTGTTATCTGAAATGCCGAATTTTATTTGCAAATTATTATATTGACAAATTTTATTTTTAATTGCAGGTTTCATTATTAATATTAAATATGGCTGACGAATTCTCAAATGAGTCCTTCTGTACAGTAATTTTCGACGAATTTTTTCTGGCTGGTATAGGTAGAGATAATGTTACACGGCACCTGTTGAAGTTACTTTGGTATATATATCCTAAATTACCATCTGCACGATTACATTCATTATTGAAAACCTTACAGCCAACGAGTCAGGTAATATTTTGAAATATTTAAAAAAAATCTAAATCTTATTATGTGTAATAATCTAGTATAAATAATCTTGTATATTATTTAAATTTTTGCAGCATAATGAAACAGTCCACAGTCTTTATGAATCTTTACGTGATAAGGTTGGTAGTCATTCTACAGAAGATCAATTAGCATCGACAACTCAAATGGACACATTAAGTCTTGATTGTTCTTCCCCTGCTCTGACTGGGATACCAACACCAACATAAAGTAAGTGCATGTCCATTTTAAAAATATGCCTAATTCAAGAAAAAATAGAAAAGAGATTGAACTTCCTCAATTTACAAGTACAAGGTACACATCCTCACTATGAAATGTGTGGGGGAATGCTATCATTTATATATAAATATATATATCTTTTGTCTTTTATATCGCAAATATATCTGCCACATTCTAAAAAAATTGTTTAATGGTTATTTTATAACGAAACATGATACTATATTATTGAAGTGATTCTAATATTGTAATAGGCAATATATTATCATGTACAATAACTAATTAAACTTTTTGAAATGTATTTTATATCAGATTAACAATGTAAGAAGATAAAATTAAAAAATTAATTTATATAATAGTTATACTTTGCACACTTTTCAATCAATATTATTTATTATTTTACTCAGATGTATTTACAGTATTTGTTATTTCCATTATGAGTCTGTCCAAATAGCTGGAATCCAATTTGTAAGTTATAAGAATCATTGATGTATACATTGAAGCTTGTTTAGATCGAAGTAATGACTGCAACTGTTCATCAATTAAACTCAACCTGAAATATGCATATTTTGAATATTACATTTAAGTTAAACTTTCATAATTACATTCTTACATTATATTCTTACATTTTAATCATGATCAATCCCACGAGTGTCCATTCAGCAGTTTTAAAAACAATGTTTGCAGCAGATAAATGAAAAGTGTTGACCAAGATTTTGATTAACGAATATCTTTCGTGATCATAAGTACATCGTGCCATTGAGGATGTGTCCGCATTAGTCGTTAAAGTGCGCATTAAATCTGGTAATCTGTAATTAAATACACAAGTGATTATTATATTCACTAAGTAAGTAACCATGATTAAAGTTCAGATATTAAACTTTTTCAACATCCGACAACTTCTAATTGTATAAAAATAGAGACTATTATTTACATTTTATTAAGTTTGTCCAAGAAAATTCGGCGGCGAAGTGCTTTGGGAGCGTGAGCATCCGTTAATGGTAATACAGAATTATCATCGTCTTGACTTTCTGACTCTTTATTGTTATCTTCAGACGACGCTATTGTCATTTGTCCTTCGTAAAATGCACGCACCTATAAACATATTACAATCCCTCATTTTAATATCTATTTAGTAATATTACAATTGGTTATTTGTGATAGCTGTTTGATTAAAATTGAAAAAATTGATTTTACCTTCAAATCAATTTTCTTCGCCTCTTCTTGAAGTACAGAAAAGTGAGGCAAAGGTTTGAGCTCATTTTTCTCTAAATTGGCACATTCTTCTTTTTCATCTTCCAACTGTAATCTATTTAATTTTTTGCACAATTGTTGATATCTATCATGTTGCGTAAGACTTTCTAACAACTGGCGTTTCTCATCCATTTCACCCGTTAGAAGGCAAAGTGTATTTTCTGTAACCCATTCTTTAACACTCTGTTCAACATGCATTACAAGTTTGTGATAAACATTAGCTTGCGTTCCTGCATTGTCAGATTCCTTCTGCTCATATTTATTTTTTTTAATTTTATCTGTATTTTTTTTCTTTCTATGTTCATTGTAAGATTTAGAAGAAACTGTAGTATTATTGTTACATATTTCGTCCAATTGGGGTTTTATCATTTTTCTATCGTCATTATCACCGTTACTTATTTCATCTAACTGAGACTGCAATTTTTCATTATTTTTGTCACTTATTTTATCTGATTGAAATTGTAACTTTTTATTTGCATCTTTTTCATCATTACTGGCACACAGTATTTCATTCGAAGCTTGTAACATTTTATTATGGTCGTTTTTGTTAATTATTTCATCTAGTTGAGACTGTAATGTTGTACTATCATTACTAGTACATGAAACATGTGTATTTTTGTTTTCCGCATCTCTGCTATTATATTCATGCAAGTGTGGAATATTTTCAGATTGCTCAGCAACTTTCATTTCTAAATTCTGCGAGTCTATATTTATTTTTTCAATACTATTACAGTTGTTCTTGCACTCTATAGATTCTTCAGAATGATTATAATCTTTTTTCTCTTGATTCAAGACTAATGAATGTATTTCCAATTTTTGTGAATTACTATTTACAGGAATCTCTTTCTTTTTTACATCGTCATCATTACTTATATCATTCGATAAATGAGAGCTACATATATTCTTTTTCTCAGGGCTTGATGATATATCCTCTTTTGCTTGCTGGTCAATGTTATGTTTTGTAGATTCTTTGTTGTTAGCGGTATTGTCAGCATTTATATTTTGTGACAGATTAACATTATCAATCTTGACTTCATCTCCAGGCATACTTAGGCATTGTTTAGAGTTAGGCAAAAGTTGAAAAGTCGGTATATCATCTATTTCCCTCAACCATAGTGGACTCTCCAGCATTTGTTCGAGAAGATAATTAGCTGCCCCATAGCACGATGAACTACAAAAATTTTTTCGCTTCCTAATATCATATACCTTGTTTCTATGTGTCGATATATGATATTGTTGTCGAATAATGACAGTCAATGGTTTTGAACAGAGAACATATCCGCATAGCTTTATTATCGCTCTCTCTTCTATGACATCTTCCATGTGACTTTTACTTATAAACCTTAGCTGAAATTAAAATCAAAATATTGTTATAAAAATAATATTATTGTTATTAAATATCCAAATATAGGGAGACAATATTTGCCAGTGTACTTACATTTTGGAGCAGCCACTCAGAATTTACATTTGGTTCTAAGAGCTGTTCGACTATTACAAGAGCTTTCGCGTCACATTGCTTCTTTTTTATTATAGCTAGCTGCATTTGCGCCTTACTTAAAAATTCAATCCAATTAGATCAAGAAATTTAAAACGTTTGTTTTGATACAAATAAAAGATTTTTACCTCATTTTTTTAATTTTCTGTTTTTCGCTCAATTGCTTTTTACTCGTTGACATCGTTATATACTTATATTTACAATGAGTTAAAAAAAAAAATGATATTTACGGATTATATATTAAATTAACTATTACAACACTCCAAAGATAAACTTTTAACTGATTAATTTAGGTTAAAGTACACTTTTGTATCATGGTCATCGTGGTGATATAGATCTGTGCGATAAATTTGTTATTTAGTTTCGATTGGCTATCGAATAGAGAATTTCCAGGGTTCTTGATATATCAGCCAATCAGTATGCTCGACAAAGCTTCTCGTTCGATAAACGAAGGTTAGGAAGATTCCTTGGTCCTGATTGGTCAGTCAAACGATTCGAGTTGTCGCCAAACAAAGCGCACTCTATATCCGATATGACGAACTAACGAGTATCAATTCGCGCCAATCCGCGCCATTTCATCATGTTGCTGGTGCTAACGTGTTCATTTGTAAAAGTGTACCGGTCCATCGGAGTTAGAAATTCAAATCTATTCAAAGTAATTTAAATTAGTATCTTCATTAGTTCGTTTTATCGAATTTTGTTCTCTTAGTTCTTCGCGAGTGATTTGCGTGTGATTTAGAGTTCGCGTGTTAATCTCTTTCAAATTATCTAAATGAAATCGACGATTCTTTCAATCGTCCAAGTTCTTCAAATATCGAGAAGCTTAACCCCGAAAGTAGAGTCTGCAATTTATTTTACACAGGTATTTAGTTTACACAGGTATGTGGTCTTTTTCGAATATATTGGAGAGTTGAAAGTTTGAAGCGAAATTTATTTAATTCTTATGGTTATATCTCTTGACAAAATATGTATATTATTCTACCGATATAACGATCTTTGAAGGGATGAATATATCGAAAGATTGCTTAAGGCTTCTGGCTCCTTGACGACCATGTCGAAATCGTGACGTCAGAGGCGAGAAAACACACGCTAAAATTTCTTAGATGCCATTTCGAAATAAAAAAATATTTCGATGAAACAGCACTTCAGATGGCTTTAGCACACTCTTAAAAAACCCCGAAAACTATCCTTTCCCCTTTATAATCAATCAACAGCTGTAAAATGTAATATTATGAAGCCCAGTCCGTCTGGTCTTTGCACATGCCCAGTCTTTCCGCATGTCAAAGTCTGATATCTCGATCATTTTACAGATGTTGATTGACTATAAAGGGAAAAGGATAGTTTTCGGGGGTTTTTAAGAGTGTGCTAAAGCCATCTGAAGTGCTGTTTAATCGAAATATCTTTTCATTAAAAAATGGCATCTAAGAATTTTCAGCGTGTGCTTTCTCGCCTCTGACGTCACAATCCAATATGGCCGCGGTGAGCACCCATAGGAGCCTTAATAATTATAATATTGCTATAATAATTGAACAAATAATATATTGCAATAATAATATGTAATATAAATAATAAATAATATTAATAATATATTGCAAAAAATACAATATATTGCATATATCTAAATATGAGCAATAATAAACTATCTTTTTAGAAGAGGGGGGGGGGGGGGAGGATAGTTTCGAAAAAAGTAAAAGGTGCCAGAAAAAAAACAGATTTAAAAGATCATTGCCAGAATATATTTCCTATATTAATTATTTTTTCTAATGGCAACAAAACACGTCACGTTTGCCATTAGCTACAAAATATCGCTCGACTCATATATATACTATCTCTCTCTCGCATTCATAAATATGAAAACGCACGCACGCTGAAAATTGCAAAGTGAAGAAGATACTCGTCTGTACATCGTTAATCGCGAAATTGCTTCTTTAGATATATATGTATATTTGTCCGCACTTGTGTATTTTGTTATCCCCACTTGTAAGATATGACTGTCATATTTTTTAAACATTTTTGTGATATGATGAGACCGGCTCGTTCGACAAATAAGACATTATATTTCTCATAGGAAGGAATTCTCTTGTAGCCCAAGTATTATAGCATAAAAAATGTTTAAAACTCATTTTCAAAGATATTTTAAAAACGTTAAAATAATTGGTTAAGTCCCTTTTTATTTATGTTTGTTTTAATGTTAATATAATATAAATATTTAACGTTTATTAAATATTTATATTACATTAACATTCAAATAAACGTTTTTTTTAATGAATAAAAAGAGATTTAACCAATTATTTTAACGTTTTTAAAATATCTTTGAAAATAAGTTTTAAACATTTTTTATACATTTTTTGTTACTTGGGAAGGATTCCACAAATACAATTTATGATACAACAACATATATATATATATATATATATATATATATATATATATATATATTGCCAGTCTTTACATTTCTATCGTATCTAAATATCTAAATAAAAATAAAATTATTTAAAAGACATTCGAGATACTTTGGAGATTATTTGAAAAGTGAAGTTGTTGTGTAAAATGCAGACATCTTCAAAGGCTCAGAGAACTAATAGCAGAAACTAATAGGGAGCTTTCACACAGAAAATTTTAAAATCACTCTTTGCGGATTGATTATTGTCACGATAATAACAATTTCAGATTTGTGTTGTGATTATCGTAGCAAGGATCCGTAATAGTTGTGCAACGGCATGATCATTTGCGTTATCGCCGATTTTGTAAATTTGAAAGAAACGGAAATACAACAAATTATTGCAGAGCCATTAAACTGTTTATTCGTATATGGAAGTGTATATAAGTATTATGCGAATCACGAAGCGTGGCGTCCGCTCCTCGCTTGCGTTCTTGCTTAATTAACTCCACCTTCGCTTAGCTTTTCTTTTGTAAATCACTTGGGCCATAATACTCAAGGTATTATTCTAATGCAAAAAATATTTAGAGTGATTTTTTGAGGCTATCTGTGTAAAGCTTTATTAAAATTATAAAATTAAAACTGAGGGAAAACTTTAAAGATGAGTATTTTTATCTTAATGCAATTTTTTTATCAAATATATTTATAAAAAAGGAAAACAAAATAAAACAAAATTCCACGCTATTTTTCATCTCTCTCTCTCTAAGCAACTTTAGAAAATAGGATGAAAGAGCTTTATTGCTTCACGTATAATAATTTTTTTTACTATCACTATACAAACTACTTGCTAAATTGAATCGTTTGATTTACCGTATGATAAGCTGTTACGTCTGTAAATTGTTTGAAGGCCACATATTGTTCGATGTGAACAATTGATATAATCTCTTCGATCAAATCTCTTTAACTTATCAGATGTATCATCGCGTTTTGGTTTTGATTGATATATTGAGCATATAAGTGTGATTTTATATATATAAAATCACGTTCAATTTGAGCTATCCTTAACGACTAACATAAACCCGAACGAGGCGTTGCCATCTCGGCATTATCCTCTTGAATGTGTGCATTGTCCTTACGTAAAGAATATTGCACAACGTGAATGCTACGAGATTAACCCTTGGGCTGCGAAGGGTGCAATACGCCAAAAATTGTGGATTGACAGATTAGAGGGGGCAGGGGCGGAGGCAAATTATTGATTTAGGATTCAGCGAGTTAAAACTCTATGTTATGATTAAACGAATCTAAAGATAGATCAGAGATTCGCAGGTAGTTAAAAATTTATATAGCTCTTGTGCATTGCTATCATGCACACGTTTAGAACTGAATGCGATTCTGTTTATAATATTTTATATTTTATCTCATAAATATTAGATAAATAAAGCAATTGATGAAATAGTTTTATGTATAATCATATAACTTCAGCTATAATGGAATATTCACATGTCTATTACTGATGCACTTCTTTCTTAGGACACCCTGTATGCGATTGCTCGTTTCGCAAGTAATGTTTTCAGGTATTGATATCATACGTAAGATATACTTACGAACATATTGACACATCATTTTAACGTTGCTTATTCACTTCGTTATAAGCATTATTATACAAAAAGTCTCTTCAAAATCACATTAATCTTCGTTCAGCGGCGCCCAGGTTTTTTCGAATCCAGATCTGCATACAAAATTAGTTTTCTTATAAAATTTGTTATATCAATTATATAAAAAAAGAGGAAAAGAATATTTATTCTCATATAAAAAAATTCTCATAAAAAAAAATACTTTCTCATTTTGTTCTAAATTTTTTTCTTTTAAAAAATTTTTAAAATTTCTCTTAATTCTTAATTATATATTTTTTACGTTTATTATAGTTATATCTATTTATTTATTTATTTATGTTTTTCTAATTTTTCTATATCTTATATATATCTTTTTCATGGATATTTTAGGAAATCTAGGTATACAATAAAATAAAAAATTTAGATATACAATAAAATCAAAATTAACAATAAAAATTTTATTCAAGATAGAAAAGATATGATTTTAGATCCGAATGTACTCGGGCGCCACCCTCTGTGCAATTGTGCCGCTGTTTGAGGATTAAAATCTGACTCTCAGCACCTTGACAGTAATATACACTGTAACTCGAACATTCTAATCTTCCTTCGCTCTCTTCTTTCTCTTCGTATTGTCATGGTTTCACAATATCGGTCCATTCTTTCGGCAAAATCAGTTTGCCTCAGTATCGTCTATTATCGCTATCGTTCCGCTCGAAGGGGCTAAATTCAATCGAGGAATTTTGTCTCGCTTCTCACGTCGACAATAGCTTTCTTTCGCGCTATCCGTCTCAACTCTCTACTATGGATATCGGGGATCCGTTAAATGTCGCGTCGACGCAGGATATTGCAAGTTATGATAGGATCTACTGCGTCTGTAGTTTCGTGAAAATTGATTCGTGTGACGGTACGCGACGTATGGTCCTAGATAAGGCACCGTTCGTGACTCGTTTATCTCCCCGGATTCTCGCGCTAGGGCACCAGGATAGTCCGGCGCTGGATGCGCGGGTTCGCTGATCGCGGATTGAAATTGCGACAGGCCGTACAGGACACCGATGGATCTTCTCCACATGTCGTGATGACGGGCCTGATTCTGTTGATCCGGCTGCTGGTCCTGTTGCTTGCACTGACGTCTTCTGCTTTGCGAGGAGCCGCTCTCGGTCGAGTTGCTGTCCTCGCTGGTGCCCAAGCCGGGATCTCTCTCCTCGAACGCCGCCATGCTAGTCGCAGGACTGTCCTGGAGCGGTCCAACGGTGCCCGTGGTGAAATAGACTAGATGAGGATGTGGGATCACGTAGGGTTGCTGAAGCTTGTTCGCCAGTTCCTTTTCCTGCGTACTGTTCTTCGCATTCTCCGCCTCCCCGGGCTCGTCCTGTCCGCTACTGCAGGCGCCAGGTCCGAAGAGGGACAGCAACACAGGTAGCAGGAACAAACCGTGCATGGCGCCGATGAAGATCACTAGGAAGACCATTTTGAAGAATACGAGGAAGAGGTAGGTGCCAGCTAGTAGGAGCGCCATCAAACCGAGTATCGTCGACGCGGCACCCTGAACGATCGGCAGGCCTAGACTGTACAGACTGTCCTTGACCCGATCCTCCGGCCGCGATTGCTTTGAGCTCATGTAAGCGTAGCAGATGTGCGCGGTGAAGTCGACGCTGAAGCCGAGACACATGATCAGGTTGATCATGGAGATGCTGTCGAGATTGACATCCCACAACGCCATGTAGCCGGTCACTCCGAGCTCGATCGACACGATGCAGAAGGCGACCCATAGGCAGCAGAAAATATTGGGGATGAAGATGAAACTGATGAGCATCATGACGAGCGCGCCGAATACCATGCACTGGATACTGGTCGGTCGGACCAACTCGAATTGATCGAAGAACACAAAGTACGGATGGAACACGCTGGCGTTCAACGGCGACATGTCACAGATGTGACGCAGCTCCTTCACCATGTCCTTCTCCTGGTTCGTGCCGCTCACGTTTACCGCTTGTATTAGAAACCGGCTTGCCACAATCTTCTCGCCCGTCTCGTCGAACTTGACATCTAGGGAAAAGGAACTGGACGGGAATAGCCAGAGCTCTTTGAGGGTCTCGGTGAAATTATGCCTGTCTTTGATAGTCACGTTCAGGTAATCATCGTTGCGGGATACATAGCCGAGGAAACTGCGGAGCCAGCTTTCAGTGTAGATCGGCGCGCTGATGTATTGGCTCGCCTCGAGGCTTTTCGTTAGGTTCTCCATCTGCTGTTGAATTACTGGATCGCTGTAGTCGTATTCGCCGGCTATTACCACCTAAAAGACGATAAAAATACGACATACATATATATATTTTGATAAATAAAATTAAAAAAAAATTTTTTTTTGAGGAAAAGTTTTGCGGCAAAAATTTCAACTGCTAATTTTATTCACCTTGAAAGCTCGAATTTTTTAATTGATTTATTATAATATTCATTATCAATCGTATAATTATTCATTATGATATATTTATATAATAACAAAACATTTATCAAGAAAATTAAATTATATCTAATGTTTCAAATTGTTTAATAACACTGTAATAATCATATAATACAATTATATAAATATAATACATAATATGATTTATATTATATTTATATTATATTTATATAATTGCATTATATATACATTACTATATTACTGATTTTATATCTTGTTACCGAGAGATTTATATAATTGTATTTTATATCATATTGAAATTTGCATGCAATTTAACTGCTTAATAATAATGTATAATAATTATATAATAAAATTATATAAATCTATAATATAGTATTATATTTGTATAATTATATTATAATTTTCTTATTGAGCAGTTAAACAACTCTGGCAAATTAATAATCTTGCTAAATGTTTTTTATTATCAAAGATCATAGTGAATAATCGCGAATCGTTTATTTTATTATACTATAATACATATCTATACATATATATCAATCTATTGAAATAATTTTAAAAGCTTTATCAAGAATTGATTTGATCGTTTATTGTTGTCTTGCTTTCCTTTTTCATTTCTTTCATACGACTCGCAAACATAATGATAAGGTCGTTCACCACCGACCGCAGAGAATGTATAATGTCGAAACACGAGTACCTTTTCGGGAATTCCAGCAGTATTATATTCGTGAAAGTAATTTCGAGAAAGCGCGTTTCAAGACGTAACGTCGCGCCTTCCGGAGGCCTCCATCGAGGCGCAACGTCATATTTTGTCATGATTATGCAATTTGTTTTATCTCGGCACGACTGATGTACATTTCGACATAAACATTTCGCGGGTGAACCTAATTACGCCGCGTGTCGTTAAAGAATTCATCGTGACAGTGGTTTTCTCGGTGAATGACGTTTCCGCCAAGTCATCGGAACTCGACTCGGCGCGCGAGCTCTCGCGACTCTCGTCTCGTGACGTTATTAATATTGCAAGGAAACGCGATAGCGCGGGACCATCTTTGAGAAACGTTACTTTCACTACAATGTATCGGGACTAACGCAACGGGGAAAAAGGTCCCAGTGAAATTCACAGTTTGATCGTATCTTGCCGAGTTTATAATTTTATTTCATCGAAGCGAGACTTTAACGCCACGTAAAGAAACACGCAGCGTTGAAATCGCCTTCGACGCGCTGCGTTATGAGATACGTAATTATTTAATTAAAACGGAAGCTGTAGAAAACCTTTTTCTGTCGAATTAATTTAGGAGTTTTATAATTTATAACTTTTTTTTATATTGGACATATGTGAATTTAGGACGACTCGAGGCAATATTTAATTCATGTTCGCGAAGATTTTAAGTCTAATTAAGTGAAATACGAGCTAAATTACATTCAATGTTATTTCGAATAAAAAAGTTTTGAAATTATTTAACTATTATAGTTTATAAAAAATATCTTATAGTTTCTCGAAACCATTTTGTCGTAAAGAATGTTGTAAAATGTTGAAAAAGGAAGTGGAGGAAGAGGCATGTTCTCGCGAGTGTAAATATCCGGTATGAAATTGAACGTGAATTGCCGGGTAATTCAAACGCGGAATCTCTCTGTTTAGTTGGTCTTTCTTGTCGGTCGATCGAGTCGGAGGAGAGCGTGATGTAACGAACATTGCTTTTCTTGAAGTCCAAGCTAGCCGACCGGAGAAAGTTGTTTGCACGATATCACGTTGTATCGAGGGGAACACGTGACATAATTGCGTGTACCGGATTATGCGTGACGGTTCCAAACGTAACGCACCACGTTCTTCCGATGTTAATATGTTTCTTTTTCTTTTGCGCCACTTATGAGGAAATCCTTCTCCGAGTTTGCTTGCACGAAACGGAATTCTCTAAATATTGATTAACGCGGATCTTGAGACGGGGGTCTTTTTTTTCTAGCTTTAAGGAATAACCGAGCTGTCGTGATCATAAAAATGTATAGGTGTCTTGCATAAAAAATGGTGCTAAAAAATACTTTCGATTATTGACACTCGAGGTGTCGGAGTAGAAATTAAGATTCATTTCTTACATATGCTCTCACGTAATAATACTTAAAATAAGTGAAAGTGATACTATTTTTCTTGGCATTTTCGTAATATTTTTTTTTACCATTAAAGTAGATAAAGTCTGCGGACCCTTATAACGAAACTAAAGAAATTAGAAAAATTTTACGCATCGCAAATTGGGAAATTCTTATTGATTATTTCGCGATTTTTGTAATTTTTTTTTAAAATTTGTGCAACTTACCTGTATCCTGTACGGAAACTCGCGGAAATAATAGTCCTCGCGGTTGTAGAAAACGATCGAGTAGGAATCTTCTTTGGAAAGTTTGCGTCGATCCAGGCCCTCTTTAAGTGTTGTGAGCCCGTAAAGGGCACCAAGGAGATAGCACACGAAAACGACAATGATAACTACTTTCACAGGGCGACAGTTTAGCGCGGCTGCCAAATAATCACGGAACCAAGTCATGCATCCGTGCTCGGGATTGTCGATTGGATTGTGAGGATCGTCGGGGTCAATTCCGCCGGAACATAGTACTCTGTACAACCACGATCGATGAGCTGAAAATGTGTTTAAGAGACGCATCATTAAATGCAGAAAATGATACGTTCATATACATATTCGGGTGCAGAAATTTCCTTCATATAGTTTCTCATTCAGGCAGTTGCAAAATGTTGCAGTCGCTTAGTTTTAACATTATAATCGTTTACACGAATGACAGAAATAGCATGAATCTTTTTCGATGTTTTGCAGTCGTCGATGTGACAATATGTCGAAAAATAAAAACAAGGAGAAAGCAAGCTCTCCTTTTCCATTACATAACATTGTGATCTAACGAATTAACGGTATTCAAACGTAACTTGTCTATTTGCACGACGTAACTTCAATACGTCATGCAGACGTAACGAGATTTCGAATGGCAGTCTCTGAATAATGATGATTGACATAACAATAGGAATAACGAGGCGCGACTAGTAATTTATGTAGATTGAAATTAATTAACTCCAAATTAAAATACATTTATTCGCTACAGCGAAAGATGTATAAATCAGTTTTGTAAAAAAAATTTGGATATAAAAAGAAGACAGAAGAAGAGAAACGAGGAGAAGATAAATTATATTTTACTCTATATTGCGAGATAAAATAATTATAATACTTACTGGATTTAGATAAAGGTTCCACTTTGCAACAGAAAACGCTGTGCAAATTCTTTCGTTCGCAATAACCGCTGATCGCGACGCATCCGCTGAAGAACGTTAGGTGGAACAGGAAAGTGAAGACTACCGCGAAACCTGTCATTTAATGTATGCTCGATATTAAAAAATATGGATCACATTATCGTAATATGAATATTTCGAAAAGTGTAACAAGGATATCTCGAAACATTTCTTACTATTTTATGTTCTCTTATTGTCAAGGTTTTTCCAATTTTTTTATTCTCTTTATGTATATTTTTAGCAAAAAATATCGTGATATTATCAAAGTTTAAAATATTCTGCGTAAAAATGATAAACAGAGATGATTATCTGTATGAAATGGTCGTACCTGAGTAAATGCAAAAAATCTGAACCGAAGGGAAGGGCGACAAAATGCCGATGAAAAAGGATATCATATCCGTTAGAGATGTGATAGTGATGGAAACGGCAGCTTCGCTCAATGTTGCTGCCATCCTTTCCGGCACCGGTTTAGAGATGCTCGTCCTTCTCCAGGCCGCTAGCATAACAAAAGTATCATCGATCCCTATTCCTAGAAAGAAAAAAATGCATACGTTAAGAATCTGATGCCTCACATTTTTTTTTTATTCCGATTCTAATTATTTTTCTTGCATTATATATATAAAGTGCATTATATATATAAAGACAAAATATATATTTGATTGTACATTTAATTTATATAAAGAAAAAATTCTAATTATTTTAAAAAATATATTTATATTAAAAACATTTTTTCTTGTTTACTCTTTAACTATATTAATTTTTTGGCAAATTTTTTGTCTTAATTTTTAATAAATTTTAAATAATCCTGAAAAATATTCAAGTTTTTATGTTTGGAAGGATCGCGAATAAGTTCTTTTCAAGAAAAGTAATTTGCTTGAAACAATCCGTGCATTTTTTAAGCGCGCAATTTTTCTTTGAAAATTTATCACCGCCAATTCTCTGGATGTCACGTTTGTCTACGTGAGAATCGCGTTTAATTTTTCAGAAAACATAAGCATGAGTAGAAAACGTGTTTTCTTCGCAATAAGTCAAAATCGTGAGACAATGCATTTCGCGTATACGTAAGGGGTTTTCTTATCGAAACAACACGTAATTATGCAGGACTAATGAGCATGATATGAGAGAGAAACGCTTTTCTTCGGATATATATTATTTTATTATATCATTTTTATTTAAAACTACTCATAATAATATTATCAAATTGTTATTACATATATTTATTCATATACTCTTGGTTTACTAGAATTTTTTAATTTCGTAATAGAAAAAGAGAGAGAAATAAATGAATAGGGAGATTTCTAAGAGAAGTCTATATAAATTATCTACTTTCGTTCAATATAATTAAATTAAATAATATAAAGAAGTGGAAAGATATCTATTAATTGGCAATCAACTATATATTTTTGGACGACATTTGCGAGTAAATATAATAATTACTTTCAATTGCGATCGGTCGATTGGATCACGAATGAAGCCGTTATTATTGATAAAGACCGACTTTATACTCGGCGTTGAGCGCAGGCGAGCGAGACGTCGAAAGGGAAAAGAAGACTTCCGCTTTTCACATAAATCACAGTATGTTTATTTCGCTTATACGCACCTGACATATAAGCGAGCTAACGTATTTATCGTCGAGAATGCACGTTTCTATAGACGTGACGGGGAATTACGGCATCGTATTGCAAAAAACGGCTAAGCCCTGTCGTTATTTTCGTTGCTCAACTTACGCAAAGTATTAATCTGAACATATCGATTGACAAACCTTCGAATACTTCGATATAATTAAAGATTTACGAGGAAAGTTAGCGATGACGGGGAAAAGCTGTATACAAAATATTTCAAAATTACAAATTACTCGACAATTTCGAAATTATTCGTGAAATTAATATCGATAGATATGATGAAACCCCTTCGCGTTATCGAATCAAGATTTTATTCTCTTTAAGTAGTTACTTTTCAAATACGTATTAAATTAAATTTAGGTTGTTAAAAAAACTTCAAATTAATATAATTCTAGAAGAATTTCAAATAATTTATACGTGAAATAATGCAATTGATGCATTCGCGTATCTGTTTAAATCTCTTTACTCTAATTGGATATCGGAAGATAAATTTACACATAGAGTGTTCAGACCACTAGCGGATCCTGACGTCGATAATAGGGAGGGTTTTGCAAAATTATTTTATTTAATATTTTTGGTTTCATGATTAGATTTATTTATTCCAGGATCAACGACGTCGATAGCTCTTTAATGTTTGTTTTTCTTTACTTATATTTTTTAAACAAATTAAACAAAACTGTTTCTTTTAATTTCCAAGGGGGGGGGTTTAACCCCCGGATCCGCTAGTGGTTCAGACAGTCGAATTATTGATGACAATTTGAACAGTAACTTACCTATCATGAGAAACGGTGCGGCGAGATTGAGACCGATAAAATCGACCCCCAGATAGATGCATAATCCGAATGCAGCGACCGTCGCCATGGCGGCCGAGATATTGCCCAGAAGACCGAGCCAAGGCTTGCTGCGTACCCAATCGGTCATCATGCATGTCACGACCGAGAACAAGCCCATTATGATGAACGTGCTGGTGAAATACGGCACGATCGTCTTGGTGTTGGCCTCCAGTTCCAACTCGAGGGTCCTCGAGGCGAATCTCGCGGTGCTAATGTGCTTAAACGCACCTCCGTCCTCGGCCTTGCCGACGACCTCTAGAAAAGTTTCCTCCCAGGCGGCGCCGCTGTGATTCGGAAATTGAAAATGTCGAATTAAATTAGGAAACCGAAGAGTATCCGCGCGCTTCAATTTAGATCTTCGAAGAAAATTTCGATCGGACACCACTTGATATCAAAATGAAGAATGCAAGACGCTCGTTATATTAATATGTTATATTTTGGTTGATATATATATATATATATATATATATATATATCCGAAACGAATATGGTGAGAAGGCTATTAATATGCCTCTATATGCAATACTTTAATGACAACAATAGGTAATTAATACGAATAGTCGTGAGTGAATCAGATATCTATTTGCACGAGCACTACTGATAGCAATATAGATGATTCAATTGAGATATCCAATTGGCGATCATTTGATAGATTAACGAGACATTACTTTTTCACAAGCATGCTGATAATCCTTAATGTGAAAAGTAATTTTGTATAATAATATATATATTAGACTTCTTTTTGTACAAATAAAGTATACAGAAGTACAAAAATTTTAGAGACATTTAAAGACTATTGTTTTTATACGAATTTTTAAAAACTTTTAACAGCACATCTCAATTATATTTTATCAAGATTTTAATTAGACTCACTTTTCGAAAATCTGTGAAAATCTACTTAAAAAAAAAAAAAAATACCAAAACTTTTGAACAAAAAAATTGCTGCCGATATTATTATCAATAATAGTTTATAAGTACCGTTCTGTAAAACGTACATATATTTTTCATGGAACTCAAACCGCTCGCGTATTCGTGAATTATGGTCAAGACTATGGTTACTTTCAAGATCGTTGTCGCGTGTAAGAAAACTGACCAGTTTTTTCCGCGTCAAGTTCCGCGAACGTATTCGCGAGTTCGATAAATCGAAGAGTTAGACTCACATCGCGTCTTGCTGTGGATTATCGACTCTTAAGAAGTAGCCGAGCTGTACCGAAGGCACCGATTCTACAGTGAGATCGTCATTGAGGACACTTCCGCCGAAAAACACCGGCAACAAATGAGCGTCCCAGGTGGCCGGGTTAATAGTTATCGGGAATGTCAGGTTTAACTTCCGCCTTTCCACCTCGCTGTAAAAGTAGAAGACTCGATGAAAATTTGACGTAGTTAACAAATTTCTTTAAGCGAAAAAAAATAGTAGATTAAAAAATCATATTCTTTTTTTTTTTTTTTTTTTCTTAAATTGGGATTCGCGACCCTTCCATTTTTTTTGCATACTTATGGTGGCATAATTACTCTATCACATGATGCAGATTTAGAATATCGTTGGTGAAACATTCGTCGAGCCATCGTGCGCAAATCTGCTCGTATGTGTATACGTTGTTGTCGTATTTCGCTTTGGCGTTTTTAATCATTCGATCGAGTTCCATTAGTTCCTCCCAAATCGCGCTTTTCAACATGTTATTCCCGCCATCCTTGGGAATCACGATTACATGACCAAACCGGCCTGCAACAAGCAACAGATTTAATTGATCTCTAACCAAGAACCATGAAATGTTAGATTTAATGATAGTAAGAGGAGATTGAATCGTGAACTAGTTTTCTACAAACATGGCGAAGGAAGTTTAATTATGAAAGGATTTAATAATAGAAATCAAAGAAAGGAAGAAAGATTAAAGGAAATTAATTTAAAGTAAATTTTATTTTACAAAATTAAGAAAAAAACGAAGATTATGAATTCAATAATTTTAATGCTATAAAACTTATCGTTAAGGCTCCTGGCTCCTTGCCGACCATGTCGAAATCGTGACGCCAGAGGCGAGAAAACACGCTAAAATTTCTTAGATGCCATTTCGAAATAAAAAAATATTTCGATGAAACAGCACTTCAGATGGCTTTAGCACATTCTTAAAAAACCCCGAAAACTATCCTTTCCCCTTTATAATCAATCAACAGCTGTAAAATGTAATATTATGAAGCCCAGTCCGTCTGGTCTTTGCACATGCGCAGTCATTCCGCATGTCAAAGTCTGATATCTCGATCATTTTACAGATGTTGATTGATTATAAAGGGAAAAGGATAGTTTTCGGGGGTTTTTAAGAGTGTGCTAAGGCCATCTGAAGTGCTGTTTAATCGAAATATCTTTTCATTAAAAAATGGCATCTAAGAATTTTCAGCGTGTGCTTTCTCGCCTCTGACGTCACAATCCAATATGGCCGCGGTGAGCACCCAGGAGCCTTAAAAAATTATGACGATATTTAATAATTTTCTCTCATTCGCTCGCCTGGTATACCTGTATCTTTTCTCGAGCATTTTATAAATACAAGGAATGTGTTATCCTATGTATCCTATTATGTGTCAACTGTCGATTACGAGAATCTGGGTTTATTAGATTCATGGAATTCTTTGTGGGAGAAAAGAAATCGTCAGAACGACGTAGAATGAATGATTGATGAAACTCTCACCTGGTCGAGTAATACGACCGACATTGAATTGATGACTATAATTGACTTTGAAATATTGCTCGACTATCGCTCGTTCGGTCTTGCTCGGGCCGTTGACGGGCGAGAAGAGATATTCTGGATCAATTTCGTAGTTTATCCTCTGGTAGCCGGTGAAGCATATGCAAGCCAACAGTATCGGCACGATTACAAAGTAGCCGGGATGTCGGCCGACAAGCAGGCCAACTTTGTAAAACGTGCGATTCAAGAAGTCATCAACACACGTCAAGTGCCACATCTGAAAGCGAAAGTAATATAAACTCTTCTGTTAATTTTTGTTTCATTTACTATATGAAAAAATTTTTGAAAGAGAATTATATACCATTAAATTATTGTGATATTCGTTAATTAAAAAAGTTCGTCTAAAAGTGAAAACTAATTGAGAGTCTATGAAGAAATTAAAATGATCGTTTTCTGCAAACACAATTTCAATTTTGAGCGATTTGCGAATGATAAATGTCTGTGTAGAAAGCACGCTTCATACAGGTGTAAGAAATGTTTCGAGCTATCCAATTAGTGTTTCGCATTTATAATGCATCACGAGTGTATATCTGCGTCAGTAAATGCAAAGTAAGTTGCTGTGGTCGAATTACTGCGTATAGAATAGAATCTCTCTCTCTCTCTCGTACGGTTCGTTAAACCCATAACGCGAAAAATGTGCCGCTTGTAATCTTTTTGCCCCCCGTCCTCCTTCTCTCTCTGTATTCGTCTTTTGTGTTGTTATGTAAACTTATTATTTGCTTAAGTCGATGACTGCATTCGACATAACAGCAAGGCTCGTTTATTTAATGTTCTTTGAAGTAGAATATCTAAAAAAATTCTGTCATTTGTGTCGTAAGGATGAGTTAAGTTAAGACTTTATAGAACTGAAGTTTTACGAAAGCAGGTAATAAAGTAAAACTTATAATTTCATCAGTCAAGATGTCATCAGTTAAGATGTCAAAGATGTAAGAGTGAATATTATAAATCAGAGAGAACTAAATATAAAATTTATAAAAATTAAGGATGTATATATCAAAGATATAAGATGTAGGATCGAATAAGTATCAATAATTTAAAATTTGTATTGTTTTTACGTTTGAAATATCGAGAAGTCCGAATTGTGTTTATGATTGGTTTTAAAAGAAAATATCAATTTGAGTTGTTTGAATTATGAGCGACTGTAACATTAAAATAATTTGCATGAGGGAAGCTTTTAGGATGATTATCATTGAAATCATGTAGAAAAGTGTCGTCAGACTTGACCTACATTTAGAATTACGTGCTCGATATATTAAAATTACAACGAGATCATCGACTGCACTTTATATAGAAACGAATCATATATTAAACCAATGATATTTATTAATTTTAATTCTTTATTTAATTTTTTTCTTCTCTCCGTATTTTTTGATCTTATCTTTATATCTTGGTTGTCTAATATTATATAAAGGAGATAGTTTGTGTCATACACATACATACATATATACATACATATATTAAAAGTTATGAGCAATTTTAATTTTCTTACAGACCATAAAAAAATAAAACTGACACAAAATAAAGATTTTAAGTATATTTAAAATGGATTTTTTAAATTTAAGTTTTCTTAAACACACACACATACATACACAAGTTGTCGTAACTGAGAATCGATTAAACTCGCACTTAAACTCGCTCTTTATAATATCATTAATAATTCAGCAAAATTTCAACTATGTGACCTCGCGTATTATATCTACATATCAATAACAAGAAATGATTAAAGAATAACTGTATAAGAGATACTTACAAAATTATACATATGTATATAATAATCTAATATCTGAATATTAACATAATAAAATACACTCGTCAAAAAAATTATCGCAACACGTAATTAATATCAAAATTTAGCATAAATTCAAATAAGCGTATCTCCGCGAAAAATTGTCGTATTTCAAAAATTTTTTTTTGTTTTAAAGGGTAAAGTCTTTACTTTAAGGAACTTTTGTTCGATTTTGATTTTATTCTCTCCCCCTTTCTCCATCCCTTTAAAAGGAGGGACATGTTTTTTTTTCAAAAAATTGCATAGTTTGACGAACTCTACGGAGTGTACTAAATTTTTTTCGCAAATATCATCATTACTATCGTAAAATATGGACTTTTCTCTACAAATTTAAAAAAAAATTGAATACCGTACGATTTTTTTTTGCGAAGTTACGGCGTATCAAAGTTACCTATGCATTTTTGCCTATATATTCAATTACCGCCAACATTAGCATTATCCAATGGGCACTACGGGGAAGTTGCTGATCGGATTTTGCCCATCGTGTATGTGTGTGTGTGTGTGTGTGTGTGTGTAGGGATATATGTTCGTATTTAAAATTGTGTATTTCTGCCTCGTCTTCGGATGACCTTTTATGTGAAGATGGCTGCATGATTTTGAAAGACTACCAATCAATTTCCAGCAATTGGAAGCAGCCCTACATCGAATATGGTTCGAAATTCTGCAACCCACAATTAGAGCCTGCATTAATATGCGTGAGCGCCTGCAAGAGGTCATCCGAAGACGAGGCAGAAATATACAATTTTAAATACGAACACATATATCCCTGCCCCAACACACACACACACACACACACACACGATGGGCAAAATCTGACCAGCAACCTCCCCGTAGTGCCCATCGGGTAATGCTAATGTTGGCGGTAATTGAATATATAGGCAAAAATGCATAAGTAACTTTGATACGCCGTAACTTCGCGAAAAAAAATCGTACGGTATTCAATTTTTTTTAAAATTTGTAGAGAAAAATCCATATTTTACGATAGTAATGATGATATTTGCGGAAAAAATTTAGTACACTCCGTAGAGTTCGTCAAACTATGCAATTTCTTGAAAAAAAACACGTCCTTTCTTTTAAAGGGATGGAAAAAGGGGGAGAGAATAAAATCAAAATCGAACGAAAGTTCCTTAAAGTAGAGACTTTACCCTTTAAAAAAAAAAAAATTTTTTTGAAATACGACAATTTTTCGCGGAGATACACTTATTTGAATTTATGCTAAATTTTGATATTGATTACGTGTTGCGATAATTTTTTTGACGAGTATAGTAGCAATAAAATAGCAATAAAATAGTAGCAATAAAATAGCAATAAAATAGTAGCAATAAAATAGCAATAAAATATTTTATTGCTATCTTCTTTATTCATCATCGAATTATCATGCGATCGAAAAGATTCGTCTTTCAATTTAGCAGAGAATATTCGCTTGCATGATTCTTAATCGAAAAAGGGCTCGATGATCGAAACGAGAATCCTATATCCTTTGTTCTGACACAAAGCTTTATTTCATGGGACGATGGTGCCCCCATAAGGGATTACATGACACACTGAAGGAGGATGAATCATCCCTCGTCAGATTTTCGCGCACGTTCGTCTTCTCACCTTGAAGTGTTTCAAGAAAGTTTTTAATTCATTTTGCGTATATAGACAGTCCGGGAGCTATAGTCGACTTTAATCAACGTATCAATTGAATTAAAAGAAGACAGAAATCGAGAGATCTCTTGAATAAGTAGTCTCGCAAGAATAAGTATAGATGTGTCGAATACTTTAGCCAATACATATGTGAAATACGTATTGACTAAAGTATACGTTTCTTATTTTCGAATTTCGTCTACACGTTATTCAAGTATGAAGTCTCGCGGTTGCAAAATCTCGAACTTCGCGCAACAAAGTAGACGATATAATTTTTTAGAACCGCGTTGCGCATCAGTATCGCAAACTTCTCCATAAATTTCCGACTTAAGCCGATTGTGTATCTCTGCTGGCGAAATAAAAGGTTTCATAAATCTCAGGAAAGCCTTGGTAACGGTACGGAGTTTCGCGAGACGCGAAACGGCATTAGCTGTAAATGTATATAGATTTGTCGAGAGAAGGACGAGGTGGCGAGCGACTTTCTAAAACCGCGCTTGCGATCCCGGGGGCTACGGATTTTCCGCGCACGTCGCGCACTTATCATTAGCGGGAGACACACGGTATCGCGGCGAAGTTCAGAGGCCAAGTACCCTTCGGCACGCGCAATGTCTCTCTCCCTCGGAGAAAGTCACGTTGAGGCTACTTATTGGGTAATTCCGTCTCGCCGCGCACTTGTCGTTTCTACTCGTTTAGACACGATTGAATAATAATCGCATAACAATAATCGGGCGCTTTTGCTACGCCATTTTAGAATCGCCGGTTGCACCGGCATCGCTAATCCCACTCGGGGTCGTCCTGGATCTTATTCGCGCGTGTGCTCGGAATGTTTGACGAGAATGTGTTTCTCAAGTCGATGACAAAAGAGATCTTCGTGTGCAGTTTTGTAAATTATTTATGCAATTCTCTTTATTCTAGAGAGCTATTATTTCAGGGTATCAGAAGTAACTTTGGCCTGAGCTAAATAAACTAAGCTCTGATAACCGATGATCAGACTTATTCATACTGATAAGTCATTTAAAATAGCGGATAATTGGAATAGTTTTTATCGCGTTGCTCCAATCGTTAGATAAGCAAAAGTAAAAAAAAAAATGAAAGTGGTACGTAAGATATATGTATATAATCGCGAACCTTCGTCAGAGCGGACTTGAATCGTTGGGTAATAATACTTAAAAATATCTTTCTCCTTTCGCAAATTATACACGTATCATATGTAGTTTGACCGATAAAGGCTAAGAAGCAATAACAGACTTTACTTGATAATAATAATAATAATAATAATAATTTGTTGAATGAAAATATTAAGCGAGCTGCTGTTACATGACTCTCTCGTAACTGTCAACTTGATCTTGTATGTTAGCCTTATACACAGTGATCTTAATTGCACCGGTCTGATAACTTGGAAGTCATCGCTTATCTACGCTGTCATTGGCATTATCTTATGTTCTTGTAAACGAAGCGTGCTATGCTACGGAAGATCGAAGTGCATGCTGTTGTGACAGATTATTATCGTTACTTAGGTCACTAGGACAGTCGCTACTATCATTTTAATGCTGTGCCAGTAATTATAAACGAACGAAGGAAAACTGTCTCTATAGCGAACAGTTAATTATTAAGAATGAATTGCACTGAATAATTTATTTGAGAAATTACAGAATTAAAAATATACAACCCTCAAGCTTCAGATATTAAAAATCTAATGAAAAAAAAAACCAGGTAATCTAAATAGAAAGTTGAAATTTACAAATTCATACTTTCGTCGTATATTTGAAATTTTAATTTATAAATATGTTCCACAATAAACTCGAGATGTTATGCCGATTGTTAGGGATTTGAAAAATAATATAAATGTCGAAAATGTATAAAAAATATATGAAGATATATATTTGGCAAAAGAGAACGTAGGATCTAGAAGAGGCGGTATCAGAAATCCACGTGGCCTACTATTTCGAAGCATCGAGCATATGTGATTGAAAAGAAATCTTTAAAGATCGTAATCTCACAACGTCGCGATTGGAAAATTTATGTATAATATATCTTTTGTATAGATCGGTGTATTTCACTCTATACGCGGTACGAGTCTCGTAATAAACTGTCGACTCGTTAAAAATGATGATGGTTGATGATACTGATGAAGTTCCAAACAGCAGTTGAAAATGCAAGACACACGCGTCTTAATGACTCGCTCGCAGAATTTTAATTGTCCAATTTCACCGAGCGAACATCCTCGCTCAGTCTCGCGATTCGTGAAATTCGCATGTAATAGCTTCTGTCGAGAGACAGACCGAGTAGCAGACATTGACGTTTACAACTTCCCGTGATGACGTTGAACGCTGTGATCATTAGGAGAAAATTGTACGAGTGTGAGCAGGATGAATGGAAGTAACGCGAAAATATAAATCATATTATTTATTACTACTATATACTGCTATTTTATGCTATTAGTTGAAATAACGATAACAGTATTTTTTCATAGACCACTGTTCTCGTTTCTGAGTTTCGTAATCGTCTTCGCGAAATAAAAAGTCGCTTTCCTTCTCTCTCGTGCTTCCCCTAAATGTTACTATAATATTAGTCGATGAATTCAATAGGAACGAAATTATACAGATAAAAACCCGCGGCAGAGGGAAAGTATATTCAAGCATAAGAGTGATTACTTCCTGGAGACCAGGAGAGTTAGTAGAGTATGTTCAAGTGGCTGAAAGCAGTCTGAGTGAGCGAGTTTTTAATTTCAGACACAACTCATTATATATTTCTATTTACCCACTGCTGATTATGCTTGATTATTGTTATTAAATTTTATCATTTTGTTCTATCTAATAATAAAATAGATAAATGCCCATTAATCCTTTCTTTTTAAATATTATTATTACTAGCGAAAAATTGTGAAAAATATGGTAGTACAGGAAGAGAGAGATTAAATGTCAATTGAAACGTGACGAAATTTACATGGACACGTGTAATCGTGATAAATTAATCTTATTATTACATCATTATTTATTACTATTCGTAATTATTTTACTTTATCATTTATATTTATTTTATTAATTATTATTGAAAAATAACCGATCGTAATATATATTTATATTCAAAAGCAATATCTTAGAGTTTGCGCAAACGCGATGTAATTAACAACGTACTGCGTCTTAATAAGACTTTGTACATATTCAATACACGTCGTCCACTATCATGACGCAATTGTTGTACTCAATCTCAATATATTATTTTACATGCGATACAGTAGTGTAAAATATTCGTTATTATTAAGTCCAGTCTCGCGCAAATGTTGACATGAATATGTTAGGAACTTGCCTCGGTTCTCTCTCTCTCTCTCTCTCTCTCTCTCTTTATATATATATATACTGTTATATATTTCAGTCATATATAAAATTAATATATACTATATAAATTAAAAAATATATTTTTTTATTTTTAATTTATGCATATAAAAACTTACATATAACTTTTCACATTACTCTCTCTTTTCTTTCTCTCTATTAATATATATATATATATATATATATATATATATATATATATATATATGTGAATATTATTGCTACTTTTACTGATCACCGTTAATTCGTATCGGAATTTAATCGTTCCACGATCATTATACTAATTACTAGCGGTAAATGTCGCTATTATACCCCAACAACATTCTCGTTTGTCGCAATCACGATTGCGATTAGCAATCTCGGTCTCCCTTGTCCTTTCGTTAAATACCTTTCACGTATGCGCGCGCGCGCGCGCGCTTGCGTTACGCAGGTGCGTAAATGCGCACGCACGTGCTTAAGAACGGACATTACCAGCCACGGCGATTCCTCTACCTTAACGATAAGCAAGTGCAGCGTGTCGATGTGAAAGTATGCCGTGACTAAGGAGAGAATTTTCCATTTCGTTATTTACAAGCGCGGCACTTTCGTTCTTCTTGTATATGCCGCGGAATATCTGTGAGATATGCGGCCCTTTCTAAACGTCCTTAACCCTCGCATTACATTTCTATCTCTCTCTTATAAACGCACCTTTCCCCCGCGAACGAGCCAGAGAAAGCGCAATAAAGGGTTTTATTCCTTTTGTGCAATAATGGATTTCATTGTTACCGTAGATTGTTTCATAAACAATTTTTTATTACTCTCCACGGTCCGCTGACTCTATGGAAATAATCGAATCAAAGTTTTTTTCCATACAATCGAATTTTTCGAAACTGTATAATCAAGTTTTTAAGAACTTTCACGATGTAAAGGTTGATTAAAATTTTACGCGCTGTTTAAAAAAAAATGTAAATTTTCATCGATATATATGTTTGAAGTTTGGGAAACGTGCGCGTGTGAATCTCGAGTCTCTCCGAATGATAAATTTTTGATCGTTCGTTCGCGGCGATCGATATACTTTGCGAAAACATTACGCATAAGAGCAGTTTCTCTTTCCGGATAGAATTCTCGGAGCAAACTCTCAGATATATTTCTTCGGTAACCGGCTTCATCTCGACCGATATTCCGGCAACATCTTGCGCAAAACGAAAGTGATAGTGACACACACCGATCTGTATCCGAGAGGAAAAATTGCGGGGCCGTGGCTCGACGATATGTAACTTCGGTTAATAAAATTACGAGAAGGTGTAACATATGCGGGACACACTTCTGAAGCCGCGTGAACTCGTTCACCCGATCAATGTGCTCCTTCTTTCCGAAGGCAAGCCGGTGGTAGTCGCGGTACCGCAGCGATAATAATGTAATTTTGGTTTCTTTTTTCCTTACGTCGTTTGTACATACTATCTTGCAGTATTAGTCGACGGTTTATGAGCGTCTCTCGGAATGGGGTTAATTTTAATTTTAAACAAAGAAGACAAAGAAGAGCTTCTACAGATGTAAAGGTCGCGATGAAAGATTAATCAAGGTTGTATACATACAGGATACGTTTTTTTGCGATCTTAATTTCAATGATTCATTGTCAGTTCCTGAACAAAGTGTCGGAGTCGATATTTATTTCGATGATGCCTAATAAAAACATAAAGTTACGTTTGGAAGTCATTTTTATGTATTTATGCGAGAAAGTTTCTTAAAGGAAGAACGTGATTTTACAATGCGATCTTTAACGAAGCTCTCTTCGTGTAGATAAAAGAACGTTCTGCGAAGAAATAAGACGTAAATCTTAGATGCCAAAAAAATCTTTATTCTTTTTTCATCTAAAAGAACCTTTTTTTTTTTCTTTCTGTCATTTACAGGCGGGATTTTAGGGATAATGATCTGGATTATAGTCAGGTAGCCAGGTAGCAGATCAGTACAAATCAGTACAAACAGTTTTCCTACTTTAGCAAGTAGCGAGAAGTAGCAAAAAAAAACATACATAAACAAAGTCGCAGTTTTCTCAATATTGTATTCTTTAAATATTTTGAAATATAAGAATCTATCTGTGTTTTCGTGAAAAGAAACTTCTAAGCCAAATCTAGACAAATTTTATCTCTTCATTATACTGAGATTTAAATATACATATATGTATTCTTTTCACGAAAACACAGATAGATTCTTATATTTCAAAATATTTAAAAGTTTCACTCTACATTTTCGATATTTTCGTTTAAGGAAAGGATCAAAGAATCGATTATAAATTAAAGAACGTCAATACAAGGACTTTAATAAAATCGTTCTCTGTATTTTCTAAAAATATAATCGCCACATCGCGGAATTTAAGATAATCGTAACTAGACTGCAGCTTACAATTAGATATTAAAAGATACAGCTTCTTTTCACTTACTTCGGAACTTGGGCAAAGTTACAAGTGGACAAAGTAACCACCATCGCCTTGGATATCTACTTTATATCCGTAAACGTATATGTTACACGTTTGAAGCTCCCTCGGTTTGTAGTCTTTTTCTGACGAAGCGAAAGAGTCGAGCGTGATAACATTACGTATGTACATATACATGTATCGGTTCTTGTTTTTTTTTTTTTTTTTTCCAAAGCCATGAACTATTGCAAAATCGTATGGCTCGTCCGTTGTAGCTCGAAGCAATCGCTACGGAAAGGGAATCGGGACAAGGCTGGGTTACGTTTCTTAAAATGACGTACGTAAATCGAGCTTTTATAACTCGCGTGCGTCGTGCATATTTATAAGCGCGTTGCACGCATGTTCGCGAACTTGTCATTGCGTAATTTTGTAACCCTTTTGACATTATTTTGGCGAGTATTATTTGGCTGAAAGTGCAAAATAACGTACGTGCCAAATATGAGGTGCGATTTTAAACGAGGCAAAAATATATTAAGATCGACAAAATAGGAAAAAGCACCGTGCATCTACATTTTGATACTGTCTACTGTACGTCAAATTTAGTTTACATTTTATATCCGTGAATGTGAGTTTAATAGATAACGATAATTAATGTTTATAAGTAAATTTAATAAGATGTACATACATAAATTTTATTATTATTCATATTGATAATTTAATTATGAAGATAATATTTATCGAGATATATGATTTCGCCGTGCTTTGAGATTATAAAGTGAACCTTTAATCAACGTCTTGACGTAAATAGAAATTCTTTAAGGGGCACTTATACATCTCGTCAGAAAAAGTTTATACTTTGGTTGCACTTTATATACAAGCAACACATAAATTATGTGTTACTCTCTACAACAGAAGTGAACTTTATTACTGCGATATACATCTATAATGAGTAGTCTGTGCTGTCAACTGTATATGTGAAATAAAATAATTTTTTTTCTATATGTAATATTCATACTATTTATGTGCAATTAATATTTAAAAGGAAACGTTAACAAAACAGAGCTAAACATCATCTATGCCGACTTCCAAAAAAAAAAAAAAAAAGAACACAAACACGACTATAAAGAATAAATTATAGCTCTTTGTATAGGACATAAAGTTGGCAAACGACACAGACGAAGCATTTTTCTCAGTGTCGCACAAAAAATTGGTGGAATTAAGAGCTTCGCGGAGGAGGGAATGCGGTATGCAGTGTTGTGCTTAGATGATTTAAAAATTAGCTAGATAAAGATGAGATAAAAATATGTAAATTCATCTTAGATAAGATAAAGATGATTTTATTTTAAATATATATAGATAAAAGATAAAATTATATGACGATTCATCTAGATAACTTCCAGATAATATTATTTTTAAAATCGCTTATATATTTATAGTTTTATTTATAAGTTTTATTTATAAGTTTATTTATATTTATAGTTTTATTTATAAGTTTTTATCGTTTACTGCTCAAGTTCTATTACTTAAAATATTTTCATGTGCTATGAAACTCTAAACCAAATTATCTGAATATTATGTCAGATAATTTAGTAAAGATAACACTTTTTTTTATCTAAGATGCAGATATAGATAATACATTTTTTTATTATCTATATAAAGATAAGATAACGCCAAAATTTCATCTAGATGATCATCTATATAATTTTATTTAGATAACAGCAAACACTGGCGGTATGAAATCATACTACGGGGTGTTTACGATTTGACTCATCGATTTGAATCATTTATTATGGACTGGAACACAATGAGACATTTTTTATCCGTCGCGGATATATGTATATACGAAACACGACGCAGTCTCTTAGATCGTTCGCTCGATTATCCTCCCGATGAAACCATCGTCCACCGTCCACAGCCGCGAGCAGGCTGCGCTCGCGTGCTTTCAAACCGGAAGAGATATCCGAGTGTTTAATTTATCGGTTACGGAGAATCGGCCGGCGACGTCGGCGCGCGCGATGGGCCCCGGAGGAATGGACAACCGGACGGGGGCCTCTCTCTTTCTGCTCGTAGCTCTCTGTGCGCGCGCGCGCGCACAGTTACTTTTCTCTAATTTAAATAGATTGCATAAGTGTTTCGCGCGCGGTCCATACGACCGGTCTCTCTTCACACAAATATTATCCGGTCAATTCCGGTCTTGCCTTTTTCCCCTGCTCCGAGAGAGAGAGATATATATATATATATGAGATCCGCGCTTTACGCGCATAAAATCACGTATCTATGGCTTACGCACGCAAATTCCGTCGTCCAAGTATAGAATTATCGCCAATGATTGATATATGTATATGCGCATTATCTCGGTAATAATAATAAGTTATCTTGCTTCGGAATTGACATTGCAAAAGGGTGACTTTGTGCGAGTGCATAAAGTGAATCGGGCCAGCCACCAACTAATAATATTGAAAGATGCAACTGCGTCTCTAGTATATCACACATAATGTAGGAGTTGAAATTGCCGACTGGCATCTTGATTTATTATCATAGGCGCTTTATTGGCAATATTTTCTTATGTTAGAGTTCGAAGTCTACGGAGTCATAAAAGTGTTTACATCCCTTATTAATATTTCTCATTATACTTTTATATCTAGTATAATATTTTATATTTTTTATGCCTTTGAAAAGAAAAAATACCGGTTGAAAAATATATATCCCCGAAGATTATGAATGAAATTTATTTTTAATTCTTCATCGTAATCGTAATTCTGAGATATTTCGCGATCATAACGTCGACATGAAAACGTGTTACGACGTTATTTCGATTAGTTTATCGATTTAATTTTTATTTTTCGACCGAAAGCTCACCTTTGTCCCAGGGATAATTCGAAGATAACTTTTGACCGAATTGAAACCGAATATTTCGCAGCGATATTTCATGTTCTCTCCGAGTGATTTTCTCGATGGCGACGAAAATGATCGATGGAGGCTCTTGCGAATATCATCATAGCGTCCCCTCGCTACAGATTTGCCGATGCGTCAGTAATATGCAATTCCCCACCGACCCTCCGAGGTCAACAATTTGTTACGGGGACGGGGACGTTCAAGGAACATATCAACAGCGCAGTTGATTGACCTGTTGTTGTTGTGGTACGATACTAGTTTTGCTACCAGTCCATTTTACAATGGATAAAAGAGCGAAGGTATATATGTACTGCTACCGGTAGCAGTACATATATACCTTCGCTCTTTTATCCATTGTAAAATGTCTACTGCGAATGCGAAGCAAAGGAGTCAATTTGTGACGTAAACGTTATTAATGTAAATTTAAGGAACAAACAAGATGCTTCCATTGTTTCGCATCCAAGAGTAGAGTAAATATGTTTGCTTATTATATGCTATGGTAATTGATAAATAATCAGTAATGCGGTAAGAACCGTAATTATATATGTTCAACTCGCGAAACATTTTAATGCGATATAATTTTCGCAGATGAAAAGATAGAGAGAGAAAAGCGGGAGGAGAGAGAGAGAGAAAGATGTGGTTTTGCAATTTTGCGAATTCAACCGAAATATATTGTTGTTTGAAAATTGCAAAACAAAATATTTTTATCGGACAAACAATAGAGCACTTAAAAAGCTTTTTTATCGACAGGATTCTTAATGGCAGATTCTTTCAAATACTAGTTATCTGTTCCTTTTGCGCAAGTGTTTTTATTTTGACGGAATAATTTTCTCTCTTTATTTTGCATATCCTTGACTCAATGAGATTTTAATCTCGCATATCCTGTTTGACACGTGTCTTTTCTTTTTTTTTTTTTTACAAAATCCATCCTCAATGCTCAAAGCGACAAATTCTCCCATCATACATAGTCATCATTATACTTTATTATTTAGAGAAACGGTACAATGGCCTTTAATAAGATAATAAGTGGTTGTGAAGCAATGAGTTAACACGAAAGTGAGTCGGCAACAGGGCGTTATAGTACAAACGTCCGTAAATGATGACTAAGGCTTGCACCAAACTGCGCGGGCATAACATAATGGTATAACAAAAATATTTCCTGTTTATAGTAAAAGACGCTCTTTCCGCGAATAGAATTTTTAATTAGGAAATGTGCCAAATGCATTCGTTTTGAACTGATAAATACTTTTCTATATAAGATATATATAAGGGTTCTGCCTCTTCCTGCCTTCTTCCTTTGTCTCTATTTTTTCTTTCTCCTTTAAGAAATTAGCTTTTTGCAAATTTTATAGTGTAAAAAAATTATTATTATTAATTTAAATGTACGTGTCAATTACATTACGTGAAAAATCTAATAATTTTTTTATATAGCTATGTAGCTGTAGCATCTGTGTAACATATAATATTACACAGATGTTAATACGGATGCGAGCTTAATAGACGATTATAGTTTACTTAAGCGTCATTGCTTTGAAACAAGGAACAATACGAGCTGTGAGATTAATTAAGGCTTTTTAATTACCTTATAATAAGCCCGTGTTCCTTGTCTACACTTTCTACGCTTATTTCCATTCTATGCTTTCTCTCTTCAAAAGAGCATATATACATACATACTTATTTTAAAGAATATGTTAATGAAAAGGTGTTAAATTAAAAAGAAAGGACGTATTATATAATTGGAACGATATTCAATTGAAAATTAATTAAATAAATATTTATTTTAATTATTTATTCAAAGCTTTTGTCTCTTTTAATTATTTTTTATTTATTTCAATAACGTTGCAAAAAGAAATGAAAAAATACATAAACTTGAGTAAAAAATATTACAAATACAAGGAAAATAATTTTTAATCGTGGAAATGTAAAAATAATATCAAGATTGATCCTTTTCGCAATTATTTAATCAATCGTATCATAATTAATCATGAATGGTGATTACCTTGCTCCTTGATTGAGGAGGAAACGCGCTTTAAACCTTTTACAAACTTTCCACACAAAACTCTACCGACACCAATTAAATCCTTCGGGGCTAAACTCCAGGACGATATATCGATTTCTTTCTTCTTTTTTCTTTTTAAATTTTCACGGTGGCACTTTGTCGCGTGTCCTCTCTTGCCTTCGCTGTCGGACACAGTCAGGCGGTTGTAATAAGCTGCACGTCACGTTTCACCTGCACGTCTTCGTCCGTCCGCGTGTCATGATCGGCGATCGAAACTCGAGCGTGAAGGAGCGCGCATGAAGGAGTCGAACGTCGTCGCGGGAAGCGGGATTCGAACTGCACGACGCGCCGCTCGAGATTCCGCTCGTACCCGCTCGCAACTCGCTCCGATCCTCCACTCACCACGAAGCCTAGTGTACGCGCGCGAGAGATCAATCAGCACCCACGAGAGAGAAACGTCGCAAGTGTTGCTAGAGCGAATTATTTGCGAAAATTATTCCCATGTGGGCTCTGTCATCCCATCGCTCTCTTTTCTCAATCTCGACGAAATCTTTCTTTCGCTGAGAAAATCATTAACAAATTTTCTTTCTCCATTCTAATCAATATCTCTTTACAAATCCGTCAACAACGTTCATTTGGACAATCGACATTTTATTATAAACGAAATATGATATTGGTATAATAATTTTTCTGTTCAATATTTAATTTTTCTAGATATTAAAATATTATAATTATTCAATAAAATATTAAATGGCAACACTTTAATTTCTGTAATCATATTAAAATATCAGTATTTGGCTTTAACTCAATCGGAGATCTTTGAAAACGATTAAGTAAAATGGAGAATGTTCGTCTCTATTCGTGTTTAAAAGTAGAGGAATGCTGGACAGTACGGTCCGTATGAACCACCCTGTATAATATAATCTCGGAGAGATGAGCTGATCTTCTCTCGGGCGATGCAACTCAAATGCATGGAGCGTGGCGCATCTGTGGTAGACGGAAGTAATGAATGTGGCCGCGCGCTTATCTAGTTTGACACTTCCTTGCTAGCCGATCACATGCGCGTCCATATTAAAGGTTGTCGTTTTGAGAGAAAAACGTAACATAAAGGCAAGGCGATTAAATTCCGTTTTATTCGTCCATTAATTCATCGACTTTACGTAATAGATCGTAATCGAATTCGGTCTTTTGTTATGCCTGTCGCGTTTTTGCGCGCATTCGTTACACATGAGCAACGCATTCCCATTGCTATGATATCTTGGAGAATAATATCCGGGCGTAGAATCGCGCGTCGGGATTTTTGCATTCGAATTCCATTCGAAAGAGAACGAGGCAACTTTAACCTATCAAAGATATGGCCGTGAAAAATGTGCCAGAGATAGTTAGCCACTCATTTCAGCAGTTATACTCTATTATGAAAAAAGAATATCTTTTTCCATCATTTTTATCATAAAATAAATATTTATATATTTTTTCTTCTGTCCAAAAAATTGTTTTCTTAAAAAGCAGCATGTGTCTCTTATATCAATATCTGTAAACATGCTGCATTCAAGAGATTTGATTTTAATATGAGTTTCTTTTATTAAACTGAAAGAGATTATTGCAATGTATGTTTTTTTTATTTCTAATTTTGATAACATTACATCCCGATAATACTATCCATAATACGTAATAATAATAATATATTAATATAATGAATATTAATGTATTATTGTTTATAATTCTAATATACATTAATATATAATAATATAATAATATAATAATAAACATAATATTATCCATAAGTAAATTATTATTAAACTTAATTCGAAATTAAATGAGAAGTGCCATTGCATATACAAAATTCTATTACATTTATATCTAACTTGAAGCATATACATATTGTTGATATCCTATAATGAATAATCAATGATTCTTTAAATAATGGTGTTTTATCAGTGATATTCTTTAGTGTCAGTTTGTTTTCCACTAATATCGCCGATTAAAAATGTTCAAAACATTCAAGACCTTGTATAATGCGTAGTTTTTGGAAGGAAAGTCGGTGAACCACTAATAATAGTTATCGCGAGCTCGACGATGATAACGAATCGCGCGTGTATTAAGAGGGACAAAGGAAAGTTGACAGTGGCAAATGCACTATCTGTAAGAGAGAGACATCAGGACACTTCAGCTGACCTTCCAACCTCTGCAGATCGCAGCGGGAATGATAAAACTCTCGAGCAAGCAACCACTGCAGCGCGTTTACTGCACTCCGCGACCTGCGTTTCCTTTTGCGTCACGTTCTCGTGCTCGATCGACTCGATCGACTCTGCAATAAAGATATCCGCGGATTTTCTATTCCCCGGGAAAGTTTCTCGAAATTTTATTTAGCATTATAGCAGGTTTCGTGTAATTTACCTAACAAATTATACAACGTATATAGTATATCTCATTTATTAAATTTGCCCAATCGATTTATTTCGCTGAAAAATTAATTTGTAAATTAATTAATTAATTAAATTATTTGAAATATGAAAGTGTATATTAAACATATTATTTAAAAAAATTGCGTAATTGTCAAACTGTGCAATTACTGCTTTGAGATTGGTAATTTGAGACAAAACGCAGAATAAAACTTTCTTGAGAATTTATTTTTAAATGTGTGATATTTACTGTATTAATTTGAATGTTTCTTATTTAATGCAATATATATATATATATATATATATATATATATAATTATAATTTGAATCGAATTCTCAGTCTTTATATTTTATAAATAATATTATTAAAACACTAAAGAAAGACTTTTCATGACTGTTTTTTAGATATAAATCCTGATGATACAATCAGCATCCATTTATACATACCCTGTGGCTTTGAAAAGGAATAAACATCAGGAAAGTTTTACGATAGTACTGTGGGATCTGAAAAGGGATCGCGATGTCTGGTCTGAGGACAATGCAAGCAGATGCCTGATGCAATCATTCTAATCTCGGCAATCCTCAGGTATGTTACCTTTTCAGGTAGAAAATATCAGTCGTTATTCTTCCCCATTCTACGTCGTAGAAAATCGGAGATTATAGGTCCCGGTCCCAATTTTAATGTATTTTTTTTCATGTAAACATTTTTTTTATAAAAATATTTTTTTTTATATATCTAAAAACATATTTTATAAATTAACTATATTGTTGGAAAAAGTTTTATATGCGTAAGTATACTAGCAGGATATCAGACAGTATTTTTATTATAAGTTATTTAAATATCTTTTTATTTAATTGATAATTAAAATGATAATTAAAATCAAGTATGAAAAAATTTGCTCGCAGATAGAATAAATTATATTTTTGTAATCAATGATATTAAGTTTAATAAATAGATTAATCTAAATTATGATTTAAATATCACGAAATGCGTGAAGTAACAACATTTTTGTGCCAACTAAGTTGGAACAGAAGGTGGGAAGAACAGTTTGACACTTTATAATGTAATTTGTGTGATTTCTAGACGTGTTTCGTCTCTCTGCTTGAATTTCACTAATTCCAGTAAAAGCATATACGTCCGATCAAGATTGTCGCGACCTCGGATTTAATATATTTTAATCAAATTGGGAATATTAAATGGAATATTTGAGCAAATAGTCACAATTTATATTAAGTAAAAAACGGCGACTTGATGAATTTTATTATTCATATTTCACATTTTTTAAAAATATTTCTTATATAATTTTTTGTTTGTTTTTAAATTTATTAAAAAAAAATAAATACGTTTTAATTAAAAAAAGAATTCGTAATGTAAGTTTCAGAAAATTTCCAAAAATAAAAAGGCAGAAAATTTAAATCTTTGTGAGATCTCTACATTTCTTGGATACTTAAAGCATTGCATTTTTGAATTATAATATGATATATTTCTTGCGCAACGTTTTTCTAAAAGATAAGTCATTGAAATTAGAAAATGTCGAATCAGAAGATAAATTTCTGCTTCATGTGCACAATTTTCTCATGCGTGGTATTTGTCGGATAAAATATCTTTCAGTCTCAATTATTCGCGGCATTGTGGAAATGAAGCAAATAATCTGCCAAGTGCATGAGAGAGTTGTCGGCTCCTTTCTTTATAAATTCTGCTTTGACTGGTTTATAAACGATCTCTTTTCTTATTCTTGATTAAATCCTTCATTCGAGACCTTGAAAATCGACTGTGGATGTCGATGTAACTGATGAGCAAATAAAATTCGTGTATACTTAAAAAAAAAAATATATATATATATATATATATATCAAAATCAATGTTATAATATATTTTATAATTTGATCATGATTTATTAATATTCAACAGCTACATTATTTATAATAATTAACGTTTATAGTAAAAACTTGTCCATCATAATGTCATCTAACCAGATTGGAATGTTAGAATCACATTGGGTGCGTTCAGCGGACTCAACAGTTGAGCAATTTTCCGATGTCATTCCATGCTGATTGGCTGGATTTTAAAGTAGGAACCAATCACATTCTATTGCTACTTAGCAGTTGAGTCCGCTGAACGCGGCCATTGTGGAACATATGGAAGAAGATCGATTTGCAACAAGTACGTTCAAAGATCTCGATTGCTTACATATGTCATAACACGGGGAGGTGTTCATTATCATTACCGCTATGTCATTCCGTATACGATCGTGACGGTGGCATCGTGGCAATGATCTTGCCAAGGCTAGACGAGATCAGGCACATACGGTGATGATAATGATAACGAGAGGGATTGCCGTCGGCACACTTGTGCGCGATCAGTATACATCCTTGAAAATTACACCTTGAAAATTACATTGCATTACGGGTTCTGGAAAGGACTTTGATTTCGCGATCGATGATCGAATGTACAATTATACACCCATTCCCCTTTCAAAGTCCCCGTTCGAATTTCGAGCGTATAACGAGGGATACGATGCGACGCACATTAATAATGATGATGACGACGTACAAACAGTGGTCGGGCTGCAGGCTTGTTACAATTTTTTCTTGGTAACATAATGCACATGTAGTATACGTTACATCACCGGATGTTCCCTCAGTCGTTGACGTTAGACATTAAGGGACTTAAACTAAGAGAAATGGGAGTCGTTCCGCAACAACGTGCTTGCTAAAGGTAGTGATAGTTACGAAATGATTTAATAGACTAGATGACCAAAGAATGTTGACGAATTAAATTACGAGTAATATTTATAATAACGTCTTCGCAAATTACATCCTTGTTATATTTCATTCAAGATTATTTTAATTAATTAAATATAAATTATTAATGAAGACTCAAGAAAGCACCTTGAATTTATATAAATACATCTGCGTAATTTGAACATGTAATTTTATACATCAATTTAGTCTATGAATTGAGTGAGTGCTTTTGTAATCGATTTATACACACGAGGTGAATGAATTTGAACTCAAAGTGTGACACTGCAGTTATTTGTCAAATTATTAATGTTATTTCAAGCGTGATTATTGACTAATTTATTTGATTTATTTTATTTTCGAGCATTATTACATTATTTCACATTATTCGCTAATAGATCTTTCTATTTTAACAAAGAAAAAGAAAGAGAGAAAGACAAGAGAGAAGAAGAAAGAGATAATATTTATTTTTAAAATCACACCAAAAATAATATAATTACATTATTTATTTATTTATCTAAAAATGTCATTATTTTTACAATTTTATGATACTACACACTTTTTACGTAAAATCGATAAATGAATACTCAAGTTTGACAGGAAGTCTGAATTACATGACGATATTTCTTAATTTCTCCGATTTTAATCGCACTTTATCTTACTCGGGATATCTCTTTATCCTACAGTGAGGCATCGCTTTCACCGGGGGATCCTTATTAACAAAGAATATCGCTCGTCTGTAGACCGTTTAAGTTTGCAGCGCCGCGGGGGCGTTCAATGACAGTTGCGTGCTCAACCCGGCGACGTAGACGGGCGCGATTACTCGCGTGTAACCGCGCGCCGAGATGTAACACGCGTCAACTGCCCTGATATGAGAACTCCAGACCAACCATCAACTGCGAGACAATCTAGCCATCAGTCTTAAACGGAATATATTTACGGCCGGGCCGAGAGAGCGCGGTGACATCAGCATCCGCTTTCCTTCCACCGACGTTCCGACCGTCGACGCAAGCTCATCTCTGCTTTTCATGGTCATTTCACTCGCGTCTAGGGGAGCCTCTTGTCCTCTTGCCGAATTCAAGTTTTTAATCTGCGATCGAGACCGTGGCTTGAATCGCGCTCTGAGTTTGATTGTCGATATATAGATATTAGATGGATATTAGATATGGGGGATTCCGAGATTCGATTATGTATATAATGAACGGTAATTGCAATTGATTGATTTCGAAAATTGAATCGATCAGAATTAATCCGAATTGTATCTGACGGTGGCGCTTGATATGCGATAATTCTAGGTTGCACTCGCTATTGTATGCAAAGCAAGATTATATCGTTGAAAATAATAAGGCGCGAGATAATTTTCTCTACGATATACATATCTCGGAGTTTTAATAAGTTTCTACTACCAACGATACACAATTTTCTAGAAAATCTTACAGATCGAAACAAACTTTCTTATTTATTTTATTATTGTGATTAAATACATATTGTTTTGTGTATCATTTCATATTAACAATATGTTAATTATTTGTAATATGAATGTAGAAAAAAAAAATTAATATTTTTTTACATATTAAAAGAGAGAAATATATATTATACATGTATAAGAGATAATTATATCTCTAATATAAAGGAGACTCGGTCAGATGCTGAATAATCCGCTAATCATTCTGACGTTTCTCGCTTAGATCTATAATTGTCAGAGAAAGCGTATTATTATATATACATACATATATGTATATATATTTTACAGCGTGACGGGTGACGGGCAAATCCAGTTCTCGACAGAGAGTGCATAACCGACCGGCTTTTGCTGATCGTGGGCTCTCTCCGTTTGATAACTGCACCAGATAAAGGAAGGTCGATAAACGTTATACGAGAGAGGGCCACCCTGTAGACCGACCAGGCCATCATCTCGTGGGGGAAAACTAGTCGGCTTTTCAGGGTGGAAGGTAATCGGGTGGTAGAGCGCTTGCGCCTGAAATCCACCCTCCATCCCCGTGAAAATTTCATCCCTCCGTTGTTATCGCCATGTCAGGAACCGGCAGTTCCATCTCGGGCGGACGCGCGACAGGGTAGATAGATAGGGGGTAGTTTTTCGCGGCGCGGATTTCCTTCTCCGTCTCTCGTCGATCGGTGGCGATCGGGTACGTCGCATCGGGGATCGAGGGGTACAATAAGTATGCGGAAAGAGCGTAGGTCGAAGGGCGTTTGAAGATGCAGCTTCGATCGGCCCCTACGAGCGGAACGAAAATCCAGTCGCGTCCTCGTCGCGTCGCACCGCGTCGTCGTCATCGTGACGGGACGTCGTTACCGCTCGTCGTTGCCCCGCGAATCGGTCCCACGGGGCCTGTAACCGCCGAGGGATGCTCGCGGAGATGGTCCGGTTGTCCTACCAACACAGGGCGTTCTACTGCTACGTGATTCTAAGCGTGTGGATCTTTCTCCTGGTCGCTGGTAAATCGCAATCCCGCGATAGACGAGTTATTTTGTGTGCATTGCGGTGAACGGCATTCCTGTTAAATGTCGCAATCGAGATCGAATTCCTTGGAAATCGATGTAATTTCAATGGGTTCAATTGCTGCAACTTATGCAAAAATCATACGTTTATTTACAAATCGATGAGAGATATTTCGTCATGCCTATAAAGAAAATTGAACTCGTCGAAATTAAGCGAATATTAAACATCGCGTTTGCGCCGCGTTTTTTGCATGCTTATAAAATGTGTTCGTTGATTTTCAGTTTTAGTTTCACATTTGATTGTTGATTTATCGGGAATCTTTGAGAGGTGCTTAAATTTTTTAATTCCTCTCTGGCACGATTTCACCGAGTTTTTATTTTTAACTATAGGGTTAAGAGATGTATATATATATATATGTTGTCGCAGCTATATACACTTCTGCGCTTCTGTTCGTTATTACTTAAGTTTTAATAATAGAGCTATAACAAGAACAATTTTAGTTTTTCAATAATGGATTATGTTGAATATTGCCATGCGTTATTATCAAGGAAACGCGACTATTCTATTTTCTTTTTGTCAAAGGAAGTGTTCAATCATAATTATTGACACGAATGTCAACTGATTGTTGGAAAAAGAAATAAGTCCGTTGAAACCAGTTCAAGAATCTCTTCTTCCGCTTTAATATTATTATTTTCTGTTAAAAACATAAATCGGGAGAAGAATTGGTTTCTAATACAAATTTGTTAGAAATTTAATTATTTTTTAATATTAATATATATTATTAAAAATATTTTATATATATACATATGTATAGTCTTATATTTAATATTAATGTATTTTTTATTATCTTTTAAATATTAACATATATTTTTTATATTGATATATATTTTCTCAAATTGAGATACATGACGTATATAAATATCCTATTGTTGTATTCATACAATTGAATAAAAAAATATAAGGAAAGTGTAATGAAATATAAATCTAAGATTATATAGAAACGATATTTTCTTATCGCGCAGGCATGTATAAATATATCGGCGTGGATGAGAAAACTTCGTTGCAAACGAGAGTCTTAAATAATGATCTGTCGCTCCGTGAATTCCCGAGAAATTTAAGATCGGACGCGAAGACAAAGAAGATCTTTCGTTTTTGTAATTTACCGCACGAGATAGCTGCAGAGACCGAAGGTATGTTCTAAACGGTTATTCTATTTTTGCATAAAACGTAACGCGAGTATCAAAAAAAGATATATTCTAATTATATATTATTATCAATAATTGATGATTAAATCATTAATCATTAATTATATTAACTATATTTATATTATGTATTATATTATTATTATACGAAATATTAATAACTATATTATATTATGTATTATATTATTATTATACGAAATCAATTATTATCATATTAAAAGATGCCTATAAATATATATTAAAAGAAATTTGTCGAAGCCCTTTGCGCATAATAAAATCGTAATAAATAATAAAGAAAATCGATATTAATTTATCATATCTCATAAAAATGATTTCTTCCTAACAATACGTAATTAATTATACGCACAAGGTGTTTCCTTTTTTCAAATAGGAAAACTCGACGCCAACGTGACACTAGGAGGCATCCTGATCTTCATCCGTCACGGTGACAGAGGTCCTTTGACACATATACGAAATATAAGCAGCATAAATTGCGGCGGCGATGTTGGCGCCGGCGGCATATCGGAACTGGAAACGATCTACGAGAATTATGTAAATTTCGTGCAAAATGTGTCGAGCTACTCGAAGACCGCCTGGGCCCAGTTCCTGGGTCCGTTTCACGGACTACCAGTACTTCCGGCGAACGCGCGCGACTGCAAGATCGGTCAGCTGACCACCCTCGGTATTCTGCAGCTGCTCAAGACCGGGATTCTGTTGAGAAACGCGTACTACCACAGGCTCAATCTCGGCAACGGCACCACCTTCGGCAGAGACGTCATCGTCTACAGCACTTCCTATCGTAGGACTGTGCAGAGTGCCATCGCGTTGCTCTACGCGCTCTTCGAGAACGATGGTTTCCAGAGTCTGGCGAGGATCAGTTTGCAGGAGAGCCAGAGTTATGCGTTCTGCAACAACGAATGCGCCTGTCCAGCCGCTGAGAAATTTCTGAAGCAGCATTTAAAGGTAATTTGCATGAAAGTAAATATAACACGAAAACAAATTATATTTATATAACTATAGCTTATATTTTTTAGCTATAGTTAAACGGAGAATTCTCCGTTAAATTATAGCTAAAAAATATTAATTACCATAGCTAAAATTTAGGCATGATAATTAAATTTCAGGTTGTAATATAGAGACAGCTAAAATATTTAGTTATGGTGGCTAATTTTTTTTTCCCATGAAGTCACATTTATTTAGAATCTAATTTTTATATAGAAAAGTGTTTTTTATTCTGATTTTTTATTTAATATTTTATATATTATTTATAAAATTACTCTAATATTTTAGAAATAATTTCATAATAATAATTTATAAATTTATACATCTTTTTTTTTCAATGCATGTTCTTTATACATTTAAAGAATGAAATCGTTCTTTTATTATTTATAAGACACGAGTCTGATATGGAAATTGTATGAATAATTATATTCAAAGAAATATTTATAGACTTACATTATTGAAACTTTCTTAGCGCGCACCTCACTTTTTACAAGTGTCTATATAAAACTAATATTGATCTTCCTTTTCGTTTTTAAAAGAAGATTCAATAAAATATCATCCCTTTATATAAGACTCGAGTCTGATGTGAAAATTTTATGAATAATTATTCGAAGAAATATTTATAGACTTATATTATCGAAACTTTCTTAGCGCGTCTCACTTTAGAACTATGTATATAAAATTGATACTGCTCTTCCTTTCTTCATTTTTAAAGAAGATATAAATATAATAAAATATTACACACTTGCGCTATGACTGTCTTATCAAAGGAAGTTTTAGTGACCTAAAGTATCTTATTTAAATGACCTGAAATCTTCCTGCTTTCTCGAAAACACTAAATAATCTGCAATAATCGCGCTTTTTTTCCTACTTCTCAGGAAATCCAATAAAAGCTATGAAATCTTCCTATTTTCTCGAAAACACTAAATAATCTGCAATAATCGCGCTTTTTTTCCTACTTCTCAGGAAATCCAATAAAAGCTATGTAGGTCATTCAAGACTGCCAGATTGCTGGTTTTCCAACGTACGTTATCTGAATAAAATACTTGCACGCGATAATAATTTTTCCTGCAGAAATAATCTTGCGTTATAATGCGCTCGCTCTTTGCGCGTGACATATGAAAACATATCACATGTGATGCGTGTGTGATGATGCCAATTTTTTTTAACATTAAAATTTCACGAGAAAAAACCATACGACTCGTTCCAACGTGTGATATTAAATACTTCATGATTAAGTTTCGAGCTGAAAAATTCCGCGGGTGGAAAAAAAAAGATCCACTTCAATATAATTTTAACTCAATATAATTTGAATGCCACAAAGACCAGAAAATTCACACAAATTCCAGACTCCAATTAATTTTATTAAGAAAGCAGTATAGCTTTTGCCTTTTTTTTTTAATATCAAAAAATGACTTAGTGCTCCTAAGAAAATAATTTCAAGAAAAGAGCTCCGAGAGGGTTTACGATCAGATCGACACAAAACAAGAACCGCGAGATTCCCCGCAGAGGCACGTTACTCCTTTACTTTCCCCAGGAGACCTCCAACCGCCTAAGATCCCATCCGGCCGTGGGCGAGCTGATCAAGCAGGCGGCGAGCGCCGTATTCGAGCTTCCTGAAGCGCAGACGTGCGACCCGAACACGCTGAGGGACGCTTTATTAACGTACGTATGCCACGGCGCCTCCTCCCTGCCGTGCGCCGACCTGTCGGAGGACGCGTTAAAGTCGAACACGCAGAGGACATGCGTGAAGAGCGATCACGTTACCGGACTGTTCGCCTACACGGACTGGGAGTCCAAGCAGGTCGCCAAGAGCAGCAGCCACAACAAGTACGGGCTGCTCAAGGCTTACGGGATGCTGCGCGGCATCGTCACCTTCATGCTACGCATCATCTCCGAGGCCAGGCCCAAGATCGTCCTCTACTCCGGCCACGACAAGACCCTCGAGTACCTCGCCACCGCCCTCGGCGTGGTTTCGGACGTGGCGACGCATTACGCCTCGAGGCTGATCATCGAGATCTACAAGATCAATCCGCGAAACGATAATCGCCTCGCCAGCGACTTCTACTTCCGCGTCATCGCCAACGGCCGGGATCTCACGCCGAAGATCCCGTTCTGCAGGAACGCCAACACTTACGTTAGCGACGACGGGGAACCAGGGATGGGCAAGAAGGGCGTCGTCAAGTTGTGCCCGATAGAGAATATCGTCCGACAACTGCACGATGATTATTTCGTGCCGTTCAACGCGACGAACTTTAAGGACGCTTGCTCGAGTCATAAGATTCGCTGAAATTAATTATGGGCGAATAAGAGGATTCTCTATAAGAAAGTAGATGAGTTAAAAAGGAATTGAGAAAGAATTATTTGATAATACCTTATCCCCTCGAAATTATAGTCTCTAAGATTTTTAACATTTTTATAGATTCTTCCTTTCATCTCTCTTTATTCTCAATATAATGGCACTTTGTAGTTACTCTATTAGTAACTATAACTAAGTACCAAATATATGTGAGAAATAAAAGAAAATCTATTTGATATATAATATATATATATATCTCAATTTTTAAGATAAAAGATTTATCTCTTCTCTTGTAATCCTATAATAGCTTCGTATCTTGGAGAATAAAAATTAATGAATAGAAATAAAGAGGGAGAAATGAAGAAGCATTCAAAATATATAAACAATCTCTCGTTATAGGGATTAGAAGTTTATGACTTTGCAAAGTGAATTCTTATCAATCCTTTTTAATTCATTTACTTTTTGCATGGCGACTAGATCTATCGATCGAATAAATTTCTGACTTGCACTATGTGTCGTAGAAAATAAGCCAACGTGAAAGTAATTACTAATGTTAACATTCGCAAAAATTTAAAGAGGCAATCCTTAAATTTTTCTAGTAAACTTTCTTATGTGCGATGGAGCGCGTAAGCCACACTTACAATTAGAACGCAGTCTTTCCACTTAAGAAGAAAGTAATCCATCTTGATTCTATCATGAAATAATCGTATAGAAATATTCAAAACAAGCTAGTTAAATTTTTTTTTACATCTCGATACGCGCATACACTTAAGAGAAAATCTAAGATTGTCAAAAATTATAAGAAAATTGAGGAAAAACCAAAAAGAATGAAGAATAAAAAAAAATAGTACATAAGTTGCCATCTTAGCAAGGAGCAAGAGCCTTATCTTTATAGAGAGATCACTCATCTAAAACTTTAAATTAAACTATCTTTAGATAAATCGAGAAGCGATAGTGCTAATTAATCGATTAGTCGATTATCACATATATTTTATCATACACTCTAATGTATATATGTAAATATATATAAATATATATATAGTGCTCTAGAAATATATATGTATATTAAAGACGCAGTCGTATTTTTTTCTCAATCAGTAATATATATGCATAATATAATAAACAATAAAGATAATATAAACAAAATTTATTATGTTTTGAAGAAAATATTTATACGATCAAGTTTTTTCTACGACTGTGTTCATCTAATTAGTGACACAGTTTTATGTAAGTTTACAAAGAACACAATTACATGTATATTAAAAGATCGATCGTTTATTACAAGTCTCAGGAAAGGTATATATTCATATTACATGCAACTCGCGATATATAAAAGGCTTATTATTACAATCTGTCGATAAATAAATAATGAACGCGCTTTACAGCGTACAAGGCACACGCAGGTTTACATACTTATGTACTACCTACAATATATATTATATAACTTATAGAATAATAATATCATAAATACAAGCACAATGTCCAGCTTAACATCAACTTTCGCAGAACATGCTTTTATTTTGCTAACAATCAATAAAAGCCTCTCATGTGTCTTACAATGCTAAAATCTACGCTGTAACATGTCCTTCTTATTAATGATATTTCATAATTCACATTTCTTAGAATTCTTCAGATGACATTTAGAAGTTACGTCACTGTAATCAATAAGAGAAAGATATCACGAAAATAAAAAAATCTCTCACTGAGACAGTAACGCGAGTTAAAAATATACAAAACCGCAGTCTATATTACAGAGTCCGTGTAAATGCCCAGTTCCGATCATTTCCGGTCAAGCTGACGAAATTTACATTTATTTCATCAATTGAGTTTACGATTAATTAGCGCGATGTAAATCGTGCAGTCGAACGGAAATAGAAATCCCATGCAGATCGGTCATCGACGACTGCAATTTAGTACAAAATACAGGACGTGTTTGCCAAAAAAAGAGAAAAAAAATATTATAATAAATGATGAAGTAGAAAATGCAAAAAATGCAATGCAAAAAGCTACTTAAAAAAAAAAAAAAAAAAAAGGCGAATATATCAAACGCAAACCGCATATCCGAATAATATTTTAGATTCTCACCGATAAAAAGTTCCAAGACTTCTAATTCAATAGAGAAACAGTCATTTATATTAATGCGCGATCGCGAGCTTAAAAATTGACAAATTGACAAATTGATATTTAAATCCAGGAATTCAAAATTTTGATCAAATCTAAGAAAATCTACGTGTATATAAAAGTCTAAGAAAAAAAACTCAAAAATTGTCAAGTGTGAACAAACCACTTTAAGAAACACGACCTATATAATGTTATTGTTTAAACAATTACATTATAATATTCTTAATGCTAACACTACAGCTAAATTTCTCCTCTCTCCTACAAGTTCTAAAAATATAATGTTATTCTGAGATAATATGACTAGTTCCTGACCGAGTCAAAGCTGAGTCAACTGTCTCTTGGAAATATTTTACTTCTTGATAATACTGTTCGACGATACTCAATTTGTTGCTATCTTTACTGAAACATACAATTCGATATATAACATATAATGTGTATAACATATAATTATCGTAATAAAAAAATACAGACTACAAACTTTAAATTTCACTAAGCAATCAAATAAGCCAAATATACTGTTATACAATGATAAATAGAAAAACAAGATGTCAAGATGGTAAAATTTCGAGTTTAATGATTAAGTTGATTATAACTTGAGATAACTTGATTATAAGAATAATTTCTTTTAAGAAGACTGAATAACACGGAATATACAACACTCTAATCTAATCTATCGAATTAGAGATGTTTCTTTGTACTGGCTAATTGCTTTGACTTCTCAAATTTTTGTTAAAGAGATTCTCGATAATCATCTCTACCGTAAATTTTGTAGAAAAATATATAATACTTTTGTCACTTTTTACTTACTTTGTCGGCCTTTCTCTCACTGGTGGGGAATAATTCGGCGCAATTTTTATGGTAGACGGCAAATCACTTATTAAGTGCTCTATACTATTTATAATAACATTAGCACCCACGCGTTTTCCTATTCGCCAACGTTTGGTCAGCCATTTCATCCTGTAAATGCTGACTATCGTTAACACGGCAATCCTGAAGCGCACCTTTTTGTTGCGCGACAATCGCGTGTAAGTGCGTTGAGGTTGAGTCAATTGCGCGAGCACGCAAAGCGTGTTCTCCTCGCAAAACTGGTAACTGCCAACGATGCACAGCAAGTATTTCTTCTGGTATGCCAATGCCTTTCGTCTGCTGTCCACCCGTAAATATAAGCCGTAAAGGTTTTGTAACTGAAACCAGCATATAAAGAGTAAAATTTATATATGTCATTGCTAGTTATTTTAAAATATATAAAATTGATTAATCTTCGCGTATATAAATTATTAAAAAATATAAAATGTAAAAGCTCAAATAATGCGTATTAAATCAATTGTTTCTCTTTTAATGTTTCAAGCTAGAAAAATTAAATCTATATACAATATTCTAATAAATAATTATATTATAATTATCATTAAAAAACAAAATTTGATACCCTTTCAATAGGAACTGTTGTTGTAAAAGTGCTTTTCAGTTTCTTTACTTGTCCTTCGAGTGACTTCACCTGACGTATCAACATTTCCTTATCTAGCGCTATCTTGTCAAGTTTTTGTTCAAGATTGTTCTTCTCGATAGAATATTTCTCAACTGTTTCATTTAATTCTTTCATTCTCAGTAAAGAACTCGCAGATTTATTTTTCATCTTGTTTAAATTTATCAGCTTGTTCTTCAGGTCTTCCTCTCTTCCCGCAGCTTGTTTTAAGTCCATTTCATCCATCAATTTATTCAGCTTCTTCTCTTGTCTTTCAAACATTAGTTTTCTACTGAGCTCCATCTCTCGCTCTTTCAGGGATTCCACTATGTCTGTAAACTTCAGCTCTCGATCTGAGGATTCCTTCAGTCTCTGCCTTGCAAGATTTATGTCAGCTTCCAGTTCTATCCTAGTTTCTCGAGCGATGCTAATATCTCTACGCAATACTCTTATTTCTTCCAGTTCAGCGTTTCGTTGCTCTTGCTTCCTATTTTCAGCTTCCGTCATCGTTTTCAACTGCTTTCGTAGATAATTAGACTCCTCTTCCCGCACTTTCAACTCTTCCATGGTTCTGTGCAGTTGCGTTTCCACGATTTCCTTCACTCCATTGGCTAACGCTAGGCTGCTGATCAGTTTTTCTCGTTCTTCCGCCGCGATTTCCAGCTGCTTTTCGTATGTACTCATCTCAGTTTCTAATCTCTTTATCTTTTCTTGCAGCTGCGTAATGTTTTCGTGATTTTCCTTGGGATCTTCGTTCGTCCTTAAATAGAAGAAATAAAAGAATATAAAATTATAGAATATAAAAAATAATTTTCGCAATAATTTAATTTTTTTTATATTTATAAAAGTAATAAAAAAATTAAATAAATTAAAGATTAGCGCATATACCTCTTCGATTTATTCTGCGCAGTTTCAGCGAACTTTGGCAAGTTTTCGGCTTCTATCAATTTTTTCATGGACATCAATTGTGATTCCAGATTAATCTGCTGTTGCCTCATCGATGCTAGATCATTACGAAGCTTTCCTTCGTTCTCCAGAGAGATTTTCAGTTTTTTCTGCAGGAAATCAATCAACACGGTGTCCTGAGCTCGTCCCGTTTCTGTCTTTCGACGAAATTCTTCTATCTGCATCCTTAAGAACTTTATCGTGTTTCTCTCTGACATAAGTTCCTTGTCCAGTTTGACTACTTTCTTCGCCTCTTCTGCCAAATCCGCCTTCAATTGCAGAATACGATCCTCGTACTCGGCGATCTGATGTTTCATTATATCACATTCGATTTCCAGATCCTCTTTTAATTTCTTCAGCATCTTATTGTCTTTATGGATCTCACTCAAATTCTGCTTCGTCGCTCCAGCCACGATCTCTTCGTCGCCATCGTTCTTAATGACCTGCATAATTTGCTCATCCAATCGCGCGGAGAGATTCAATTCTTGTTGGACCATATCTTCGATATCGCTATCGTCCTGCGAGCATTGCGCGGACGCATCTTTTAATTCTAATTCTTTCTGCAGCTTTTGCACTATATTCTTCAATTCCTCGTTTAGCTTGCGCTCATCCTTCAATTTTCTTCTCAGCTCCACAACATTACCAGATTCTTTCATCTTGTTCTGAATAGTTTCCAAAGCTTGCTGTAGGCTCTTACTATCGTCGCTCATCTGCCTAATTACTTTGTCCTTTTCTTTCAGAAACTCCTGAAGATGATGGATTTCTTGATCTTTATTACTGACAGAAGATGAGGGCGACGATGTACCTGAATGAACGTCGCTTGTCCGTTTTGCTATCTCCTCCAACTTACGGATAACCTGATCTCGATTATTTAGACCGTCAGTCAATCGCAAGATCTCGTCCTGCAACTCGGCGATCTCCCGCTCACGCGCGTGAAGTTTCGTCTTAAATTCGTACAACTGTTTATTTTCGTTTTCGATTTCGATATTGCGCGTCCGGAAAGTCTCCAATGCGATATCTTTCTCTAGAATGATCTCTTTGAATCTTTGCAATTCCTGCGTCTTCTCCTGTAGTGAGAAACTGTTCTTTTGCATTTGGTCCTTCTCTTTAATTTTCATTTCTCTCTTCAGTTTTGTGTTCTCCATATTCAACTCTGTGATGATCCTTTCATTTGCTTGCATCTTGTTGTTGTGCTCTTCGAGCTCCTCCGTCTTCAATTTTAAAATATTCTCGACTTCTTCCAGATCTTTCTTTATTTTGCTCTCCGATGCCTGAGTCAATTCGTATTGACTTCTATAAAAATTTTTATCTCGTACCAAGTTTTCAACAATTTCCTTGTACTCATCCTCCAACTCTTGATGCTGTTTCTGCATGGAAGTCAGCTCCATTTCATATTTGTTCAAAAAATCAGATTTTAATTCCAGTTCCTGTTGCAGAGTTTGCAGTTGATTTGACAAGTTTTCAATTTCTTTCATCTTTTCATTAAGTAATTCTTCGGCTCGTCGAGAATCTTCGCTGACATCATTATTCTTGGGAGATGACAATTTTGATTCGCCTTCGGTATGATGTAGCTCCATATCCGAGTGACGGATGTCATTACTGAAACTATGTGTGTGAGAATCTAAATCCAACGGTGGAACTTGCGCTTCTATTTTGTCTATATTGAGTAAAGGTATTTCTGCAGTATCGAAACTGTTTGCAGTTAATGTATTCTTTGATACAGACGTAGGAACTCTGATGTTGGAGATGTTTTGCGATGTCATCATGTGCGTTCCGTTAATCGCTCGAATAGCTTCAGGAAATTCTTCGCATTCCGAATGTATAGAAAGAATATCGCTCAATGTTCGCGCGCTGTTCTTGGCCTCTGCTTGTTTTGTCAACTCTTTCAGTTGTGTGTCGTCCAAAGCAAGCGATGTGTAGGCATTCAGTTGTTTCTCCTTTTTGGATAATTGCTCTTTCAGATGATCGATCTCTTCGTTCTTGTCTGCCAACATAGTATCAATCAGTTGTGGCAATTCCGATTGAACATGCTCTTGCGTTCCAAGCTTTATTTGCAACATTTTCTTTTCCTCTTGAACGAGCTTTAATTGATCTTTCAGTTCATCGATCTTTCGTAGCGCGCCATTTTCCGATTGTAAAAAGTTTTCCATTTCCGCTTCCTTTTCCACCAGCATTTGATTAGCTCTTTCGAGTAGTGCTTTTAATTCTTTCAATTCTATCTCTTTGTTAGTAATGGTTTGTTCCAAAGAGTGATACTTTGTAGTAGCTTCATGCAACTGTAACTCTAAACGAGAGGTTGCTTGTTTCTGTGCGAACGGAGCACTTTGTTTGTGTTGTTCTAAGCGACCGCGCATCGCCTCAATCTGGAATAATTGCTCGGATGCCGTCTGATGTAAAATCTCCTGCTCCGCTAGTAATTCCTCATTCTGATTCTTCATCGCTGTCAACTGCATCTCTAGATCTTTGATTCTCTTGAAAGCCACTTCCTCCGCACGTGCGTGTTTCAGCATTTTATCTTTTAACTTGAGTACTTGATCGAGCGGTAACATTGGTGGCGAGGACGGATCATCCGGTGTCAAACATCTCGTTGCATCGATTTGTTCTCTGATCGAAACGTCTTCACTCGGCTGACTCAAACTCAAATTTGAACCGCACATGTGCGCGGATTCCAACTCTCGGATTCTTTTGTCCAATTGATTTTGCATCTCGTGAAGTTCTGCTTTTATCTGCTTCAAGACGGATGAATTGACATTAAAATGCTCCGAGCTTAACTTGTGCTTACTCAATTCCTCCTGAAACATAGAATATTGTCTCTTGTGTATATTATTATTTTCTCTCCTTTTCTTTTTCTCCTTTTATGTATATGTATATGTGTCATTTATGTAAGTTATCCATCCAATTTACCTGTAAATGATTAATTTGTTCGTTCAAATGTCTGCTTTCAGTGCCAGATTTGAAAGCATCCAGTTCTTGAACTAAATCCTGCTGATTTTTTGTTTGCGCGGTTATCACGGCTTCCAATTGACTGATTTGTAACTGCAAGGATTCTTCCCTCTCAATCTTAGTTTGTAATTGTTGCTCCAAGTCAGCAATGATCTCTCGTAAAACCCATATTTTATCCACCGCGGCCTTCAATTCACTCTCCTTCTCCGATTTCTTCGCCTCCGTGTCGGACATTAACGATGACATTTCTCTCATCTGAGATTCGAGAGCCTCCACCTATAAATTATAAATCACATGTATAGTATACATATGTGCGAGTTGTCAATGCATCGCTTTTTTCAAGATGTCACCTATAATTCCAATCAAGCATGACCCAACATGTAAAGCATAGAGTTATAATATATATCATATTTAGTTTTATAATGATTTTACCGCTAACATACAGTGGATAAAAAAGGAAAATAATTATATATATATATATATATATATATATAATTAATAATAGAAAAAAATTGTACAATTATTAACTAAATAAAAATTATACAAAAAATGCATACAAGAAATAAAATAAGCAAAATGTATATTTCTGTCAAGTAGTCTGAACTTAATTATGTAAAATTTTTAAAAATCTCTATTTTATTATTTAGCAATTTAAAAATTTTTTTAGTTTAATTTTTCTCAATATTATTTGGTAGCTAAACAAGTAAATTGTACAGTTATACAATTTGCTAAATAATGTTTTGATAAACACATTTATTTCAGCCACTGTATGTTAATAAGGAAGAAAGGACTGTAGGTGAAAAAATCAAATTAAATACAATATCACTCACAGCTGCATTGGTCGTGGTTTGAAGCTCAGGGATGTCTGAAGTTGTTTCAGATGATAGCTCAGACTGCTTTGTGCGACAAATAGAAAACCCAAACCAGAGTGCAGAAAAATTTGTGTTAATATAATTAGTAGTGATGCGTGTCATTAATTGCCGGCGGTACAATTAATTTCCAAAATAATAATTCTTTTAATCCAATTGTAGTTAAATTTAAATTCTGTATTACATTATGTTTTCAATAGAAATGTCTAAAAAAGGGAACTGCTGATCAAAGAGCATATTCCATAAAATGTAAGTCTTAGCTCTAATGTCTTTAACACAAAAAGAAAAAAAAAATTATGAACTATATTCAAAATTTATAAAAACAATCGATGTGTTTAATATTAAAATTGTGTAAAAATATTGGTAAATTTGATTGCTATATTTGTTTTCAATCTATGTATATATATTTTTTAAATTAATCTAATATATTTTTTAATGTTGTCATAATTGTTATAGTTTAAATAAATAAATCTTCTGCAATATAAGTTTAAATTTAATCTCATTTTTTATGGATATATTCTTTTTTCAGCAACCTTAAGTCTAGGTTAAATTTTACATTAAAATAAACGACAGAACCCTGTAGTTAAGTTTTAGAAATGGCAATCGTTATGCCAGTTGAAATTTCCGGTTAGTGCAATAACTGCTAGAGTGAATTTACAAATGTCTTAATTAATCCTTAAGTTAGTGATAATTATTATGGTTTATTATATGAATTATTATGATTTATTATATTTCTTAAAATATCTGTTCGGATCTCTAAACTTTTGAATTCTGACGTCTAAGTCTCAAATTTTAAAATCTAGAACAATGTCTATCTCTTCACACATTTTTCGAAAATAATTTTTACATATATGTCGCAATCTTTGATAGTATTTCAGCAACTAATTAAGGATTAATTAAAAAGATAGTAAACCCTAGTTAGCAGGTGATTACAAAAAGCGTATGTTCTGTGTTCATATTTAACAAAAAAAGATCGTCACATTTAAAGGAATAATTATAAAATTTCCCAAAAAATTATTTTTACCTCAGAACTAATTCGCATATCTCTCTCCTTCTTACGCTCGCCTTCCTTGAGCTGTTCCTGTAAGAGATTAATTTGCTTCGCAGCTTCATCTCGCTCCATTTCGCGCTCGCTCGCTTGCTCATCCAAAAATCGACGCGTCGCTCGCAATTGCTTATCCGCTGCCTCAATCTGGGTAAAAGTAATTACAATTAGAAGTAATAAATGATTGGCAGAGAAATATATGATAATAAATTTTTATTATAGATACATTTCCACTCTAATTTTTTTCTTTTATTGTTAGACTAATAAACAACTCGACAAATTCGCGGAATTTTATTTAAATCTTTAACAATATGTATAAAATCTATATATATATAAATTTATCTATAAAATGGATACATTGTCAAGATTTCAAATAGAGAGTTTTTCGGAACTATACAAATCCTTAAATGAAAAAGTTATGTTAATGAAGTTAAAAAGTCAGAAAAATGGGTTTTAAACATTTTGGAAGAGGCAAAGTAAATTTCTTTTTTCTATAAATATCTACAATTCTTAGAAATGTTAATTGGATTACAATTACTTGGCAATTTACTTTTAGTCATTATATTAGTTACAATGTGTTTCATTCACAAATAATAAAATAATTAATAGCAAAATATTATAATAGATAAAGAGAGAGAAAAGTAGTCATTCGATATATTGCAATAAAACATGTCCACAATAGCATGCAAAGCGATTATTATATTGCAATCATGTAATAAATATTAACAAGCAACAATACATTTTAGTAGCACTACAACAATATATGTGTAGTTAATATTATACAAACAGGCATTAGAAATGATTTCAATAAAAATTTATTTATTTTCTTCTAGTCTTTCTAATTGTAATGGAACGTTACGTGTTAGTTTATTATAGCCAATTTGGAAGAGTAACTTACGCGAAGAGCATTTACAATAATATTAGTAATTCTATAATTTACCTTTTTGCAGCAAACCCTGTGAATGCATGGGGTAGGAGTGGGTTCTAAAGGTACCTGCTGGCAAGACAAGAACGCCAATCAATCTCTTAAAACCTGCATCGCAGACCTCTGCACTTTTGATTTGGAGAATTCTCTTTATTTACTTAATTAAATATTTATTTATGAAAGAATAATATATGATATGATTGTAGTACACGCACAATGTTCTAAATTCTGGCTGTTTTACAAACTACTGAAAAATACTGTATATTATTTTATATACAGGATGTATGAGAAAAAAAAAGTAAATGTGTAAATTTATGTAGTTGTGAAATAAATTGTTGAAATATTAAAAATCTAACTATCAATGAAGATAATTAAGAACTTTAGTATCCAAAAATCATAAATCTAAGAAGAATAAAAATTTGTATATCTAAAATAGAAGATCAAAGATTTATGAGTAACCAATAATATGCAAAAGTCAAAGGATTGAAGCACTTAAATATTCAGTTTTCTTAAAACATTCTGTATAGTGTATGTAATGAAGGATCATTCTTTTTAAATCTTTTTATAATGCTAATTAAAAAAAAATATATATATATATATATTAATAAACTTTTTCACAATCGCATTTCGTATAGAAAACGTGCCATGTAAAAGAAAAAAATATTTGTGTTAATTATGTGTGTGTTGCTACATGATAAAACAGGTACAATATAAATATAAATGTAAAGCTTGTGGATATAGAAGTGTTTAGAATTGTGATGAATTACAAAGACAAGTCGTTTTTCAATGAACAGTACACCGCAATACTCATCACTGATATCGACATACCAATATCGAATAATCATGCAACAATGCATTTCGACAAATAATAAAAATAAATAATTTTTACCTGTTGTTGCAAATCTTCCCTTTCCTTTCTAGCGTCATCTATTAGTTTATCGTTTTGCCTGCATAATTCCTCTATTAATTGCAGTAAATAAGATGCGTCGCCGCCGCCATTCGATAATACATGTCTAGCTGCAAATTGTCAAAAAGATCATATAGAAAAAATATAAAACATAAGTATATTATATACTATTGAAATGATATAAATATAGATAGAACAATCAATATAACATATAAGTTTGATATCGTATTAAATATCGTTTCTTTTTCTAAGATATTGTAATTGATTAGTATAATAACAATTATATAATTGATTTCATATGTTCAATAAATAAGCTATTAATTGATACAAAAGTTAGATAAAAATTTACCTTTTTCTTGCAGCTGTGAGAAATCTTGCAACACAATATCAACTCTAGAGAGATCACTTTCACCGTATCCCTCAGTGATGACTTCCTTTTTACTCTCTGCGCTAATCAACTTTCGTTGTAGTTCCAAAATATGCAATTTTAATTGTTCTGCTTCTTCTTGATAGCCTATTATCAAAGCTTCAGCATGATTCAGTTTCAAAGAAAGTTCTTCATTAATTTTGCTTGCTAAGAGAGTCTCCTTTGACAACAATGCAATATTGTCTTCGCTTGGTAGCGATAGATTGAGAATTTGTGTGCTATCCGACTTCAGACGTCTTAAACAAGCCTTTAGTTCCTTTCTTAATATCTCATCCATGTCTTCCTCAATCAATGTCTTATTATCGCTGTTAACAATGGAATTTATTTTGCTGGATTGCGGAGCAAAATGAACTCTTTTAATGGATTGGTTGGATCTTTGGTCTTTGCATTGTGTTTCGGGTAAATTATTGTCGCTTAAATTTCCTTCATGAGTAAAGACTGACTCATGAACGGACTCTGTCAATTGTCTTCTCAAAACCTCGTTGATTAAAGTGTTGTTAACTTCTTCTTCACAAACGGCAAAGTAATTAACTAATTCTCCAATCAAGTTTCTGAGAGTCACACATGTCTTCCTTAAGTTATCCCTAGTAAAAATTGAACATTGCATACTTAGCATGATAAAAAATGTTTATAAATATTTTAATAATTCATAAAATATAATATTTCATCAATTACCTTTCTTCCATAATATTATTTTCTAAAGATCCGACACAGGCAACTTCTTGATTGTTATCTGGATTCTGAGTTTTAAGAAGAGCAATTTCCTTTCGGTGTTGCTCAAGCATTCGTGTTACAATGCAATCATGCTCATCTGTCAGGCGAGTTAATTCGGCACTATGCATCTCTTTTATTTCTTGAATTTCTTGCTTAGCATTGCATGTGAATTTATCTCGTAATTCTAACAATTCAGTTGGCCAATTATCTTCTTTATCTGCTTCCACTGATAATAGTGCCTGTACAATCACAAATTTTCAATAAATATCATCTAATAGCTTTCAATAAATCAATGAACAAATACATGTAGACAAATTCTATTAACGAAAACTTTTATGGCAACATACAAAGTAACACATAGAAAAATTACAATTTTTGATTTACAAAATTTGTAGTTAATCTTTATTCCGCTTATATTTCATTCTCAATCAGCCCAGTTTCAGAAGATCCACATCTACCTGAAATTGTTCTTGAAGAGCGTTGACAATGTCCTGTCTAGCTAGCGCGATCTGCTCTTCCAATTGATGATTATACGCGTCACGCAGACTCGACAATTCACCATTTTCCAATGCCTCCCATTCTGTTTGACAATACTGCATGCAAACATGAAGTCGCACAGCGGTATGTTAGTCACCAGTAAATTTGCACTTTGATATAAATTATCACAATGGGACAAATAATCTATTTCTTTTTTCATTAGTAGACAGTATAGAATGAAAAAATGCATTAATTATAATAAATAAACAAGATTATAGAGATTGTAGAAGAAAAGATTGTAGAGATCTCAAGTACACATCAAGATAAGAAGTGTACTAATAATAATTAGTGCACGCTGATCACGCCATGCATTTATTTTAATTTTGAAATAAGAATTTTGTCATAACTTTTCACAATAAATATAATAAATCCAAACGAGTATAAGCATACCTAACAAATTCTTTCTAATTCTATATATAAAAGATTTTGTTTTATTTTTAACAGATAATATAATAAATTTTCATTCAAATTTCTTAATTAATTATTTATTGATATTTATTCTATGAAGAAATAAGACCTATACATACATTTGAACAAGATAAACCATTAAAATTCTGTGAATAGAGTTTTTGTGGAAAATTGTACACAGAACATGAAAAAAGCAATGCGATGATTTTATATTGTTATATAATTGAAGCTCATTTAAAAGAATTTAAATATTTTTTATTATCTAGAATATGAAGAATTTTATAGCATGTATATGGCCAATACTTTCAAAGAGCTGTTTCATAATAGGATATTGTTTGAATATTACTGTTACAAGCAAACGGTCTTTACATATGACACACATTAAATATGGCACAAAAAATTGCTATTATCAACAAATGTATTATTAATCAAGCAAAGTTTGATAATAACCAACAATTTTTTCCTTACCTGGTTTACAGCGGATGTAGCCAACAAACGTTCCAGCTTTGCTTCAATATCGCGAATTTGACATTCGTACAACTCTCTCTGCTCTTCAATTGCTTTCTCATAGTCGGCCTTCATAATTTGAATTATCTTCACTTTATGTTCTAATTCCTGTCGCAATGTTTGGATGCTATTTTCGTATTCTGTCTCGATACGCGTTTGGTTTTCAGCGTCCAAGGTCGTGTCTTTTAGAGATTCCTCGTTGGCACCAGACGTTGCTGCTCGGGAATTAGATGTGTTCAAGCAATCGCCCGCACCACCAAAATATAAATCATCCGTTAGCTCTTCGGTTTCACTATCATTGTCGGAAATTCGTTTTGACTGCTGGCTGAAGATCTCCTCGGAATATTGTTTTTCCATCTGCAAGCACTTCTGCTCAAAGTATGTCCGAAGTTCCTCCATTTCCTTAGTATGACGTGCATTAAGTTCAGCTTTGATCTCATTGATGTCATTCCCATCCTTGAGAGACAAAAAAAAAGATACAATTAAAAAAAGAAATACAATCGTAAAAACAACATAAGAGTATAAACCACGAAATGGAAACAGGAAAAATACCGAATGAAGATAAACACTTGCCTGAAATGATTTGAAATTCTCCACCAACGAACGCAATCGGTTGATCTCTTTGACAGAATCTGCTTTAACAGATTCTAGTTCTTCCTTGCATCGATTCATCATGTCCTGGATTTCCTGGCTTAGTAGTTCCTTCTCCATTTGGAAAGCGACGTTCTCCGTCGAGGTTTTTCCCGCGGTTATTTTCTCGCATAACGTGTAATAACGACTTAACTTTAACTTAATTTCTTCTACGTACATCTCGCTCTCCATAATTTGCTGTATTTCCTTATTCTCCCTGTTTTTCACGTAACTTTTGTCCATTAATGTGCTGACATCAGCAATGTCCGACTCTGAAGCTTTAGTTTGCTCCATTATATTTTGATCTGATGCACTGTTATCCAAACTTTGGTTTGCATTAAGATGCTTGGACGAGATCGTACTATTAAAGGAAGTATTGAGTTTACTACTGTCACTCATCGTCATAGTTTGATTCAATTTTTCTTTATACTCAGCACATTCAGTCCATGCATGAATCAAGCCGTCTGTTAGTTGTTCGCATTGTTCTTTTACCTTTTTCATTTTCTCCGTTACTTCAGTTAAATCTTTTTTACATTTCACATTCTCAGTTTCTTTCTGCTCCATGAGTAGCTTCAGACTCTCGATTTCTTTCTGCTGAATTTCTATACGTCGCGTCGAATCGATATTCGTCAAAATATCGCTCTCGAAATATTCCTGAGTGGAATCAGCGTGAGATGTCGCACGATTGATTTCCTTTAACGAATTAACTTCCTGTTTCAATTTGTCGCATGTATTTTTCATATCCTTCAGTTGTTTTTCATAAGTTTTCTTTGCAAGATCAGTCTGTTCCAGCTTGTCATTTGCTTTCCTCAAATCTTCTTCGAGGATGTGAATTTTTTCGACCAACATTTTTTCCATCTCCACTCTATCCTCGAACTTATGTTTTATCAATTGATGCTGAAGAACTTCATCATCAAAAGTCTTGTACATGGTTTCACCCAGCTCGCTAACTGTACTGACGCTCGTAGCGTCGAATCGCGACAAAGATCTCTCCAGTTCATATATCTTACCATTTAGAGTTCTCTCATGCACGTGACTGTTTTCGATCATCGACTGTGATGCGGAATATCTGCACGACAAATCATCCAGCTTGTATTTCAGTGTTTCGTTCTCCTGCTTCAACACAGCGGCGTTCGATAAAGCCTGTTCCAGCGATCGCTCGATACTCTCCTTAGACTCCAGAATGCTCATCGTTGTAATGTGCTTCGACGTGATTTCCTCTAGCTGAATTTTGTGCAGTTTGATTTGCTCGTTTAACAATTCTTTCTCATTTTGAAAGTGTAGATTTTGCATGCGTCGTTCGTTCTCCGCTTCGAATCTCAACTCCTCGAGTTTTGACTTGTACAAGTGGGCTTCTGATTGTGCGACTTTTTGCGATTCGGTATGATTCATCAATTCGAGCTTTAATGCCTCCACAGTTTTCTTATAATGGGCCAACTGTGTTTGAAAGACAGACAATTCCTTGGCGTGCCTACTTTCCAAATCTGGCAATTCCTTGTTTAAACGATCGCCTAATGTTTTGTTTTCTTCCTTCAATGCTTTGATATATTCTTCATGTTTGGCTTTTATATTGGCAATTTCAGCTTCGTTTTTTATAGTTAATTCCTACGAATTAAAGGAACAAATTATTTAAAAGAACAAGTTACACAATTATGTATATATATATGTGTATATATATATATATTCAAATAATTATATATATAAAGTATTCGTTGATATAAACTCTTTCTTTAAATATATATATACATAATTATATATACATACATATATACACACTTGAAATATTTAAAATACATACATTTTTTACATACATATACAAATATTGTATATACACAATTGCGATATTTAAAAAAAGTTATATTAAAGAATAAAAATTATAAAGCATTTACTTTTAATTCTTGCTGGTAACGCGTTGCATTGGCATTTGTTACAGTGGTAAACTTGTTCAAAATATGCTGCATATCCTGTTTGATCTTGTCAACACGTGCTTCATATTGTTTCTGTTGCTCCAAGGTTTCATCAATGTTTAAGTTCTTTTCTGTGGCACCGAGACGAATTTGCTCATTTAGATTATTTATCTGAATTTTATGATCATTGATTTCTGCGTTTCGCGTTTCTCTTTCCATTTCCAATGTTTGTACATGTTTACGAATATCTGTCAAATGCGCGTTCAATCGACGAATTAACGCTTCTTTATCGTTCATTTCTGTTTCTAGTGTCTCAAGCTAAAACATTTTTATAATTGTTCATCATCTAATAAGGTTATCGTCATTAATTACAAAGTACAGAAACATGAAGTGTGTGATATTTACCTTTTGCTGCAAGTTCATGTTATTTATCACAGAATTGTCTAACTGTATGGCGTTCAAGGCATTAAGTTGTCCTGTGACAGCATCTCTAGCAGATAATGCTTGCTCTAAAGATGATGTCAAGTGTTCTATTAGATTATCACGTTGATTTACTGCTTTTTCAAACTCTTGCAACTGTTTGGTAAGAAAAATGTTACACAATAATGATTACTTCGCACCAATATAGATTTATAAAAAAAAAAAAAAAAAAAAACCAGTAAAATTACAAGCTATTCTCAGGCTATTATTATTTAGAATTGAAATCATAGTAAAGTTTTTACCAAAATAGAATAGAGAAAAGAAACTTTATTAAATATATTAGAAAAAAGTAGTCGAGTGTTACCGTTGCTTTGATTCTCCTTCTCTAACTTTACATAAAAAATTCTGTTCAAATACACGACTCACTTTTATATGATACAAAGATATAACATCCTTTCCATGTATACTGCTGCTCCGGCTTTGTGACGAATTTGGGGAGGATGCCTCAGCTCGCAAATGATCAATTTCTGCATGTAAAGCTCCAACTATGGCTTCTTTTCCTTGTAATAACTCTTCCAATTCTGCAACACGTCCTGTTAGTCCTTCCAAATCGGCATCCGGTTCTCCTTCGCTTATACTAACACTGCTGTATGTTATATCTCTGGAGGATATATCTTCGGTTACCTTTACGTAAGAAGAAAAACATAACATGAGCAATCAATGCTAATTATGCAAAAATCTTGCATACTAAATATACATTTATATAAAACTATTGTTTCTTATTCTTACGCCAGGTTCTCTGAGCAATGTGGATTTTTCGTTGTTTGACGATTCATCGTCAGATTGTTCTGCACTTTGCATATTTGTACTTGTGTCCTTACTAGATCGTTTTGCCTTGTATTTCTCCAACTGTAACAATTGATATTATTATTATTAAATACGTTAGACATTAATAATACATTCTTATAAATAAATAGACTAGTGTTCTTCAAAATAGAGTTGATATAATAGATAGCAGATTAAAACAGGAGTATATATTAATGTAAATATAAAAAATTATTAATGTAAACAAATGGAAAAAACGATGTAATTAGAGTAAACAGGAAAAGTATACGGTAGAAACGATGAACATATAGATAATATGTGGAAAGAAAAGAAGGAGAGGAAACTTGCCATTTCTCTGCCAGCCTCCAACGAGCGTTTTCGACGCTCGTCCTTATCCTCGGTCGTGCTCATCCCGACGAATTTCGAAAGATGACCTGCATAAAGGACGTTTGAACACAAAGAATGTATTCGTTCACCTGCCCGTTCACTTTGTCACGCTACATTTCAAATTTTCCACTTCGACGTCAGCTGACGCGGCTCAGCTAGCTGTCACGCGATCCCAACTCGTCGGGATCACGTCGTTTATCGTTGGATAAAATAATAAAAACACCGAAAAACACAAATTTCTCCAAAGCGGTTAATTAATTAAAACGCTCAACGAAAGCGGTTGGAAACGGTTCGTCCAAAAACGGTCGCGCGTTAAGCCTAGTCTACAATAGAGTCGTAAGGTCGTAAACGTAAGAAATTGACCAATCACAGTTGAATTCGAGGAAAATAATCGACTGTGATTGGTCAATTTCTTACGTTTACGACCTTACGACTCTATTATAGACTAGGCTTTACGGTGCGATCGAAAATTCTACTCTGTAGAGTATCATTTAATGGGAGAGGCTCACTTGCGCACAGTACAATTGCACACGTTGCAATTGCACACTGTGCTATTAGACACATAAAGTTGCTTCTTTTGCCCACAGTTCTTTTGCGCACAGTTCTTTTGCCCACTGTTCTTTTGTGCACCGTGCTGGTAGGCACCCCTACCGGCGGGGAGGGTGCGGGAGGGGGGCCGAAGGCCCCCCTTGCACCCCCCTGTGTGTGTGTGTGAATAGAGCATGTGTGACGCATTTTCGTGTCCAATTGCACGGTGTGCAAACGAACGGTGCGCAAAAGAACTGTGCGCAACTTTGTGTCTAATAGCACGGTGTGCAATTGCAACGTGTGCAATTGTACTGTGCGCAAATGAAGGCTTCTCTCATTTAATTGACCAATCACGACAAAGAAATCTTGGCTCCTGATTGGTCAACTAAACTACTTTACTTCACGAGTAGGATTTCCGAACGCATCTTTAGTCGTGCCAACTTAATTTAGAATGTTACTAGCCTGAGTCGACAACGTCATGTCATACTTCTTTTCATCCGGCTCTCGTCATCGATGAGGTACAGAAAAAACTTGCTGCGCGCTATTTTGTATATAAAATATGATTTTATGAGGAAGAGAGAGAGATAAAATGTTTATATTTGTTATTTTTGAAATATATATGTTTATATAATATATAAATATAATATATATAGAATATATATATTTTTTAAATGCGCGCGAAAATCTTGTGTTATATGCACATGTTTTTTTCATTTTCTTTTCGAAGTATAAACATCCTTTACTTTATTCTGGGACCTAGGATAATAATTACATTTTATGTATATACAGGGTGTTACAAAAGCATCGGATTTGCTTAGCACCATGCGATAGAGAATGAAAATCTAAGAACCCACACAGAAAAATGATATGTATTAGATATCTGCTAGATATCTTCAATGTCTACCAGGGATATCCACAGGATATACAGAAACAGCTATTAGATATGCTATGGATATCCAAATGTCCGCCATTCGAGATCTCATAAATATCTATAGGATATCTACATAAATATCCACTAAGTATCCATACAATATCCAATGAATATCTACATAAATATCCACTAGATATCTATACAATATCCAGTGGATATTTATGTAGATATCCATTACATGTATACTGGATATTCATTAAATCTCTGTGTGGATATCCATTTAATGTTCCATAAATATGCATAGAATATATAGGCCAATATCCACTGGACATCGACATCAATATTCAGACGATATTTATATAGATATCTACTGGATATATAATTGATATTTATTAGATTTTGGCATGGATATCCATACAATGTCCTATATATATTTTATAAAAGATATTGGTAATAATGTTTATTAAAATTAAACAGTTTTAAATATCTTTTAAAAAAGTTTTTATTTCTTTCAATGTAAAATGCATATGTATGTAATGCGTATCTCACATTCTCGTACAGAATGCGTATCTCACATTCTCTTGCTTCATTAATAAGCAGTACAAATAGAATTTAGATAAACTTAAACGCAAATAATTAATAATTAATATTTAATCTGTTTAGCTATTTGAAACATAATACGCGTACGGATCATAATATTCTAAGATTACAGAATTTATAAATTTATGTTTAAATATGTGTATTAACAGTAGTTTAAAGCAAAACATTATATACACAGGGTGTCACTTAAAGATCGCCACTAAATACTTATTGTTAGCGTTATTTTTTAATAAAGAATTAGTTGAAAAGTTCTAAGTAATTTTTGTCTATAACACTCATTAAAAGAGTGGCATCTGGCAATGAGCACACATGATTAGCCGCACGATTTACGTGCATTAAGTTAAAGCTCGGCGCTGTTTGGCCGTATTGTACGCAATTAACTCCTTTATTAAGTATTATAGAAGAAAATTACTTACAACTTTTCGGCTAATTTTTTTCGTAAGAAATAACTATATGTACTTAGTGAGCGGCTTTAAGTGACACCTTGTATGTGTGTGTGTGTGTGTGTGTGTGTGTGTGTGTGTGTGTGTGTGTGGCGTGCGCGCGTGTGTGTATGCTTTGTATCGCTTTTAGACTCAGTCTCTTAGGAATTTACAGACATACAGGAATTTAAAAAGTTTATATATCATTTCCTCACACACACACACACACACACACACACACACACACACTCTCTCTCTCTCTCTCTCTCTCTCTCTCTCTTTCTGTCTCTTAATTCTACTTGTAATTAATTATAACGCAAAATATATATATATATATATATATTGCTCCAAAAGTGCACGCATACATTATATATCATACAGCATACATATAATTACATACGCTTTAACTTAACAATTACGCTTCAACTTAATCATATTTATTTATACGCTTGTAAATAACCTTGAAAAAAATAATGCAAAAATTCATATTTTAAAAACATTGATGAGGGAACATCATCGTATGTAAAATAAATAAATCAAAACTTTTAGGAAATAAAAACGTAACAATATACGTATAGATATCTCACTATAAAACTGCATCTATATAAAACTACAACATTTAATTTTATAGTAAACAATGAAGTGAAAATTATCGAAATAAAGGAAATAGACAATAACAGTAATTGTATGGGTAAATAACTTCCATATTACAAATTACAATTTAGTTAGTTTGATCTAATTGGGTTGAGTCAAAATATTTAATATAACATCGTAAATTTACTATAAATCATTATTAGCAAAAGAAGCTTATTTAAAATTAATAAATATTGTATACATATTTAATAAAATGTTATTATTCAACCTTTGCAAGAGGATTTTGTGTTGATTTTTAAATATACCAATTATTCTTAATCATCTAAAATTAATCCCGTAGAATGTACAATAATACTTTTGCAGAGAAAACAAATTGATTAATTTCGTAAACAAAAAAATAGTATTTTTATACAATGTCTAGATACAATGTCTAGAGAGAGAGAGAGAGAGAGAAAGAGAGATAGAGAGAGAGAGAGAGAGAGAGAGAGAGAGAGAGAGAGAGAGAGAGAGAGAGAGAGAGAGAGAGAGAGAGAGAGAGAGAGAGAGAGAGAGAGAGAGAGAGAGAGAGAAAGAGAGTGTTATATTGAAAGGGGTTAATCAAATATATTTACTGTTATTATCTATTTCCTTTTCGACAATTTTCACTCTCCACTATAAAATTATATAACACTGGATAGTAACATTTTCTCTTAGGACCGCAAAACTAACGAATAATACTATGAAATGAACTAACGATGATCTTTATCATCCTTATCACAATTGTCATAATTGTACGTTTGCACATTCAGTTTTTCTGGGACGCTATATAAAACATACCATATCTTTCTTCAGATGAGACTTTTCCATTATTTCGAGCGGCGATGGCAGATACGTAAACAGTGGAAATCTCACGATGAGATAGTTCATGTACGACAATTGCACTAGACACATTTGACACAAATGACAGGCACATCCACGTCATATAAGCATTCATCAGTATGCTTCTGGCATCTTATTGCTGAAACAATGAAACAAACCATTCTTTTTAGTTTGGAGTTTAATGTCTCGAAAGAATGCGCAATCTTTGAAATGTGTATACAGAACCGTGTATATAGAATTAAGACCTATAAGACAGTAATAGATAGTTATTAATAAATATATTTAACGTAAACCCTAACCTGCGTTGAATTATTTTGCCGTCGTTTGTCATTCTCAAATCTGTGTTTTGCGTGTCGGAACCAATCTTTACATTTTTTGTATCACTGTGTAATTGAATAAAACAAACAATATTAGCAATATGCTAGAAACACATTGCAATACGTTACAATATATCAACATTAATACGGTAGTGTTATTTGAGAAAACTACTATAATTTTAGATTTATCTTAAGAAGTGTGTATTCAGTAAATATTTAATTACTATGCTCCTTACTTTCAGGAAAAAAACTATTATTTATATTTTTTAAACTAAGTTGCTAAATTAATATTATCGTTTCTTATTTTAATTAAACACATATTAAATTTTTTCTTAAAAAATTTTTAATTGAAAAGCACACATATTCCATGTAGCACGCAACAATTTTTTTTATTAAGGGAGAAAATCGTCAAAAGAATAACAGCATTAATAAAAAAATTTATAATTTTTAATGCTGACATGCATATTAGAATTAAATGCAAATAATTCATTAATTGTAATTGAAAAACTACGAGAAACTGATGAATTTGAATTTTGATTATGTAAAAGTTAACCATGTGAAAACATATTCTGACAAATAATGTTTATACAGGGTGTCTACTTAAATTTTGTAAAAAAATTTCCTGAGAATTTCTTGATAAAAATAAAAATATAAAACAAAAAATAATTTATTATAAACGTCTCAAAAAATACTAATTTATTTAAATAAATTTATTAAATTATTATTTATCTAATTATTTATTAAATAAATAAGCAGATTAATTTATTTAAATATAATCTATTGAAAAATTGAACAAATTTCCATGAAATTTATAATTTATATAAAATATTGGTACTAAAAATAGATTGTCAATAAAAAAAAATCACAAAAAACTTTAATAAAAACTTCAATATTGCCAAGATATGTTAGACATATGTTTCTTAAATGCTAAATAAGAATAAAATTACTAAAAAGATTTTTTTTAAATTCCCTGAATTCCAATCAAATTCCATTCCCTGATTTTTCAAGATTGAACAAAGTTCCAGAAATTACCAGGTTTTTTCCCGGGAGTATACACCCTGTTATAACATCTTCTAACTTTCATAATAGTTAATTTTAATAAATTACTATTGCTGGGGTGCTTAAATGAATAAAATAAATAAAATTGTAAAAAATGTTTAAGAGAAATATACTGAGATAGTACTAGCAATATAAGTAAAAAAGTAATATCCTAGAAATACTTAATATTGCAGCAATAACAGCAATATTACAAACAATAAAAGAAGAATATTAGTAATAAATTCTCATCATCATCACTAATGAAAGAAATACAATGGCAATGTTAGTAACAGAATGTAGTAACAGAATGTGTTGTCTTGCCAAAAATGATAATCATTGTACATTTTTTAACAGTTCATCCCTCGTATTAAGTATCAAATATATATGAGGAATAAAATATACAATCAAGACAAAAATCAGAAAAACGCAAAACAATAATTTATAAATTAATTTATAAATATGACATGAAAAACATATATACCTGACAAATCCTGATGCCCAACTCTTTGGAACGCACAACGTTGAGATCTTTTTTGGAGGGTTAAAACTGTATGGCAAATACCAATGCCAGAATAAAATGTAAGACACGGTAGTCTTTCCGACTGTTGAAATTGCACTGCAACAAAATATTCAAATTTATTTAGATATATATGTAACTCTGAAAATATATTCAACACTATAATATAGTATTTATTCAATCTAAAGCGATAATAGCTAATATGACATGAAAACAGCTAATGTGACTGACAAAAATTTTGAATGAGAAGTATCGCAAATCAAGAATATATGAATTTATTATAATATATATATGAAATTATTATCGTCCTTAGTTATAGATAAAGATAAAACAAAGGCAAACATATATAAAGCAAAACTTTTATAATTAAAAAAGCAAGATTGCAAAAAAATATTTAATTATACTAAAAATAACTTATCAGAAACATACCTGACAAATTCCGATCCCAAATTCTTTGAAACGCACTAGATCGAGATCTTTTTTGGAAGGTTGAAACTACATGCCAAATACTGATGCCAGAATAAAATGGAAAACATTGTAGTTTTTCCGACTGTTGAAATTGCACTGCAACAAAATATTCAAATTTATTTAAATATATGCAACTCCAAAAATATATATATATATTCATCGCAAATATAGTATTTATTCAATCTAAAGCGACAGCATATATAACATGATAATAATAAGTTATTAGAATGAGAAGTGATGCAAGTCAAAAAGATATATAAGTTTATTATCATCCTTAGTTATATATTATAAAGATAAAATAAAGACAAACATATACAGCAAAATTTTTATAATTGAAAAACAAGATTGCAAAAAAAGATATTTAATTATACTAAAAATAACTTATGAGAAATATACCTGACAAATTCCGATGCCAAATTCTTTGAAACAAGGACCTATTAGAAGCACTAGTTCGAGATCTTTTTTGGAAGGTTGAAACTATATACCGGCAAATACCGATGCCATAATATAATGTAAGACTCGGTAGTCTTTCCGACTGTTGAAATTGCACTGCAACAAAATAATTTAGTTATATCAAATTAATTTAGATATATGTATATGCTACTGCTAAAATAAATATATGAAATATATTATTACGCACATTATTACGTGTATTACGTATCACGATTAGCCAACGTGGTCACAAAACGCAAAATAATTTTTGAGTATATCTTTATACAGAATAATCAAAAGGAAAAGAAAATATACTTACAGAACAAATTCGTGCACAAAAGGACACCCAAACCGATGCACAATATACAAATGTGTTGGATTTTTATGGATTTATTTTGATTCACACACGGTACATACATCTCGCGTAACAATCACGTAACAATGGCCTCGTGCTACGTGCTTCCTCATTCTTTACCGGATACCGGATGCCGGCTTGACTCGGCAGCTCACGTGTCTCCGATTAGCTAATTGCGTGTCAGATCATATGCGCAGAACAACATCGCGCAGTTAAGGGCGCCATGAATTGGAAAGTGGCCAATTAATGACAAAGTAGCCGCGGCGCGCACAATCATCGGGATTTTCATGTTCAGGGATATATATGTACACACATGTATTGCAGTTACGCGCCTAAATACAAATAAGAGTGCTGCGGTTCTTTGGGTGAGTTTGCTCGCAAGATGAAAATTACGAAAGTGAGAGATTCACTAGATTTCGACGAATGAAATCGTAGATAATCTATTAGTGAATCGCTCACTTTGTAATTTTCACCTCGTGAGTAAACTCACCCAATAAAGAACCATAATTATAATAGGCACCAAGAAGATAAACGTATGCGTATTACGCACATAATACAAAATGTAAAATATCGAATAGTTAATAATAATATTAACTATACGTATATAAAAAAAATTCAAATATAACTATTTAGATTTTAATTTCTAATTAATAATGAATATATGCTTATTAAATATTTCTGGCAAACATTTTTACGAATAAGAAATGAATATGTAGATAACACGTGGATCTCTAATAAATATCTTTCGTAGCTATTTGGTGGACATGGATATTATGTAGATAACATGTAAATATCTAATGAATATCCTCGTCAGATATTCAGTAGACGTGGATATGTGGACAATAATCGGATATCCACTAGATATCCTTGTTATATTTTTAGTGGACGTAGATATGTAGAGAATATGTGGATGTCCAATAGATATCCTTGTTAGATTTTTAGTGGACGTAGATATATGGAGAATATGTGGATATCCACTAGATATTCTTGTCAGATATTCAGTGGACGTGGATATGTGGACAATAATTGGATATCCACTAAATATCCTTGTCAGATATTCAGTGGACGTGGATATGTGGACAATAATCGGATATCCACGAGATATCCTTGTTAGATTTTTAGTGGACGTAGATATGTGGAGAATATGTGGATATCCACTAGATATCCTTGTTAGATTTTTAATGGACGTAGATATGTGGAGAATATGTTGATATCCACTAGATATTCTTGTCAGATATTCAGTGGACGTGGATATGTGGACAATAATCGGATATCCACTAGATATCCTTGTTAGATTTTTAATGGACGTAGATATGTGGAGAATATGTGGATATCCACTAGATATTCTTGTCAGATATTCAGTGGACGTGGATATGTGGACAATAATCGGATATCCACTAAATATCCTTGTTAGATTTTTAATGGACATGGATATGTGGACAATAAGTGGATATCTACTAGATATCTTTGTTAGATATTTAGTGGACGTGAATATGTGGACATTATATGATATCTAATGGATATCTAGTGGATATTTTTAATAAATTTTTAGTTAACATGGATGTGTGGATAATATGTGGATATCCACTAGATATCCCAGCTGGTTATACGGGAGATATAGATATTTTTGATATCTAATAGATATCTATTGATTATCCATAATAGATATGGACATTATATGGATATGTCGATATCCAGTAGATATCGATTAGATATGTAGCTCTGTGTGGGAAGATTTTTCCTCAACGAAAATGTCGAGGGAGGTCATCATTTTTTGCAAGTTCCCAATTTTTGCCATCATATATCTTAGTAACTAAGCCTTAAATTAAAATTCTATTAAATTAAACTTGACCTGAAATTAACTGAAGAATGCAGTTTTGTTAATCTTTTAATTCCATAAAGTTTATTTTGCGAAAAGCCCTTCATTTTCAATCACTTATAACTCGAAAATTATTGATGCCTCGACATTTTCATTGAGGAAAAATCTTAGATTTTCATTCTCTATCGCATGGTGTTAAGCAAATCCGATGCTTTTGTAACACCCTGTATATATACGCATATATAAGAACGATATATGAGATTCTTATTGTATGAAATAAATTGTTACAATACATATATGCATAATATGCAAAAATGTTATGCGATAAGCTTGCTGCGCTCGCGTTTGCGCGAACCATTTTACTTTAAACTTCTCTATACTTAATCAAAATTAAATATTTTTCTTTTTACATATGAATTCTTTATCAGTGGGTTATCAATTAAAAAACAAAAGATGCAGGTCAGTTTTTGTTAATATATATTATAATGTCTTGCTTGAAATATATAATGTGTATTTTGTTTAAAACATACATAAAAGTATATAACGTGTACGTGTAAGTGAAAATTTCTCGCTAATTTATGATTCTACGATTATGAAATTGTAAATTAATTAATTTAATTATATTATCGAGAACACTCTCTTTATTCATTGAATTTCATTTATCGATCCGCAACACAGAGAGCATATATAATATAGCTTTGCATGATGCATGTAAATCGATACTCTTTTTTGCCGGAAATATTTCTTATAACTGTACGCACACTTAGTATAAGTAGCGGTACAAAAAAAGAGCTCTAAAAAACTCATATGTTTCCACAGTATTTTCTTTTTCTATATACTAGAACAACACAAGCGCGCGCTACGCGCGCGTCATTCTTCGGTTTTATATGTTAAAAAGAATGACATTTTTAAAAACATAATATAAAGTTTATTTAAACACGATTAATATATTTTTTGACAACAATCAGCTGATTAAAGCGTTAATTTTTGCTAACCAAATTTTTAAATAAAAATATGTTATAGAAATTAAAATAATAATGTTGTAAATAATATGTTATAAATACTTTAACACGAATAATATTTTAATTATGATGGAAATCATCAGCTGATAACTTTCATAAATATTAATTGAATTAAAAGATATCGAACTATAAAATATTATTTAAAACATTTTATTATTTCTGTCGAAAATATTAATCGAGATTAAAGAATTATAACATATATTATTTAAAATAATATTATTTCAATTTTTATACCATATTATTATTTTAAAAATTAATTAGCAAATTGACGCTTTAATCAGCTGGTATCTGTCAAAAAATATTAATAAAGTAAAAATTTGCTAACTAAATTTTAAAATAATAATATGTTATATAAATTAAAATATAAATATATTTTGTAAATAATATATGTTATAATATACCTTATATTAAAATAGTAATATGTTGTAAATAATATATTATGTCTTATCTACGATTATAATATTTCTGGACAGAAATCAGCTGATAACTGTCAAAAAGTATTAATAAAGCGTCAATTTGCTAATTATATTTTAAAATAATAATATGTTAAAAATATTAAAATATAATAATACGTTATAAATAATATGTTATAAATAATATGTTATATTAATGCCTTATCTGCAAATATTTTTTTTTTAAATCAGCTGATAACTGTCAAAAATTAATCGAGTTTAAAAAATTACAACATATTATTTAAAACATATATTTTATTTTAACTTTCATAACATATTATATTAAAAATTAATTAGCAAATTAACGCTTTAATCAGATAATTTCTGCCAAAAAATATTAATAAAATAAAAATTTGCTAAATTAATTTTAAAAATAAAATATGTTAAAAATATGAAAATATAGTTATATGTTGTATATAATATGTTATAATATCTTATATTCGTTTATAATAATTTTTAACAATCATCAAAGAAACTGTTCTAGAATTCTTACAATATTCTTAATTTTCGAATTCAAAGTTTAAACATTTTTCGCGAAAATTAAGGCCTGTATAAAGACTAGAACATTTTCTGTATAGGCGCGTTTTAAAGGTCTCTTCAAGACCTACAAAATGAGCCCTCAGTGAATGTTTTACGACTTACACAGGCCTTAATTACTGAATTCAAAGTTTAAACGTTTTTCGCAAAAATTAAGGCCTGTGTAATTCGTACAACATTCGTCTTGGGCGCGTTTTAAAGGTCTCTTCAAGATCTACAAAATGAGTCCTCAGCGAATGTTCTACGACTTACACAGGCCTTAATTTCTGAATTCAAAGTTTAAACGTTTTTCGCGAAAATTAAGGCCTGTGTAAGTCGTACAACATTCGTCTTGGGCGCGTTTTAAAGGTCTCTTCAAGACCTACAAAATGTATATTTATTTAATCGAATAAGAATTGAAAAAACATAATTATTATATTAAAATTTAATTATCAATTTAACGTTTTATTAATACTTTTTGACAGAAATCAGCTGATTAAAACATTAATTTGTTAATTAAATTTTAAAATAATAGTATGTAATAAAAATTATAAAATAAAAATATGCTTTAAATAAAATGTTATAATAGTTTAAACTCGAATAATATTACTTGACAATTATCAGCTGATTTCTGTCAAAAAATATTTTTCGAGTTTATAGAATTATATCATATTATTTAATATATTATTATTTTAATTTTTATTACATGTTTTTATTTTAAAATTTAATTAGCAAATTAATGCTTTATTCAGCTGATTTCTGTAAAAAAATATTAATCAAGTTTAAACATACGTTATATAAAAATATCATTTTTTTTTATATAAAATCAAGGAATGGCGCGCGCATAGCGCACTTGTGTGTGTGTATTGTTCTAGTTTTATATAGGATACGTTTCAGACTTTTTCATATCAGTACAGTATTTGGTGAAATTTAATGTTTACATCTCTGAGTTTGGTTTCAAACTATTTTATTTTATCGCATTTTTCATACATTTATCGTGTTCTTTATAAAACATTCGCTCGTCGAATTTATCCGGATTTACCATATCCTTTCGCTTCTAACATGGTTCTATATGAACACGTAAAGATCCGGGTAATAAATTTAATAAATGACATTTCGCGTTTTTCACATGGACACGCGAGCGGCTGTTACGCATTGCACTTCCTTCGTGTCTTAATCCGATCGTTCCGGTCTATCAAGAATCGAGTGCGGCGAATGAGAGATAATGCGAAATTCACGAAGCGTAAAGGTATATAGTTCAATTCGCCTCTATTCTATTTCGACGGAACTTCCTGCTTTGCAGACACGCAGCTATAGCGGACCCGCATATAACGGCTGGTGGCTTCTCTAGAAGTGTATGTTCTTATATTATACTATACCGAGTGGAAGCGTTTAACGATGCGAGCACTCGCAATGTGATGTCACGCACATGTGCGTCCGATACAAAGTTGAGTTTCGCATTCGCATTCGTTCGTCGTATGTATATAGAGATGTAGAGTTCGTCGCTTGCGATTATTACGCGCTTTCAAGTGACATTTGAGAGCTGCGAAAAAGATTTCACATTTACTGTGCATACATTGCATTTTCCTGTGTTGAAAGTAGAGAAGCTGCGGCGCAATTAAACTTCCCATTTAATAAAATTAAGCATCCTGTATTTGCCGCTTTGCGACAAACTAATCTAGCGATTTTCTAATTAATTTTGTTAATTCGCGCGCATTTTATATAAATGAGCGCAGTTATTATACAAGCTAGCAATATTGAACTACCAATTTTTTTTATTTCGAGATTTTTATTGCAAATTGTGCCTGATATTCATTCAGGTACAACTTGCAATAAAAATCTCGAAATAAAAATTTAGTGATTGGTTTCATATTGCATAACTACGTCCAACTAATATTCAGAGAAGACTTGATATTGAAAAGTAATTGAAATCGGTAACACGCGTGCGATCGAAATTACTTAATCAATTGAGAATCGAATCATCGAATCTCATGATTATAATCAATTATTAGAGGAAATTGTAGGGTGTCGAGAAACGCCGTTATCGTGTTGTTACGATATCAAACGTGGAAGATGCTGAAGCTATTTAGACGCGTTTAGCCAATCTTTCAATTCGCCATTTTCCGGTTCATTAAAGATTCAGATGCAATCGATGCAAGATGAATCGATAGACCAGCATCGATAGAAGATTGCGCGATGATCATAGACGAAGCAGGGAGAAAGAGAGAGAGAGAGAGAGGATTGAATGATTGAATATTTATTTAAATATTCCATGTGTTGTCGTGCGTTCACTTCCGTGCGGGATGGGATTAATGAATCGCTCTAATGATCCAATCAACTTGTAAACGTGCCGTGTCATTCGAAGAGCGGAATGCGCTTCGTATACTTACGATTAGTGAAAATGACTCATCATCCCCGTATACGGATGATGGTGGTCGATGACTGCTGGGCGTTCTGCAAACTGTCATTATGTGTAATTTTTGATCGCTATTGTGTCGCACTTACACTCTCCGTCTTGCACAAGCTGTGGGACGGATTTTAAATAATAATTCAGTGGCAAACTAAAAGGTCCTTCAAGCGCGAGCTTACGATTGCTTGCTACAATCAAAGCAGCGATTCAAGTGCAGAAGTCTGATTTATGTCTCTGTTATCAATTGCACTTATCTCGACATCTTAATGTTTTGTTTTCTTCTTTTTAAAGTTACACGTTTACATCATGGAATATAATCGATTTAGCAAAATTTAATTAAACTTTTGTTAATATTCTTTTTAATCTTTTTTTTTCAGATACCTACATGAAATGTGAGCGCAATTAAATTAGATTGGCCAATTCTATGTCAACAAAGTTATAGAAGGTACGTATTAACTTTTGAAATTTATGGATTCGATCTAAAGTAGACTTTATCAGAATAACTTAATCGTTAAAGTACCGGATGCTGAAATTGGAAAATGAGTGACAAATGACGATCTTCCTTTCGACTATTTTCGTTAAAGAAACATAAACTCTGAATACGCGCAGAAAATATTCACGGATATTCAAATCTTAGAGTGAAACTTTAAAAAATCGCATTAGGGCAAACGCTTGTTCAGCTGCGAATCTGATATTTGGCTGTTCCATATTTGAAACGTTCGCTGACTGTATCTCTAAAAGGCCGGCAATCCGCAATTCCGGCAATGCTCAGGCACAACTGGAAAGAGAGCCCCCGGAGGGAGATTCCTCGGGTCTGTCGAAGATTGTCGAGGTCAGGTCGGATTGCAAAGCATACGCATATTATCATGAGTCGCGCCATCGGGCCGAGGTAACAAAGACGGTTCTGAGAGGAAGGGAGTCGCCGCGTCCCATCGGTCGAAAAGTTCCTCGGCTTTTGCCGCCTTGTTCGACTCATCGAATCGGTTCCACCCGACCTAGGGGCTCTCTCTGCGCTCGCTCCGTCCGTCGTGGCTTCGTGGCTGCCGGTTCTGGTCTCTCTTCAGTCTCAGTCGCGGCTGTGGCATCTTGCTGCACGCAACACGCGTCCCGATTTGAAAAGCGGTTCACCGCCGCTTGCTTCCGCGCCGGTTTTTAATCAAATCGCATATTTCCGGCGTGGGTGAGGGTGCTCTCTTTTTAGCCGCCGCATCTCCGTAAGTTTCCCCGCAGATTAATATGAATCTTCGATACTCGTGATCGCGTCGTCTTTGTTAATCCATAGTGTTGTGACAGCTTCTGGAATTTTAATAAGAAAATAAAATGATGATATTATTACAATACATTCTTATTATAATCGTTGTTTCTCTTTTATAATCTATGTGAACAAAATATAATTCTTTTTTCTTAATTTATTGAAGGTTTTCTTTGGCAAAACGAATTGTCTCGAAAAAAGAGAGAAAAATTGTTCTTTGTTTTATAAAACGGTGCAACATTTTCTTGTTTTCTCTCTTACACATAATTACAATAAGGTTTTCTTTCTCTTTACTTAAGTCTTAGAGAAGTGATAAGTGGATTAAAACTGAATTACTAAATTATAAAAAAAAAATAAATAAATAATCGACAGTAAACCAAAAGTCAAAAGTCGCGTTTACGAAGTGTTGTCTGTGAGTGAATTCGTGGATTCGATTTTGTGATTGTTGGTGATTTATAATTGTTGGAGCGAAGCTAATATAAGGCCCGCGCGCGACATTTTTTGTCTTGAAAGACGAAAGCACCACGTGCGCGAATGGAAACAATGTGACTGGTATCGACAAAAAAAACGGTCGGTGATGTTCTAACAAGTAAGTTTCTATAGAAAAAGAAAGAGAGAAATTTATTTTTGCCTCTGATGTCATGCATATGTCACGGAAACGCGAAGATGACGTAATGATTAAACGAAAATAAATAAGCTTACTGTACCTTTTTTAAGAAAATGGAATTTACATAAATGATATATTTGATTTTTTTTTAATAAAAAAAATATATATTAAGTATATATATTTTTAAAATAATTTTTATAACCGAACTCTCTTTATAATTTATATTTTTCCGTTCTTGTTGTTTGACTATTAATCTGCTGATGCAGCTCATTTAATTAGTGATTGAATGGCATGTCGGATACAATGAATCAGAATTAATGTACCAAGATAATAATTCTTCATTCTAATATTGAATTAATTTTTCTAACATTTTTATATACCTTTTTATAGCACGAAAAAGAACTATAGTAATATCTACTCGATTAATTGCAAATTAAAAATTTTGAGGGAAACTTCGGAGATGAGTTTTTGCATCATTTTTCGTCATATCAATCAAAAGACAAACTGTTCATAAAACAATAAGATGATTTACGAATATTATTATATATGATTAAAAATATTGAAATGTCATTCTATCATTAATACTAAATTATTATATGATTTCTTCAATGACTGCAAGATAGTACTCCATATCTTCATTTGCCAAAATATCTTTCGCGTTCAAATTGGATTAAGAATTAAAATTACACGAGAGAGATTACATGAAGAGAATTTCAAGTTTGAATCAAACTCACGTATCGCATGTTTTAAGTCACCGGAAAAATATGTTCTCCGATAAAATTTCGATTAACGGCGTCTGGAATGCCATTCGAGGAGATACAGTTAAACTTGCACGCGTGCCTGATAAGATTAAATTTGAGATTCGAGAGTATTCGATCACTTATATGTACATATTAGATCCCACGAGGATAATCTGCTAGAGCATGAGAGATAAAGTCGTTTGACGATTGGCGAGGCAATTGGCTATGGTCCGCAGCTATATCGCGAGCCGCGAAAGAGTCGATGACTTCCTCTCTTCGGTCGGCCAGCTTCTACCGCTCGCGAGAGATCGAATCTTCCCCTTCCGTCTCTTCGATTCCGCATCACGACCGCGACAATCTGGTCGTACCCGTCATCTGCGGTCAGCCGACGAACGACTCTGCGTCTCGCCGTCTGTGGGAACAATTAGCAAAGAAGACTTCTCTCTTTCTCTCATTCGAATAACCCGATTTGAAGGGCGTGCAGTCCCACCATCGTCGCGTTAATGCAAACTGACGGTTTTCGCGGCTGACTAACCGCGACGCGTCTTCAGACACTCGCTCGTTTTGTTATGAGACGCTACCAACCGCTTTCGTGAGAGCTCCATATGCGTGGAACAAGATCCTTCGGTAATACATTACTTGATATGCGGATTATTTTATGTCTTATGAATATTGATATATCTATGACCATTGTGGTATGTCTACATACTTTTATTTGTAAGAAGGATGACGAAAGGCGAAATTTCTTTCTACAGTTTGTTTTTACGATAGATACCTATATTCAATACTGATATATTGTTAATTTAAGTTGTTAATTTAATATCCGATGATATGACTTTATTTTATAATTTTTCGTAATTCTTCTGAAATTAATTGATGTCAAAATTAGCTTTTTTTATATGATATGATTCATAATTATATATGTATAAAAGGAAGCTTTCTCTCTCTCTTCTCTCTAGCTTGTAGAACTCCAAAATATATTAATAATAAAATTTAATTTTGTATAAGAGAAGATTAATTTGGAGTAACAGTAATGGACTGGAAAAAAAATTTCGTTTTAAGATTAATTTTGTCTCGCATAATTTATTTCATCGCTTTTATCAAGCAATTGACATTTATAAAAACTATCAATATATCATTTAACTATATATATCATTATTATTTAAATTTTAAATAATATATAAATAAATATTATTTCTATATATATAATTCATCTTTACGTAATCATAAAGATTTATCATTTGGCGACAAGAATTCTTCACACAAAATTCACGAAATTTCTTACTTTCTCACTTCTCAGTTTCTCAATAGACAATAAAAAAATAAATTTTGATCTTTTTCGCGCGCGATTAAATATATTTTAAATATAAGAAGCTAATCTTCTCGCAATTAAATATTAAATATTTATTCAATGAGAATTTCGGAGCGGAACTCTCGATCGATCGTTTTACCGTTTCTTTTTTCCGTAATCCCGCTCTTTCGACGACATATCTCCGCCATGATCGTAGCACTTGGAGTATCGTGCAATTTCCATTTTAAAGGGCCGCCTTGACCTAAAATGCACACGGTATACCGCTTCCTCGTTTTGTAATCGGCTAGACGGCTCCGAACGCACCGATCTAGCGGCGCTGTTCGGATCTGACTTTCGGCTTAAACCGGTTCTCCTGCCTTTCTTACGTTCCTCTACTCGAGTTCGTTCGTGCACGTAACTCCGGAGCGTATCCTTTAACGGGACGAGTACCGGGATTTCGACGATTTCAGGAGCCGAGCGTGTAAATCGCGATTACCGATCGACGGAGCATGATTTTTGACCACAACGGTTCTTGCATCCGATCAAACACGGTTTTCTTCTTCTTGGGATACCGGAAGAAGCGCAGAAAGAGTCACCGATCGCAATTGATAACTCGGTACGCATTTCTTTCCGTAATAAATTACAATCGATTGCTGATGCTCGTCTTTCCATCTTTGCGATATCTATCGATGATTTTGCACGCGCGAGATTATCAAGATGATGTTTCTGTGCAAATTTTAATCTTTAACTTAATCTTTTTTTTTTTTATAAAAAAATGTGATTTGTTTGCGATTTCATTTGTTCACACCGTATAAATAAAATTAATTTTACACAATAAGTGTAAAAAATTATTTTTCTATTTCTCTCGGGATACAATAAATTTCACACCGTGTAGTAAGTATAAAAAATTATTTTTTATACTTATTACACGGTGGAAGCTGGAATAAAAATGCGAGGATGCAATGTGAAATTTATTTTATCCCGAGCGAAATATGCATGCGGTGTGTTTAATGAGGAAAAATATGCCGCGTTGACGTGTGCTTCTTATAATGAGAACTATAATTGGAAGATTACTTTAAATGATTATTCGTGAATAATTTAATAAATATGCGAGAACCGAGGAAGACTGAGCGTTAGATTAGAGCGAATTTGAATCGCTCACCGTCGTTATGATGTTAACGTATGCATAAGATAACTGACCTTTGAAAGAATTTGTAAGGGCAAATTATGCGGATCTCTCTCTTGAATAATTCTGTAATATGTGTGAACGGAAGCATATGCGTGCGAAAGTAACTTAAAAACAATCGACGATAATAGTCGGTCACGATCTTATAAATAATGAATTAGCGAGGAGAACGTATATTATTACATAAGTTTAATTATCCATCAATTGTTGTCTTGATTTTTTTCGATTGGTATCTTAATTTTTTCGAGCATTATCTCGATTTGTTTCAACAACAATGGAATGGAATATCATCTGAAGAATCAATCTAGGTGTCAGCGGTGCCAGAAAAATTGCCGCACGTGTATGTTACGTTAAATGTTACACAAAATTACATAATATTATGTTAATTTGACATTATCTCGAAAAATGTTTGAAGAAAAATCTTTCAAAATTATTCTTTTGTAGTGTGTTGTGTGTGTGACACGTGTATATCGCGAGGAAACCGGCGAATTTGCGTGTGCGACCTTTGTGGTTCACATCAGACAGAATTGCAAAAATTGGCCGAAGAATGAACTCATTACTCACGGTTACTTTGTCGATATATGCACGCGTACGTATATATTAGTTGACCTGAAACCGGTTTCGCCAAGGATCAAGTTTTTGTCTACGCCGATTTGAAAGGGAATAAATTAGAGATAACGATGTGGATGCGCGATTTAGGAAGGGTTCAAAACGAAAGAAAAAAAATCATACTTTTTTTGGTCTCTTTGCGGCGAAGATCGTTCCAAGTTTCGTTATTTCTACACTGAATAAACGTCCGCAAAAAATGTCCACCGTGCAATTGCTTTCTTGCTAAACAAATATTTTATCATCAAATATTTTCTTTTCCGATTGCAAACATCGGTTAAGATTAATTTAGCTAAAGTGACAGAGAGAGAAAAAAAGAGACGTACTATTCAAATTTAATAAATATAAAATATTTGGTAAAAAAATCCAATTAACAATTACAGATATAATAAAAATACAAAATATTTATAAAAAATAATATAAAATAGTATATGTATATATATGCTTAGTAATCTACGCAAATGGAATGTCGTATTCCTGGATCGTGAAAATAACAGAACCGGCGCGATTAATTCGCCGAAGAAAGTCTTGTAACGGCGTCAGGTTCTCATTTCTAGACAGACTGTTTCGTTCGCTATACATTTCATGATATTAGACATTCCATATATATATGTACATAAAGCCCGCTTTGTTTCCATTTTCGTTATCGTGAGTCATAGGTAGGGTGGGCATTAAATACTTAATTGTTCAGAAATATTTTTCTTGAATCCGTAATCTGTGTCGATTTCGCGCGATGCATAAATATATAATAAGAGACTTAAGGTTTCTTTCAAATTAAATTGATAAGCATTTTATACAGATAATTATAAATTATAACTGACATGATAATTGAATAAAGTATAACATAAAAGATATAGTAAATAATTGCGATAAGTAAAATACGAATTAACATAATTGAAATCATGGAATCTTATATATACTAATTGACTTTACGTTGTTAAGATTGAGCTAATATAAAAAGATAATGTATCTTTTTGTTGATGTCGTGATTGGCGTTATAATAAAGCGTCATCGCAAACAATAGTTGATGGTGAAAAGTGGCTGAGCATTAATTGCTGACGTTAATTCGAGTCTTCGTGAAAAATGGCTGAGTATTAATTGCTGACGTCGATTTGAATCTTCGTTTAACATGTTGGCGACCTCGTTCTTCAAAGTCACATGTATCTGTACATATTGGATTCAATTCTTCGTGGCTATTAATTTTCAATGACTCATTTTAAGATTTATAATTCCCTGTGCTTTCAGATCCTCGCAGGCAGATGCATTTCGATCACATAATCTCTTTGAGGTCACTGACGCGATATGGCGATTCTCTTTATCTTGAAGCAAAAATTTGATGTAAGTTTTACTGCGATCTGTTCATATTTATCCATTATATAAATTAAAGTTTTTATTGAATATCGATGTAACGAGAATAATTAATTTGCGGTTCTTGAATAAAAAGAAAAATGACTAATCGACTAAAAGGCAGTTTCGCGAAGAGAAACAGAGTTCAAACAGTCAAAGTGTTTACTTTACAAATAACACGGGACGTAAATCAAGGTCTACTTTGTTCCCAGAATTCGTTTACTTCAAACACATATTGCTTCTCTCTTTTTTTCAAGACAGAATGTCATCTGTCCCTACGCGAGAATATTTCTTTTTTTTTTAAATCTAAAATCTACAGTTATGTATAATTTATGACATATTAATTTATAATGAAATAAAATAAAGTCTAATGGAAATCTCGTGTATATAATAATTAAAATACATATTACACATGTATAATCTATAAATATATTAATTTCGTAATATAAAGAATAATTTAAGTTAAAAAGCTTACATTTTAATATTTAGTCATATCAAATTAATGTAGAATTCTAAAAAAAATAAATATTTATGCAGAAAATAATAGAAATTATATAATGTTGCGAAATGCAATTATTTTGAGAGCGGAGGGGGACCAACAAAAATAATAATAATAAATAATAAAGAAGAAAAAGGTACTTTTTTTTTTTAAATTCTACTATCTAAATTAATGTTGAACAAATTTTATTCGCAGATGCTCTCTACATCTTGAAGAAAGTCCTTCCGTTTTAGCAGCGGTCGGAACGATGGGCTTGCCCAAGGGATATTCTTTGGCGGGGTTAATTACTATACTTGAGTCGGCAATCGCGGGCCCCATGACCATGATGAATCCGACCGAGGACCCAGGGACCCTTGAAGAGCGCAAATGGGAGAGGTGACGTACCACCCAGTGATGCGGAAACGGCGTGGACTGGGCAGCGCCTTTCTGGGCCTCTTCGTAGGCCTGATCTTGGGTTTTCTGATCCTCAGCTACCGCCTGACTGTCTCCAATCAGCAACAACAGCTCACCATCTGGACCTCCATGCCTGGTTTACGATCACCGCCAAGAGCGTCGGTTCGAAACATACCAAGGTTAAAGGACGACGAACGAATCAACAGCTCCACTTCGAGTTTGTTGTTCGTAGGCGTGATGACGGCTCAAAAGTACTTGGACACGCGAGCCAAGGCCGTCTACGAGACCTGGGGCAAGGAGTTACCCGGCAAGATAGCCTTCTTCTCGTCGGAATCCTCGACGATACCCGAAAACTGCCCTGATCTGCCGTTGGTGCCGCTTCCGCGAGTGGACGATACCTATCCGCCGCAGAAGAAGTCTTTCATGATGTTGGAGTACATGTGGAGCAACTTCGGCGATCGTTTCGAGTGGTTCTTGAGGGCAGACGACGACGTATACGTAAGGACAGATCGGTTGGAGAAGCTGCTGAGATCCGTAGATTCCAAAAGAGCGATGTACATCGGACAAGCCGGCAGGGGCAACTCGGAAGAATTCGGACTGCTGTCGTTGGAGTACGATGAGAATTTCTGCATGGGTGGTCCCGGGGTGGTCCTGTCCAGAGAGACTCTCGGGAGGATCGTACCGCACATCAAGTACTGCCTGCGCCATTTGTACACCACCCACGAGGACGTCGAACTAGGCAGATGCGTGAAAAAGTATGCGGGGATCCCCTGCACTTGGAGTTACGAGGTAATTGTTTTTCGAGTTTCTGATGTGTATGGAAAAGTGACGTTAGTATGATTGTATATACAGATAAAACGTAATACATATAAGAGAATATTTATTTAGAAATGCGAACGAGAGTGACAATGAAGATAGATAATTTTTGTAAGAGAAGAGAAGAGTTTATCTTTTTCAAATTCTGTCTTTTGAGAGAAGATATTTTTAGAAAATATTTTTAAAAATTATGATAAAATCTCATGTTGCATCTTTCAAAAATATAAGTATAATATTAAGACGAAATTTAGAGCTCTTCGAATCAAAGAGACTCTCTATAGATAACTCTATTTTTAAGTAAATAAAAATAAAGTAAAATTAAAGAGTATTTATATATACGTCGCAGTCTATCGATTCATTCGTTTTATCGTCCAGAATACGGTGCGTCATAATGTACGCAGATTGATAATTCGAATACTTTTTATCTTATCGTAAGGCGCTTAAAGTACATGTTAAATGCTATCTCGTTGATCAACACATTATTGCACCTTGATTTTATACATACTTGGCCGTCTACTTTTCAAGATCGAAACGATAACGTAATGAAATCTTGAATGAAATCTCGATGACAACTGTGTGATATATTTGACGGATAAAAATATCCCAGTAAATTGGTCGTTACAAAATTTAATTTTTAATTATAATTTATATTATTCTTCTTATAATATAATCTTATAATTAATCTAAATTAATCTAATATAATTCTTATAATTATGATCTTATATTATTCTTATTGTGTTTATTCACTATTTTTTACAACTTTTTAATTTAATTTAATTTTTTAAAGTCAATAGGCTATATCAAGCCATAAAGCAGGATTTTTCTTCTAACACTGGAAATTCTACGAATTACGTGACCATTTTGTATCGTTACGCGATACCGAAGCTATTTTGGTCGTTCTTTCTTTCTCGTCTCAAAGGTTCTCTGCACGAACCCACAGAAACAGCCTAACGATTTCTTGATTAATGCATATGCATTAGGCGGCATTAGACATGTGTCACAATGAATTGCCAATGGCAATCAAATAGCTTTTTTTAAATCTCAAATGCCCCGATAATATACGTTCATTTCGTAATCGTTAATTGATAATAATTGATGTAGATAATTGATTTCTTCGTGTTAAGTCTTCGTTCGCGTAATCTCAGGATATATGTACGCCGAAGAATTAATTTTCTTTTTCACCGTGTAAATTACAGATTTCGCGTAATAAGTTACATAATCGGGAATCAGAGCGCAATGCTCACATAACGGTGTACGTCTAGTGTGTTATATATTTACCGGTTTAAGTACTTTACGCGTCTGCATTATGCAGCCCGGGTTAGAATTAGGTGGATTAGACACGAAAGGTACGATGCACACACAGATGAGGATGTTAGTCGTTAAGTAAAAGTGAATCGTACCCTGCTAACCTAGTGGCTAGATCGAGACCATTCTTCTTCATCTTGACACTCGGTTGTAATCGCTTAAATAACAGTTTGCTCGAACCTTCGTGATAATCAAATAGAATTGATGCGCAAATCTTAAAAAAAAAATAGATCTGCAGAAGAGTGCAAATTTCTAGATAAAGAGAGAAGAACCAAAAAGAACTGTGTGTAATTAAAATAAAAAAACGCGAAATTTATTTTACGAGAAATTGTATAACAATTTGATTGCGAAATATATTCAATGACCTTTTTCCAAATGGATAATATCGGCTTCATACATTTATTGTTAGTGCTGATTATCCATTATATTCATCTTCAGTTTCTATGGGAAAGATAAACGTATTGTTTCGCTACAAAAGCAATATGGAACGGCAGTTGTCTATGCACTTTGCGTGGGTGCATCCTGATGCGATACGCGTTGCAATGATATTACATGTGTGCCGCGACGAAAGGTAAAGTGCACGGATGAGGATGTTACTCGTTAAGGTCCGAGAACAAATCGTAGCCTGCTAACCCACTGCCTGGAGAGAACCATTCGTTCCCGTCTTGACACTCGACGTAAGGTCGAAACACTTATAACAATCAATCCCCGTGTGTGCGACACGCAAACTACGCCTGTACACTATGGCACTATACTTGCACGCTGGCCACTTTTGCGTGCCGTGATTGATTGATTGATCGAGGCGAGCACGAGATTCGATAAAGGGGATTTACGATCTTGGCAAATGCCTTTGTTATTGCATTTAATTACGATTCGTCGGGAAGATCAACAACGCGCCGCGACGTTAATTCCGCGAAATTACGGGTCTTTAGGGGACGATAGCGAAAGTTGAATGAAATATTACACCAGTGTGAACCACAAATGAGATCTTATTAAATCTCTTCCACGAAACAGATTAATTAAACGCGCGTATTTCCAGAACAGAAACATTATTCTGTTCATGGAATCATGATTTATCTAGAAAGAGAAATTTGAAGAAATCTAATGTCGATTTGCAAATTTATAATAAAAATTAATTTTTTTTGCACATCAAAAATATACATTGTCGAAAATATCTTGGAAATTTTCAATTCTATTATTTCGAGTTTTTCCAATAATTTTTTTATCTGTAACCTCTAAAGATTCGAGGAAGTTTGACATTTTATTAGGGGTGGTAGGGGGAGGATTAAAGAACAAAATCCATCTTTTTTACGTCGCAATACTTGGAGCTTGCGACGTTACGAGAGATGTTTGTTTTTAACTAAAGAATCATCGACATAATTCTGTGAAATGAAACAAGAAACCACCACGCCCAGTAACACCTGATTAACACGCTTCGCGGGTTCGGCATTTCGGGCGAGACGTAGCGCAGAGACAATACGAACGTTCTTAATAGTAATTATTGTAAGTCGTAGTGCACACATACACACACATACATAGGCAGGAAGTTCGTACTTTAACTCCGCTTCTGTCCGTGCTAATTGCCATTTGCCGAGGCTCGCTTATGCGTGCATTCAGACATTCGGGACGGACTAATACAGCCGTCTCGCGTGGAATCGACAGACGCGATACCATTGTCATGATGATTAAGCGAGAGCGCGATTCAATCGAGTAATTTGTCGTTCTTAAACTAAAAGTTTGGATCAGCGTGACGATCGAGGATTATCGAATAAGGGTGACCGCGTTCTTGTACAACTTCTGGTACAAAAAATTTTGTCCTACTTTAATTGTCCTACTTAATGAGTCTTTCTATAGTTATAGTATTCGTTTAATTTATCTAAATTTTAAAGGTATATAGAGAAGAATTGATATAATTTATGAAGTTGCGAATAAAACTAAGGTGCAATAAATTTTTTGCCTCGATTTTTGAAATATAAAGATATATTTTGATTTTAATCGTTGCCATGAAAAAAAAATTTGATCATTGCTCGAAACTCTCGAAACTCTCATCTCAAACTCCTCTCCCTCACGCATACATATTCGCGATTTATTTACATATATTGCCATAGATGCAGTCCATTCTTTATCACAACAGCAGCGGGGTTCAGGCGTTCACCGGAAATCTCAAGAAAAAGGAAGTTCATCGTGCCATTACTTTGCATCCTGTAAAAAGTCCGCCTCACATGTACAGACTGCACAATTACATGAGGGTTAGTGTCAAGTATTATAATTATGATAATCATTATAATTACAGGAAAAACTACTGGTACTACGCTACATTTTACTTATCCGTAACTGTAGAGTAACTTGTTGATAACCGTTACATTCGTAACGAACAAAATAGCGTGAACGATGCGAAGAGGAAATCACTTTGCTCGAATTATATGAATTATTGATGTCAGATTGTTACAGCTTAAGCTGTACCGTTAATATTAAAATTAATAAAATTAACAACGATTAATGTTATCATTAAAAAATTAATATTTCTTTTATTAATATATTGTACAATTATTAATATTAAGATTATTGTCGTCGCTATTAAAAATGTATAATATGTTCTCTTGTTGATTCTTATTTGTTAAATCGGTAAAATTTTGTAGGGACTGCGGATACAAGATCTGCAACAAGAGAAGATTCATCTGCACAGAGACATTCATACGATGGCCCAGGAATTAGGAGTTAACCTTGAAACTTTAAGGAATTACGAAATAGCGGATGGTGTACGTCTTTTTCCGGTTGATCCTAATTCCGAAGATTACCCCGGCGACACGGACATACTAGGTGATTTCTCGCTTCCGCTATCGCAAGCCGGCTATAAAAGCCGAACTGTACGTCGTGTATGCATATTACGACTTATAAAAAGAGAAAGGATAGACAGCCTATATACATATATACTGCTAAATTATCAGTTCATTAAACAGCTAAGGCGTTGCCTTTTTTAGATTATAAAAAAAATTCACGGATTGTGAAATTTTTTTACGCTTTATATCTTAAATTAATTAATATTACATTTGTAATACAAAAAAATACTCTTATCTGTCTTCCTCTAAATATGTTCACCGATAATTTCCAAGTTGTACATAGTCAACAATATATATTTGCAAACATTGACAAGTGTTTACAAACATATATATAACTAAAAATAACAACGGATTGTCTTATAAATTTTTTGTGTTACAATGTTAATGTTACATAGTTTTCGTTACTGTTTATGTCATTATTTTCCCTCCTCTGTCTACACATTTTTGCGATCTTTCGAAGCGTGAGATATTTTCAGAATGACCCGCACTTTTTCATTGCATATAATTTTTACTCGCATATCGCTATTAAATTAAAGCTTCCGCATTTACTGCGTGCATGGGTTACCATACACGACATACCATCGGGACACCGCATCAAATCATATTCCGGGGGTGAAGGGATTATAAACCTATTTGAAACCGGATATGCAATCTTGCGGAGAGACGAGAGAGAATCGCGATGCATGACTTTGTATTTATTATCGCGTTGGATCTTTTCTCGTGTTACATTTCATCGTGTTTCGTTCTTGTTTCGTCTTTGTCATAAACTAATCCTACAATAAATATATAGATTATAAATCTCAGATTGAATTTGTGTATCTTACGACGCGTTGCGAATTTCTTATCTTTGAAATCAGGAATTCGCTTTGCAATCGTTGAATTCCTTTCTCTTTCTATTCTTTTTGTAGTTTCAATACATGCACAAGCTGCATATCTCCATTTTAATTTTTGGCAACTGCGACTTTCTAGAAAAAAAATAAATGTTAGAATAATTTTTTAATTTGGTATTTAAAAATTACATTGTTAAGTAATATGTTGGCAAATGAAGATGATAAAAGTAAAGAAATATTTTAAAAAAATATTCAAAGATTTGAAAATTAAATAATCCTGATTTATTCGTAAAATTCACAGAAATAAATCTTTAATTTATTATAAGTCAATATTTCTTTTTGTGCGCTTAATATTTCAATCTTTGAAACATTTGGAAATTTATTAAGTTCAATGAGCTTAAAAATGATTATGTCATTGTAGACAATTTTATTGATAAATCTGCTCTCAACTGGATTAGCGAATTGATGGCCAATCTGTGACATGAAATGAGCATATACAATTTCGATACAACTGGAACGTAAATGATTGAAAGAGATTCATTATTATTATTTCAATCACTTCTATTTCCTATATCTTTCGCAGATTTATGCGGCCATCATATTAGCACGTTGATCTACATAATTCTTTAATATATACGAATCTGCTATAAATCTAAATTAACTGAAGACGAAGATGAGCATAGCGTTCCGATGTAATTGCAGTTGAAATAGCGGTTCGAAGAACATTGAGATCTTAGAGGAAAATACTACATTTGCTTGCTTCTCCTAATTAATTCTCTGTAATTTTTAATGTTATTACGTTTGTATATAATTTTTGGTACAAATTAACGCAATTTTAATTTATAATATATATACAATTTAATATTAAAACGCTTGACTGAAACTGTCATAAATTAAGAAATAAAGTTCACATTTAAAAAAAGCCTTTAATATATTATTATGATTAGTATTCACATTTATATGCCATCTGCTATCTTGAAGATAAAACTTTTTAATTTTAAATCATAATATATAGCTTGAAATATTTTTACAAGAAATAAATATTTTGACAGAAATTGAGAAGGTGAAATAAAATTTATATACTTTGAAATGTAAAATTACTTAAAATTTTATACTTTTTACAAGTAAAAAAAATAAGAATTTTTAAAATAATTAATTTTATATAACAAAATAGCGATAATTAAGTGTCAAATATAGAGTAAAAAGAAACTTATCGTAATAAATAAATAACTTTTATCGAACATTTCTTATCAAAATTTGTTTAACTGTTCAACTTTAAGCTCTATTTTGCGATGCATAAGAGTTGCAATTTTGACAATTAAATGTTAATTAAGGAAACCGATTGGATTCATTGATTCGTAAAATAAAATCTTGTTTGCGCAGGTGTGCCGACGAGTCTACGTTCGTTCAAACCGACAACGAGTGACGAAGTGATCCCGTGGGACTTCCTTTCGAGACTGGAATACAGTTTGACCGATTCCAATCCAAGACGACGTATTCATAGCGATATCAAGGAGGGTCTGGAAGATATCACGAGGGAGGTCATGGCTTCCATCAATTCCTATTCGCGGCAGCGCGGTCGCGTTGTCGAGGAACGATCGGCCCTTTATGGATACAGAAGGGTCAACTCTTATGGGGCCGACACTATATTAGATCTTCTATTAGTGTATCGGAAGTACCGGGGCAGGAAAGTCACTCTTCCCGTCAGACGACACGTTTATCTCCATCAACATTTCACTGGTACTCTCATCGAGATTTTTATATTTGTCTTTCGCGCTTTTTATTGCAATTGTATATACACGTTAATAGCCATAATAAAATTACTCTTGTAAAGTTTCTACACCTGATTTGTGAAAATCGATCAACTACTTTATAGTTTTCACGTGAGGTAATTTTTCTGCATCTTATATTAAATAAGAAAATTGTATAATATATGTAAACATATTAGCCAAAAAGAGATTTTGTTTAAATGGGTAAAAAACTTGAATCAAAATTTATACGAAAAAAATTATAAAAAATTATAAGAAATTAAAATTTTTGTACTTTATCCAATTAGGTACTGAAAAAGTAACAATAATATATAACTTATCGAATTATAATTAATTTAATCATCATTAATTAATCATTCTGTTTAAAATTTAAAATTTAGTTACACAGTCTAACGCTTATATATACTAATTGAATTTGTGATAAATATTTTAAATAACATAAAACAGTAACTATTTAAATTTAAGCACTTATCTAATCAACAAATGTTGTTGCAGGATTAGAAATACGCGAGACAGTAAATGGCGTCGAAATCGAATCTCGTCAGAAATCAGATGACAAGTCTATTCACAGTATATTTCACGGTGGTTTTCTGAATCTGAATTTCAACTCGAAGGAAGAAGATGCGGTACGAAGCAAGACCATCAACTTTATCGTGCCTCTGTCAGGCCGCTACGAAATTTTCCAAAGGTTTCTTCAGAATTACGAAGACATCTGTTTGACCAATAACGAGAATACATATTTGCTCGTCGTGCTCTACCAGCACAAAAGCGAAAACTCTCTCAACAAGACGATAGATCTGATAGAGCAGCTCAAGTACAAATATCGCACTGCCAGTATAGAGGTTCTGCCGGTTTCCGGAGACTTTTCCAGAGCCAGAGCCTTGGACTTGGGCGTATCGAAACTGCAGGCTGACGATCTGCTGCTGTTCATCGACGTGGACATTGTGTTCACGAGTTCGGCGTTGAACAAGATACGGCTGAACACGCTACCAGGTCGGAGAATGTACTTTCCGATCGTTTTCAGTCAATATGATCCTAAGGTCGTTTACGGCGAGGCCGGAAAGCAGGACAAGTTTACCATAAACGAGATCTCCGGACATTGGAGGCAATACGGTTTCGGGATCGTCTCTCTGTATAAAAGAGATTATCGTGCCGTGGGCGGTTTGGATCTCTCGATTCAAGGGTGGGGTAAGGAGGACGTGGAATTCTTCGAGAAGGCGGTTAAATCGGATCTCGATGTCTTCAGGGCAGCGGATAGGCACCTAGTGCACGTGTATCATGAAATAGAGTGCAACAGGGAACTTTCCAGCTTACAGTTGTCCATGTGCATTGGATCCAAGACCGACACATACGCCGGGATCGAGACTTTGGCAGATATGATTTACGCTAATCCCAACATATTGCGCTTTGCCAAAGAGAGAAGACAAAAGAGGACCAATCTCACTGGTTAATCGATGAATTTGAAATAAAAGTGATACATGAAAATCTGTGAAATGGAGACTGTCGAAAATAATTGTTATGGAAAACAGTTTAATTTTTACTATAAATTATATAAGAGCGACCTGTGAATAATGTGTATCTCATCAAGATACAAAATATTTTCTTCGTTACATCCCTTAGTCATGGGATATATTATGATGTGTTGATGAATGGACTATCGAAACTCTGAACTTCGGTCCCAGAATATTTCGTTTTATTATTTAAGCGTTGTAAATATAGAATGCGAGATGAACAAATAAAAATTATTACATTTTAATATGTCTCACTGTAAAATGTATATAATATTTCAAAGATTTGATTAAGAAACTACATTTTTCAAGGTTTTGATTGTGAAACAAAGATATTATACGCGTAATGATCTTTGGAAAGACTAGATCTGGAAGAAACAATAAAAATTACCAAAGTCATTGTAGACATGTTAATAGATTTTTACGTGTGCAAAAATGGTATCTTCCGTTGTTAGTTTATGTAAAATTTTATTATTACTTTTACCGCCAAGTGATCTTTTATATCGATAAGCTGAAAATAAACCGAAATCGTCTACTTTTACAGTTGCAATTACCAACATTTTTATAAGAATCAAACGTAATTATATACACATTTCATAAAATTATCAGCTTAGCAAGTAAGCTTATTATTTATAAATATTATAAATAAATGTGATATTATCGTGCCTTTTATATATTTTTTTCTTTTTAAATTTATGTATTACCGATCTGTAAATGCAGATACTTTTCAATTGTCACTGTACTGAATTTCTTATATATTTACAAAGGTAAAAGACTCTGCAATAATCAGAATATAATACTTATGTTTTGCTGAATAAAGTTCTTATGTTAAGTAATAATAATCTTTTGTCACTTCCTTAAAATAAAATATGATATCTAAATATTAATAATAATTAATAATAATTAATGATATTATTTCATGCTATTAAATTTAATGAGCGATTCAATATGATACACATTTTGTGCCGGACAAAAGTATTCTATGTATTTTATACTTAACTAAATAATGGCATCTAGCATTGTGATGGGATGAAAAGAATGAGTAAATTTATATACAAGTCAATTTCTGGAAAATAAAAGTCTATTCGCATTCTATATGTAAATTCTGTATATATATTTTTAAGTTTAAACATCGATTTAATTTTTTGATTTTTAAATTCGCAGCAATTAATAAAGTACACTTTTCGTACAAAAAATATAATATAAAGATTTAGCCTAGATGATATAATTAAATTATTTAAACATTGAGAAACACGTAAATATAAATATAAAATATAAATAAGAATATAAATATGAAAATGAAAATATAAATATAAATATAAAAAGTATACATATAATATATTAAAATTAAATTAATTTAATCTAAATCTATATAAAAAAATTACAATTATAAATGTGAAAAAATTATGACAACTCGATCGTTATAATTAAAATCAAACTTTAAAGAATATTTATCCAATATTAACTTAGCAGGTTTCTAAGAAATTAATTGACACGAAAAAATTTTTCCGCCGGACAAAAATATCCTTCATATGTTCTTAACGAATCGTTTGTTGGAAAAAAATGTCCACGACTATGATGATTAAGACACTGAACAATTTTGTTAGTAACTTTCTGGAAATAAAGTTCATGTATAAAATTATAGAAAGTTCAAGTATAAAATTATATAATGTGTTAATTTTAAAGCTTAAACATTGATCTTACTATTGGTGAATTGTTATCATCCTGGACTCTATCAGCAATATTGCTGAACATAGTAATAATACTGTCAGGTCGAATTACAATACACTTATTACGATTATTTTCGTAGAGTGGGAGACGGCCATACTTTCCAGGACTTTCTGCTAGTTTCTCATTTTCCCAAGGATGTGGTTGAAGAGTGTGACACCAATGTGTGCTTGGGGCATATACGCCTCCCAAAACTATCCATGTGTTTATATCGAATTACATTATTTGACAAAAAAGTTTAGAGAGAGTTTTTTTATTTAAAAAAGTAATATTTTCACTTATAAATAACAACCTTGAAAAACCTATATAATGTCAAAATTTTGATGTCTTAATGAAATAATAATAGGTATTAATGTGTATATTAAAGAAATGACAATTTTGACAAGTTTAAGTAGAAAGTTATAAAACGCGCTGAATAATATCAATGTCATCTAAATTTTTTTTATATATATAGCTTTTAATGCTAATTTAATTTTATGTTTAAAATTGGACGAATCTTGATTCGGAAGATTAGTTTAAATCATTGAGAGCGTAACATGATATTTAAAAAATATAATTAAATAGTTTTCAGTTTCATCTTTTCTACAGTGTAACACGCAAAACCCATTAAAAAGATATACATATCTTTAAAAAATTTTTTGTTTTAAGTAAGTATATATTGCATTGTATATATTGTTTCTTACCGATTGGATTCGGTCCAAATGCCCTTATGAGACTGTTTTGCATTGAATCTATAAATCCTGTCAAATAATACCCAAATAGGAAATGAATTTGATGTCAAAATAATATTATTTGTCAGTAGTATAGTGTAAATAATTATTAAAACTACACGTGCTTGTTACCTGAAAAAGTAGGTAGTTGTCTCCACTCATTCTTTTCTTTAGCATTAATTTTTAACACAGGCCCTTCTACACCATCAGAACAGAAAAAAGTTCCGTGTGATTCGAAATCAAAATTAGTGACATTTTCCACATCACATTTATTCGGCTGTGAATCAATTCTTATTATGCTGCTCCTATTTTCCAGCGTACCTATTCCTTTAGGTCCTCTAGGTTCGGAAGAAATTGACCCATTCATAACAAGCTGTATAACAAGAAAATATAGTAAAAAATAAAGACAAAGTAATAAAACGATAAATAGTTAAAGAAAAAATCAAAAAAGAATAATTAATTGATTAATTAAATTTTTATTGAAAATAATATAACTATAAATTAAAATAAAGAAGCATTATTAATAATATAGATATATATATTTTTTGTTTTGCACAAATTAAGTCGCGCGCGCGCTCACACACACACACACACACACACACACACACGTGTACACAATACGTACTTCATATAAATTCTCATTAGATCTTATTATACTTTTCCCGAAAACGAAAGAATTAAAATTATGCCTGTATTCTGAGAGTTTTGGCAATTTTAAAATCTCTTCAATGTTATATTTTGAATTTTTTCCTGGGTTCTTTATATGTTGAGTCTCCTTATTACCTACTTCTATAAATACTGGGTTGCCACATAAGCCTAAAAATATTGACACTTTTAGAGAAAAAAAAATTAGACGATTAACAACTTTCTTACCTTTCGCGACAAAGTTAAATAAGTGATCCAAGTTAGGGCAAGTTACCCACTGAACGTTAACATTGTCAAAATCGTTATTTAATCCAGTTTCTAAAACTATTATTAGATATATACACGTTAAGCATACGATTGTATCTTACAAATAGAATTAAGTTACAAGTATACTTGTTATAGATTTACCATTACGAAGAAAATCTCTATCAATATTTGTTAAATTATAAATCTCATTTGTCGGATAATGTTGATTACTTGCTGCCATAATGTATAATGTATATAAACGTGATTATTAAACAATTATATACACTTAGATTAAAAAATCTGCAAATTTTTAAATATTTTAATATTAAAATATACATATAGTAGTACACAAAATATTACCAAATATTACAGAAGAAACTACTCACATAATTATTATGGCAAAACACTAATAATAATAATAATAATAATAAGACATTAACGCATATAATATCTTAAATTATATAATGAGCCATTGTACAGAAATAATGAATTTATGTTTGTTTCAGATTGCGCAGTAATTCTAAATTAATTTTAAAGTTCTTTATATGTTGATTTTATTTATAAGAAAAGCAGAGTAAACGTAAATTATTATTTTTTCTCTCAATCAGTTTTTTACTATTTAAAAGTTAAATTTTATCTAAATAATAATAAGTCGCACATTTTAAACTAGTACTAGAACAATACAAGCGCGCGCTATTCTTTGGTTTTATATTAAAAAGAATTATTACATTTGAAAAAAATAATATATAACTTTCATTTAATTTTGATTAATATTTTTTTACAGAAATCAGCTGATTAAAACCTTAATTTACTAATTAAATTTTAAAATAAAAATGTGTCATAGAAATTATAATAATGTTGTAAGTGACATGTTATAATACTTTAACTCGAATAATAATAAATTGTCAGAATATTGCATTGCGATGCTAAACAAAATCATTTTCAATTTTGTTTCATTTTACAAAGTATTAGTTATTGCATGTTTTTTTCCTTTCTAATTAAGAAACTGTAATCGAAACCACTCAATCACAAAATTAATAAACACGAATTCTACAGATTTTAACAATTTACTCGCTAATTGCAATTATAACTATTATAACAATTATGTATAATTATAATTATACATAAAATCTCTTGATACACATAATTTTTAATATACTATTAATTCCTCGATGGACACAACTGTCAAAATAATGACAGCCGCTCACGAAATAAGCGCAACGACAGAATCAATCGGCAACGCAGAGAAGAGGCAACAATACATTTCGAAACTTTCGAGATGATTTCGATACATTCGAATAAACTACGTTATATTCGAGAATCGACTTAGCATGCCTTTTTTAGAAAGGGAATTGCAATTTGACAATAGAAAAACATTATTTAAAGTTTCTGTATGAAAAACGTTTATGTTTCATGTGAGATTAGTTTCTATCTTTGCATTGTTTTTATTCTTCTTTAATATAATCGCGTTTTTTTTTATTACAGAAGCGTGTATTTAAATGTTAGAATATTATATGTATAATAACGCTAATAATGTTCTAGTAATAAATATATATGTATAAAAAAATATAAAGTCCATACACATTTATCTTTTGATAACTATAGATATTATTCGACATTTATTTTTTTAATGGCTTATAAAAATATCTCACCAATATATTGATGCAAATATCTACACACAGATGTGACACGAAACGAATATATAACAATAGTCTACTTACCTCTGATGAGCACAGTATGATTCTTGTTTGGCTGTACTAACTTGACTGTCGATATACTGACACGAAACATAGCGAAAAGAAAGAGTAAAAACAAAAATAATGGTGATTGTCGCTGGGAACAACCACAATTCAATATTATTAGAGATTGTAATAAGATGAGAGAACTTGATTTCAGAAACATATCATATCGATAAAATTTTATAAAAATCTACATGTTTTTGTTTTAATGTAAAAGAAGAATTTTGGAAGTTTATTGATTCTAACCAGCATAAATAAATATAATTTTATTTTATTTTATTTTATTTCTAAATTAAGCAATATTTAAATATAAAATGCCGATTAAAACAATTTGAATATTAATTAATTTAATTTATTATTTTCATTAATTGAAACATTAACAGAGAAAACAATTAAAATAAAACTCTTTAAACATATAATAAGTAAAGATGATAGAATAATATTATAAATAAATAAATATTCGCATAACAAAATATATAGAGTTCCAGCGATAGTTTAACACTAGACATGCGTTGCAGTATATAATGTACATTATTATCAATCTCTGTATCAATTAAATAAATAAATAATAAAATTTTGTTCTCCTATTTGACTATAGTAATGTCTTTTCATCGAAATAGGGATAGATTGTTGTCAAAAAACATTGAAGTCAGTTTATTATTATATTGTAATATTTTATACATATTTTTTCATTATTATATTATCAGCATTAATTAATTTTTCTATTATTATATTGACTATGATTATTATATTCACAACAATTAATAGGGTACACTTTTTGTACGAAAAATATAATATAAAGATTTATCACAGAGGTGATATAAATAAAATTAGATTAGTTTAAAAATTAAAATCTCGTAAATACAAATACAAAAAATATACATATAATATGTTGAAATTAAATAAATTTAATGTGGACATATATAAAAGGATTAGAAAAAATGTGAAAAGATGTTAGCCTCAATATCATTATAATTAAAAGCTCTAAATAATATAACATTAATCGAATTATTGCAGTTTGAAAATTGTCCTACCAGTTCATCTCAATACGAAACAATGTGCGTACCACATAAAAGTATTCTAAATATTCTATAATTGCATTTTCATCTTGAAAAAAATACTGCTTTTCATCATTGCAACGGTTTAAACATTGAATAATTTTACTAACAAATTTCTGGAAATAAAGTTTATGTATAAAATTATATAAAATTCATATATTAAAGTTTAAAAATTGACGATACTTATTGATGAAAATTTTGGTGAATATTTAAATTCTCCAATGGTGCTGCTGCTAAATGTGGTAATTACTGCCTAATATGGTAACTTTCTGTCATTGATTCTGCCTTTGATTCTAAAAAATGTCATCTTTATACTATAAAGATGACATTTTTTAGAATCAAAGGCAGAATCAGTGACAGAGCTCATCGAAGGCTCCCAAGAATGTCTGTAAAGATTATGTGTATCCAATATCCATTTTTCGGTATAAACACGCCACCTAAAACAATGAAATAAACAAATACAATTTGTTTACTTAGAATGTTACATTTATGTATTTTAGTTACATTGTTTAGATTAAAATGTTAAATTATTTTATATATATTTATATTTTTTTATTTTAACGAGGAAATATGCCAAAGTGTTATTCTCTGATTTTAAAGATGAATTTTGTAAAATATATGTGAATAAATAACTAGAGTAAAATATACCTATATATATTCTCTCTTACGAATATCTAGTGTTAAATTGTCGCTAGAATTTGATATATTTGTTTTATGCAAAATATTTATTTATTTATACAACAATAATATTATTCTATCATTTTAATTTATTACGTGCTACGTTTATTTTAATTGTTTTCTCTGTGTGTTTTTATCGAATTGTACTTTTTAAGAAAATAAATTCAGTTTTTATACTTAAAAAAAATAATATTTTTCTTTCTTTTTTCTTTTCTTGTCGTACTGGCGAAAACCCCGCGAATATCCTATTCGGACTTTGTTTGCGCGTGATGCCCGGCACGATTTGTATCGCTTCCGAACATCCCGCATTCAATGCAACATTCTTGAATAAAATTGCAACGGTTCGAATTGATAAAGATAGCAGATATACATTTTAAATCATAATTTGTCATTAAAAAACCGATTTTTTTCAAATTGAGATAACTCAGCGAAAAATTATCGTATTGAATTCCGCCAAAGCGCATTTTAAAGAGAAAAGTTTAAATTTTCACGTGCTTTTTATCCAATTGAGCTACGTCAACTGATTTACGCCGCACAATTCAGGAAAGTGGACTTTCTATTTATCACCTGACAGGTGTACTTATTATTTTGTCCAACCATTGTATATATATAAACTATATAATTTATACTCTGTCAAAATTTTGAAGTTTTAAATAATAATATATAATATGCATTAAAATCCACATTAAAGACATTACATTTTTGGAAAAGTTTAAGTAGACAATTCTTAGCAGCAGCACCATTGGAGAATTTAAATATTCATCAAAATTTTCACCAATATGTAATATCAATTTTTAAACGTTAAGCTTAATACATTATATAATTTTATAGATAAATTTTATATAATTTTATACACATGAACTTTATTTCCAGAAATTTACTAGTAAAATTATTAAAAGTTTAAACCATTGCAATAGTGGAGAGCAATATTTTTTCCAAGATGAAAACGGCAACCATAGAATACTTATAGAATATTTTTATTCGTATGTGGCACGCACATTGTTCTAAACAATATCAACTGTTCTCTTACAGTGTTCTCTAAACATTCTTTACATAACTTATAAATGCGTGAAATTTGTTTAAAATTGGATAAAACTTGTTAAATTCGAAAGTTATATTGGTTTCGAACAACTATAAAAGCGCCACAATATATTTCAAAAAAATATATACTTTTCATTAACTTTAGCATATTGTTTAATGTAGCAGCGCCAAGTTTTCTTTAATTAAATTTTTCTTATTTTTCTATATTTGTATTAATTTTTAATTTTTGCATTTTTTAATTTTTCTATTAATTTTTAAATTTAAATTTTGTTTTTTGTGTGTTTCTTATTATCTTTCTTTATTAATACATGGTATTATTATTATGGATTCTATATAGGTTTGGAACTTTCAGTGTGTAGGGATATTTATAATTACATGATTCTACATATGTTTGCAATTTCCATCGTGAAAAATGGAAGATCTATATACAATACTATGTATATGGGTTTCAACTTTAATTTTTCACTACAAGTTCTTTTCGATACAAGTTTTTAATTTTACATGACGCAATATTTTTAATATTACTATTTTTGTAGCACGATATTCTACATGGGTTTGCAATGATATTCATACGATTCTACATAGGTTTGCAATGGTAATGATTCTACATGTTAATATGTTATTATATGTCTTTTTAATTTTATATATAATTTCGTAAAGATAATAAAAGTATTTACTATAATTATAACTGTTTACAATATTGTAATATTTAGTTTCATGATATAATATTTGATATAAGTTATGTATATTGTAAATATTGCATAATATAATTTATAGTATTTTTTTCAGATTGTTGTCTGAACAGTTACAGCGACGTCATGAGGGTAAAGTTTTCTCAGCATTGTAATGGATGATTGCAAAAGTTCGTGCCCGATTTGCATAGATGGTGGTAATAACTTCAAATCGGGCACGAACATTTGCAAACATCCAATATTTGGTACGTAATGTATGCTTTCGAAATTACAAAAATAGCGATCAATTCAATGTTTAAAGCGAGCCAAAAATTATTCTTTCATATATTTTAACATTACATTGACTGCACATTATGATGGTACCATCAGCATACCAGCGTACAAACTTTATGATCTAATATACGTAAAATGAATCCGCGCCGTATGGGATCCGCAGTTTAAAAATTTTACTTTTCAAATGTTTAAAGCGAGCCAAAAATTATTCTTTCATATATTTTAACATTACATTGACTGCACTTTATGATGGTACCATCAGCATACCAGCGTACAAACTTTTTGATGTAATATACGTAAAATGAATCCGCGCCGTGTGGGATCCGCGGTTTAAAAATTTTAATATTCAATTGTTTAAAGCAAGCCAAAAATTATTCTTTCATATATCTTAACATTACATTGACTGCACTTTATGATGGTACCATCAGCATACCAGCGTACAAACTTTTTGATGTAATATACGTAAAATGAATCCGCGCCGTGTGGGATCCGCGGTTTAAAAATTTTAATTTTCAATTGTTTAAAGCGAGCCAAAAATTATTCTTTCATATATTTTAACATTACATTGACTGCACTTCATGATGGTACCATCAGCATACCAGCGTACAAACTTTTTGATCTAATATACGTAAAATGAATCCGCGCCGTATGGGACCCGCGGTTTAAAAATTTTAATTTTCAATTATTTAAAGCGAGCCAAAAATTAATCTTGTATATATTTCAACTGTACATTATATGCACATTATAATGGTACCATCAGCATACAAGCGTACAAACTTTTTTACCTAATATACGTAAAATGAATCCGCGCTCTATAGGATCCGCGGTTTAAAAATTTTAATTTTCAATTGTTTAAAGCAAGCCAAAAATTATTCTTTCATATATTTTAACATTACAATGACTGCACTTTATGATGGTACCATCAGCATACCAGCGTACAAACTTTTTGATCTAATATACGTAAAATGAATCCGTGCCGTATGGGATCCGCGGTTTAAAAATTTTAATTTTCAATTGTTTAAAGCCAGCCAAAAATTATTCTTTCATATATTTTAACATTACATTGACTGCACTTTATGATGGTACCATCAGCATACCAGCGTACAAACTTCTTGATCTAATATACGTAAAATGAATCCGCGCCGTATGGGATCCGCGGTATAAAAATTTTAATTTTTAATTGTTTAAAGCGAGCCAAAAATTATTCTTTCATATATTTTAACATTACGTTGACTGCACTTTATGATGGTACCATCAGCTTACCAGCGCACAAACTTTTTGATCTAATATACGTAAAATGAATCCGCGCCGTATGGGATCCGCGGTTTAAAAATTTTAATTTTCAATTGTTTAAAGCGAGCCAAAAATTAATCTTGTATATATTTCAACTGTACATTATATGCACATTATGATGGTACCATCAGCATACCAGCGTACAAACTTTTTGATCTAATATACGTAAAATGAATCCGCACTCTATAGGATCCGCGGTTTAAAAATTTTAATTTTCAATTGTTTAAAGCGAGCCAAAAATTATTCTTTCATATATTTTAACATTACATTGACTGCACTTTATGATGGTACCATCAGCATACCAGCGTACAAACTTTTTGATGTAATATACGTAAAATGAATCCGCGCCGTGTGGGATCCGCGGTTTAAAAATTTTAATTTTCAATTGTTTAAAGCGAGCCAAAAATTATTCTTTCATATATTTTAACATTACATTGACTGCACTTCATGATGGTACCATCAGCATACCAGCGTACAAACTTTTTGATCTAATATACGTAAAATGAATCCGCGCCGTATGGGACCCGCGGTTTAAAAATTTTAATTTTCAATTATTTAAAGCGAGCCAAAAATTAATCTTGTATATATTTCAACTGTACATTATATGCACATTATAATGGTACCATCAGCATACAAGCGTACAAACTTTTTTACCTAATATACGTAAAATGAATCCGCGCTCTATAGGATCCGCGGTTTAAAAATTTTAATTTTCAATTGTTTAAAGCAAGCCAAAAATTATTCTTTCATATATTTTAACATTACAATGACTGCACTTTATGATGGTACCATCAGCATACCAGCGTACAAACTTTTTGATCTAATATACGTAAAATGAATCCGTGCCGTATGGGATCCGCGGTTTAAAAATTTTAATTTTCAATTGTTTAAAGCGAGCCAAAAATTAATCTTGTATATATTTCAACTGTACATTATATGCACATTATGATGGTACCATCAGCATACCAGCGTACAAACTTCTTGATCTAATATACGTAAAATGAATCCGCGCCGTATGGGATCCGCGGTTTAAAAATTTTAATTTTCAATTGTTGAAAGCGAGCCAAAAATTAATCTTGTATATATTTCAACTGTACATTATGTGCACATTATGATGGTACCATCAGCATACCAGCGTACAAACATTTTGATCTAAAATACCAAAAATGAATCCGCGCCGTATGGGATCCGCGGTTTAAAAATTTTAATTTTCAATTGTTCAAAGCGAGCCAAAAATTAATCTTGTATATATTTCAACTGTACATTACATGCACATTATGATGGTACCATCAGCATTCCAGCGTACAACCTTTTTTACCTAATATATGTAAAATGAATTGGCGCCGTATGGGATCCGGGGTTTAAAAATTTTACTTTTCAAATGTTTAAAGCGAGCCAAAAATTATACTTTCATATATTTTAACATTACATTGACTGCACATTATGATGGTACCATCAACATAACAGCGTACAAACTTTTTGTACTAATATACGTAAAATGAATCCGTGCCGTATGGGATCCGCGGTTTAAAAATTTTAATTTTCAATTGTTTAAAGCGAGCCAAAAATTAATCTTGTATATATTTCAACTGTACATTATATGCACATTATGATGGTACCATCAGCATACCAGCGTACAAACTTTTTGATCTAATATACGTAAAATGAATCCGTGCCGTATGGGATCCGCGGTTTAAAAATTTTAATTTTCAATTGTTTAAAGCGAGCCAAAAATTATTCTTTCATATATTTTAACATTACATTGACTGCACTTTATGATGGTACCATCAGCATACCAGCGTACAAACTTCTTGATCTAATATACGTAAAATGAATCCGCGCCGTATGGGATCCGCGGTATAAAAATTTTAATTTTCAATTGTTTAAAGCGAGCCAAAAATTAATCTTGTATATATTTCAACTGTACATTATATGCACATTATGATGGTACCATCAGCATACCAGCGTACAAACTTTTTGATCTAATATACGTAAAATGAATCCGCGCCGTATGGGATCCGCGGTTTAAAAATTTTTAATTTTCAATTGTTTAAAGCGAGCCAAAAATTATTCTTTCATATATTTTAACATTACGTTGACTGCACTTTATGATGGTACCATCAGCTTACCAGCGCACAAACTTTTTGATCTAATATACGTAAAATGAATCCGCGCCGTATGGGATCCGCGGTTTAAAAATTTTAATTTTCAATTGTTTAAAGCGAGCCAAAAATTAATCTTGTATATATTTCAACTGTACATTATATGCACATTATGATGGTACCATCAGCATACCAGCGTACAAACTTTTTGATCTAATATACGTAAAATGAATCCGCACTCTATAGGATCCGCGGTTTAAAAATTTTAATTTTCAATTGTTTAAAGCGAGCCAAAAATTATTCTTTCATATATTTTAACATTACATTGACTGCACTTTATGATGGTACCATCAGCATACCTGCGTACAAACTTCCTGATCTAATATACGTAAAATGAATCCGCGCCGTATGGGATCCGCGGTTTAAAAATTTTAATTTTCAATTGTTGAAAGCGAGCCAAAAATTAATCTTGTATATATTTCAACTGTACATTATATGCACATTATGATGGTACCATCAGCATACCAGCGTACAAACTTTTTGATCTAATATACGTAAAATGAATCCGTGCCGTATGGGATCCGCGGTTTAAAAATTTTAATTTTCAATTGTTTAAAGCGAGCCAAAATTTATTCTTTCATATATTTTAACATTACATTGACTGCACTTTATGATGGTACCATCAGCATACCAGCGTACAAACTTTTTGATCTAATATACGTAAAATGAATCCGCGCCGTGTGGGATCCGCGGTTTAAAAATTTTAATTTTCAATTGTTTAAAGCGAGCCAAAAATTATTCTTTCATATATTTTAACATTACATTGACTGCACTTTATGATGGTACCATCAGCATACCAGCGTACAAACTTCTTGATCTAATATACGTAAAATGAATCCGCGCCGTATGGGATCCGCGGTTTAAAAATTTTAATTTTCAATTGTTGAAAGCGAGCCAAAAATTAATCTTGTATATATTTCAACTGTACATTATATGCACATTATGATGGTACCATCAGCATACCAGCGTACAAACATTTTGATCTAAAATACCAAAAATGAATCCGCGCCGTATGGGATCCGCGGTTTAAAAATTTTAATTTTCAATTGTTCAAAGCGAGCCAAAAATTAATCTTGTATATATTTCAACTGTACATTACATGCACATTATGATGGTACCATCAGCATTCCAGCGTACAACCTTTTTTACCGAATATATGTAAAATGAATTGGCGCCGTATGGGATCCGGGGTTTAAAAATTTTACTTTTCAAATGTTTAAAGCGAGCCAAAAATTATACTTTCATATATTTTAACATTACATTGACTGCACATTATGATGGTACCATCAGCATAACAGCGTACAAACTTTTTGTACTAATATACGTAAAATGAATCCGTGCCGTATGGGATCCGCGGTTTAAAAATTTTAATTTTCAATTGTTTAAAGCGAGCCAAAAATTAATCTTGTATATATTTCAACTGTACATTATATGCACATTATGATGGTACCATCAGCATACCAGCGTACAAACTTTTTGATCTAATATACGTAAAATGAATCCGCACTCTATAGGATCCGCGGTTTAAAAATTTTAATTTTCAATTGTTTAAAGCGAGCCAAAATTATTCTTTCATATATTTTAACATTACATTGACTGCACTTTATGATGGTACCATCAGCATACCAGCGTACAAACTTTTTTACCTAATATACGTAAAATGAATCTGCGCCATATGGGATCCGCGGTTTAAAAATTTTAATATTCAATTGTTTAAAGCGAGCCAAAAATTATTCTTTCATATATTTTAACATTACATTGACTGCACTTTATGATGGTACCATCAGCATACCAGCGTACAAACTTTTTGATCTAATATACGTAAAATGAATCCGTGCCGTATGGGATCCGCGGTTTAAAAATTTTAATTTTCAATTGTTTAAAGCGAGCCAAAAATTAATCTTGTATATATTTCAACTGTACATTATATGCACATTATGATGGTACCATCAGCATACCAGCGTACAAACTTTTTGATCTAATATACGTAAAATGAATCCGTGCCGTATGGGATCCGCGGTTTAAAAATTTTAATTTTCAATTGTTTAAAGCGAGCCAAAAATTATTCTTTCATATATTTTAACATTACATTGACTGCACATTATGATGGTACCATCAGCATACCAGCGTACAAACTTCTTGATCTAATATACGTAAAATGAATCCGCGCCGTATGGGATCCGCGGTATAAAAATTTTAATTTTCAATTGTTTAAAGCGAGCCAAAAATTATTCTTTCATATATTTTAACATTACGTTGACTGCACTTTATGATGGTACCATCAGCTTACCAGCGCACAAACTTTTTGATCTAATATACGTAAAATGAATCCGCGCCGTATGGGATCCGCGGTTTAAAAATTTTAATTTTCAATTGTTTAAAGCGAGCCAAAAATTAATCTTGTATATATTTCAACTGTACATTATATGCACATTATGATGGTACCATCAGCATACCAGCGTACAAACTTTTTGATCTAATATACGTAAAATGAATCCGCACTCTATAGGATCCGCGGTTTAAAAATTTTAATTTTCAATTGTTTAAAGCGAGCCAAAAATTATTCTTTCATATATTTTAACATTACATTGACTGCACTTTATGATGGTACCATCAGCATACCTGCGTACAAACTTCTTGATCTAATATACGTAAAATGAATCCGCGCCGTAAGGGATCCGCGGTATAAAAATTTTAATTTTCAATTGTTTAAAGCGAGCCAAAAATTATTCTTTCATATATTTTAACATTACATTGACTGCACTTTATGATGGTACCATCAGCTTACCAGCGCACAAACTTTTTGATCTAATATACGTAAAATGAATCCGCGCCGTATGGGATCCGCGGTTTAAAAATTTTAATTTTCAATTGTTGAAAGCGAGCCAAAAATTAATCCTGTATATATTTCAACTGTACATTATATGCACATTATGATGGTACCATCAGCATACCAGCGTACAAAATTTTTACCTAATATACGTAAAATGAATCTGCGCCATATGGGATCCGCGGTTTAAAAATTTTTATATTCAATTGTTTAAAGCGAGCCAAAAATTATTCTTTCATATATTTTAACATTACATTGACTGCACTTTATGATGGTACCATCAGCATACCAGCGTACAAACTTTTTGATCTAATATACGTAAAATGAATCCGTGCCGTATGGGATCCGCGGTTTAAAAATTTTAAATTTCAATTGTTTAAAGCGAGCCAAAAATTAATCTTGTATATATTTCAACTGTACATTATATGCACATTATGATGGTACCATCAGCATTCCAGCGTACAACCTTTTTTACCTAATATATGTAAAATGAATTTGCGCCGTATGGGATCCGGGGTTTAAAAATTTTACTTTTCAAATGTTTAAAGCGAGCCAAAAATTATACTTTCATATATTTTAACATTACATTGACTGCACATTATGATGGTACCATCAGCATAACAGCGTACAAACTTTTTGTATTAATATACGTAAAATGAATCCGTGCCGTATGGGATCCGCGGTTTAAAAATTTTAATTTTCAATTGTTTAAAGCGAGCCAAAAATTAATCTTGTATATATTTCAACTGTACATTATATGCACATTATGATGGTACCATCAGCATACCAGCGTACAAACTTTTTGATCTAATATACGTAAAATGAATCCGCACTCTATAGGATCCGCGGTTTAAAAATTTTAATTTTCAATTGTTTAAAGCGAGCCAAAATTATTCTTTCATATATTTTAACATTACATTGACTGCACTTTATGATGGTACCATCAGCATACCAGCGTACAAACTTTTTTACCTAATATACGTAAAATGAATCTGCGCCATATGGGATCCGCGGTTTAAAAATTTTAATATTCAATTGTTTAAAGCGAGCCAAAAATTATTCTTTCATATATTTTAACATTACATTGACTGCACTTTATGATGGTACCATCAGCATACCAGCGTACAAACTTTTTGATCTAATATACGTAAAATGAATCCGTGCCGTATGGGATCCGCGGTTTAAAAATTTTAATTTTCAATTGTTTAAAACGAGCCAAAAATTAATCTTGTATATATTTCAACTGTACATTATATGCACATTATGATGGTACCATCAGCATACCAGCGTACAAACTTTTTGATCTAATATACGTAAAATAAATCCGCACTCTATAGGATCCGCGGTTTAAAAATTTTAATTTTCAATTGTTTAAAGCGAGCCAAAATTATTCTTTCATATATTTTAACATTACATTGACTGCACTTTATGATGGTACCATCAGCATACCTGCGTACAAACTTCTTGATCTAATATACGTAAAATGAATCCGCGCCGTATGGGATCCGCGGTTTAAAAATTTTAATTTTCAATTGTTGAAAGCGAGCCAAAAATTAATCTTGTATATATTTCAATTGTACATTATATGCACATTAAGATGGTACCATCAGCATACCAGCGTACAAACTTTTTTACCTAATATACGTAAAATGAATCTGCGCCATATGGGATCCGCGGCTTAAAAATTTTAATTTTCAATTGTTGAAAGCGAGCCAAAAATTAATCTTGTATATATTTCAACTGTACATTATATGCACATTATGATGGTACCATCAGCATACCAGCGTACAAACATTTTGATCTAAAATACCAAAAATGAATCCGCGCCGTATGGGATCCGCGGTTTAAAAATTTTAATTTTCAATTGTTTAAAGCGAGCCAAAAATTATTCTTTCATATATTTTAACATTACATTGACTGCACTTTATGATGGTACCATCAGCATACCAGCGTACAAACTTTTTGATCTAATATACGTAAAATGAATCCGCGCCGTGTGGGATCCGCGGTTTAAAAATTTTAATTTTCAATTGTTTAAAGCGAGCCAAAAATTATTCTTTCATATATTTTAACATTACATTGACTGCACTTTATGATGGTACCATCAGCATACCAGCGTACAAACTTTTTGATCTAATATACGTAAAATGAATCCGCGCCGTGTGGGATCCGCGGTTTAAAAATTTTAATTTTCAATTGTTTAAAGCGAGCCAAAAATTATTCTTTCATATATTTTAACATTACATTGACTGCACTTTATGATGGTACCATCAGCATACCAGCGTACAAACTTTTTGATCTAATATACGTAAAATGAATCCGCGCCGTGTGGGATCCGCGGTTTAAAAATTTTAATTTTCAATTGTTTAAAGCGAGCCAAAAATTATTCTTTCATATATTTTAACATTACATTGACTGCACTTTATGATGGTACCATCAGCATACCAGCGTACAAACTTTTTTACCTAATATACGTAAAATGAATCTGCGCCATATGGGATCCGCGGTTTAAAAATTTTAATATTCAATTGTTTAAAGCGAGCCAAAAATTATTCTTTCATATATTTTAACATTACATTGACTGCACTTTATGATGGTACCATCAGCATACCAGCGTACAAACTTTTTGATCTAATATACGTAAAATGAATCCGTGCCGTATGGGATCCGCGGTTTAAAAATTTTAATTTTCAATTGTTTAAAGCGAGCCAAAAATTAATCTTGTATATATTTCAACTGTACATTATATGCACATTATGATGGTACCATCAGCATACCAGCGTACAAACTTTTTGATCTAATATACGTAAAATGAATCCGCACTCTATAGGATCCGCGGTTTAAAAATTTTAATTTTCAATTGTTTAAAGCGAGCCAAAATTATTCTTTCATATAGTTTAACATTACATTGACTGCACTTTATGATGGTACCATCAGCATACCAGCGTACAAACTTTTTTACCTAATATACGTAAAATGAATCTGCGCCATATGGGATCCGCGGTTTAAAAATTTTAATATTCAATTGTTTAAAGCGAGCCAAAAATTATTCTTTCATATATTTTAACATTACATTGACTGCACTTTATGATGGTACCATCAGCATACCAGCGTACAAACTTTTTGATCTGATATACGTAAAATGAATCCGTGCCGTATGGGATCCGCGGTTTAAAAATTTTAATTTTCAATTGTTTAAAGCGAGCCAAAAATTAATCTTGTATATATTTCAACTGTACATTATATGCACATTATGATGGTACCATCAGCATACCAGCGTACAAACTTTTTGATCTAATATACGTAAAATGAATCCGTGCCCTATGGGATCCGCGGTTTAAAAATTTTAATTTTCAATTGTTTAAAGCGAGCCAAAAATTATTCTTTCATATATTTTAACATTACATTGACTGCACTTTATGATGGTACCATCAGCATACCAGCGTACAAACTTCTTGATCTAATATACGTAAAATGAATCCGCGCCGTATGGGATCCGCGGTTTAAAAATTTTAATTTTCAATTGTTGAAAGCGAGCCAAAAATTAATCTTGTATATATTTCAACTGTACATTATATGCACATTATGATGGTACCATCAGCATACCAGCGTACAAACATTTTGATCTAAAATACGTAAAATAAATCCGCGCCGTATGGGATCCGCGGTTTAAAAATTTTAATTTTCAATTGTTTAAAGCGAGCCAAAAATTAATCTTGTATATATTTCAACTGTACATTACATGCACATTATGATGGTACCATCAGCATTCCAGCGTACAACCTTTTTTACCTAATATATGTAAAATGAATTGGCGCCGTATGGGATCCGGGGTTTAAAAATTTTAATTTTCAAATGTTTAAAGCGAGCCAAAAATTATACTTTCATATATTTTAACATTACATTGACTGCACATTATGATGGTACCATCAGCATAACAGCGTACAAACTTTTTGTACTAATATACGTAAAATGAATCCGTGCCGTATGGGATCCGCGGTTTAAAAATTTTAATTTTCAATTGTTTAAAGCGAGCCAAAAATTAATCTTGTATATATTTCAACTGTACATTATATGCACATTATAATGGTACCATCAGCATACCAGCGTACAAACTTTTTGATCTAATATACGTAAAATGAATCCGCACTCTATAGGATCCGCGGTTTAAAAATTTTAATTTTCAATTGTTTAAAGCGAGCCAAAATTATTCTTTCATATAGTTTAACATTACATTGACTGCACTTTATGATGGTACCATCAGCATACCTGCGTACAAACTTCTTGATCTAATATACGTAAAATGAATCCGCGCCGTATGGGATCCGCGGTTTAAAAATTTTAATTTTCAATTGTTGAAAGCGAGCCAAAAATTAATCTTGTATATATTTCAATTGTACATTATATGCACATTAAGATGGTACCATCAGCATACCAGCGTACAAACTTTTTTACCTAATATACGTAAAATGAATCTGCGCCATATGGGATCCGCGGTTTAAAAATTTTAATATTCAATTGTTTAAAGCGAGCCAAAAATTATTCTTTCATATATTTTAACATTACATTGACTGCACTTTATGATGGTACCATCAGCATACCAGCGTACAAACTTTTTGATCTAATATACGTAAAATGAATCCGTGCCGTATGGGATCCGCGGTTTAAAAATTTTAATTTTCAATTGTTTAAAGCGAGCCAAAAATTAATCTTGTATATATTTCAACTGTACATTATATGCACATTATGATGGTACCATCAGCATACCAGCGTACAAACTTTTTGATCTAATATACGTAAAATGAATCCGCACTCTATAGGATCCGCGGTTTAAAAATTTTAATTTTCAATTGTTTAAAGCGAGCCAAAAATTATTCTTTCATATATTTTAACATTACATTAACTGCACTTTATGATGGTACCATCAGCTTACCAGCGTACAAACTTTTTGATCTAATATACGTAAAATGAATCCGCGCCGTATGGGATCCGCGGTTTAAAAATTTTAATATTCAATTGTTTAAAGCGAGCCAAAAATTATTCTTTCATATATTTTAACATTACATTGACTGCACTTTATGATGGTACCATCAGTATACCAGCGTACAAACTTCTTGATCTAATATACGTAAAATGAATCCGCGCCGTATGGGATCCGCGGTTTAAAAATTTTAATTTTCAATTGTTTAAAGCGAGCCAAAAATTATTCTTTCATATATTTTAACATTACATTGACTGCACTTTATGATGGTACCATCAGCATACCAGCGTACAAACTTTTTGATCTAATATACGTAAAATGAATCCGCGCGGCATGGGATCCGCGGTTTAAAAATTTTAATTTTCAATTGTTTAAAGCGAGCCAAAAATTATTCTTTCATATATTTTAACATTACATTGACTGCACTTTATGATGGTACCATCAGCATACCAGCGTACAAACTTCTTGATCTAATATACGTAAAATGAATCCGCGCCGTATGGGATCCGCGGTTTAAAAATTTTAATTTTCAATTGTTTAAAGCGAGCCAAAAATTATTCTTTCATATATTTTAACATTACATTGACTGCACTTTATGATGGTACCATCAGCATACCAGCGTACAAACTTTTTGATCTAATATACGTAAAATGAATCCGCGCCGCATGGGATCCGCGGTTTAAAAATTTTAATTTTCAATTGTTTAAAGCGAGCCAAAAATTATTCTTTCGTACAAACTTTTCGATCTAACAAGCGCGCGCCATTTATTGATTTGATTGAAAAATATTGATATTTATATATAACGTTTGTTTTAACTTGATTAATATTTTTTGACAGAAATCATCTGATTAAAGCGTTAATTTGCTAAATACATTTTAAAATAAAAATATGTTACAAAATAATAAAATAATAATATTTTACAGAAAGTATTTTCTTTTAGTATTTGTTTTAAAATTTAAGACTTTGAAGAGACTTTTAAAACACGTCTAAAGAAATATGGTTGCAAGAATATGTTTTACGTCTTACACAGGCCTTAATTTTCGCAAGAAACGATTAAACTTTGAATTCAAAAAGTAAGGTTTGTGTAAGTCGTAGATCATTTTCTGAGGACTCATTTTGTTTGTCTTGAAGAAATCTTTAAAAGATCGTTAAATGTTCGTCTTGTAGAGATCTTTAAAAGAACGTTTAAACTTGAAAAGATTAAGGCCTCTATAAAGCCCAGAACATTTTCTGTCGGCTCATTTTGTAGGTCTTGAAGAAATCTTTTAAAGATCTCTTCTATAAAGCTTAGAACAGAAAATGTTCTATTAGGCTTTATAGAGGCCTTAATCTTTTCAAGTTTAAACGTTTATCGGGCAAATTCAGCAAACTATAAAATTAAAATAGCAATATGTTGTGAATAATATGTTGTAATACCTTATCCTCGATTAATATTTTTGTTACAGAAATCAGCTGATTAAAACGTTAATTTGCTAATTAATTTTTAAAATAAATATATATATTATAACATTTAAAATAATAATGTTTAAATAATGTATATTATAATTCCTTAAACTCGATTAATATTTATGACAGCTATCAGCTGATTTCTGTCAAAAAATATTAATCGCAGATAAAGCATTATAACATATTATTTATAAAATTATTATTTTAATTTTTATAACATAATTTTATTTTAAAATTTAATTAGCACTGTAATGCTTTAATCATCTGATTTCTGCCAAAAAATATTAATCAAGTTTAAACAAACTTTATACAAAAACATCATTTTTTTTTATATAAAATCGATGAATGGCGTAGCGCGCGCTTGTTGTTCTAGTTTTTTGAAAAAGACATATTAAGTCGATTCTCGCAAGTATTGTTGCCTCTTTTCCGCGAAAATATTAATCAAGTTTAAAGTATTATAACATATTATTTAAATATATTATTATTTTATTTAATTTTATTTTGGACTAACTGTCAAACAGCTAACTGCTAACCCTCGCGATGACAGCCTTTCGATGCTACGAATATAACACACAACGCAAATCGACAGAGAGCTAATCAGCATTGCGGAAAAGAGGCAACAATACACTTCGAGACTTTCGAGATGACTTCGATACATTCGAGTGGACTGCGATACATTCGAGAATCGACTTAACATGCCTTTTTTAAAGAAAGGATTATTTAAAACATATTATTATTTTATTTAATTTTATTTTGAACTAACTGTCAAACTAACTGCTAACCCTTTTGCGATGAGACAACCTCTCAATGCTATGTATATAACGTATAACGCAAATCGATGCAGCTAATCAACATCGCGAAAAAGAGGCAACAATACTTGCGAAAAACGACTCAACATGCCTTTTTGGAAAGGGACTAGAAAGACACAAGCGCGATTCCTCAATTTTATGTTTAAGATAATGATACAGAAATCAGCTGATCACTGTCAAAAAATATTAATCGAGTTTAAAGTACTCTAACATTTTATTTAAAATATACTATTATTTTAATTTTTATAACATAATATTATTTTAAAATTTAATTAGCAAATTAACGCTTTAATCAGCTGATGTACATAAAAAAATATTAATAAAGCGTTAATTTGCTAATTAAATTTTAAAATATAATAATATGTTAAAAATATATAAATAGTAATATGTTGTAAAGAATACGTTATAATACTTTATGCTTAATTAATATTTTTTGACTGAAATCAGCTGATAACTGTGAAAAAATATTAACCGAGTTTAAAGTAGCTAATTTCTATCAAAATATATTAATACATCTTTCCGTCAATAAAATCGTAATTAGTCTTAATATTTATGATTATCTCAATTATCAAAAGATTCTTGTAGAAAATTCTATTTTTTTTTGTTCGCATTTTCTGTTTTAGATTTAAATACTAAATTTTTATGCGTTGCCTAATTAATTAATATATATATATATATATTTTATTATGCATTGATGGCAATAAAAATATGTGAATTAATTATGCAATGCATAAAAATTCATTGTTTAAATCTTTAACAGAGAACAAAGAAATAGAATTTTCTACAAGAATCCTTCGATCAAAACATCTGTTGCTCTTTCTATCTAAGCTCTTCTATTAGATTCTCTCTCTCTCTCTCTCTCGCGTGTCTGTACATATCCACCACCCTGCACGCCTCGCGCGAGACTGACCGCAAGACTCTGAGCAGCGATATCGCCAAGCGCAGCCTATACGTCCGTCACGCTGCGCGTCTCGCGCGAGACTGATTTTCGAGACATTGCAATTGCGAGACTGACGATCAGTCTCGCACGAGCATGGCGGACGTATAGACTGCGCTTGGCGATACCGCTGCTCAGAGTTCTGCGGTCAGTCTCGCACGAGACGTGCGGTATGGTGGACGTGTACAGATGCGCGAATCTAATAGAAGCGCAGATATTTTGATCGAAAGATTCTTGTAGAAAATTCTGTTTTTTTGTTCTCTGTTAAAGATTTAAACAATAAATTTTTATGCATTGCATAATTAATTCACATATTATTATGCATGCATTGCAATCAACGCATAAAAAGATATATTAATTAATTATTAATTAACTATGCAATGCAATACAAATTTTGTATTTATATCTCTAACAGAAAGTGCGAACAAATAAATAGAATTTTCTACTAGAATCCTTTGATAATAGGGATAATTACAACATCGAGACTAATTACGATTTTATTGACGAAAAGATGTATTAATATTTTTTGATAGAAATTAGCTACTTTAAACTTGGTTAATATTTTTGACAGTTATCAGCTGACTTCTGTCAAAAAATATTAATCAAGGATAAAGCATTATAATATATTATTTACAACATATTACTATTTTAATTCTTATAACATGTTATTACTTTGAAATTTAATTAGCAAATTAACGCTTTAATAATATTTTTTGACATACATCAGCTGATTAAGGCGTTAATTTGCTAATTACATTTGAAAATAATAATATGTTATAAAATTTAAAATAATATATGTTTTACATAATATGTTATAATACTTTAAACGATTTATATTTTTGACTGTTATCAGCTGATTCCTGAACGCGTTAGGCGCGCGCTACTCTTCTATTTTGTATCTACAAAAATGATATTAAAAAAAAAATAATATAAAGTGTGTTTATACTAGATTAATTAGCTGATTAAAGCGTCAATTTGTTAATTAAATTTTTAAATAATAATATGTTATAAAAATTAAAATAATAATATATTTTAAATAATATGTTATGGTACTTTAAATTTGATTAATATTTTTTGATAGTTATAAGCTGATTCTTTCAAAAAATATTTTTTTAAGAATATCATTCTTTTTAATATAAATCCGAAGAATTGCGCGCGCGTAACGCACGCTCGTGTTGTTTTAGTAAAGTAAAAAATTGGTTAACAAAATATGCTGTGGTATTATTTAAGTAGGTTGGCAAAACTGGCTAACTGGTTTTATGATTTATGTTTCTATGATTGATAATACTGATGGTAGACAGACTTGCACGCCTCTCGTGTCTAGATTGTATGTTTATGTGCAAATATTAGAATAAGTGTTTGTACCAGAATTCTGTTTGTTAAAGCCTTGAATAAAGAAGGTAAACATTACTACATATGCTAATAACTATAACTATAAGTAAAAGTATATTTTCTCTATTAATATATTACTAATAACTTGGCGTAATATATTATAATAGGTAAAGACAACAAGATATACCAACCGATAGATGACAACAATATTCAGTTTATTTATAAAAAAAAGTTGTATATGTTTCACTTTGTATAAACTACACGAGATTCTTCAATAGATACATTAAAATCGTAGAAGTGCCTGTTCGGTTTCTGTAAATTATCACAATTTTTTTATATTAAAAAATTCATTGATCTCATCTTTGGAAATATATCTGGTTACAGTTCCTGGAAAACTATCTGTAACCGGAAGGAGGTTAAATTGCATCTAGAAATAATCGTCGCAAGAAAACGAAAAGAATTAATCTTGCATTAGTTCAATAGGAAGATAAGCGATAACTTATCAAACTTTCGAGTAGCGTTCGAGAAAACAAAAGAAAAGCAAATAGCTAGAAACACAGTAATAAATAGTGATAATTTGTAATATATGATCCGTTTGATAATAGAAATAGTAATGAAATATTACTTTTCGGAAAAATAATGCAACTTTTTTTTATATGGTACCGTGCACTATGAGAACAATAGTTTGAAGTGCAGTTACGAATCGTCAACTGTTATTGTAACATTTGTGAAAGTATTGTTGTAAATGTGTTATCGCGCAGATTGTATTGTAAGTGATAACTTGTGAAGCTTTCGCGAATGGCGTTTCAAGGAAACGGAAGATGAATAATAAACAGTTAGAATTACGCTAATAGATAATGACAATTTATGATACATGGAAAAGAAAGGTACTGAAGAAAGCATTAAACTCTAAGCTACTTGGTAGCATCGCGGCTCCTGTACATAGGCAAAACTGTTGACATGTGCTAGAAAGAATTCTTTTTTTACGTATTGGTGACGCGACGGTTCAGTGATGGCTGAAAATGTTTTCTCGAAGGCTCTATAAATTGTTAAAAAAAATAGTCTTTCTTTCTTAATTATAATAATATTAATAGAAAATTATTTTTTACTGAAAAATTTAATTGAGATGCACAAATAGAGATATAGTTTTCATAGCTCATATAGATATCTTTGTAATTGTACGTTATTACTATTAAATGCAAATCTAAGCGCGAAGGTGGAAAAACAGGCTTGCCTCGGCCTTTGTTACGACGTTGGTAGATAATAACGTATCGCTCAAGCTCAAGGTCGCCTGCAATCGTTCGCAGTAGACAGCGCATTTATAAGACTAATTTCCGCGCGAATTCTCAATGCGATCGTCAGTTCAATACTTAGTGCCGCGTTACGTTCTTCAAAACACGCGAGGTCATCAACTTTGTCGAACGACGAGACGCGAAATTATTCGAAAAAGTCATTTCGACTAATTTCGAATAATTAGAAGCATTTAAAATAACTTGGACGCATTTGATTATATGGTGATATCGGAACTATTTGTAAGTTCACGACAAACTCGGGAATTACGTAAAGTGTTAGATAGCGAAGAATATTTTCTTGTTGCGTAATATTTTCGAGCGAAAATCTCTGTCTGAAGGCTCGCGGAATATCAAGTTTAAGTCTCTAAGTTTGTCAAAGAGTAACATCAAGAAGTAAAGGAATAATTCTATAGTTTCAAAAATTCGAGCAATTGTTCAATCGGTGATTCGAGAAAAAGTGCTGTTTGTATTAATCGCTACGACGCAGCATTGGCTGCGAATAATTGTTGCAGGATGAGAGAATTGTGGGTGATCATATTCATTTTGACGGTCGCGGCTGTCCGTTCGCCGGCGGAGGGAAAGATATGCACAAATTGTGAGGTGGTGAAGGATCTGCAACGAGCAAAAATTAGTAGGAGCTTCTTCAGCAATTGGATCTGCCTGATGAAAAGCGAAAGTGGGATGAATACGACGCTAATGACTGGTCCAAAGACAGCATCCAGCTATTCCTTCGGTATCCTCCAGATCAGCAGCGCCAAATGGTGCACGAGAGGACGTAAAGGTGGCATCTGTAATAATCGTTGCGAGGACTTTCTTAATGACGACATACAGGACGACATCGCGTGCGGGATGAAGATCTTCAATCAGAATGGATTTCAAGCATGGGACGGATGGTCGAAGAAGTGCAAAAATAATCTGAACAATCTGCCCAACATCGCAAACTGCAAACGAAGAAGAAGGATGGCGGTTCCAGTCGAAGTCCAATCGACTCTTTGAAGATTTCCTGGAAGAATTTTTGATACACTGACTACACAAAGCTGGATTTTACTCTAAATCGAGAATTTCATTGTATCCTATGCTAAAATATATCAATTAATATAATTTCTTACACCGAAATTGAATTAAAGTTTATACGTGCGTAAATGCGATTTCAATATTATTTTTCATTAATCGACCTCTTATTTTGATGTCGTCAGTAATGGCACGTCTTCGTACAATGCATTGTGCGAACAAAACGTATGTGCTTTATAAATATGAATATAATCCGATTGGATCTGTGCCAGTTATGACGCAAAAGTTCACGTGGTCGTGCTTAAATTCACTCTTGCATGCGACTTGGCAGCCGGCGACACGCGAAATACAAAATAGTTTCAAAATTCTGGTTACTAGAATCACAAAACCAGACGTGACGAGATTTTCCCGATGTCTTCCCGATTTCATCTCTTTTTTTTTATATATATGACGTTTTGAAAAATTATCTCGCAAATTCGCGCGTCATAAAATTCAAAAATAAAAGAGACGAACTTTGTAAAACATCAATTATATTTGTCTATGTATTGTAAGAAATAGGCCTTTAAGAATTTTTCTACAGGAAGGAATATCACTATAGCAAATAATTTTGTGGCCATAAAAAAACTGAATAATGTAAATGTTAGATCAAGTCTTAAATAACAACGTAATACGAAATGTCTGAAAGATAAATTAAGAGATTGCAGAGACATTAAAAGAAAAAGCATTTTAATTTTTAGATATTTTTAGGATACTTTATGTAAATATTTTTTATACATTTTTTGTTTTTTGTTATTTGAGAATCTATTTAATAAATTTTGATATCTTATATATAATATTATAATAATATCTTATATATAATATTTAACTTGTGTTAATAACATGTGTTTGTAACATTTAATAAATATATTATATAAAGTTAATTATATTTTAACGTATAATAAAATAAGAGACAGTTATCATTGATTGACTGTTCATTATCCTGTAAACTGTTTATGAAAGATAATTTGCATTTTTTTATATAAATATTTTTCGGAGGTTTACAATTTTTAAAAAACATTTCGATGTAAAGTATTATAAAAGTCATATAGATCATTAAAAATTAACTTAAAAGTATTAAATTAATGCTTGAAATAATGCTGAATTTTTGCAAAAAAGTCGTTTATTTATTATGTAAATTTGCAGCAAGTACAATTGAGCAAACATGAAAAATGATTCTGATAATTTTGATATCACTTCGCACGGTAAAATTCTCAAACGATTAATCAACCCAACAATTGTATCAACAAACGAATTCTATGAATACAATTGGGATATCATCATAACATTTACTACTTATAGATTTGAGTTTCGGAGAAGTGGTATCAAGGCTAAAGATATGAAGATCGATGAATAATTCTTATATTTACGTAATATATGTTATGTTTCTTTAATTAGTATTCTTTTCTCCAAATTGAATATCAAGGTCAGTGACAGATTTTAATTTCTCGACTAGTCGTGCAGAATCGATGTACGTCCGTGTCCGTGTCTTATATTTCAATATCTTATTATTTATATGTATATGCGAAATAAATTTAATATTTTACGATAATTATACATATTGATATATATGTATACATATATATCAAGTATTTTTATTCGTAAAATAAGTGAGGTAAGTAAAATGATGATAAAACAAATAGTTTTACCAAACAATAATTTCGATAAAAGCAATGAAAATTAAGCGTCAAAATATATCTAATAAACTATATTGCACTTTAAAGCGTATTACATACTAGGAAAATTGCGATTATCACTGAAAGAGAATAAATTTTCTTTAACCGGAATCTCTCTCTTCGCGGAATTTCTCTTTCTGTCTTGAAAATCGATTGAATCAGCTATGTCTAGATTTATACTTACGATGCATTAGGAAGAGATGGCGAACACGTGATTAATTGCATAACGGAGCGTTTGCTCCAAAGTGAAAGATACCAAGTCGATCATCTATCGCCTGACACCCTCCGCGGAATTTCAATGAAATCAGATTATTTTATTCGAGCCTGGAATTTTTCGAAAACTCTCTTTCGATCGTGCTGATGTCTTCGCGACCGTCACGGCTTTTCAATGCGCTGCTTTCCGGGAAAATTTCAACGAAGGCACGAATTTACGAGGGTCGACCCGAGTCTATCTCTTTAGGCCAGATCGCTTGCAATGTTCGCTAACGGAACTTACTCGGTGTACTTGGCTGGCTTGAGCTATGCGAGGATACACGTAAGCGCATTTTATCGTAGCCCCCGGCTGGAGTGCATGCACCTTTCACTAGCGGAAGTGAGCACAGCTGAGAGGCAGACGCGTGAGAGCGACCCAGGTCATCACTCATTCGTTACGGACGACCGCTCCGTGCGAGCCAAGAGGCATCGCGAAACGCGTACGTTTCAATTGTCGATGGATCGTTAATTGGCAAGAGCGATCATTGCCGATTCACCCTTCGCCGAGAACCTTTTCGCAACCTGTTCTAACGAAACGATGCAAGAATAATCTAATTGTACCATACAATACGATTTGTCTTCTTAATTTTCTCGACTTCAAAGAGATTTGTCGTCCTTCCTCTTCTTTACAGCGACACAATCGATGAAATTACCCATTATCATCGTATCGGCAATGATGATCATCATCATCATCGATCGACGTTGGTCATCTATCTCCTTCGCGGAAAAATATTCATCAGCAACGCGATTGAGGAAGATGCTGCTCGTGCGCTCTTTTACGAATAAACGCATGATCTCTGGTATCATCGCGCGGCGATTAATCATGTCATGTCAGCGAGATGTGTGAAGTAAACGAACAACGCGCGAAGACACGTTGCGCTTTCTCAGCGATTTATGATTGCGCAATTTCGCGAGGATGGTACACAAACATACACGCACATAGTAACGAGTCTCCCAGCGGTTTCGGTGTTCGTCGATCGTGTCTCTCTGCGAAAGGAAGGCAGTTAATAGCGAAAAAAAAAAACATTTACCATCGCCGATTTATACAGAGGAATAAAATTATACGGGAAGTAAATCTATAAACTCTCTTGTACGAAGCCGCCGTGCGTAACATCGCCACGCAACCTTTCCTCCCTCCCTCCCGCCTTCCTTCTTTGCTATTATCTCCGACTTTCTTTCGATATCGACCTTTTTTAATGATTACTAACGATCTTTTTCTCATCACTTCGCGGATATGAAATTTTGATTAAATCGCCCAGTAATTTCGATTAGTTGAAATTTCGCAGACACACGAGAAGATGCAATGATTGTAATAATGCTGTAATAATCGAAGAATTAAATATAAATAGATGCAACAAATCTATTTCTCAGAAAAGTGATTCCAACAACTTCAATTTCCATTACTTTACGCTTTAAGAACATTTCCGCGAGTTCTGTTTGAAAGTGATAATTACAGCATTTTAATCATAGAATTTGAAACATAGATAAACTCCTTTTTCTACATTTTCGAGGCTATTTTAATTTTTAATTTTATTAAGGAATCTGGAAAATAATGAACCGTCTTTGCGTAGAGGAAGAAGCGACAAGGTTTCCATTCCGCAAAAACCATCCGGAGTTTCGTAATTCAGCTGCGATCAGAAATCGTGCAAGTTATATGTTATTTCCTCGAAGTGACGCGTTTACGACGATCGAATTTGTATGGTGAACGTGACCGAGACGGTGAAAGGTTTCATCCTCCATATAATCGAGGAATAATGATATTCAAAGATGGAAATTGAGCTTCATCTACTCGCTTAATGGTCTTATCTGCGACCACCATCGGCAGGGATTTGTGATTATCCGGCTCTCGTATATCCAGACAAGAATCTTTACACGTGACCCATGTGTGTGCGCATGTGTACGAACATTGAGATCCATGGAGAACCTAGACCCGCTAGGATGATCTCCTTCTCCCAGAAGTAAAACTAAGTTTATACCGCTCGTTTTAATGGCCAGCAGAGCCGCGTTTGCGCTGCAACTGAATAATGCATCGGTTGCATAACGGCAAGCTATGGAGTCGATAACATACAGAATAATGCGGATCTCTTGCGAATAAATCAAGTTGTTCAATTAATATTCAAATCTACGTTTACAATCTTGCAAACGACAATATGTAAGTCTTGCAAATAGTCGACGATTTAGGTGTATTTGATATCGTTTAAATCTTTATATTGCCGTGTCATAACGCAAGTCTTATTCAATTAGATAGAAATGTAAGTTCCAAATAAAAATAAGTATACAACGGTAATTAAATTTTTCAAACAACAATACTATGAAGTTAATGTATAATTACAAAAGAATATTTATATATTTATAATCATCAGAAAAGCACCTAACCCGATAGCAAATGCTACTTAAAGCTACAACGCGGAAAGGAGGAAGTGACGGATCGATCGTTCGACACTGCAGGATGAGAGAATCTCGTCGATCGCGGGTCTCGGTGAAACTCGAACCGTGGCTCGGGATTGCACACTCGAGGAAAGCGAGACCCGATAAAGTGCAATGAGCGGGATGAGCGAGGAAGTCCGTAATTGTGCGATCGCTCTTTGTTAGGTGCAGGTCGGAATCACCGGACGATCGAGACAGACGGAAAGAAGTCACGAGCGCCAAGAGTCACGCAAGTGAAAATGAGGAGAGTTCTCTTTAACGAAGACACTCTCCTCGCTAAGAAAAACTCGACACGCGACAAATTCTCGATTCTAGGTCATCTGTTCGCACAGCGAGTGTTCCTTCCTCGATCGAAAGTAACTCGAACTTTAGTTCTTTCGATCGGAGATCAAGGTGATCTCTCGCCTTGTGCGTATGTCGAAAGTTTTTCGGCCCCGGAGACTTTGGAGAAACTAACTATAAGATCATGTGTTTCTCGCGGGGATTATAGTTTAGAAATACCGGCAGACGACACACGATGTTATTACGTTGCTATCAAGCAATTGCTCAATCGTTAAGTAAACCTCTCGCATCTAGAACCTACAAGTTGACGTAACGAAAATCACCGGTCAGCTGATTTGATTTCACGTCGTTAAACGACGATTACGGAAAATCTCACAAGACATCCCGTTTCTACATATCGGATGCGTGAATAAAAATCTGTAAAATCTCTCCATCTTTCGTAATCGTCTTTTCTCGTAGAAAATCGAAAATTATGGATACGGACAAATTAATTGCTAGAGAAGGATAATAAATTTTACACCGACGATAGGAATGTAAAGATGATAAAGGCGACTCTATGTATAACATTCAAGTAATCGAAAGAACGATTAAGTGATTAGGGCTTTTATATGTATATATTAAAATGAAATATCTCCTTTTTCTCTCTCACGTAAAAACGCAAAATAAAATTTCACATAAATCAACATCGTCTCTATGTTTCATAATATAACGCTAAGGTATAATGATCGATTACGATATCCGGTATACAGCTTGCTCAACAAGTAGTAAGGCCCACACGTTTATTATTATTACGACGACGATACAAACAAACCGGAAGCGTTTCGCTACTTTTCATTTACCACAGTGATAATTACTCTAATTATCTAAGAGAGATATATTCACGAGGCGCTCTTCTAGAACTCTATTCTGATTGTAGTGGTATCACCCAGCCGAACATCCGCAATCGCGTTTGTATCTTGCGAACCAACGATTCATCGTGCTGCGAGTATTCGAAGCGTGCATTACGTTGCTATTTTGAATAGAATCTCCATGACGGAAAGATTCCCACATCGCGTTGATTATTACTTCTTAAGGATGTTAATCACGCGCACTTTCTCCGACACATAATATTAGAAGACAAGTTAAAAAGAATAAAAATTGTTTCATCATCGAAAGAGCTGTCGTTGATAGTTTCTTTTGAGATTTAAATGGATAATAATTATTAAATTTGGAGAGAAATTGATATTTATCTATTTATTTATAATAATATTAAATTTTGAAATGAATATTTTTCTATAGAGATTAGAATTCAAAGGGTTTTGATAAATTCAATTTATAAAGATTTAATAAATTCGAAGCATCATTAGAATAAAAATTTCGTCAACACTCTAAATGTATAAAAAAAAAAGAAATCACCAGCTTAAGTATAATATTTGAATGTTAAAAGTTTCAAAGTTTTAGCTTGAATCTTTATGTTTATTCCTATACGTATTTATAAGACGAGCGACGAATGTAAATTTCGACACAATTTTGGCAGTCTATTTCGGAAATGAATAGCAAATAGGACACGTCGGAATCATTCCGCATTGGAATTCGAAAAGTTTCACTGAATATTTATTAGCCCCAACGAGACAAGATGTTGGCGATTAAGTTGTGTCGCTATTCTTCTTATTCACGCTGAATTTCATGATTAATGTTTTTTATGTCACGCGATCGATTCAAAAGAGTTTCTATTGAGAATCGATTATTGTGTACATAAATCTTTAAATACGAGAAAATACCGAAGTCTTATTATAATTATAATTTTAGCGTATTTTATACGCAATGTTACGTTAAACAAATTACGTGAATAAAATTTCTGAATAAAAAATACATATACTATTCTACGTTTTTTGAATTGAATCCTCATTGCATGCGGGTAGATGATGCATTTTGCTGAAAAGTGACGTTTTCCACGCACGTTCAAAGAAAAAAAAACGGTAGGAACATGGTACGCATAATAAAGTGTCTGTTGCGCGTTGGAGTTTTGTAACGTTATGGACATTGTAATTCCCACAATCTGGATTATCTGTTACACGGAGAGGGAGCATCCTCACTTGTGCAAGAGAGTCCAGTTAAACGCAGACCTGCTCCGTTTCCCGTGAGCAATTTTGCGTAATCATACAGAGTACCTGACAACTCGAACGCTGCTAACGACGTTGCATTCTAATAAACGGGGTTGCTACAGATTCGTATATTATCTCAAGAAAAGAGTATTATTCTGCGGAAATTTATACATGTCGGGGAAAATAAATTGTAAAACTCTAGGAAGCCCGAGGACAAAAAGTTAAGTAATGATGTAATAAAATGTAATAAAAGAGAAAGAACAAAATATCGCGACGCATATTTAATTTGCAGTAATATTACTACATTATAATTTTTCCAAGATTAATTTTTGTATGTGAAAATATTTTTTTCCTCTCTTCTCGTATAGCATTTTCATTTAATATTCATATAAATATATATTCGCGAGTGTCACAAAGGTTTGAAAAACCGAAAGAAGGAAACACCACGAGTTAATGCAATAAAGAGCATTCATGTCGGAAGCACCATCAATTACGTAAAGTACGGTGTAAAATTACGTCAGAATAATTCGAAGCGGAAGGTAGTTAATTTTACTAGCGACACTAATTGTCGGAAAAAGAAAGAAATATTTGGCCGGAAAATCCGCGCTCGCGCTTCGCATCTCGCGACTGAATCACGCCGGAGAAAGGTGGATTATCCAACAGAGTTCGCGCGCACAAATATGTAGTTTGCCCAGCGCAAGCACATTCGCGTTAGAATGCTAATGCGACAAGTGTCGCATACGACGCCTCGTGATGGAATAATTTCCACGCGCCTTATAATTTCGACTATAAATTAAGACCTGAATATTTGCAACTCAGCATGGAAAAAAATATTAGTTTCCATAGCTAAATTCCAGGTGTCCATATATTACATATAAAAAAATTTAATTACCATACCTAATTAATATTTTTTAAGTTATATAAGTTTTATAGATATACATTTTTTTATTTTATATATTTATTTCATATATTTATTTTTATATAATTATTTTATTTAACTATTATTTTCATTACGGAAAAAATTCCGCATTAAAAATATAATTAAATAAAATAAATAAATAAATAAATATAAGCAAAATAAATATAGTTAGGAAATATATAGCTATAAAAATATTATAGTAACTAACACTTTTTCCCGTGAAACAAAGATCATCGCGTGATTATGAGACAAATGTAATTGAACATCTTATGATCCGAATCGTATAACGACTTGAATCCATTAGCGTTTATTGCGAATGATTCACGCTAATACCGCTACGAGCAGCAATTATTTATTCGAGCTTTGTGTAAGCGTGGATTTATTTTTCCTTTCACCTTTCACTGCGAACCTCAACCTTTCGCCTTGTGAGAATACGCGATGCGGGATTCCGATGCTCATCCGTATATTTGTATCGCTTCTTCGGTCAAGAAATATATACATATGTATATATCCCGTGCGCGAAATTAGAAATTAGAATATTCAAATACGAAGTTCGCGTTGCCTTTTTTTTACGGCGTATTATATAAAATTGTGTCAAAGACGAAAGATTGTCGTGACTCTCTCGACGTTGTCCATTAATCTTGTAAACATCGCATCTTGCGTGTAGACGATTGCGCTTTCTAAAGCGTTACTACGTAGTTACTTTTGTCCAGGGGCTACTTGTGTCTTTTGACCACCAATTAGGACTTAATCGAGTCGTTAAATTTTCTTTTTTACATTTTCTAATTATATGGTAATTATATTCAAAATTTATTCCTAACGCAGTAATAGACATAACACTACACATTCTGACATTTAAAAATTATTTTATTTTATTATTCCTAAATGTTTTTTTATTAATATGACACGAAGATTATGACTTTCGCTTTTTTGGTGTACAAGTGAATTTTGTACCTGCTCGTTCTCGGCGAAATTCTTCTCGATATAAAAAGATGTGAAAGTTTGAACTGTAACCTACGTCGGATGTTACATTCATACTTGTAGTTATACGGTAATATAATCGCGGCGGACGATGCGACTAATCAAGTTTTCGCGGTGCAGCTAATTAATCGAGCGCGTTCGAGAGGGAAAAGAAATGCGTAACCCGGTAACGATTACGAGAGACGTGATATAACATTTTTATTGACCGACTAATCAATTTTACGGTTTCGAGGAAAATTGCGGAAGAATCTTCTGTATAACTTCTCGACGATATAGAAGTATATCGCGCGTGTTGTAAAAAAAAAAATAATTCAGTACTAAAATGTATCGAAAATTGTGTGAGTAATGTAATATTGAAAAGGTAAATCTCAAAATGTCGAATTACAAGAAATTCTTCCATTATCGTTCTACTATATCAACATTCTTATTGATAATAAGTATCTTCTACGGTTTCGATGAACATTGACACAATCAGGAATTGCGAGAGGATGAGTTCAAGAGACTTTGATATTACACACTTAAAAAAATGGTTTTGCAATTGTAGCAAAAATTTTTTAGGTGCAAAAAATTAACTGAGGTAGACAAATGATTAGCACATATTGCAATATCGTATATATTTTGCACGTAATCAATCTAAATGACAGAGACAGAACTAAAAAATTATATCTGTGACAAACGATAATTCTATCTGTGACAAACGATATTCTATCAGATACAAAAAATAGCGATAATTTTTGTTGCGACATCTAGAAATTTTTTTGCATAGAGAAATAAAAACGCGATTGTGCTGAAGGCACGTCTATAATAATTGCACATGTACATTTTGCAAAATGCAAACTCATTAAAAGTTGCGACAACTTTTTAATTCCTCGGATGCGACACGTTCAATCGCGCAGAGAGCTCGAAATGTTCTTTAATTGTGACAAACGCTGATGAAATTAAAAATAAAAATTATCCGGTAACAGCGAAGCCGAATCGATCACGTCACGTCGATGCTTCGAGAGGAAGTTCGTCGTGGAACGCGAAGAAGAAAATGACGAGACGAACGAGACGTCGTCGAGGAAGAAGAGAGAAGCTCGGAGCGAAAGTTCAAGTCGCCTTAGCTCGATGTGATTCAGAGGCCCCCCTTTATTCCGCGCCATCGTGCAATGTTAATATCCGAGAAACTCGGATGCAGCGCATACGTTAGGACGTCACTCGGAGAGGCTCCGGAATGTTATTCGAATCATCACCGACGTGATCGCGGTCGCCTACGATCGAGGAAGCCGAAACCGCAAATTGCCACGAGAGATTTTGCGACTTCAAAGTTCTCGAGGATTGATGAATCGTTCGTTATTCTTAAGAAATTACATGGAAATTGAATAGATTGTAGTTGGAAGTTCACCGGAAGAGAAATAAAGAAATATTAAGTAATAAAAGATTTAAATTTATCAACAACGCGTATTCGAACAAAAAGGATCAAATAGAAAATTTTATTTTTAATATAGAAGTTTCATCGTGTGCTTTCCCTTTTTATATTTAAAAGGTCTCATGTTTAAAAACAAAATTGTAAATTAGCAAAAAAATTGCTCTCTTGACATTAAACACCAATATTTAACTTTCAATATATCATGCATTCATATCGATATTTTGTCTTTAAATGTTTTTCGCAATTCGTAATATTAATTAAGTTCACCAGAGGGGCATCAAGATCGTTACACATTAATATACTTTATACGAAAGTAATTAATGTCTTCAAATATAAACGTTACATTTCATTTGCTGGGCGGAATTATGAGAGAGATGTAAATGAATCAAGATAGATGAATGTAACGTGATCATTTTGTAATTTTATGGAAGTAGCAAGATGTGAGAGAAAGAGAGGAAGAGAGAGACTGTTATAAATCGTACCTTCAATCGTCGCGACTGGCCACTAAATCACCGTGAGAATTTCAAACAGAAGAAATGAAAATCGCGATGGAAAAATAGCACAGTCAAATATATGCATAAGATCAGAATAGCAGTTATGTAATGACGTATTCATTATCTGCATCCTCTGCGTCATTATTTCTTTTCTTTTTATGCTCTGCATAAAAATATCATCAGTTATATCGGCGAAATGGTGGATGTTTTACTCTTTATTTCCGCAATTCGCGCTGCTTACTCCCCATCAAGGTCGAAATTTGCATTAATTAATAAATAAATTGTTCTGGGATAAAAATAGCCCTGCATCGTATGTATACGTATCTTTTACTCACATATGTATATGCCATCGCGATAGCACGAGCCATACATTATCTCCGGATTTCATAGTTGTCATTGACGTCGATGATTTAAGATTCTCCTAAACGTCGAAGCATTCTCGCACCTCGTCGTTACCGGGGTCCGAACGATGCCTGTCGCCGACGATATGTTGACAGAAGTGACAGATATTAATCGCTATAATTAAAATATACATGAAAAATATCAGTAAATAACAGAAAGCGGAGGTATTATCTATCAGAAAATGTTGTTTCCGAGTAACATACTTCGTAAAATTATTCGAGAATTTAAATATTGCTTTATATCATTATCGCTCTTCGATATAAAATAATAAATAATTAATTAAAATAATAAATTCTAAGATAAATTCTAAAATAATGAATAATTAATTAAAATAATAAATTCTTTCTATATCCTATATTCTTGTGTAACCACATGTCTAAAAAATTTAAAGACATCTATCGCTAGAGTGTTTGATTTAAAATCATATGATTTGAAGTAGTATTCAATTATTTGATCAACAGTTTAACTTAAATATACTAAGTAAGTAAGGATGTAGATTGTGTTCGGATAAAAATTTCTATTTATTTAAATATTTTTGGATATTTCTAAAGTGTAAGAAAAGATAACGCATAGCTTAGTAGCTCTTTAGTTTCACTTAGCGCAATTAAATATTTAATTTAATTATATCAAATTTACCTCGAGAAATTTTTACATAGCACCATAGATATTCGTAAGTATGTTTATAAGATATTTTTGATTCCTCACAAAAATCACTTTATTCTTTAACACATTCGCAATCTGCTAAACACACTTGTGGATAAAATCAATTTTCAGAAACCTAAAAGTAAAGAAACGTAGATAAATATTGCGAATGTTGAAATAAGAGATACAGAGTCTTCTTTTTATAATCTCTGCAGATATTTTCACATAAATTTATATAAATATGAAACAAACGAGGATAATAATTATTAAATGCAAACTGCTGGCAAATGTTGAGAGTAGCTATCCTTATCGTACAAATGATATTTACGTTAAAAGATCTCTCTTCGAGAACCGAATGTACAAGCCCGGGTCAGCGATTGCAGTCATTTTTGCGTAATCGAATGTAACATTGTTGACGCAACGGGGGCAAAGCCATCCGCAAGACCGCGTAAATTCGTGAAAAAAAATTCTTTACTAATGACATGCCGTTTATAGGGAGAACTGTGCACGTACACAGAATCAGTCCTCCACAGTTTGACAGTTAGTAGTACGGTTGTACTACTAACATCGAGCGAGCAAGGACACGTGAAAGTAATCGTTAAAAAACCGCTCTCGCATGTTGCTCGCCGATCTCTTCAGCTACTGGGGGACGAGGGCGAATCGTGAAAGAGAAGGAAGGAAGAAAAAAAGGAGAAATAAATTGAGCGGATCGAAGTCGAGCGAGGAAGAATGGCGAACCAGATATAGGGGGTCATAACGCGCGTGAAGAAGTGGGTCGAGAGTTCACAGGCCGGATAATTAAATTCCTCACCGAAGAAAGCGTTTTCCCTCTCGTTTAGCGAGTACCATCACCCTCTCCTCCCACCTCTGATCGCCCTACCAGAGACCAAGGAGTCGGACACATCCGTCGGACGGTCGTAATGAACTTCCTCCTCTAGGCACCTTCAAATCTGCCATCCTGTTGTGAATAGATCGCTGACTTTTCTCTCTTAATTGTGTTTTAATTACGTTTTTGACATCGATTATTATTTGATGAGAAGACACGTGTGCGTTGTAGGACAGTTTCTCCATTAGCGAACAATTGTACTTTGCAAGTCAGTCGCGAACTAAACGCAATGTAAATATAAGTATAAAATACGCAACTAAAATATAAGTATAAAATATAAAATACGCAACTAAAATATAAGTATAAAATATAAAATAAAATATAAAATATAAAAAAGAAAAATGAAATCTAAAATTATTGTCGCCTGGAAAATATCCGATGCAGCTTCGACCGTTGGGAAAATATGCTAATGCATTTTATAATGGAATATTTTAATGTGCTTGTTGATGCATGCAAGTTACCTCGAAGTCGATGCTTACGTCGATTCGAATGGACGGAAGCTTTAGCAGACGCGGATGATACAATGCTCTGGCAAAGCACGTACTTTTCTTCCTGATGTCGGATTCTCCTTCCATAACGATCAAGAGTTCGTGACTTCGTCGGATGATTGTGCTCTCTATCGTTCAATCTGCGCTTACGCGTGACCTTTATAAATTGCCGAACGTAAATGATTTATCTTCGTCTGTACCGCAACTTTGTTTCATTATCTCCCGCGTCACTATTGCAAGAATACATTATCGTAAAATATTGCGGCTTGTCTCCGTCTTCATTAATTTCTATCTCTATCACTATTGCCTATATACTGATTGCCTGTATGTTGAAACAGCATGCGTATATTTCGTATATAAGTGGAATCGTAAGTGAAATCATACGTAAACCTATCGCGCTGGGGAATAGCTAATTTTCAAGTTTGTATCAAATTCACGTGCGCAATCAAATGTTAATTAAACGATATTTAAACAAATTCTAGAGACATTTCTCGATGAATAAACAAATCGTTAATCGACAAATTTATTAGTGCGCTAGTTCTCTCTCTCCTTGCTTAAAATTTAAAATATTTGTTGTCAGTAAAGTAGGTACATTGATTGTGAGTTGCAATAACCGAAGCAGTTGAAGTCACCTGTTTGTAAAGAAAGATATGTATATTAAGATGCGAAACATGAACATTTATATAAGATCGATTCTTTCTTATTTTTCAAGATACACGTAAATTATTACAAAACTTATGCAATGCTACAATTGCCTTCGCTCAAAGAAATGTTAAATATTGTGCTGGATCAGAAGATCCTCTCCTAGTGGATACGTCAATAGCTGAATCGAGAGTGACGTGATTATTGACCGCATGACCTTAAGCACTCTCGAAATTGCTCTGGCAACTTTCTTTCAAGTGATCTATTCGACGTATAAGAATTGGCCTGTTGTTATCCTGCCGCTCTTTAAGTAGTCGGTATTACGAGATTGAAAAGAGACTGAATATATTATTACATATAAATATTTTATATATATAGTTCCTTGTTCCTTATAATTAAATTAAATTGATCCATTCATTCAATTTTTTAGTGTCAAAACAAATCATAATTTCTTTAACGTTAATAATGAATTTGCTTCTATTCTTTTAATAGTTCATAATAATTTTTAAATTTATTTCTGTATTTATTATTTATTCTAATAATTTATAATACTTCAAAAAGATATATAATATATACCTATATATTTTTTTTATTTAATAAATAATGGGATATGTTTTTGTATGATTGTGAATAACTTCTCATATTTAATCTTAAATACAAAAAGTTTGAATAAATTTTATCTGTCTTTTGTTAATTAGGGTGTAATTTAAATAACAACACATAAAATAAATCGTTGAACTTTTTAGACTGTAAAGAAAGATCATGGTAGTGTAAAATAAAAAAATCTTACGACGTAAAATGATCAATGAAAATGTTCAATGAAGAAATGGTTCAGTGTATGTACATCCGGTGTTATACATTGTACAAACAAAAGAAACGTGTTACGTGAGATGTACCCATTTATAGTTTTGTTCTTGTTATGTAATATATTTTCATAGATTAGCCGAATAAACCTGAATTTGTATTCATGAACTGCAAAATTATTAGAATACGCAACCATAAAATCGCAATAATTATAATTAACGCATAAATAATTTTATTATTACTTAGAATCTTTCTTGTTATTATGATATAACATTTACGTTTAAATATATATTTAAATGTGAAAAAAAATTTATAAATAAGATTGAAGATATTTAAAAGCAGGTAGGAATTTATCTTACGATGTAACAAAAATTTGATATGCTAATTATATATGACACTGTGCAAATGAAAGAGTGAAACAAAATTAATACATTAGAAAGAAAGATTTTAAATTACGATTAAAGAATATTTATATAATGAATGAGACAGCAATATTACGAAAAAGGATTTATAATCGTTATTGTAGCATTACAAGCAAAAAATTATATGAAATTTATAATTATCATTAATAATCATTTATTTATAATTATCAAAAGAAAGAGAGTATTATATATTTTTTCTCAATATTTTTGTGTATCTATATTAAGTCTACCTCTTTCAGAATTTTTTGAGAAAGCATTAAAAATAAAAATATTTATCTTCTCAAGTTATAGATTAGGTTACTTAATCAAATCATTCGCAATCATAAAATATTAGATTAGTTATTAGATTAACAAATATATATGTGTGTATGTGTATAATATATAAAAAAAATAATACAACTTTGGAAAATTGGATCTCATTTAATATCGCTTGATTTTTTGAGTATATGATAACATGATTGTATTTTCTAATAAAGAAAGAATTTCGGGGTAATTTATCAAGGTAGAATTCTAAACGGAACGTCTCTCATAAGAAATGTTTCATATTCTTGTCGTGCAAAATTATATGGCAAAATACGGCATACGCACAGCATTTATTACAGAGGCTTGCAATATATTACAACACAATGTTGTAACAACTGGAGTCATCATATAACAATGTTTACTTGACCATATTTTATTTTGTATATTCATGGAAAAGAAAATATTGATAGACAAAGAACACTCTTCTGACTTTTAATGTATGCATAAATTTAATGTGTACAAATATATTGTTTTTACGATAAAATTTATTTCTAATAAATTGACTAACTCAGCATTTATATATGAATGTATCCTCTAATCGTCTGTCATGACACAATTGCGATAGAAAATATAAATGTATTAAAATTAATTTTTAGCAATTGAAGTAAGAGATTTTTCTATATGTGCATCATAATAAGAAATATTCAATAAGAGATAAAAATTAAAAAAATAGATAAAAATATTAAAAAATTCAATATGATATAGGACATTTGAATATAAGATAATGATCACAGAATAAAATTAATTTCTCACGAACTGTCATACACAAATGCGATTTATATGTAAAGATATCAAATTATTTCCATTTTCAATGTCTATCTATCACAACTGTCATAATATATATTGCCGCAATCACAAGAAAAAAATATAGATTAAAAAGATACGTACAGCCTTTAACAGATAACCGAGGCAAAGGTCTTTTACGAGACTGTCATTACGACAAAGCACTCGACCAAAGGAGTCTAGGTCTAGGACACAAGTCTAGGGACCCACGACACGACTATCGAGAGGCCGCAACGTTTCGCAACTTTTCATCGTCCAAATCTCGAGTACACACCAGTGATCTACGCGAACAGGGACAGGTGAATATTTCGACTTCGACAGAGAAAGAGAGAAGCACGACGTCGTGGAAGAAGGGAGGGAATCGTCTAACAACTCTGAATTATTCACACTCGCGAGAAGCCCCCGTCTCATCTTCGCCCCAGCACTTATATCCCTGCTTCTCCCAGGGGTATAAATGACTCCGGTCTACCTTCCACGGAGTCACAGAACTGAGCGGCATCGCAGAAGCCGACATGAATCCTCTGATCGTGGTAAGCACGCTTCTTTTTTTCATATTTATTTACAATTAAGGTACGGTAGAGGGGAGGAAATTTAAAAACAGAAAAGAAAGCAAGAGAGGAAATATGTGGTGCACGGATACGCGTGTGGGTGGGAGAGATCGCAAGGGAGTAGAGAAAGGATCAAATGTGTGTGACCGAGATCCTGGTCAAGATAAAAAAAAAGCAAACGATGACCGAATCATCGTGCCCTACATCACGCCGTTGTCTCTAATCTCGCGTGATGCGAGTTTCACATTAACTGACCGATAGATCTGATGGTGCAGCTTTCCCTGTCATACGTGCCTCTCTGATTTCTCGCGGAAAATGTATAGCTTGTGACACAGTGACATCTTTAAAAAAAAATTAAAAATTAAAGCCAAAAAGTTTAAGCGCTCCCTAATTTAAGTAATTCAAAATTGGATTTTTTTTCTTCCAGGTTTGTTAAAAAAATGCTAAAGAGCTTCATTGGTCTTTTTTCGCAATTTTGCACAATTACTCTAGAAAAATTTATAATACACACATTCATGTTTTCAAAATGTAATATTTAAAATGTAGAAAAACAATTTTAATTCTAAATACATTCTTCTTATATAAAGAGACATATTTTTTTTAAACATATCATTTCTAAGTTGTATAAATTATGCTTTCTTTTTTCAATTAATATACATATGTTTTTATATTGTTTTTATAATTCATCTTTTTTAATTCTATTTGACACGATAGATTAATTCTTTACAAAACTCTCAAAAATAGAGGGAACTGCACTATTCTATATATTTTAAGCTTTATAACTAACACAATGAAGACGCAATTGCATAAAACCAGGAATGAATGCATTTATATATTAACTTAGATCTAATCTGAAAATTCTCAAAAAAAGTGTCGATATATAAAATTATAGCCGCACATTCTATACCGCGAGATGCATAGACAGAAATCCGATCTCTAAGAAGACCTTGCATCTCAATAAGCAATCATTGCAAAAAAAATCAACATTTTTACCTCTTCAATTTCTAAAAAAAATATTTTGACAAATGTGGCTGTGTTACTGTGTGTGGCTATATGGTAATATCATTTAAAGTACAAATATTCGTTGAAGGATTAGAGTGTAAATTTATCATACTTACATAAACATCCCCCAAACTGAAATAACATTCACCTTCCTCTTGCTTGTTATAGTGTATGATTGTCGGTCTGGCTGGGTTCGCCCTGGCTGAGCTGCCTGTGTCCTCCGGCTACAGTTACAGCAGACCAAGCGGTGGTGGCGGTGGTGGCTACTCCTTCGGTGGCGGCGGCGGTGGTCTCTCCTTCGGCGGCGGTGGCGGTGGCGGATACACCCAGGTGTCCCCCGGTGGTCAGACCAGCGAGGGTGCTACCGTGGACAGTGCCCTGCTCGAGCAGATCCGACAGATCCTTCTGAAGGAGGAGTCCCAAGCGGGAGGTGGATTCGGCGGCGGATTCGGTGGCGGAGTTAGTTCCCGCTACGCTGCCCCATCCTCACAATACGGCGCACCCCCATCGACGCAATACGGCGTGCCTGGGGGTGGCGGCTATCAGGCCCGTGTCGTAGGCATCGATCTCGAGGCCATCAGGCAGGCCATGCAGGTTGCCCAATTCAATCAAGTTACCCCAGGCGGCGGAGGCATCGATATCAAGGACATCGTGCGGTCCCAACAGAACACCCAATTCAATGCTCCAAGTTACCCCAGCGCACGTTATCCTAGCAGCAGTTACGGAGCGCCCAGCAGGCCGTCCAGTAGCTACGGTGCGCCGTTCTAAGGATTATCTTGGGGTTGGATGACGAGAGAGAGAGAGAATGAGAGAATGAGAGAGTAGAGAGAAAGAATGGGAGTTGATAATGGCACCGGCCGACGACAACGACAACGACTACTTTCCGAGACGCAGTTGAAAATATAATGTAAAAAGACTACAGAGAAGATCAGATACACTTGAAAAAGAGTCATAATTGTCTACGCATCAGATTCTCTCACGAGTGATACATTCCTCAGGCTTGTCAACTCGGAAGGTCATCGATACCAGGAATAAAGTATCGAGCGGATCCGTAGTTTCGCCGAAAACTGACTCCCCTAGCCGCCTTCGCGGCTTCAACCCTCGATCAACGCTAGGGATCCAGCTAGAGGATCCGTCAGACGGAAACGTGCGCGAAAAGCGGAGATGGCGATCCGCGGGACGACGCCTGGTCCGTTGGGGATCAAAATAGTCGTCGCTTCAACGGGTCAGGGTCTCCCGGGACTCGCCAGAGAACGAATGCGCATCGTCTCCGGAGCAGCATCTCGTCCGAACCCCTGACTTGTCGGGAATCCAACAGTCGTCGCTTCGACAAGACGGGGTCCGCGCGGGAATGATGTGAACATGTGGCCAGTTTATTTTCTTCTTTTTTTTTTCTTTCGGGGGAGACTCTCGGTCGCTCGAAATCTCGAGCGCAGTCGGCACGGTGCCGAAGTCTATCGTACCAAAATCGCATCAATCATCGCGGTCATCGATGTCAGTCGCGCGAGACGCGAGGATCAGTGATATCGTAAGGAGGCAGGCGCAATCGCTGACACCAGACACACATCACACATTTTCCCGACGCTTCGTCGGGACATTCATAGAACGAGGAGGGAGGAGAAGGAGGAGGCCGACAAGCCGAAGACGTGATAGGCGCGATCAGCGCCTTGTAAATAAAAATTCTACACACGATCGCTATATCGCGGCGTCCGCTGCGTAATTCGGTTCGGTTCTTCCGATCTTGAAGACCTCGAGGATATCGAAAGCTGATAGATCCGTAGGAAGATCCTTCGAACTGAAGGTTGACTAAAATCGCCGAAGAGGATAAGGTCGATTAGAAGACTAATCAACCTCTATCTGTCCGCGAAAAGACTCAGCGGAGAAGGTTCACCGTAAAACAGGAAGAGTGGAGCCTTATTAAGGAGCGGACGCCGCCGTGTCGAGCGACACGTACATGCGAAGCCACGAATACACACTATTTTTTTTTATACCTACATTTTAACGCTCTACATCCTTAACCACGCATCTTTTTATACTTGTATAAAGGCTTTTTTGTAGAAAAAAGAATAAAAAAAAAGAACGTCGCCACCGTTAAAACACCCTCTTGTGCTTCTTTTGAATCTCTTCCCTCGTCCAGATGCGGCATGGATGAACGATCCATTGCCTCCTATTCCTACAATTTCACTTTTCCTCCATTAATCGTCCATTTTATAATGGAATATTTTAATGTGCTTGTTGATGCATGCAAGTTACCCCGAAGTCGATGATTACGTCGATTCGAATGCACGGAAGCTTTAGCAGACGCGGATGATACAATGCTCTGGCAAAGCACGTACTTTTCTTCCTGATGTCGGATTCTCCTTCCATAACGATCAAGAGTTCGTGACTTCGTCGGATGATTGTGCTCTCTATCGTTCAATCTGCGCTTACGCGTGACCTTTATAAATTGCCGAACGTAAATGATTTATCTTCGTCTGTACCGCAACTTTGTTTCATTATCTCCCGCGTCACTATTGCAAGAATACATTATCGTAAAATATTGCGGCTTGTCTCCGTCTTCATTAATTTCTATCTCTATCACTATTGCCTATATACTGATTGCCTGTATGTTGAAACAGCATGCGTATATTTCGTATATAAGTGGAATCGTAAGTGAAATCATACGTAAACCTATCGTGCTGGGGAATAGCTAATTTTCAAGTTTGTATCAAATTCACGTGCGCAATGAAATGTTAATTAAAAGATATTTAAACAAATTCTAGAGACATTTCTCGATGAATAAACAAATCGTTAATCGACAAATTTACTAGTGCGCTAGTTCTCTCTCTCCTTGCTTAAAATTTAAAATATTTGTTGTCAGTAAAGTAGGTACATTAATTGTGAGTTGCAATAACCGAAGCAGTTGAAGTTTGTAAAGAAAGATATGTATATTAAGATGCGAAACATGAACATTTATATAAGATTGATTCTTTCTTATTTTTCAAGATACACGTAGATTATTACAAAACTTATGCAATGCTACAATTGCCTTCGCTCAGAGAAATGTTAAATATTGCGCTGGATCAGAAGATCCTCTCCTAGTGGATACGTCAATAGCTGAATCGAGAGTGACGTGATTATTGACCGCATGACCTTAAGCACTCTCGAAATTGCTCTGGCAACTTTCTTTCAAGTGATCTATTCGACGTATAAGAATTGGCCTGTTGTTATCCTGCCGCTCTTTAAGTAGTCGGTATTACGAGATTGAAAAGAGACTGAATATATTATTACATATAAATATTTTATATATATAGTTCCTTGTTCCTTATAATTAAATTAAATTGATCCATTCATTCAATTTTTTAGTGTCATAAAACAAATCATAATTTCTTTAACGTTAATAATGAATTTGCTTCTATTCTTTTAATAGTTCATAGTAATTTTTAAATTTATTTCTGTATTTATTATTTATTCTAATAATTTATAATACTTCAAAAAGATATATAATATATACCTATATATTTTTTTTATTTAATAAATAATGGGATATGTTTTTGTATGATTGTGAATAACTTCTCATTTTTTAATCTTAAATACAAAAAGTTTGAATAAATTTTATCTGTCTTTTGTTAATTAGGGTGTAATTTAAATAACAACATAAAATAAATCATTGAACTTTTTAGACTGTAAAGAAAGATCATGGTAGTGTAAAATAAAAAAATCTTACGACGTAAAATGATCAATGAAAATGTTCAATGAAGAAATGTTTCAATGTATGTACATCCGGTGTTACACATTGTACAAACAAAAGAAACGTGTTACGTGAGATGTACCCATTTATAGTTTTGTTCTTGTTATGTAATATATTCTCATAGATTAGCCGAATAAACCTGAATTTGTATTCATGAACTGCAAAGTTATTAGCATACGCAACCATAAAATCGCAATAATTATAATTAACGCATAAATAATTTTATTATTACTTAGAATCTTTCTTGTTATTATGATATAACATTTACGTTTAAATTTATATTTAAATGTGAAAAAAAATTTATAAATAAGATTGAAGATATTTAAAAGCAGGTAGGAATTTATCTTACGATGTAACAAAAATTTGATATGCTAATTATATATGACACTGTGCAAATGAAAGAGTGAAACAAAATTAATACATTAGAAAGAAAGATTTTAAATTACGATTAAAAAATATTTATATAGTGAATGAGACAGCAATATTACGAAAAAGGATTTATAATCGTTATTGTAGCATTACAAGCAAAAAATTATATGAAATTTATAATTATCATTAATAATCATTTATTTATAATTATCAAAAGAAAGAGAGTATTATATATTTTTTCTCAATATTTTTATGTATCTATATTAAGTCTACCTCTTTCAGAATTTTTTGAGAAAGCATTAAAAATAAAAATATTTATCTTCTCAAGTTATAGATTAGTTTCTTAATCAAATCATTCGCAATCATAAAATATTAAATTAGCTATTAGATTAACAAATATATATGTGTGTATGTGTATAATATATAAAAAAAATAACACAACTTTGGAAAATTGGATCTCATTTAATATCGCTTGATTTTTTGAGTATATGATAACATGATTGTATTTTCTAATAAAGAAAGAATTTCGGGGTAATTTATCAAGGTAGAATTCTAAATGTCTCTCATAAGAAATGTTTCATATTCTTGTCGTGCAAAATTATATGGTAAAATACGGCATACGCACAGCATTTTATTACAGAGGCTTGCAATATATTACAACACAATGTTGTAACAACTGGAGTCATCATATAACAATGTTTACTTGACCATATTTTATTTTGTACATTCATGGAAAAGAGAATATTGATAGACAAAGAACACTCTTCTGACTTTTAATGTATGCATAAATTTAATGTGTACAAATATATTGTTTTTACGATAAAATTTATTTCTAATAAATTGACTAACTCAGCATTTATATATGAATGTATCCTCTAATCGTCTATCATGACACAATTGCGATAGAAAATAGAAATGTATTAAAATTAATTTTTAGCAATTGAAGTAAAAGATTTTTCTATATTTGCATCATAATAAGAAATATTCAATAAGAGATAAAAATTAAAAAAATAGATAAAAATATTAAAAAATTCAATATGATATAGGACATTTGAATATAAGATAATGATCACAGAATAAAATTAATTTCTCACGAACTGTCATACACAAATGCGATTTATATGTAAAGATATCAAATTATTTCCATTTTCAATGTCTATTTATCACAACTGTCATAATATATATTGCCGCAATCACAAGAAAAAAATATAGATTAAAAAGATACGTACAGCCTTTAACAGATAACGGAGGCAAAGGTCTTTTACGAGACTGTCATTACGACAAAGCACTCGACCAAAGGAGTCTAGGTCTAGGACACAAGTCTAGGGACCCACGACACGACTATCGAGAGGCCGCAACGTTTCGCAACTTTTCATCGTTCAAATCTCGAGTACATACCAGTGATCTACGCGAACAGGGACAGGTGAATATTTCGACTTCGACAGAGAAAGAGAGAAGCACGACGTCGTGGAAGAAAGGAGGGAATCGTCTCACAACTCTGAATTACTCTCACTCGCGAGAAGCCCCCGTCTCTTCTTCGTGGGGGCCCCAGCACTTATATCCCCCTGCTTCGCCCAGGGGTATAAATGACTCCGGTCTACCTTCCACGGAGTCACAGAACTGAGCGGCATCGCAGAAGCCGACATGAATCCTCTGATCGCGGTAAGCACGCTTCTTTTTTTCATATTTATTTACAATTAAGGTACGGTAGAGGGGAGGAAACTTAAAAACAGAAAAGAAAGCAAGCGAGGAAATATGTGGTGCACGGATGCGCGTGTGGGTGGGAGAGATCGCAAGGGAATAGAGAAAGGATCAAATGTGTGTGACCGAGATCCTGGTCAAGATAAAAAAAAAAGCAAACGATGACCGAATCATCGTGCCCTACATCACGCCGTTGTCTCTAATCTCGCGTGATGCGAGTTTCACATTAACTGACCGATAGATCTGATGGTGCAGCTTTCCCTGTCATACGTGCCTCTCTGATTTTTCGCGGAAAATGTATAGCTTGTGACACAGTGACATCTTTAAAAAAAAATTAAAGCCAAAAAGCGCTCCCTAATTTAAGTAATCCAAAATTAGATTTTTTTTCTTCCAGGTTTGTTTAAAAAATGCTTCATTGATCTTTTTTCGCAATTTTGCACAATTACTCTAGAAAAATTTATAATACACACATTCATGTTTTCAAAATGTAATATTTAAAATGTAGAAAAACAATTTTAATTCTAAATACATTCTTTTTATATAAAGAGACATATTTTTTTTAAACATATCATTTTTAAGTTGTATAAATTATGCTTTCTTTTTTCAATTAATATACATATGTTTTTATATTGTTTTTATAATTCATCTTTTTTAATTCTATTTGACACGATAGATTAATTCTTTACAAAACTCTCAAAAATAGATGGAACTGCTCTATATATTATATAACTATTCTATATATTTTAAGCTTTATAACTAACACAATGAAGACGCAATTGCATAATACCAGGAATGAATGCATTTATATATTAACTTAGATCTAATCAGAAAATTCTCCAAGAAAAGTGTCGATATATAAAATTATAGCCGCACATTCTATACCGCGAGATGCATAGACAGAAATCCGATCTCTAAGAAGACCTTGCATCTCAATAAGCAATCATTGCAAAAAATCAACATTTTTACCTCTTCAATTTCTAAAAAAAATATTTTGACAAATGTGGCTGTGTTACTGTGTGTGGCTATATAGTAATATAATTTAAAGTACAAATATTCGTTGAAGGATTAGAGTGTAAATTTATCATACTTACATAAACATCCCCCAAACTGAAATAACATTCACCTTCCTCTTGCTTGTTACAGTGTATGATTGTCGGTCTGGCTGGGTTCGCCCTGGCTGAGCCGCCTGTGTCCTCCGGCTACAGTTACAGCAGACCGAGCGGTGGTGGCGGTGGTGGTGGCTACTCCTTCGGTGGCGGCGGCGGTGGTCTCTCCTTCGGCGGCGGTGGCGGTGGCGGATACACCCAGGTGTCCCCCGGTGGTCAGACCAGCGAGGGTGCTACCGTGGACAGTGCCCTGCTCGAGCAGATCCGACAGATCCTTCTGAAGGAGGAGTCCCAAGCGGGCGGTGGATTCGGCGGCGGATTCGGTGGCGGAGTTAGTTCCAGCTACGCTGCCCCATCCTCACAATACGGCGCACCCCCATCGACGCAATACGGCGTGCCTGGCGGCTATCAGGCCCGTGTCGTAGGCATCGATCTCGAGGCCATCAGGCAGGCCATCCAGGTTGCCCAATTCAATCAAGTTACCACAGGCGGCGGAGGCGGAGGTTACCCCAGCGGACCTAGCAGCAGTTACGGAGCGCCCAGCAGGCCGTCCAGTAGCTACGGTGCGCCGTTCTAAGGATTATCTTGGGGTTGGATGACGAGAGAGAGAGAGAGAGAATGAGAGAATGAGAGAGTAGAGAGAAAGAATGGGAGTTGATAATGGCACCGGCCGACGACAACGACAACGACTACTTTCCGAGACGCAGTTGAAAATATAATGTAAAAAGACTACAGAGAAGATCAGATACACTTGAAAAAGAGTCATAATTGTCTACGCATCAGATTCTCTCACGAGTGATACATTCCTCAGGCTTGTCAACTCGGAAGGTCGTCGATACCAGGAATAAAGTATCGAGCGGATCCGTAGTTTCGCCGAAAACTGACTCCCCTAGCCGCCTTCGCGGCTTCAACCCTCGATCAACGCCAGGGATCCAGTTAGAGGATCCGTCAGACGGAAACGTGCGCGAAAAGCGGAGATGGCGATCCGTGGGACGACGCCTGGTCCGTTGGGGATCAAAATAGTCGTCGCTTCAACGGATCAGGGTCTCCCGGGACTCGCCAGAGAACGAATGCGCATCGTCTCCGGAGCAGCATCTCGTCCGAACCCTTGACTTGTCGGGAATCCAACAGTCGTCGCTTCGACAAGACGGGGTCCGCGCGGGAATGATGTGAACATGTGGCCAGTTTATTTTCTTTTTTTTTTTTCTTTCGGGGGAGACTCTCGGTCGCTCGAAATCTCGAGCGCAGTCGGCACGGTGCCGAAGTCTATCGTACCAAAATCGCATCAATCGTCGCTGTCATCGATGTCAGTCGCGCGAGACGCGAGGATCAGTGATATCGTAAGGAGGTAGGCGCAATCGCTGACACCAGACACACATCACACATTTTCCCGACGCTTCGTCGGGACATTCATAGAACGAGGAGGGAGGAGAAGGAGGAGGCCGACAAGCCGAAGACGTGATCGGCGCGATCAGCGCCTTGTAAATAAAAATTCTACACACGATCGCTATATCGCGGCGTCCGCTGCGTAATTCGGTTCGGCTCTTCCGATCTTGAAGACCTCGAGGATATCGAAAGCTGATAGATCCGTAGGAAGATCCTTCGAACTGAAGGTTGACTAAAATCGCCGAAGAGGATAAGGTCGATTAGAAGACTAATCAACCTCTATCTGTCCGCGAAAAGACTCAGCGGAAAAGGTTCACCGTAAAACAGGAAGAGTGGAGCCTTATTAAGGAGCGGACGCCGCCGTGTCGAGCGACACGTACATGCGAAGCCACGAATACACACTATTTTTTTTTTATACCTACATTTTAACGCTCTACATCCTTAACCACGCATCTTTTTATACTTGTATAAAGGCTTTTTTGTAGAAAAAAGAATAAAAAAAAAGAACGTCGCCACCGTTAAAACACCCTCTTGTGCTTCTTTTAAAATCTCTTTCCTCGTCCAGATGCGGCATGGATGAACGATCCATTGCCTCCTATTCCTACAATTTCACTTTTCCTCCATTAATCGTCCAATGATCATATGATTATCGCGATTCCGATATATTCTATTCTATTATGTCTCCCGTGACCCCGCGTGATGGTCATCAGAGACGCGTCAATTCTCGCTTCGGAGCTGGGTTCTCGGGTTTTTTTCTCCGCTGTATCTGCTAAAGATATCCGACCGTTTCTCTTTTTCTTCATCGTCGACGTTTCGAGAGATCGGCGCCTTTCTCCTTTCACTCACGAACCCGCGAGGCAATGGGATCGCATTATCCTACGGGGAGGAAAGGGGAAAGGGGAGGAAAGGGGAAAGGGGAAGAAAGGCCAAACTTTTCCACCTGGATATATGATGTAAGTCTTCAGCATTTGAGCACGCGAAAAAAAAGCCAGTTGCAAAAGGGCATCGCGTACGGGACAGAAAAAGAGAGTGAAAGAGGGATCTGATCATCATCGGTCAAGATTCGAAAGTGGCTTGACTCTTCTGCGTTTGCATTCGAGACGAATAGAACATCCTTGGATCATTATTTCGACCAAAGGATATCCGGCAGGATTGTGGTTTTTTTCTTTTTTTTTTAATTTCAAAAAGTTTCCCGTACGGCATCGCCGTCGCGTTCCTTTCTCGCTCGAGCCATCTCAACTTAAAATTAGCATTAGAGTTTCTTGATTACAGGTGATTACGTAAGTCGCTGTACGAACTTGTCTCACGTACGTTCGGAGATTTCGCTAAAGTGTAATTTCTAAGGAGAAGGTATGCTTGCGATATACCTTTTATTATTTTTTTTCTGTCTTTGAAGTTTGAAATTTAATCTCACAACGAGATAACTGCAAATAAATAATCAAATAATTGAAATGTATGTGGTATAGATGAGCATTTAACATATAATATACATATAATATATATTTTGTAGTATATAAAATAATTTAATCGAATGTAAAAACACATACTATCAATTTTTAATTATTACATCGTTAACTCGCTAATGTGATTCATTAATAATTCAAGTTTTAAACTCTTTTGCCATCATGTTAAATAATAATCTTCATTGACATTTAAAAGCTCAAAATGCGAGAAAAAGTTGTTTTATCGGCGATAAAATCAAGTAAGATCATTTGAATTGGTATTGTTAAATTTAATTTTTATCTCACTTCGTTATTGGATTAAATTCAAATCAAACTTTAATTATTTTCTCTTGTCATACAGATAAAGCCTCTCTTTATGTTACAGCCAAGAATGAGAAACTAAGAAAGCGATTCGAGTCGCGTCTTTATTGGATTAGTTAAGCCTATCCCGTTAAAATTATCTATAGGCACTCTTGAAAATACTTAATTAACATGTTTAACAGTCACTATTAGACATTTATGACGACATTTATCTGCGGCTGTTTCATGCAATAAAGGCATATCCTGCATTTACGATACAATGATTATTTAGATTTTCCTTGCAAATTTCGAATAATAAATGAGCCAATTTTAAATTCGAAAAGATGACAAAAAATAATATCAAAAATAGCATATTTGCCGCGAAAATTATCTTGTTTAGAAATAGAATAAATATTTAATATATAAAAGCCTGTAAAAAGCAATATTTTTTATTATCAGAGTCGCACATATTGCAAGGCATCATGAAAAAATCAAAAGTTAATCAAGGTGTAATTAATCTTATAGAAATTGAATCATTACACAAGTTCTTATGGTATGTCTTCGAAGTTTTAGCTACATAATTTTAAATGTGATTATATCTGTTCGCGAATAAATTTTCTCTACATTTTTCGCATAGCTTCGAGATATCGTGAGATGACGTTTATGCGTATAAGAAAAACCTTATAAATTATTATAGGTGCGTTGAGAATTATGTAAAGAGTGAATGCTAATACCACGATATCAAGCTTGAAAGTTATGTAAGAGGGTGAGTGTGTCAATAAAATAAAGTATTGTCGATATTATTATATAGATTCGAGAGGATTTATCGAATTCTTCATTGCAATTTCGATGACGAGAAGTAACGTCTTCTACGTCAGATTGCACAAATTCTATTTCTATAAAATGATTGTCAAATGGCTGTTTGAGCCAGTTACAATCTTGCGATCAACAAGATATCTCTTTTCCGTCTGAGTGAGAGTTCTTCAAAGTCAATAAAGAGCGCTCGATATAAGACACAAATGCGAAGCTTAGCGGAAATGAAATACAAGGAAAATAAATGTTTCATATATAAGATGAGAAATGCGCACGTTTAGAATAATTTTCGTGTCAGTAGAAACTTATTCTCAAGCGTGAGAAGCATGTTTTCATAACACTGAAACCATTTGCCACACAAATTAGAAACCTTAAAGTGGAGTTGCGACTATTTTATGTGATGGAATAAGGTCTCACGTAACAAGAATTTTATCTTATAAAAATTAGAATCTAACGCAGAAAATTAGAATCTAAATTAAATAAAAATAAAACGATAAAATATATATGATCAAAAACTTTCCAATTTTCAATAGTTTCGTATTAAAAAAATACGGTATTATAAATTGCTATCATTTAATTAAAAAATTAGACAAGATACGCAATAAAAAACGAAGATTTTAAAAATTTAAATAAGAGGCTTTAATATAAAATTTTAATAAATAAAATAAGAGCGAGCTAATTAAGAGCTGAGCGCGAATTTTCTTCTTTCTTGTTAAAAACTTATAAATTTTAAACTCGAGTTCAAAATAAATAATTTTTTAACAAGAATGAATAAAATTCGCGCTCGGTTCTCTTAATTCACGCTCCCATTTTATTTGTAAAGATCTTTAAATTCTGTAAGAACATATTTTTTCTCTATTAAAAATAATAATGTGAAATTATCATGTAAACAAACGTCTTACATAAGAAATTCGGGTATATTTTTATACCCGAATTTTTTTTATACACGATTCTGTTTGGCGACGAGATTTCGCGTTGCGAAGCAACGTTTGTTAAAAATAAATTCCGTGAAAGACACCGAGAGAAGCGTGGTATCGACCGATCTGTCCTGAAAGACCTTACGTATATACCTGTGACATCCAGCAGGGAAAGTGCCGCACGTCAGAGAGTATATGGTGAGATCGGCAGGAGGGAGATGTGGAGAGAGACGCGTGTGAGAATCTCTGTGGAATTTTGCAAGAAGCGCGCGAAAGACGAGCTCGTCCACCAGCGTGCGAAAGAAGAAAAATTCGCACCGACCTCGCACCATCTACGTTCCAGTTTTATAGCAACACGAGTCATGTCTTTAATCATCTGTTCTAAATAACAATATTCCTGTGTTCATTAGTGTGTACTGATAAGAGATGTGTAAAACACATCGTCTAAAACAAGTTTATTATATACGACGACAATATATATACTCATAGAGATATAAATTTAATTTGACATTTAGTGAGTTATTAAAATGAAAATTGAAGGGAGAGCTTTATTAAAGCTAGAGAGAATGTATATATAGGAAGAATCGTAAATTCTCTCCATCCGTATTATTGACTTACATCTGGAAAAAAGACATCTCCTAAGGAACTTGAGGTTCTGAATAAGTTTAATAGCTCACAATAAGTTTAATCAGCGAAGCCGATCTGCCGCGAAGGAAAAATCCAGCGTGCGAAAAAAGAGAGGAGTGTGTCGAGAGAGGAAATCCGCATATGAAGACAATACTGTTACCAGTTATGGGAAGCGGAGATTTGTCGAAACGCGTAGATAAAACATTCCGGATCTCTACAATGGGTCTCCCCGTGCTTTCGCTATTCCCTGCATGTCTGGTACAGGACTTTTGACAGGAATACACGCACCGGATGTATACGTTCGTTACTCAACAACGTGTGTCTTATTACAATACCGCATTAATCTAGAATAGATCGCGAGGACAGACTTGGACGAATCCGTTCTGATCCATCTTGACGCGACAAAACCCTCGTTTTCTTTTTTTTTTTTTTTTTTTGGCAATTGCAAGAGTGATGTAGAATCGCGTGTCATCAGATTGCATGTAAATCGCCATGTCGTACGAGTTTTAATTAATTAGATACCGTACTTCGCGCGATAAACGCAAGATAAATCAACGATACGTTTTCTCTCCTCGGTCCAACATGATTTCATTTTGCATACACGGAGTGCATCAACAGGCTGAGAGGCGTGAATTCTTTTCGGAAGATAATTAGGGACGAATTATATATAAGCAAACGCTATTTAAGATCTACAAATATTCTATACGATAATATTTTGCGTGTCTTATTGAAACTAGCGGATATCGATCGATCCATCGATCAACGAGATGCTTGCACAACCGCGCGATTGGCGTTGCATCTTTACAACGTGCAGCACCGTAAACGAGCTCGTAATTCCTGGCAGAAACGACCATGCCGTTATAACGTTACTTCACATATGCGTGGAAGGAGAGAGGCATATGTGAAGTAACTCCTTACATTTTAAATTCTAGAAATTCTTTCATTAATCTAAGTGTGAGATCAATCTTTTTTTATTCGCCGTGCGATTGTCGGTCAAGTTTAAAAATGCCTACTGTATGCTATTAGTATATTGTGATTAACACAATTTTTGTGCTTGGATATCATGATGATAATCGATTTTAATGTGTTCTATTGATTTTAAAACGTAATCAGCTGATTTTATTCAGAAAAAGTTATGTAGTTGCAATCGATTATTAATTAAGCATAAGATATCATTAGTTTGAAAAATTGTATTTTTTTTATTCATATAATCGAATATGAAATTTTTTATAGGAAAAAAAATTGAGCGTGTAATTTTGCGAAACAAATTTTAATTTTGTATAACTTTCTATTATACTTTTAATGAGACTTACATATAAAATCATTAACTATTAGTACGAAATTGTGATTAACACAATTTTGGAGTATGGATATCATGATGGTAATCAAAGGATTTTAATGTGTTCTATTGATTTTAAAATAGCTTTTAAATCAGCTGATTTTTTTCAGAAAAAGTCGTAACTGCAATTGATTATTAATTAAGCATAAGATATCATTAGTTCTAAAAATTGTATTTTTTTGTATTCATATATCGTATAAATCGAATAAAAAAATCGAATTTATATCGAATAAAAAAAAATACAATTTTTCGAACTAATGATATCTTGTACGTAATTAATAATCGATTGCAGCTATGTGACTCTTTCTGAAAAAAAAAACAGCTGATTTAAAAGCTGTTTTAAAATCAACAGAACACATTAAAGTCCATTGATTACTATCATGATATCCGAACAAATTTTGTTAATCACAATTTCGTACTAATAGCGTAGTCAATGATTTTATATGTAAGTCTCATTAAGAGTATAATAGAAAGTTATGCGAAATTAAAATTCGTTTCGCAAAGTTATATGCGCAAATTTTTTCACTATAGAAAATTTCATATTCGACGATATATGAATAAAAAAATACAATTTTTTAAACTAATGATATCTTATGCTTAATTAATAATCGATTGCAACTACATAACTTTTTCTGAATAAAATCAGCTGATTGTGTTTTAGAATCAATCGAACACATTAAAATCGAGTTCATCGATTATCATGATATCTAAACACAAAAATTGTGTGTTAATCATAATTTCGTACTAATAATAGCATACAATTAATAATTTTATATGTAAGTCTCATTAAGAGTATAATAGAAAGTTATACAAAATTAAAACTCGTTTCGCAAAGTTACACGCTCAATTTTTTTCACTATAAAAAATTTCAAGTTGTAACTCATTCAAACGTTTCGAATGACAAATACAAGGAAAAAATGCAATAGAATCGAAGAGGAAACATCGAAATGCAATCGAGCATCGTAACGAATGCGTGAACGTTCGTGCAAGTCATGTTTGATAATAATAAGTTTTACCCGCACGCGCGCGTGCGCGCGCGCACACACACACGACCAAATTGCCGCGAATCCGGTGTAATAGCTATTGAATTATCCCGTAAAGGCGCTTCTTCTTTCGTCCTGAGAAAGCGAGGAAGGGGAGAAAGTTAGCGGGAAAATCATCCGGGTCTTCCGAGAGCGCGTCCTGTTACTCTCGTCCGTAAATCTGTAAAGGAGGAAGGCGCCGAGCGCATCTCGCCGTTCGATGATTACCTTACACGCGCGTCGGCCAGACGATTTACGATTCAAATGATCCGGGAAGGAATAATTGAAATGGAAATGAGCGGAAGCGTGACCTGTTGCGTGGGCTACCGTTTGTCTTCCAGTCGCGCGTGTATCAGTAATTGCGCGAAAATACTTATTATGCAATTTAAGGCTCCTGGCTCCTTGTCGACCATGTCAAAATCGTGACGTCAGAGGCGAGAAAATACACGCTAAAATTTCTTAGATGCCATTTCGAAATAAAAAAATATTTCGATGAAACAGCACTTCAGATGGCTTTAGCACACTCTTAAAAAACCCCGAAAACTATCCTTTCCCCTTTATAATCAATCAACAGCTGTAAAATGTAATATTATGAAGCCCAGTCCGTCTGGTCTTTGCACATGCGCAGTCATTCCGCATGTCAAAGTCTGACATCTCGATCATTTTACAGATGTTGATTGATTATAAAGGGAAAAGGATAGTTTTCGGGGTTTTTTAAGAGTGTGCTAAAGCCATCTGAAGTGCTGTTTAATCGAAATATCTTTTCATTAAAAAATGGCATCTAAGAATTTTCAGCGTGTGCTTTCTCGCTTCGACGTCACAATCCAATATGGCCGCGGTGAGCACCCAGGAGTCTTAAGGCGTACATATATTCGTAGATTGATTTTTACGCGCGAATCATCCTCATCGTGCAATGAAAATGTCGAAACACCAACAATTTTTGACGAATTATAACCGATCGGACGAGAGAGTTTCTCGCAAACTTATTTTATTTATAAAATGGCTAATACCAGTATGTAATAGAGAAACCTCGCGCTTTTCAGTTAAATTCAATCTATCTGTTGGCATTATTAATCATTTCTAAATTTTTCTGAATATGTGCGTTGCTATATAACTACACACATGTTACATTAGCATAATAACATTAAAATGTATCGAAAAATTGATATTATAAGTATTTGAATCAAAAAACATTTTAGATCAATTAAGTCTAATACTTTCTAATTAATTAAATTATCTTATTATACATTTCATCAATGCAAATTGGCAACAGCCAATATAATTTAAAATTATAAAAACTATCAATTTCATTTTCAATGATTTAGCTATGATTCGTGAGATATCACTCATTAGCTTTCTAATTAAATATGGCCTAATTTGTAGATTTTGTCAAGTGTATTTATACATAAATTTATATAAATTGCAAACATAGATGTAAAAACGTTCTGCAAATATAAGGATAAGTGAACAAATAATTGTATAGTACAAATTGGACGATACATATCCTTAATTGCTTAAATTATAAATTATTATCATTAATTTAGAAGAAGGAAAGAGACACTAAATATTATTATTTGTAAATATTATAGTGGAATGGTTAATCCATTATCATTCTATATTGTAAACAGACTTATGACAAATATTACAAAATAATGTTTTATTATAAAGGTAAAAATAATATAAATTTAATAAATTTCTCGTACGTTACTTAATACTTTGACTTACACATTTCATTACAATATTTACACCTGTATTTCTTCCTTCTCAACCAAGCAGAAGCTTCACAATTACTGTTAAGATATTAAACAATATCAAAGGAACTGAAAAGTAATATTATATAAAAAATGTAATGATACAAATCTTATATAATCAGCATTAAAATTACTTACCCCTCATCACGGTTCGTATCGACTTAATAAGATTTAATGTTTGTGATTTAATTGTCGGAGGTTCTCCAAATCCTTGCACATTTTGCCATGATGCCCAGCCAACTGTAATAAAAATATTCAATGTTAATTTTAATATGACAATTAAAAAACGTAATACACACATATACACCCAGATTTTTTGGACTTTATTTTTTTAAATACATAACCTATAATGTGTTATTCATTGAGAATATACGAAATACCTAATTAATAAAGAATGACTAAAATAAAACCATGAAAATATGAATGTGTTTAATTATTACCCTTGGCAAGAAATCTTTCCTCATTCAAAATACAAATTGCATTTAAACATAATAAACTTGCTTCGAAAAGTGTCCACAATGTAAACGCCATATTGCCGGAATTGTCATGCCAACATTATAGTTACAAAAGATCTATTTTAGCTACACTCTCTCTACACTTTTTATCGTTATTTTATCCTTCCCTCTCTCCAATGTAATATGAAAAATTTATTTTTATGTACTTAAATCGAAAAAAGTTTTAAGAGTTTTAAAAATTCTCTCGATAATTAATTGATACATTTGACAAATTTGTATGACATATGAAATATTAGTTTTATATACAATTTAATTTCTTTCTGTAAACACATTCTGCAAGGACTCCAATATTTTTCTCTTTTTATCGATCATGGCGCCATTAAGTTTTCAATTAATTCTATATTGAGTCCAAATTAATAAAATTAAAAATATTGGGAAAAATAGAATAAAAAGTGTATAATAAAATTATTAGTTCAAATACTTTTCATATTATTTTTCTTACATTTATTATACATAAGATTCGGGAAATTCGAATGTGATATCCCGTCCAGTCAATTGCTTGTATACTGAAGCAAAAGTGTCAACCTGTCAAAAGAGATGCATTTAAATTTAGTTATCTTATAATAGAATGTTATATAAATACAATATCTTGTAGAAAAAAAGGAAAATAAATAAATATACCTTGTGTTCAATGTTTGTTTGCTCATTTTTATCAAGATGAACTTTAATAAGCTGTGAGCCATCAAGTTTCACTCTGATACGCTTGCCAACAATTTCTACAGGATACACTAAATCCTCCAGTATCGCATCGTAGACAGAAGTCAAAGTGCGGCTAAACAAAAATGTATTATACAATATTAATTGCACATGCACACGCACGCGCACGCACACACACACACACACACACACACACACACACACACAGGAATCTATAGATATTTTTTTATAATAATTAGATACTTAAAAAGTCGCTAGTAAAATTTTAAAAAAGGAATGAAGTAAAGTCGACCCAACTAGCCAAAATTATATTTATTTAAAAAATTCAAGTTTGTCAAAACATTTGAAAGAGAGAAAACGATCCTATCGTTATGATGATTCGTCAAAAACTATATTTTTTTATTTAATTATATTCTCTCTTACCTTCTAGGACGTTTCTGCTTGTTCTTAGTACGTGTTTTCCTTGTTGGCTTGGGCAAGATTTTACGTTCGCCAATAAACATTACATGTTTTCCGGAAAACTTTTTTTCCAATTCACGTACTAGCCTCGTTTGAATTTTCTGGAATGCCTTCAGCTTTGGCATCGGCACATATATAATGATTGACTGTAAGAAGATAAAATAGTTATGATATAACTTTCTCAAAAAATAATATACTTATAGTGAGATATGGGCGAGTTTTTTAATTCATTGATTTTAATTTATTGATCAATCGCGTGATATGCAAATGCAGCACTTTGATCAATTGATGAATTAAAAAACTCCTATATATGCTCCAAATGTATGAATAATAAGTTTAAGCAAAATCTATTAAATCTATGCATGCATGTTTGCAAACTATAAAAGAATTTTCTTTTCCTTATAGATTTTTACATACTTGAACACAAAAAAAAATGGCTAATATAAAAGTTACACGAATGAATTAAAATTCACCTTCTTGTTGTTCGTCTCAATTTCTTTCGCTTTAGTGATGTGGAGTTCTCTCAACTGCGACTTGAGATCGCTATTCATCTCCAATTCGAGAAGAGCTTGAGAAACGCTAATCTCGAACTGGTCGGGCTCAGCCCCGCCGCTTTTAATTATTTTCGCATTCGTCGTTAACATCTGAAAAGATATTTTGGGGTTAAGACATTATTGTATATGAAATTCGTGAAGCTTTACGGAGCCTACCATAATTATATCATAATGTGCGATTTAAAGAATTATAAATATACTTATACAATACAGTATTTTATACTCAAATGCTATATTTTATTCAATATTTTAATAAACCTGCATACCGTGCTAATTTTGCCTTTTCTTTTGCCTTCTTCTTCTTCTACACGTCTTCAGAAATTCAGAACCACGAGGTTCTGATTTTCCTAGGATCAATGTTGCCATTTCGTACCAACTGTAATAAAATTATACTAGATTTGGTGAAATCCGATTGGTCAATCCGCAATTATCAACTGGCAACGAGAGCATTTGCAACCTATTGTGGAATGGCCCTAAGAACCAATTTCACCAACGTCGGTTAACTTTAACCTCCGGTTAAACTATATGTTTGTCTCTTTTTAATGAACGTATCTGAAACGAGACAAAGATATAGTTTAACCGGAGGTTAAAGTTAACCGACGTTGGTGAAATTGGCCCTAAGAAATTGATCAATCGCAGTTAAGTATGAGGAGAAAACTCGACTGTGATTGATCAATTTCTTAAGGCTTAAGCCTAGTCTACAATAGAGTCGTAAGGTCGTAAACGTAAGAAATTGACCAATCACAGTCGATTATTCTCCTCGAATTCAACTGTGATTGGTCAATTTCTTACGTTTACGACCTTACGACTCTATTGTAGACTAGCCCTTACGCTGGGTCCACAATAGGTGATTTAAGCCCTAAACCTTAAGAAATTGACCAATCACAGTCGAGTTTTCTCCTCATACTTGACTGCGATTGATCAATTTCTTAAGGCTTGGGGCTTAAATCACCTATTGTGGACCCACTGTTAGGGCTTACTACACCTATTGTAGATCCGGCCTAAAGTGTCCCAAAATTGCTCTTTTAAAATTTATTGTAATTTAAAAAAAAATTTTTTTGTAGACTTAGAAGCGACCACTATGGTCTCAACGCCAGCCTCTACAGATGCAACCTCGTCGCTCGCCCCAACTGTACCTGTGGAGCCCCTTACCAAGACGTCGAGCATATCCTGTGGAATTGTCCTAACTATGACGATAAAAGACCTGCTCTCATCAATAATCTCGCGAAGCTGCGCATTTTCGCTCCAACTGAAGCTCGTAATCTCATCTCGAAACCTGTCTCCGGAGTCATAACAGCCATTCATTCTTACCTCAAATCCTGTGAACTTAGAGTTTAATCACCTCGATTAGCTTTCACATTTACCACTTTACCCATTCAAACTTTCCCGCCCCTGTAAACAGTTTCTCTTTTACACCAGTTGATGGCCGTTTAACGCGATCGTGTAGGAGCCACAATCAAAGAAGAAAAAAAAATTTTTTAATTACAATAGCGTAGCATCTTATTCTCGTACTTGTCAAATTTTTTGACAAGTGCAAACTCGATATGTCAATTGATTGACGTATTGGACAAAAATATATCATACTCTACAGACGATTGTTTTTGTTTACACATTTGTATATTACAATAGTCATCTTATGACGTACAACGGGTACGACCGCTTTTTTTCGTAACAAAATTTGTAATTGTTTATACTGACACAAGATTTGTTTTGAAGCTATTATAATTTACAAGAGTAATATATTCGTCTTTGTCTTGCAATATTTATGCATCTCTTGTTCAATCTCTTCTATGCGCATATGTATTGTGCAAAGAAACATTAACACACATAATTTTATCAGTTATTAGTGTCATTATTACAGGTAACGAAAGAAAGATTTGAAAATAGCATATAAATTATTACATTATTTGTAGCTTAGAGAATTTATACAAATTTAATATTCTTCATCTAAAATGAGCTGGATTGATTTTGGATAATACATATTTGTATACTTGAAGAGATATCTTCCTTTAAATCTGAGAGATTGTATCTGTTATTTGTAATTTTGTTTACAGGAGATATATCAGATTTGCATTACACACAACGTCAACAATGTCTATAGGATCGTCTATGGATGAGCGTATGTTGAACGGAATAAGAAAAGTGATACCGAATCTGATCAACACCAAGTACAAAGGTCAGGATGGCAGAATTGGAATATTTGGTGGCAGTACTGAGTATACAGGAGCACCATACTTTGCGGCAATGAGTGCATTAAGAACTGGTGCTGATCTTGTTCATATATTCTGTGCGAAGGATGCCAGCATTCCTATTAAATCATTCAGCCCAGAGCCGATAGTTCATCCAGTATTGGATCAATACGATGCAATAAAGTATATAAAACCTTGGCTCGATCGGCTACACATTGTCCTAATTGGACCTGGACTTGGCAGAGATGAAAATATATTCAAAATAATTGTTGAATTAATATCTATTTGCCGTGAAATGAGAAAACCACTAATTATTGATGCGGATGGATTGTTTCTGGTTTGTCAGAAGCTAGAAATCATAAAGGATTATCCAGGAGTTATTCTAACACCAAATGCAATAGAGTTTAGCCGGTTGCTTAATGTTGTACTGGAAAAGCCCATTCCGTTTACTCCTCAAGTCAAAGTTTCCGATGTCAAGCATGTAGCAGAGGCTCTTGGGAAGAATGTAATAATCCTGCAAAAAGGAGCAAAAGATGTGATCGTGGATGGTCATAAGAGTACAGAGATCGTGTCATGTGATTTGGCTGGTTCTGGAAGAAGATGCGGTGGACAGGGAGACCTCTTGGCTGGCTCGTTGACTGTTTTCTGGTGGTGGGCTATCTCAGCTGGAACCAGCGAATGCGCTTTGTCACCTTCGATCGTAGCGTGTTATGCTGCGTCGAGATTAATCCGAGAATGCAATGAATCAGCCTTCAAATTACGACAAAGAGGAATGTTGACGTCGGATATGCTGGAACAGATACAGCCAGTTTTTAACAAGATCTTTGAGACTCATTGCGACAAGTAAATCATATTATAAAATCTTAGGTATTATAATCTTCTCTTTTATTTTCTTTGTAATGTAAATGATGAATTAAATGTAAATGATTGTTGTTACTACTATTATGGATTTTAGAACTTGCTCATTTAATGGAAGAGGTCGAACTCGAAGTACTAATTCTTGAAGCGTATACATTCTTATAACATTATATATAATCTATAAAAAAACTTTGATTAATATATTACACGAATTAGAATATGTACGTGGCTTCAGGGAAATGTTTTTAAATAAATATATCTATGTATATATTATATGTATTTTTATATGGTTTTGGTACTTTTGGAAGATTCATATAAATAAATATTTTTATAAAATAAAATCAGTTTATTAATATTACCAAATCACTTTTTTTTTTTTTTTTTTTTTTTTTTTGACGAAAATATCTACATTATTTACTAATTACATTGAATAATGATTACAACAGTTAATAGATGTTTTCTGAAAAAAAAGATCTATATACATATAAGATCCATATCGTATAATAAAATAGTATTCAGATAAAACAGAATGAATAATTATATATATGTTTTAATGCGCATCTGTTTAAAGTTGTGTTTAAAATTGTTTTAGTTTACAATATATACTTGAAATTCTTGTTATTTATCACATTATAAATATATATTTTTGTCTTCACCAAGTATGATATAAATATAATTAAGTTGGAGACTTATATTTACTGTAGCACATTTCTCATAGCAAAGTAATTACAAATAAATAATTAGAGACATTTTCACAAATTCCGAAAAGAAAGTCTTCGGCATATTTTATCAATAATTTTTTGTTCCTCATCATAATTCAATATGATTACAGTGAAGAAACTATAAACTTAATTTACTTATCAGAATTTCTTTACAATAATATTCTTTAATATGACAATGCGATATGTACGATGAGTTTTATTTTAGATACTCTGCAAATATTTCTTTCCTTCTTAAAAAAAAATTATAGAAACATTTTTTTATGTTTACATATTCAATATTCTCTTGTCAAAAATTTTTTATTAATTATATATCGTTATGGTGTTAATGTCATGTTACGGTCTTAATCACTTATTTAAAAATTTTTATTCACAGTTTCGTTCAGTCGTTATAATTATATACTAATTAATTATAACGACGAACTGCCGAATAGTTGAGTAATCGAGAAGCGAAACGGTCGAGAGATACTGTTCTACAGGTACCAGAATTATCTTGCTATACTACTTATACATATAATGAGATAATTTCTTAATTCTAACTTACAAGTCGACAGGATGAAATATCATAAGGTTGACCTATGAAGTACAGGTATAAAAACACAAAGAGTCAAGATATTGGCGTATCTACACGATTTTTTGGCAATAAATATCCCGAATACTGTGCGTATCTCTCCGCGTTGGAAAGAAATCTTTGCAATGATGAGAGATTTCTCGTGGCGCGATTTGACGCAAATCACAATTAGTTAATTAATTATTATAGCTAGATTATAATCGGTAGACTACGAATAGAACGTCAATACGGATGTGTGATTCCCGCGGATCAGGATCGTCGGTGGCATATCTTTTGTGAGCGTTTCCAGCCAGGCCATGTATAATGGAGCTGAAACTGCGCCCTTTCTTGGCATCGGTAAGGACCTACAGATCACAAAGATATGCGAAATTAATCAACAGTGATGTAAAGAATAATGTAAAATAATGCAATAGCTGCAAATGGCATATGCGAGTTATATATTCTAATAAAAAAATCGATTTAGAATATAATCTCAAGATAAACAAAGATACATCTCAAAGATCTCAAAGACATTTGACAGATATAGCTTAATTTTTTGAATTTTGATAAGCATGTATTTCTCTGGTTCTTTAAATATTATTTTCATATTGATCAAATAAAATTTACAAAATTATAAAAATTATTTTATTACTCACATTATTACCAAGGTGGACTGACTCGAGTTCTCCAACAATAATTCTCGCAACCGCAATTGTCGGTACGTTTTATCCCGTAAATTCTGAAGCTCGAAATCGGTAACGTAACATTCTGAAAATAACAATAATTAGCAGCTCATCGAATATTAAATTATTAAATCAGCATCGTCACAGATATGACATAAACTTACCCGAATTGTCAGAAGAATCGTTCATTCGGAAATCTGATATTAATTTGTCGAAGAAAGACAAGGTCTCCTGTTTCGGTTCGATGCTGATGTCATCTACCATCTTTAAACTGCTGTATTTTATTCGAGCCTTGCACATTATCTCATCCATTCTATGTGATAATTTTAATAATATAAGTAAAATAATTAATAAATATAAATAAATATATAGTCTTAGAAATAAGACTTTCGTCTATGTATGATATTATTTATTCAATTATTACTTCTTCGACAAATTGTCGAAATGTTAGTATACTTTATTATGGAATTTTTCATATCTTTATTCTTTATATACTTACTCTTTTTCTTGCGCACCAATGTCCTGTTTATGATTGGCAAGAGCGAATATTCTTATCTTGCAGGTCTCCCAATTAGAGCGCGTACTAATTATGTATGGCAGGAGAATCGTCAGACCTATCGAATGATCATTTTTATCATTTACAAATGAACCGAAAATTTTAACGCGAGCTTTGTATATGTATGATTGAAATAACATGCATCTACGTTTATTCAATCATTGACACATACATATTACATAACAGTCTGCTTAAATTTTAATGAATTACCTCCATCATCATACAACCACCATACGTCAATTGTTCCTTTCTTATGCTTCTTCTGGAAAATTGTTATATTTTCCGGTATAGTAGCCATGCCGTTGCGTTTTTCACTAAAATGATAGATAATCAACTGTTAATAGCAAACGAAGACGATCTAATTTTTAATAATTATGGAACAAATTTTTTTTACAATACAAAAGTTTAATTTAATTGGAGATATAATAAGCAACGATATTTTTTTAACTTTGAAAATTAAAGAGATGCGGTTAAGATAAGTTTTAATAATATAAATAAAAAAATGAGTTTTATTTCTTAGTTAATTTTAGATGGCATTATTAAAAATTTAATTTATCGAGATATTTAATGTAAAAATTCAAAAAATGATGGATTTTTAAAATGTCATCGAATTTTCAAAGTTATAAAAAGTTGATTTTAAATTGGACAAGAAAAACTTTCATCAATATTTAACATGATAAAGACCACATTACGTTGTTATACTTACAGTAATTTATCAGCAGCAATTCTTTTCTTGTGTTTTAAATTTTCTCGAGCGTTCCAATGTACTGGAGAATCTCTGATCATATGTATCACGTCATGCGAGATAAATGGAGTACCTGTAAAAAATATTAAGCTGAAATATTTCGTGCAAAATAGTTTTATTGAAAAAAATCGATTGCATTTTTTTAATTACTAGAACAGCACAAACGCGCGCCATTCTCGTTTTATATATATATAAAAAAAAAAAAAAAAAAAAAAAATTCATCGCTTGTATATTTCGATTCTACACTGTGTTTGTAGATTATTTTTATATCTTAAACATGCTGGCATACAAATTCTTTTATTTATATGAAATATAAATATGCCCCGTATAGGGTCTGCGGCTACAACTTTCCGCGGATACTTTGTAGCCGTGGACCCTATATGGCGCATACAACGAATGTGTCGAATAATAATAAAACGATGCAATATATTTTACACGATTGTAATTAACACTATCGAAATACGGCAAGAAACCAATAATCTGTTTCTGCTTTGATGTAATATCGATTTTTACCTATTGTAGGCACGCTCTGTACCCTGGGAATCTGCGTGCTCATAGAGAGATTACTGTCGGCGTGCATCAGAGTGTTTCCTGCTAAATCGTAACTGCTCTGTGCAAGGATTCCGTGTTCATCGTCACCATTCCCATTCGTAATAGCAGAGCAGTCCAAACCTTCGGCGATTCTCAAGATTGCTACAGCCAACTTGTGATCGAAAGCGTTACTGAACAAGGAAGAGAACGTGAGTTAAATTTTTGAACATGCGTCATCCTTGATCTGCAGTCTTGGAAAAGAAGCTACGACTTACTGAAGAACGTCGAAATATTCCTGCAGATCCTTGTGATTGCATGTTGACCAATGAGTCTTGTAACCCATGAGAACCACGTTGGGGGCTAATTTGCCGACCCCGCTGGCTTGCATCAATGCGGCGGCACCTCGTTCCAGACTTAAATCCTCCACTACATGATAGAATGATTTTATACGTTGTTGATGCAGCCAGGAATAACCGCTTCTTAAGCGCGCTAAGCGTAGCCGATACGAGAGTCGTGTCTAAAATCACATTTCGAAACTTTAGCGGCATATAAACGACGATAGAAATAAAAGTAAAATTGCATTTTACCGGAAAGACTTCGCCGGAAATTAGCAAGGAATTATTCTTCGTGATGAGGTTCGCTAAATGTATCAATGCGGGTCTCGCTCCGGGCGGACCAGTAAGCGCCAGGATCTGAGGAGCGTAATTCTTTACGTGCTCGTCGATGGAATTCAATCTAGATATCATAAATAATCATCAGAGAGAGGACACATTGCTTTAAAGTTTTCGAATAAAAAAAATGTGTAATTAATAAGAATAGAAAAAATTTGTAATTCTCCAATTAATCTATTAGTTGATTGCGAGAAATCTATGATTTATCTCAAATGGAAAATGTTGCATTTATATTTCAATGATACCTGTAAACGATGGAGAGTGCAGTTTTATAAGTTTGCGCCTGTGTGCTGCTGCCCCAATTTACATCCGGTTTACGATAAACTACTAACAGATACAGCGCAAAGATGACGACGAAGGTGATGAGCGAAGTTACCCAATCGATGAGGAACATAATCGCAACGCAAAGAATAAATCCGACCAGAGATAACCAAGTATTGTAATACTGAAAAAAAGAGATTAATAAAACATACACATATATTTTTATCTCGCGACTATAAAGATGTCTAATGAAAAACTTCTTAATATCTATTCAAACTCGTTTAATTCTAGCAAATATTATTAATTAATTAATATAATTAATTATTAATAATATATAAAAATTTATGTTACATATTTATATGTGCTGAATGAATTATAATGTAATTAAAATTTTCCTTTTTTACAGAAATTTTCTTTAGATACAAGAGAAAAGAAATTTCAAAATGAGTATCAAAATATCATTGGTATTAGATTTAAGCGTTCAGACGCTTTTTTGGATTTTTGTATTATTTGATTAAATTTTATTAAAAAAATTTATACTTACTTTAAAACTAGGCCGCCATCCGAGTGGACGGACCACCGCTGCGTGAAAAGTGCAGAAATTGATTAAGGCGTACGACGCTAAGTAGAAGTTCGAGATCAACGGTGCGACTGCGTTAAGATTGGCTGAAAGGAAAAATCAATTGAAAGCTTCCAGGATACAAAATTAACGATGATAGAAGCTCGCGATAACTTCTTCCAGTTAAGTTCTTGGTGAACATCAAAATAGACACATTACCGATCAAGAGAAAGAGACCCGCGACAGCAAACGTGAGGACATATCCTCGATAGGGTTCCCCGGATTTCCCGTATCCTTTACTGAAGTAGAACAACCAGGGATAAATTCGATCTTGACCCAGAGCCTGAATGAGCCTTGGCACTGATAATAAATTCGTTAGAGCCGTCGACAAAGTAGCCGCGAAGCAGCCTGCATAAATCAGCGGACCCCAAAGAGACATCAATTGCATGACCTGAAAAAATTATCGATTAAAGCGTCAGAGGATAATAACTGGTTCGCATCTTGCAATTTCTTGGCAAAAATTTAAAAAGAATTCTTCTCTTCTGTGTAAGTAAGAATTTCATAAGCGGTAAATCTTTAATAATAATTAATAATTAATTAAAGAATGTAATGTTACAAATTATTACGTTATCTACATATATTCTTTGAATTAATTTGCGATAAGATTATCAATTAATATCCAAAAGTTTTTAAATACATATAAAATTAAAGATATCTTTTAATATAAAAATTGCGCGCTTTGAGTTTGAGTTTGAGTTTGAGTTTGAGTTTGAGAGAGAGAGAGAGAGAGAGAGTTGTATTTCTAGTTAAAATCTATTATTTGAAGTTAAAAGAAAATATTGTAATAATTTCGAGGCATATTATCTTCATTATCTTATATATTGTTTTCTTAAAATTTTACCGAATAACTATTGTGCAGTCCATAAGTGCAGTTGTTGGAAACGCATTCCACGATAGTATTGTTCACGAAGCCACCTGCATCTCTGGCAGCCGCCGCGCCGGCAAAGAAGACGAAAGTTACATAACTAAACATGGAGATCAGCAAAGAGAGAAGAGTTCCGATCGGTATACTGCTCGCTGGATCCTTAAGATCACCGGAAATATTGGCACCTGCTTGAATGCCGGTGACTGATGGGAAGAAAATAGCGAATACCGAGAAGAAGGTATGATTGTTGTTCTCAGAGTACCGATAGTCCGACCACAAATTGTCCATAAATACTTTTGCTAAAATTATTAATTAAATTAATTTCGTTATTACATATTCTTAGCTTTCGATAAAATCATTTGATTACTTAGCATTATGTTATATATTATCGCTTCGTATTATAATTGTACTTTATACTTACATGAGAAGCCTATGAAACCTTTCGCTTCTTGTTCCTTATTTTGTGGTCCCATAATAGTTCCAATCAAAAAATCGAGAATCGCACCCAAGATGACAGCTATAAGGAAGTTTTGGGCCTAAGTGAAAGCGCAAAGTTTGTCAAATCACTTATCAAAATGTAATTAAATTAAGACACGTTTTTCTTTATATTATATTATCATTGTTATTATATTATTTTTTCATATCTTTTGTATTGATAAATATTTTATAGAGTTTTAAATATTCATGATATATTTTTATATTTTTTGAGATAAAAAACTAATAATCTAATACCTTTGACTCCCATTCCATGCCGACCGCACAAATAAGAATCATAACGATAAGCGCTATTATGCCGACGATTCTAATGTCATTCACGCTGTTATCTATAATCTTCAAGCCGTGTGTCTTCAGTAAATCGTTGAGTGAGTCACAGAAGCCGATCGTGTTCATCGAAGCTGCCACAGAATTCGCGCATGCAAATACGATACCAACAGATGCACCAAACTCCGGACCGAGAGAACGAGATATGATAAAATATATTCCACCTGTAAGTAAATTAATTTTATTCTTTAAATACCTTTTTAAACGCACAAATTTTTATAATTTTTTTATAAAAATATAGAATATTTAAAAATGATTTAACCTCTATATGCGCATTAATTTTTATATATAGAAAATTTATCAAAAGACCCTCTTTCACAGGTCACGCGAATTAAACTTCTTTTAAAGTGACAAACATTTGAAATTAATTAAAAACAGGATATTTTATATTGAGACCGTTTATTCAAGAATGCTACAAAATTCTAAAACTTTATATGTATTATTTTATACTTGATTATTTTTTAAATAACATTTAAATAATCCATTTTTCCAAATGGAATTTTCTATGTCTGATTTTCTATCTTTTCTATCTTCGTCAATGTTCTATCGTATAAATTGCAATTTCTTCGACAAACAAGAATGATGACGAATAATGCGCACTTCCGATTAATTTGAATAAATAATTCTAAGAACTTTACTTTTCGAGAGAAAGTTCGAAAGAGAGGAAAGGTGTTTAAACGCGACAACCATATATAAAGCGATGTATGTACGCGATGCCACTCCTTTGAAAAAGAAAAAAGAATTACAGAATGCGTTACTGTAACACACCTCCCTTTACTTCCCCATTAGTGCTAATTGCGCTGAGGCTAAGGGTCGTAATGACGCAGACGACCGCCGATATTCCGATAATGACGATGCTGTGCAGAATACCGGCCTGCGCGACTACCCACGAAAGTCGCAAAAACAGCATTACGCCCCATATGTTCAGCAGGCACGGTATGAGGACGCCTTGGATCCATCCTAATTTTATTCCGCCGTGACCCTGTGCACCGGCGACGCTCCCGACCTGCCCGGTCTCGATGGCATTGGCGTCCTGAAAGCGATATTTATTTAGAATCACGATCTGCATCGTGCATTCGATCGAGCTGCGCGGAAAGTCAGATTACAAAATATTATATTAAATACAAATTTCATACAATTTATTAAGTGTACGTGCAATTACTTATATATGTTGCAATTATACTTATAAATGTTACGAAAAAAAAAATTATTTTTAAATAAATAAAATTAAAATTAAAAAATTAAATTAAAATTAAAAAAAAAATGTTTTTAATAATTAAAATTATTAGTGTGTTTAAAGAAAAAACATTATTGCAATTCTTCACAACAGTTATGAAGTTATTTACGTGTTGTAGATAACGCTCTACCACAATATCTTTACTTTACTTTAGTCCACATTTTTTATCTACTATATTACGTTTACGTTTGTAATTTTTACGCTTTCCAGTTTCTACGGCATATGAAACAAAATATGTCATCATATAAAAATTGTTTTCTTTATTTTCTATCTTTGTACAATGATATAAACATTATATAGCATCTTGAGAGAATCATGATGAAAGATTTCAATGGATATAAAATGTGGCGATTAAATGTTTTTTTTTTTTTTTAAGTCTGATATATCAAGTTATAATGTAGTATTTGACTTTTTATTTTTATATCGATAAATATATGTCGAACATTTTATAGATTACACAATTGTGTCTAAAACACCTAAAAGAACAAGATGTATATTTCTTTTAATAAGATCTTATTAATTAAGGTTTTGTTGAAAAAACTATAATATACTAAATTAGCAATTTATTCTCTCAAATTCTTGGATGCTTATAAGAACTCTACATCTACAATACATGATTCTTTTTCTAATCCTCCTGGTCGGATGTTTACTGCTGTGTAAACTTAATAAACTTGTTTCGCCTTGCCCGGTTTTGTTATCTCTACGACTTCGATCGCCTTCGAAATAGAGTCAAGAAATTAGAGTACGCGACGATTCTCTTATCAGCCAGGAAAATTTCAGATAGTATATCGTTAATTCTAAGTATAAACTTTTTTTAAAAGCTATCTATTCTTATAAATAATTTTACCTAATTGTGACTAAAATTTTGCCTTAATTTTTGTCATATTTTGTTTCTTCAACAAAAGTTTTATTTGAAAATTTGATTATATGACACGTAATATAAATTTTGGTGCACATTTCTTTCTGAAGATAAAAAAGTAATTTGTGCAATAATATGTACATTTAATAATAACTAGCAAAAAAGTGAACTCTCAATGTATAGCAAAATTTTAAATATGTTCTTCGAACCGAAAAAATCGATAAATATTCAAATTTATTCGACCGATAAGTCTCACTGTTGTAGCTTATATTATGATAGGAGTTTTAGAAATATTTACCTTGTAATAAAAGTTGAGATATAAAAGTTTTCACTGAAAACTCGTATATTTGCAACACAGAGTATTTTAAATATACGTAAGTTCTCTCACCTTTATAAGATTTCCTTCGTGCAAAGTGCTCAGAGACGGTCTTTTCGCGCGACGGCTTAATCTGTAAAAGAGATTGTTGATATATATTTTGATATATTGTGAAATTATTATGCCATCAATCTAATTTATCCGGAATTAAGTAAATCCTTTTCGGATAAATGTATGAAAAACGTTAATTATTTCTTAATATTTAGAATGTGCAAAAGGTCAATGGTTTCCCAATACTACGTTTTAAATGAAATGTTGGAAATCGTTATATTTTCATGCCAAAATGAATAGATAAAAATCTCCCAGAGCAAATTTATTAAACATTAAAAGTTTTTCTTTTCTCTCCAATTTATGTAGCAATAATTAAAAAATAAATAGACATTATAATAAAAAGTGACAAAATTATAGTTTAATTATTATAAGAAATAAAACGCTTAATCTTCAAGCTGTTAGTTTTGATGTACGATCATAATTTGGTTCCATTTCAAAATTTTAATTTAATCAATTCATACCTATAATGATCCAGTCGGGGAACCACATCCCACAATCCGCTCATGTTCAACGTCATTGTAGATCTCTTATTATTTTGCTGCAGCTGTCCAATCATATCCTCTTCCGGTGCTTTGCCCTGAAAGTGACTCTCCATTTCGCCGTATCTGAAAAGTGGATTTAACATAAGCGACGCTTTGTTCATTTTCCGGCTGTTCTGTGTATGCAAATTATTATTCTCTTGTGCACAGACGGTTGAATAAGTTAAGACTAAGGAATTAACACAATTGTAACGCAATTACAATAATGTAACAAGGCTTACGACAAAAGAAACTGTTAAATAGAAACAATTTATTTCGTTTGTGTGCTTTTATGTGCGCGTGCATATATACTGTTTAATGTATAATTATTTAACGCTGTTATTAATGTAATTCTGGAAATTAATGTCGGGTAATATTCAAAGCGCGACGTGTGATTCAATATCGACCCGAAGGTCTGGTGGAGCGATTATTGGAACCGGAGACAATTAAGGTCACATTATATCGGAGTCTTGTTTCGCACTCTTCGCAGAAAACATTAAGAATAGTATTTGTGATCAATGAATCAGATGCTTGCAATACATCTGGCTGTTACATTTTAATTAATTAATTAATACTATTAACCTGTGTGTTAGATAACTTGTCTTTCATACAACATATGTTGTATTTGAATAATTCTATATAGAAGTAAGATAGGTCAGTGTGTCGGAAAGAAGTTAATAAATGTCTGTGACATGTTTATATCGCAATGAATGCTTTTGACATGTTTGACAAGGAAAGAATATTAACGCTACTCTACGTATAGATTTATAAATAGCTGATGATTGTATTTTGCGACATGTGAATTTTCGTGCAAATATTTGGCAATATTTCCAAACTTTAATACGTACGGTTCAACGTTTTGCAAGTTGGAAGATTTATTTGTAATGTCGCGATATACAGGGTGTATCAGACCACTCGTCCACCCCTTTTATTTTGGAAATGGCTCAAAATTATGAAAAATTGCGAAATACGTGTTTGATTATTTCGAGGGACTACTCTTTTAAGGGGGGGGGGGGGGGTTTCGATAGTTGTTCCCCTAAGAAGGTACCCCATGGGGACCCCAACTCAAAAATTTTAAATGGAATCACCCATATTGTAGTATATCGTTTGAAAGGGCATAAATAAAGAAAATTTTTGGCGCAAACCGGAGGTTGATACGTTGACCTGTTCAGAAGTTATTTAGGATCAAAGTTAAACAAAAGCCAATTTCAAAAAATCGTTACTACCATTTGAAAAATTCTAAAAAAACGTTTGAGGTGTAAAAGTGTTTGTCTTTTGAAGTCTTTTCCATAAAAAATTCAGATTTGATCTTGAAATTGTTTTTTTCAATTTAAGAAAAAAATTCAAGCAAGACGTGAATTTAATAAGTTGCTTGAATTTCTTTTTTGAACCGAAAATAACATCAAGGTCAAATCTGAATTTTACATGGAAAGAACTTAAAAAGATGAACACTTTCACACTTGAAACGTTTTTTTTTTAGAATTTTCCAAATGGTAGTTATGATTTTTTGAAATTGGCAACCATCGAAACCCCCTTAAAAGACTAGTCTCTCGAAATAATCAAACATGTATTTCATCGTTTTTCATAATTTTGAGCCATTTCCAAAATAAAAGAGGTGGACGGGTGGTCTGATACACCCTGTATATGCGCGTTTTACTATGCGATTTTCTTCGATGACGCATTTGCAGAAAAGTTATAGCGATGACTAGCACAAAATGTGCTTATATATATAATAATAAATCACAATAATAATAAATCAATATATAATGATATATTGATTTGTATATTATTTAAAAATATCAATTTTTGGTAACTCTTAAATTGATAAAACACACGAGAGAATAAATTATTATCTAGAATAAAAATTAATGCGATCGAATTATGTTTCTAATCTTGGTGTATTACATCAACATTTTTACGATAATTACAAGACGTAAACAACAAATTACGCGTTTGTTACGTTCTCGATGCAACGCGATCGATACTTTTTACGAGGTCGAGTATTGGACCAAGTAATTTAATAAAGGGAGGGTTCTGAAAGAATCTATCAAAGAGACGCACCTCACATTGAATGTTTGTTGACGTCAGACATTCGTCTACACGATAAATGTAAAATAATGTGATAAGATAATCTGAGAGAATATGTTTTCGGGAATAATTAAAACTGTTTTAGAAATAATTGTTTGTTGAAAAAGAAAAAACTCGCAAAAAGAAAATAAAATAGAATTTCGTATTTATCTAATTTTATTAAAATTCGATGTCACAATTTTAGACAATTTTGATAATTTTTAAAAGTAGCAGCTCTTCCTATCGATGTAAATTTTATTACGCATATATATCCAAGTTATTCTATAAAAACATTTGTTTTTTAAATAGATTTTAATAAAATTGAAATTGATTTTATCCTAGCAAACTTTCTCTTTGTGTAGCTATATATTTAAAAAGAAAAAAGAAATTTAAACCATCTTATATACATGTCAAGCTCTCTTTACAGGAAAACAGCATAAAAGGATATAAAGAGATGAAAGGAAAAGGCATAAAAAGGTGAAAAAGGGAATTTTTATAACAAATTTTCTAAAACGCAAATGTAATTATTCTGAAAAAGATTTGGAACAATTTTTATCCCTTGTGAAATTCTCTTCGTACCGATTCGATGTGCATAATTGTAAATCCAGATTGTAAATTGCCAAAGTGCATAATTGTAAATCAACGAAACGAAAAACGCGGTCTTATCGTAATTCGGAAAATCACGCCTGATTTTCATCGATAATAATGATGAGTTGCCGCGGCGAGGTAGGATTCATTTACGTATTCGCTTCCGGCCTGCAAAATGCAATGCGCGATGCCAAAACAAATAAATTCGCGAAAATCTCGGTTCTCGGCGCCGCGCCGCCGAAGCCTCCTCCGCATTTGATATATATTCACAATTTTTTTCACCCATCTCTCTCTCTCTCTCTCTCTCTCTCTCTCTCTCTCTCTCTCAATAACGATGACATCAGAGTGACCATGAACGTGCCTCTCGTTGACGGTTCCTATCCCTTATCACTCGACTCGAGGGGACAAGACGACCATCGATTTATCTCGCTTGCGTGACAGCCTAGCAGATAATCAATCAAAATGATACGTCAGTCTTGCATCCTTTCATCGCATGATTAGATCAATTTACCGCGAAATAAGATCGCAAAAAACGATAGCGCATTTTCGGCGTGTATCTGCTGTTTTTGACATGTTTTTTTGATAATAAATTTTTGGAAACATAATTTCTTCAGATGCAGAAAATATTTGTTTTGTTTCCTTTTTTTTCTGACAAATGACATATGAGAAAATCCTTGTATCGCGCGTTATTCAACATTTTTTTGGTTGTTTAAATTAAATTATTGATTAGTTATGTTTAAAAAATAAAATAAAATTTAGCTACATATATTGTGATTTGAAAATTTATAATGCGAGTTTAGAAGAATTATATTTGCATTTCATAAAGTGTTTGTGTGATTATCTCCAAAAATATCACATCTTTATAAAATTTTATTTTACATAATTATTACAATATATATTGCATTTAAAAATTTGTTAGTATTTACGTAAATAAATTATACATATGTTTTGTTAATTACTTTAATTATTTTTTAATGTATTTAAAAATCTGATGTTATTATTTTATTTTTTTAAAGTTTTCTCTCTTTCTTTCTCTCTCTTTAGATACGTATAATAACAATGTATTTAAATGATTGACACTTTCATGTGCTTAATGATTAATAAAAGTTAACTTTATACACGTGCATACCGTGATTGTTTATCATAATAGATAGAATGGTATTTTATATGAGAAAAACATATCTTATGAGAATCACAATTCATGATTAAAAATTAATAGTCATTGATAAATTGCAAATTCCAAATAAATTATAATACTTTTGAATATTTTTGAACTTTAGCTGCAATATTTATATATACCTACAATAATAATATATGTAACATTTAATTAAGCTTAAACTATATAATATTGTATACAATATTGCATATATATATCAGTTTATCAGTTTAATTTATCATTTAAAATTTGATTACTGAAATCAATTAAAACTTAATAAAATTTTCCATATGATAAACAAAATTACGATTTAACAGATTTGGAATTCATAAAATAATTAGTTTTAAATCCCTTTTTTACAACAAATCTATGTATGTTAAATCTTTGATAGATATCAAATAATCTGTTAGTCAAAGAAACTAAAGCAATAAAAACTCTTATTAAGAATTCTTTGACCTACTTCATATGAAATAATATAAGAGTATACAATTAAGTTTAGATTATACAGACAATAAATTTAATTTCAAAAAAGTGATAGTAGTATCGCTATGTATATCTCGAACAAGGCATACCTCGTACTCAACTCATTGAATAATGAGCAAAGGAAAAGAGAAAAAAGAAAGAGAAAATTTAAAAAAGTTTATCAAAAGATTATCAAGGTCTAAATAATGAATATATTAGATATTAGATTAAAGTTTAATAAATAGATAAAAACTAAATAAAACCTAAAATATTTATATTGCTATAGAAATGTTTAGAGAGAGGAAGAGAGAGAAAAAGAGAAGGAGAAATTTGGATAAATACAAAAATTAAATGAATAAATTTAGTATGCTAACAGTTTCATATTTTGACACAGCTAATTATAAAATATTATTTTTTTTACTTTGCACACATTTCTAAAAGAGAAACAGATTCAAAATATTCAGAAAAAAAATCGTAAATTTATAACTTTCTAAGTGCTGTATAAATACCTGAATTAAATACATATAAATTAATACCTTACAATTACTTAAGAATGCAAAAATGCGTATAATTTATAATTCGTGAAAAATTGATAAGCTCAAACCCTGTCTATTAATTGTGCGCTTTTGATGAAAACAAATTGAATTAAGCGATAGATATAGATTCGAAATTAGATGGACTCGAGCACAAAGTCTATACTCGATACACACTTGTTGATATATGTATCTCACATTCCATAAGGTACCATAATCGAGCGATTACGAGATAACTATATATAAGTATGGGGGATGAAAGAAAAGTGGTTGCGACTAAAATCGCGCCGAAATCACGAGGGGTGAATTATTTTTAATCAAAACTTACGACGCTAAATCCGGTTGGAAGACCATGACGATGGAAATTGCACGCAAAATCACACATACACACACACGTGAATCTGCGCGAAACGATTCGCGAGGATCTAACACGAAGCACTGAGAGCGTCGCGAAAACTTGAACCCCTCGTGGATCAAAACCCCTCGAGTATAGACATTAAAAGGAAGGAAGCATGCGTCGAATTTCCCTTTCCACGGCCGTTCACGCGCACCCATATGCTCGCGCACGCATTCATGACCGAGATTCCAAGTACACGTGTGGTTGATACGATAATTTAATGTTTTTAAAAAATGAATCTATATATAAACTCTTGATTAATAAATTTTATCTGGTTACACCTCTGGTGCAACTTACCGGTGTGAGACAAGATTGGCAGCAGAGTCGAAACACTAGTGCTGTTTCGTGAAGAGTCGAATATGATGTGACTTTCTTTTTTGCCAACTCTTGGGGAAGTTTTGTTTTAAAGAAAAAGAAATTTATTTTACACTCACCAAAGTAATTGGTTGAAGGTTTTGCAAGAGGGGATTCCATTGTAATTTTTCACGCGGGGGAAGAGAAATTTTAGAAATAATGATCAAACATTTAGTCGAGGAAAATATATTTTACTATCTACTTTTTATAAATACACTGAGATCTTGGTAGGTATACGAAAATTTCATTGAAACATTTATGACCTGAAAGTCATAAAACTTATTTTTCGAAGGACGTATTTCTGAAACCATTTTTCGTCTCCCATTGTGTTAGAACTATGTCTATTATTTTAACTTGTTTAAAAAGAAATATAAGAGAAACAGAAATATTTTTATAGAAGATAATGTGCCAACGAAAATTGTCAAGACAGTTTGATAATTTTTAATACCAAATACCAAATATTTTAAATATGTATAATTATTAATAATTAAATATATATAAATTAAGTAATATAGATTGATGTAAAATTGATATAAAATTTTATCAAATAGAATTAAATAAAGGATCAATTTTTCTTGACTAATTCTACATAAAAAAAACTATTAATATTTTTATCGATATTTTGTATAAATATTCTTCTCTCGGAAAAAATAATAAATCTATTTTAAAAGTTTTTTGACATATGTTAACGTCAAATTAGCTATGTAAGATTATTTTATAACTATAAATAAATCCTACGATGTTCGAAGGGTTAATAGCTACGAAGCCGTATTCGCAAGCGCGCGAGAATGTGCGAGCATTTTTCAGCTTGCGTGGGCGGCTGTGTTTCGTAAACTTCGACCCTCGACGGTGGAGGAATACGAAGGGAAAAAAGGAGGGAAAAGAAGAAAAGAATGTGCTTTCGCGAGTGATTTTCATCGCGCTTCGTGGAACGAAACGCGAACGGAGTATTCACGCGAGATGAAATGACGAGAGACGAGAGAAGGTCTCGGTTCACTTTACATTTCGAAATCCTTTGACTCTCGCTTCTCAATGCGACAGAACGGTGCGGAGTGAAGCACTTTACGTGCGTATATTATACTTACGCGTGTGCGTGTACCTATGAAAAGCACAGAGAGAAAAAGCTTGCGTATATAAAATAAAACTAAAAAAAAAAAAACAAAAAAAAACAAAAAAAAACTTAAAAAAAACTTAAAAAAAAAATAGAAAAAAAACGTGGAAACGAGACGTCGAGAGATCTTTTACACGCGTGTAATTAAGAAGACCATTAAAAATCGGATCGACTCACCTCGGCATGTCGACGTTTTAAATTTACTCAAGGGTCACACGAAGAGATTTTCGATATTAATAACGCGAACCACCTCTCAAATCAGACGAGTTTCTTTCACACTCTAGTTCAGTTACTCGAACTCGGAGAAATAAAGAAAAAAAAGAAAAAAAAAAAGAAAAAAATATATGCGCGCACCAAATTTGTTATCTCTACAGAAGAGTCACTGCTCTCGACGAAATCGCGACGAGATCTAGAGCTGTCATCGTTATCGCGCGAGTCGCCAAAAGGATGGCCGTGCCGATCGAATTCCGTGAACGAGACTACCACCTTTTTCAGCGTGGTTCCGGCATTTATATAGAGAGACGGCGAGGAACTGTAAATGTGCGACCGATGACGTTGACTTAACATTTTACGTTGACGAGTGAGACACATATGTTCGTAGTTTCGTAGTATATACCGCCTACGCTTGGCGCGAAAAACGCGTCCCTGCCGGTAGGAAGCACAGATCCGCGAAGAGATTATCCGGTCGAGTTATTGTTTGCCATTGTTGTCACTAATGAGCGACGCTGCTGGTCGCGGTGATGCGGCATTTTTCCACGTGGCTTTTGAAAAGCTCACTGTTTTACTGTTTCTTATTATACTCTGCCGAAGAATTCTAAGTAACTCGTTTAAATCCACGAGCTCGGGAAGAGGGAACATCAGTATCAGTATAATCGTGAGAAATCTATATCTATGTTAGTTTCTTTAGAATTATCGATTTATCAATTTACGTATCTTGACTATTTTCATCATCAAATAAAACAACGTACGTTGTTTTTCAACGTAAGATTTTGTTTTTATCATTTTTTTTAAATGATAACATTGATAAGTTCTTATACTACTCTACATACGACATATTGCTTATTTTATCTATGTTTCTCGAAAATTGCTCCTCGATGTTAAATATAGCTTTAGCAGTAAATAATAATAGTTATATTATTACCTTTAATTAATAATAGTTATATTTTACTCAATTAGTTAATGAAACGTTTGTAGATAAGAGCGTCTCTGTGTAAACAATATACATATACATAATGTATACTTGAATCTGCATTTGGAATATATAAAAGAATGCGTTCTAAAGTTTTTAAATTTTCGTATTTTCGAAATATAAAAAATTTATGATAAGTTTTCTTAGTTCTGCTCAACTAAAGGAAAGTATTGGAAACAGGTGAGACACTCTGATTCGATTTGTGAATATCATTATATAACGTGCCGCATCGTTGAAGGAATAAAGAATGGAATTCCGAGGGGAGATTATATATAAACATCGGTATTCTCTCTTATCTGCGATTAGCGCTCATTTTTCTGTTCAATAAGTTAATCGGTTAAGAAACGATAAGTAGTTGAATCAATAATCGTCATTCGTTTGCTCCACAGACTATCGTTAATACTTTTAATCTGCTCTTAATATATCTGCTCGGTTTCACGTCTCATTTCTTTAAACGTATCGTCGAAAAATCTACTATTTACGAATTTGTTTAAATTTGCATACTGAACAACAAACGCTCTATCGGAAAATAAACTTGATTTTGTGCATGCGAGTTGTATCTAATACATTTATTTTTCTCTTACTTTTAAAAAGCATGAGTAATGTGCACATAGCTTATTTCGAGAACAAAAAGAGGCGGTTAATAAGACAGATCTGATGCAAAACGTGCATCTAATAACGTTGAGTAACGCTATATTGTTATCGGAAGCAAATTAAAAACAGGTTCTTCTTTATAATCATAAAGAAGTAGATGTAGGATTTTTTTCGATCGATCGTATTTTTTATTAAAATACACACACACACACACACACACACACACACATACATACTGTTCTTTGTTACATCTTTGCAAAATCTTTGTTATAAAAAAATTGATGCAAAATTGCAGTAGCATGTGTGCAAAAATTTATGGGACGCAATATTGAGAGATTTATTTAAACTAGACGGATATATTCGTGTGTGTATGTATGTGTATGTGTGAACTATGTGACGTGAAATATATAAAGGTGGTGTCACTTGCGGTATTCTTTTTACGCTAATGACAGTTTATTGCAAGGTGCGCGCGGCTGATAATCAAATCCACGACCAAGCGCGACGATGAAATGATACAAGCTATATAGATGCATCTTTTTTTTTTTTTTTTAATGTCCTTGTAACGAGTTTAACGTTATAGCGCGAATACTGCGGAAGTGCTGATTTCTTTAATAGGAACACTGGTGAGCTTACTGTGCAAGTAAATTTTTACGTAAACCATTTGCATACATATATCTACTACTGTTTGATATGACTCTTGCGCCATATGCAAAGCAAGTTGCAGAACAAAAGAAATTTTATCTTTTTCCTTGCTACTTTTTTCTTGTGTGATGAAAGTAATTAAGGCTCCTGGCTCCTTTCCGACCATGTCGAAATCGTGACGTCAGAGGCGAGAAAACACACGCTAAAATTTCTTAGATGCCATTTCGAAATAAAAAAATATTTCGATGAAACAGCACTTCAGATGGCTTTAGCACACTCTTAAAAAACCCCGAAAACTATCCTTTCCCCTTTATAATCAATCAACAGCTGTAAAATGTAATATTATGAAGGCCAGTCCGTCTGGTCTTTGCACATGCGCAGTCATTCCGCATGTCAAAGTCTGATATCTCGATCATTTTACAGATGTTGATTGATTATAAAGGGAAAAGGATAGTTTTCGGGGGTTTTTAAGAGTGTGCTAAGGCCATCTGAAGTGCTGTTTAATCGAAATATCTTTTCATTAAAAAATGGCATCTAAGAATTTTCAGCGTGTGCTTTCTCGCCTCTGACGTCACAATCCAATATGACCGCGGTGAGCACCCAGGAGCCTTAAACAAAAAATAATTTAGAGACTTGTTATTTTTTATTTAATTGTTTATATATATGTGTGGTATAATTAAATTAAATAAATTAAATAATTGTTTTTTGTTTAATTATTATTGAATAATATGCATTATTATTATTGTTATGCACATATTTATCATAAAAAAATTAATTTTCCGATAAAAATATGGTATTTATAAATAGACGAAGTCTATCTTTGCTAAATTTGCATAAAAAGCAATTTAATTTTCAAATGCTTATGTCGACGACTTAATAACACTTTTGCATTTTAAAGTAAGTTAGGAATTTTTTCAAACAAATAGTTCTCTTCGCTTAAATAGGAGCACTGATTGATTGTACACGCGCCTAGACAGAAATCCTCTGTCGGAAGAAGATGTTACGCGGATACATGATATACTCGCGGATACATAGATCTGTCATGCGAACAATATAGAGTATGATGGCTGTTATGTATTGTATACGCAATCGACTCACTGACTGCTTAACGTTTACGTAATTAACGAATGGACGAGTTGATGAATTATATTGCTTAAAGTGAAAAATATGATAATGACAAATGAATTATTTACACGAGTCTGCGTTAAATTTAACAAAAGCAATATATTATATGTACACACGTAATACTGAAAAAAAGTAAAAAGGCAAAAAAATGTCTATTGTCTGGCTACATAAATTAAATGTCACCAAGGAATGAGAAGGCAGTTAAAAATTTTTTTTATAAAAAGTGACGTATGCGACTTTGTGCACATTTTTCTGATCAAGAGAAGCACATTTTAATTTTAAAGTTAAACTAGAATATGATGCAAGCTATTTGAGTCATTCGTTAATTATACCACAGCAAAAAATAGGAAAATTTCGCGGCGCGCAGCGCAATACTTTTCTTATATACTTACATATTTACTAAATACATATTTATTAAATTTCCGCAGAATTATCTAATCAAAATTTTAATTAATCCTTGTCTCTATTAACAGCATATTTTATCGAGAAAATAAATGTGTATATATTCTAATACATGTAATAATAATAATAAAATTTGTAAAAGAGAAGATAATGAGAAATTTTTTTCGAATTATACAGATATTTTATATATACATATACATATATCTATATACAAAATTCTTATAGAAAATAATTTACGCTTGTACAGTTTCGTTGGATAAAGAATCAGGACACGTTATTATTATATGTCAATGATAATTTGATTTGAAGTTTTGCCGTGATAGATCAAAGCCGAGGGAAACATGCTTGCCCTGAAGATTTTTCTCCCTCCTACAAGAGATTAAATTCGTCATATCGTGTATGTATCGACAAACTTGGCAGAAATTTTTATCCAATAAGCAAGAGCACATTATTTTAGCGATATTTTGTTATTCTTGCAAAAGCATATGAGTTTGTAAAAAAAATTTGAGTTTTTTCTCATTTCTAATAAAATTGAAAAAATTAGATTTATATAAAAATAAATAATGAGATCCAAATGCAAATTTAGTATACAAATTATTTTGATAATAAAATATCCAAAAATTTTCTTTTTTTATATAAGATTAATTTTTAATAGCTCATCCTTATATCATTCTCAGAAATATAAGTCTTCATATTTCTATAATCTAAATATCGATATCTGTAATTATCTTTTTACTAACAAGTCGATGTACATGACAGCATAAATTCAAGCTAAAGAGAAGAATCTTGTTTAACTATTCTTGTTCATGTGTATAATTAACATCAGCGGAATTTCGATAAATACCTATATCGATTGTGTGCCGTTTAAGTTATCGTTATATTCATCATCTCTGTGTTCACGTCAGATACGATGACGTATGCTCAAATACTTTACCGGATCGAACTGATTCGGTAAGGTATGTTACTGGTTAAAACCATGTCGATTCTGGTACGGGTAAATCCCTAACTCGACTGATCTTAATCCTATTTCATGTATTTTCAGATATTAATCTTCATGCATCAGACAGCGGGACAGTCAATTTGATCATCATATAGTTTCTAATACAGTTTAATTGCGCAAATGACACCTGGTATAATTACGAGTGCATTATACATGTAACTTCCGCGTATTGTAAGAACGCGTGAGATATTATTGAGATGTTGTATCTTATTGTTTTTTACAAAATATATATATACATATATATATATACCGGGTGTCCCATTTTAAAGGACCCACTCAAATATCTCAGAAACACTGCGTTAAATCAAAAAATGTTTCCTACAAAAGTTGTAGGGTTTCGAGGGGGACATAACATAGTAATATTCATATGACCTTGGGCGGCGTCTCCAAGGTCAAGTGAAGGTGAGAATAAATTTTTAAAATAAAAACCCATATTTTTTATTATAACATCTTTTTCTACTAATTAATTTGAACAACTTTTATCTGAAGCATTTTTTTATTTTCTTCAAAATTCACCTTCTCACCTTCAAATTCTCACCTTCACTTGACCTTGGAGATGCCGCCCAAGGTCAAATGAATATTACTATGTTATGTCCCCCTCGAAACCCTACAACTTTTGTAGGAAACATTTTTCTATTTAACGCAGTGTTTCTGACAATGAGATATTTGAGTGAATCCTTTAAAATGGGACACTTGGTATATATATATATAAAATTAAAATATAAAGTACAGCGTAGCATTAAATAATTGTCCTGCTTCGCAAAGCTAACAAAGCTTATTAAAAAAAAAAAAAATGTAATTAAAACGCGACATCTGCCTATGTGTGAGTGCTTGAAAATTGTTTAAATTAAGGAGAAAAAAAATTATGAAAATATTACACCGATGGAAATAATATATAATAAAGATAAAGTTCTCGGAACTGTAAGAAACGCGCAGAGGAGCACAAGAGAGAGATGAGGCATCTTAAAAATATCTTAAATTAGAAATGAGATCAGCGTCTTTTCAAGAACGATTGTAATTAATACTTGGAAGATGACCTGTTAATGGAGTTTGAGGAGAGCAGACACATATTTGATACGATTCCGGAAATACGATTACACACGTGCGGAAGGATTGAGTCGTGTCATGTCGAAGAGGAATGAGAAGAATTTGACAAATCGCCAATATATACTCAAAACTACACAGAGTACGCAGCTGGCACGATATATTATTGTATATACAAGTATCGGCTGGCGAATAGGTGGAAATTATATATGTCCTCTCGAAGGTATACGATATGATTCATCGCGTTCCATTTAAAAAAATCAAATGCTTAAAAACTACGGTCGCATGGAGAAAATCCACTTAATTGAAAGATACGACGATGATTCACGAGGCGTCCGTCAAATCTCGGGGTCATTCGGTAAAATTCTGTCACTCAAGGATCTTGTTACGAAATATATGTATATCTATATATTTTCTGAAGCTCCCCGGCTGTATATATTCTCGCGTCTCTTGAATTTATTTTAGACTTATATACATATCACGGATGATATATATACTTATATACGAAAAGATTTCGGAATTTGAAATATAAATCGAGAGAATGATGCAATCGATTCATCCATCATCATCCGTCGAAATTCTTCTCGTCAAAAAACGCCGCAAAAAGTAAACTTTTGTTGAAAAGAAATGCTATCCTTTTTTTATTTATAATTAACTGATTCATCATCCGCGCTATTATATCCTCTCAACCTTAGAGTATTCTAGAGTGGAATTTGATTTAAAATTAAACATTTAAATGGTCTAAATATTTTCCAACTAATGTGTGTCACAAGCGATTACCTGAATGCACAATTTCATTTAATTTATTAAACTATAAATCCTAAGCTTCTGTTTAATTTCCGTGTAATTTGTCGTGGATCGCGTAGGATGCTACTTGCCAAAGTCGTTCGAAAATTTAAAGTGCAAGCGTGCTCTGAACAGGCACGTGATCTACCGGGAAAACCAGTTATAGCTCGCGTGGAATCGCATCGGAAATGCGCGGAAATCCGAATTAACGACTCGCTCAGTTGCGAAATCGCGTCGTACAATTTGTTTCCGCGCGTGTGTGTATATATGTGTGTATTTATCGAGATCAAAGATTTTTCGCCGTGATTACTTTATTTCATTGCGCAACAATTATGATTTATATGACAGAATATTTAACAAGTATCATCTTATCAGCAGAAAAACAAAAGTAATTGTCATTTTTTAAGGATAGGATGGCTAATTTATTAAAAGATTTATTTCCAGTTGCAAAATTATTGTTAATTATGTTGAAATAGCTAATATTTGTGTACATGTATATATTAGTAAAATTCTAAGATATATATTAGCTTCTTCTGTGTGTATCTGTTTGTAAAATTAAATATATATATTGAAAAAAAAATCACAAGAATTTTGTATCAATTGTGTAAAATAATTATTAATTATTTTGTATATGTGACTTTAAAAATATGTTAGAGACTTACAATTAGTAAAATTTCTCATTTAGATATATGTTAGATGTATGAAGGAGACATATAATCAAACAAAATTTGATCATTTATTGATCGTCTCTCATGCACTATATCCCGCTGCAATAATTGCTTCGCCTTAATCCAAGGCTAAATTGCCTATCTGCAATTACGGCAACAATTACTAAGTCGATAAGCTGTAAAGCCGACACAAGAATAGGGTGAAAGTGTTATTGATAATAAAACATTCAATTGTTATTATTTAATAATAAAACATGCAAACTATCTCGAGCGATTGAAAAGTTTTGCAGCTAATATAACGAATCGATTATTGCAATATTATCTCATCGACGATCAAATAATAAAGCATCGCACAGGATAATATTTATATGAACATTACAACAAAACTGTATTTATAGAAAACATTTCCTATGTAATTCGTGGAACAGGAAATGGATGATATAATGAATTCTTGTCTTATCTTTTGTATCGTCAACATACCAAGCATGCAGGAATAGCAGCATTCACTTTACACACATTACATCACATCTGTAACAATTAAGTCATGACAGCGTTGCATTGTTTCCATGCAAGTTGTATTTACCTTTATTTGTGTTGAAGATCGTTTTCTTGCGATAATGAAATCATAATCCATTACCGTAATAAAGGCAACTCTGTGAATAAGATTGATTATTTTACGTAAATTTTAATTACTTCCCGTACTCATACAATTTTCTGTAAAAATTACTAGCACTTTTGCTGCAATGGGAACACGAGACAATAGAAATAATTCTGACGTGTTTTCTAAAAAAAGTTAAAATTTTACTTTGAATCTCTTATCTTAAAATTGTGAGAAATAATTTTTCAGATTCTATAAAAATCACTATGCATTGGATCTTTTTGCTATATATGCTATATATAGCAATTGTACGATAATTCGCGATATAATTAATGATACATTTAAATTCGAATAAAATAAAAAGGATTTTCTGGATAATCGCTATCAAATAGATTAAGAAATTATCTCAGTTTTGCTGCAACGAGAAAAGAATTTGCTTAAAAACCGAATACGATATTGTATATAGTTTATATGTATATAAAAAGCTAAAAATATTTATAATTTTTTGAAAACACATCACACGTTAACTTTCAATTTAAAAGCGTAAAATATCAGTTATACAGCGCTGGATCGCAAATGGAACAGGAAGTAGGAGTAAACGTTTACGAATCTCTTTAGGTTTGCGGCGTGCATATGGCCGTCCCAAGATATACTTATACACATTTTATACGTTTTCGAGGGGATTCTAAATAAAGCAGGCGGAATTCATCAGATCAGTTCCTTCGTTCACGATCTACCAGATGGTAATGTTCTCCGTGACACTACATTTAGTTACACTAACATTTCTCTATATTTATGATGCATAAATACTAATGTCTATATAACATAATACACTCCCTGAAATAATACGTATTGCATAATTGACTAATAAAAGGTATCTTCGGCAATATAGTCTCGGCTGGACATGCAACAAAAAACATTTCCGCGCGACAATATTTTACTCTTCGCTTGATGGAACAAATTTTCGACATTTAACACCTTGGAGTTGTTATATATTGAAACAAACTTAACTTTGTGTGTGTATGCGACAATCTTATATGTATATTTTTAAAGAAATGTGAAATAATAAGTAAACATAAGATGTAAGAAATATTTGAGCTTTTAGAACAATGCATAGTAATTAATAATACATTAATTATTTAGAAAAGAAAGGAATTAATCAGTATACATTAAGGGAATTAATTAATATGTAAAGTTACATAACGCTAGTATAATTATACTATTGAGAGAGCTCTCAGGCACATTAGTCTATTTTTCAATATTATTCTGAGCAAATTGAAATACCATTTATAAAGCATAACTTCTAAGTGTAAGGCTAATCAATATTTAATTTAATTGAGAGACATAGGCAGACGAGTAGCGAAATGTCGTAAAATAAAATTCAAAACAAAAATTAAATCGCATTAATTAATTTCGATCAAATGACGAATCGCTTTGCAATTATATATGTATCTGGTTTAATCACATTCAGTGACTAGTCCATCACTGTTTGACGGAATAATGAATTACATAATGCACTCTCTCTCTCTCTCTCTCCCTTCGTTTGCTCTCGTGTTGATTTGTCTCGCTTCTCGCGGCTAATTATTTATCAGTCATGCGATATGGCATGTATTATTCCAAACGGCGTGTCTGATATTTCTCTGAATGTAACGCGTCTCTCGAGGTTGCAACTCATTAACTAAAACGTTGCGTACGCAACGAAGATAATGCGGCCTATTAGCACTCAATTTGTTAGGTCGCATGCCATGCTGCACTTATACTAACAATTTTGTTACTATAGTCTATAATTCCAATGACGTGGGACGTCCACGTGGGACATATTAGAAAAGAATCACGCGATTTTTTTCTCTTTCGTGGAATCTTGGTACTTTTTTTTAATATTTTGTATTCCATATCGGAATAAATTTGACGACCCGCGATAAAAGATAAATAGAAATATTAGAACAATTTATTTATGCGCGCGATCATTATGTGCGATTTTTTTTTCCTCCAATAAGAAAAAATGTATGATTTAACTAAAGTTTTTTTCTCTCAGGCCTTCGCTTGACAGAAAAATATTTACTCTGCAGTAAATAATCGGCGTGAAAGACATTCTTTCAAGCTGATGAGTCAAAACTCTCTGTGTCAATTCCTCAATCTCGCACGATTTTTATTACGCTAATACGACGTTTTCTTGATTTCGGCAAATGACTTTATTACCGCATTAATAATACCAGTGCTCAGTATTGACGATGATTCAACTTATTGTATATGGTCGAGCTTTGCTGCCACGGGCAATTTAATATCCGTTTGTTTTTTCGCCACAAACATCGATCGTTATCACGAATCCGTTTATCACCTTTATGGGGGATTTCTATCATGGATATATTGGAATAACGTACGAAATCTATCAGTATATCTCGATATACTTCGCTCCAAAATCATTCATAAACTAGAATAACAGCGCATAGAGATATTGATCTAGATTTAAAGAGGATCTCTACGGTAAATTGATAACATGTTGCGCAGATGATACACGTGTGAATAACTCGGTTGTATATTTTCTTAATAAAATCACAGTTATACAATCCGTCTATAGACTTGTAGACATTATCCTGAATTCTGCGTATGATTGAGCAGAAATTGGATCTACAGCGATCTAAAGCGCTTATCATCATTGACCTCGAGCACGTGTGTTAGTCATCTAAATTATTATATATCTCGAGGTAAATCCGTGAGAAGGTAGTAAGACGGTACCGAGAAGGAGTTATATACACGTGCTCGAGGTACGGAGACTCGTGTGGAAAATCGATTGACACACCTACGATTAAATAACAAAGGGGATAATCTTTTCAATGAGGCCAAGTGCCATTCCGTCCCTTGCTTAGCTGTCGACCAGGGTGGGTGGAGATATTGCGATCGATTCCACGAACTTCTGCCTGTAATTGATGTCCTCGCGAAGGCAATAAATATTCGTGCCTTTATCGTTGCCGTCTGAAAGTCCGTGGAACGATAACGTTTATGGTGCCGTAGTTAGGTTACTGATGTGTAACCCTGTTTTTCCCTTGAAGGACCATCGTATTGACTCTCATATACGGGCATGAGATATGCCGGGTGTGTGAAGTTGGCACCCCTATGTTACGATATCATAGTTCTGTTAAGAGTAGAATTAAGTTAAGAGTAGAGTTAAGTGTAGAATTTTTTCATTTTTGGATATAAATTATTTTTAATTGCAGAGAACTCTTCGAAATCAATAAAATAATAATAGAAATATCCCAGAACTATCGTATCTTAAAATAAAATTTTCTACAATTTTTAATATTTTTTTTAAGTATTTTTTTTTTATCTAAAAACTGCAGAACTCTTTAAAAAAAGTATCAGGAACTATAGATCTACTCAAAAGAGTTTTAAAATTAAGCTCAGAACTATTGGAACTCGATGTGTAAAAAAATCGTGAAGTTGGCACCCCCATTTTTCAAAGTCAATTTTCATTATCATAATGACCGGAACTATTTATAAAAACTATCAAGAACTCTTCCTTAGCTTCTAAATAATTCAGAACTCTTAACAGAACTATGATATCGTAACATAGGGATGCCAACTTCACACACCCAGATATGCCTAATTAAAAATCTCACATGACGGTCTCTGCAGTAAAGATCGCGATCGCGTTATCGTCCATTTTTCTATTAAATCATCGTTATCGGATTATGAGTGTCCCAACACTTCAAAATATGTATAAAAATCCTATTGTATATTTATTTGTTTTACTTGTAATTTTTTCCTATCAAAAGATAATATTCCAATATTCTAAGAAAAGGTACAAAGAAGAGAAGAAGCCAATTCTTAAACTCAAACAAAATAAATAAAAGGAAGACTCGCAATTCGTTCTAGACTGTCGCACCGAGCAGTGCAGTTATTATAGAAAAGAAAGAAAAATAATTTGTCAAAGAACACAATATACAGGGTGACCCATTTTAACTTAGGCAGCCAAATAACTCGAAAAATAAGCACACTACGAAAAAATGTTTAGAATCAAAATTTTGTCATTTCGAGGGGGACGTACAATGACGTTAAAATGAGCCCCCCCACCCCTCCCCCTGGGCGGTGAGGGGGGCAAGTTTGAAATCTTAAATGGGAACCCCTATTTTTTATTGCATATTCGGAATCTTTGGCTAAAAACACATACAATTTGTCTGAAACATTTTTCTCGATTCATGATAGATGGCGCTGTAATCGACGAAATTCAATTTCTTCGATTTCTCTTACTGAGAACCCATGCTTACGATTCTGCAATAAATTAACAATAAAAATACCACGTTTTCATTGTTAATACTCGAAATTAGTCTTAAAACAAACTTCTCATTATTTTTTATTACTCATTAATTACTTCTCAAGAAACTGCTTTTAGCGTAACCCAGGAACAACGTCGTGGACGTAGCAGTTTTCTGTTCCCTTCGGGGTGCTTGATTAACGTGAGTCCCCTCGCCTCTCACAATTCGGGGTGCTTGAACGTGTGGTAACCCAGCCAGTGAAGGCAAGGTCGTGTGGTGATCCAGCCAGTGAAGGCAAGGTCGTGTGGTGACCCAACCAGTTAAGGCAAGGTCAAGTAGTGACCCAGCCAGTGAAGGCAAGGTCGTGTGGTGACCCAACCAGTTAAGGCAAGGTCAAGTAGTGACCCAGCCAGTGAAGGCAAGGTCGTGTGGTGACCCAACCAGTTAAGGCAAGATTGCATTGTTATCAGCTCTCTCCGCATGGAGGAGATGCTCAAAGTGTGCACCATTATTTTCTAAGGATAACAGTAATCGACAGCGAAAGTTACGTTGTACATTTTCTAGCATTAAAGGAGTTATAGCTTCAAGCTCTTCTTATTCTTTCCATCATATTCAATCTTGTCGTTGGAGCTTTACTATACACTGCATCTTTAACGTATCCCCATAAAAAGAAATCAAGGGGGTTCAAATCCGGTGATCTCGGAGGCCACAGAACTGGTCCACCCCGCCCTATCCACCGATTTGGGAACCTTTGATTCAAAAACATCCGTACAATACGAGCATAATGAGCAGGAGCACCATCTTGTTGATACCATAAATTTAGTCTAACTGCAAGGGGAACATTCTCTAGGTATGCTGGCAAATCATTTTCGAGGAATTCTAAATACATTGGACTATTAATTGGACGTTCAAAAAAATGAGGTCCAATGACTTGGCCATTGCAAATGCCTACCCATACAGTATAAACTCCAACGATGTTGATTAAGCACCTCACGATACCAATGTGGATTTTCTGGTGACCAATAGTGGCAATTATGCCTATTGAGACTACCATTGCTGATGAATGTTGCTTCATCACTGAAACAAACATTACTAAAAAAATCTGGATTCTGATCTAACATCTCAAGAGCCCATCTACAAAATTGTACTCTGAGTACGTAGTCGGCCTCACTTAATTCCTGTACCAGAGTAATATGATACGGATGGTAATTGACTGATCGTAACAATCTATGTGCCGTAGTTTGAGGGATTCCCAGTTCTCGTTCTATTTGACGGGTACTAATATGGGGATTTTGATGAACCATAGCCAAAACTGCGAGCAATCTAGGGTCATTATTATTATGAAGTCTATTCCTTCGCCTTTCGCGATGAAGTGGATTATTACGAGATCTCCTTTCAATATTTATAATTTGTTGATCAGTAGGATGGCGGCGATTTGGGAATCGCTCCGCATAAGTACGGGCAGTAAGTCTGTAATTTCTACCACATTCGCCAAAGGTTATAAGAATATCGACTACTTCTGTAGGCGTATAATTTGCCATTTTACCAGAATTTTATCAGAGTACAAATGTTAAAAAAATACATAAACACTTGTGACTTTGGCACTAAATGGACAAAATTTTGGAGGGATACTTAGAGGAACTCCATCAGATGGAAAGTCCAAAATGTCTCGGTACTTTGGACCATTCAAGTTGCCTAAAGGGCAGGTTACGCTAAAAGCAGTTTCTTGAGAAGTAATTAATGAGTAATAAAAAATAATGAGAAGTTTGTTTTAAGACTAATTTCGAGTATTAACAATGAAAACGTGGTATTTTTATTGTTAATTTATTGCAGAATCGTAAACATGGGTTCTCAGTAAGAGAAATCGAAGAAATTGAATTTCGTCGATTACAGCGCCATCTATCATGAATCGAGAAAAATGTTTCAGACAAATTGTATGTGTTTTTAGCCAAAGATTCCGAATATGCAATAAAAAATAGGGGTTCCCATTTAAGATTTCAAACTTGCCCCCCCTCACCGCCCAGGGGGAGGGGTGGGGGGGCTCATTTTAACGTCATTGTACGTCCCCCTCGAAATGACAAAATTTTGATTCTAAACATTTTTTCGTAGTGTGCTTATTTTTCGAGTTATTTGGCTGCCTAAGTTAAAATGGGTCACCCTGTATATCTACAGACGCGTAGTCAGCGGTCAGGTGATCAATTTTTGCATTTCGGTTCCGAGAAATCTTCATCTACGACTCTGGAAAACTCGAGTCTCCGCACATACTTTGTCTTTGTTTCTTATTCTCTGCAAACAATTATTTCTCGAATATGCGCAACTGGCAATAGGCGCGGACAAGCCCGAACATCTCGAGATCCAACAGCCACGATCCAGTTAAAGCCAGTCGGATCCAGCCGATCTGGTAGACCACCTGGAATGTCACACGGTTTCGAAGTCTAAAGCGTCTCCTCCTTCGTTCGAAGTGACATACCAAGGATAACAGACTAAATGCGCTTAAAATCCACGATAAAGAAAGAATTAAAGTTAATCTCCTAAGATAGAATAAAAAAAGACGTAAACTTTTTCACATCCATGATAGCATAATAATAAGAATTTTTTATGTTAAATATGTAGCCATTTCTTCAATCACCTCTTTTGGTTCAATATTTCTGATCAATTGTCTTCCAGAATCTTTGTACTCTTTAATTACTAAAATAATTAAATGCATAATTGTTAGTGAAATGTTTTCACAATATTTTCAATATTCAAGTGAAAATATTACAAACTAATTTCTGAAACATTAAGATCAATTTCGACATTGATTCATTATTCTCGTATATCTCTTACGTAAATATCTCTAAGAAATATTCTCTATTTACGAAATTATATTTCTAATAAAAAGATACATATATAGCATCAATTAAAAACTATAGTAAAAATGTGGAAATAAAATTTTCAGTTAACTTGATACATCGGTTATTATAAGCGGTCCTGACAGAATCAACATATCAATCCGTTTCAATCTGCTTCGAGTGTTTCGTGGGATATCGTTTTTATATTTCTTACACGTGTCGTATTCGCGATTCTTTTTTGGTGAAGCACTTTAAGAAAAAAGGCGTGGAAGGTTTTCGACGTCACAAGGAGTATATCGAATGGGGCCAAACTCTGCTGCGAAGAAAGAATTATAGCTGATCGATAGAGCAACACGTGGTTCAGGCGTATACCAATGTTTACACCATAGGGATAAAATAGATGAAACTTAATCCCGTATAAGACTTAGGCAATTGTCCAGAATACACTGTTTGCGCATCGCGTTGCGTTATATATTACGCGCATAAAATTATTACTGTGTTTATAGGACTGTTTGACATTTTTCTCCTTGACTTTTCGCCCTTAAGAATATGATTTCACTCAGAATTAAGGCTTGACAATAACAGAGCAAATTGATATAGTAGCAAACGATTCAAAATCTATAATAAATTTATGATAAAAAAATCTTAAAAATAATATATTATATTATTTATTTTCGTTCGCTATAAAATCTTAATTAATTAAATATCAATTTATAATTTGGAATCTCAAGATCGACTATTATTTTAGGTTTTCGCAAAATGTAAATTGCATTTTTCCCGGAAAAAAAAAATAGAAATATAATCGAAGGACTATTGTATGTATATATTTTTATGATGGAAACGAATTATTGCGACTTCTACGTTCAGATGTTAATGCACAAAGTTGACAATGCACCAACTCTACCTCTCGCGCATTAACGATTCTATATATAAACGCCGAATGTACTCCGTGCATTATCATGTTTTTCTACGTCATTTTTATGCCCTACCTCGTATCTGTAATAAATGCTAGCTCGTATTTAGAACGTACATTATCGCAGTTAAAAATAATATGTTAACTGCACTCGTTTTATCGACAGCATCAAAAATACGGAAGTGCATCTCTCATCAGACTTCTTCCAAATATACATATACACAAAAAGTAAATTCTGTAATATATAAGAAAAATAATATAATATTTTGATAAACATGTGATAAATAAATTTTGATATGCAACAGAAATGAATATAAATATAATCAACAAATACTGACAAATGAAAAAATATCGATATTAATAAAAAATATAAAAATATGATAAACAAAAATATGTTCATGCATATTATATGGTCTTTGAAAAAATACAACTCGAAATAAAAATAACTTTTTCGACAAAAAGAACGCAAAAAAATAACTGCACAACGATTTAATTGCATTCTTTTGGTATGTAATAATTATAAACTACGTATTAAACTTAACCGTTTATATTATTTTGTTTTGATATTAATTGTATATAATATAATTCAGATGTATATGTTGCATAAATGAAATATTTATCCAATAATTACAAATGTGCAATACGAGGAGCTTATAACTTTTTAGTTGCAATTTGCTTTTCTGACCTATACGTGAAAGTAAATATTATAGAAATATAGAAAAAATTTTCGCTCTCTTTCTCATGCTTCTAGCTTTCTTAAAATATTTCAAATTAATTATTTCCTTTTTGAAAAGAAGGAATAATGGAACTCTGATGTTTGAGAAATCTTCTCGAAATCTCTTTTCCAATAATTAATGACGAGATGTAACATAATTTTCATTATTTGAAACATATGCGATTCTTTTTATCAGATCATATGAAAACTTCAAAGTCACAATCATTAAATCTATTGTTAAAGTAATCTCCCCATATCGAATTTGATAATAAAAAACAATTAATAAGGAACTATCTCTGTTTGATAATCTGAAACTTCGGTTCAATAAAAAAGATACCTTTTATCTAAATATCAATCATTAATGATACGCAATAAATTACACTACAAGCGCATATTAATGCTTCAAAACATAAACGAAATTCTTTACTGTACATCGCTTGTACGGAATGATATTTTTTATAAAGATTTAAAATTTATATAGTACTCTTTTGGAAATAATCACAAATAATTCGATAAAAAGACTTCAAAATGTAGAATCCTTTCTCTTGAATTAATATGTATATAGCATTTTATTATGATTAATCCTCGATCATATTTGTATAAAGAAATTCATTCGTATTACCTCAAGTTTAATCGAGACATCTTATTCGATATATTATGTATCGAATGCATATATGGAGAAAATTATACATAAATTATTGTTTTAAATCTATAACGTATTATTTAATGTCTGTACAGGATTTTTTTGTAAAATTTATATTAAGGCTCCTGGCTCCTTTCCGACCATATCGAAATCGTGACGTCAGAGGCGAGAAAACACACGCTAAAATTTCTTAGATGCCATTTCAAAATAAAAAAATATTTCGATGAAACAGCACTTCAGATGGCTTTAGCACACTCTTAAAAAACCCCGAAAACTATCCTTTCCCCTTTATAATCAATCAACAGCTGTAAAATGTAATATTATGAAGCCCAGTCAGTCTGGTCTTTGCACATGCGCAGTCATTCCGCATGTCAAAGTCTGATATCTCGATCATTTTATAGATGTTGATTGATTATAAAGGGAAAAGGATAGTTTTCGGGGGGGTTTTTAAGAGTGTGCTAAAGCCATCTGAAGTGCTGTTTAATTGAAATATCTTTTCATTAAAAAATGGCATCTAAGACTTTTCAGCGTGTGCTTTCTCGCCTCTGACGTCACAATCCAATATGGCCGCGGTGAATACCCAGGAGCCTTAAATTCGAAGTGGAGAATCGTAATAAATATTTTTTATTCATATATTCAACTTTAAATACTATAATTATACATATATGTATATCAAGAAGAATATATGCAGGAGTTTTGTCACAAAAAGACAAAATGTTTGTTTTTCATAATAGATGGATTTTGAGATTGTACATATTCAGCTATTTCTAGAGTTGCTTAATTTTATATGCTCTTTCTGTCCGCATATAATTTAAAAAATTAATGCGCAAATATAATATAATGCGAACTAGTTCTATAATGCGAAATAGTTCAGTTTTGTATGCAAGTTAAATTTTCAATTAAGAATATCATATGTTTCAATTTTATTTTTTATTTATCTTGTTTCTAACATCAACTTTTTGTTAACTAACTGTGTGCGATCAAGCGATCAATAACAGTTTCATATTGATATAGAAATTAATCGAATAAATATTAAAAATTATAAAATATTCGTAATATAAATTTATCGTTAAAGTATGAATTAAAATAATGAATTGCGTGTTCAATAATTTTAATAGTTTAGTGACAACAAATCGACATTACTCTTTTTTCGTTACTCCGAGATTGAGCAATTATCTTTATAAATTTGATATTATAAAAAAGAGCAGCGCTTTGGACGATTTAGTAAAAGATTTTTGGCTTATCAACCATAAAGAAATACTCATATATATTCGAGACAAAATCGGCAACAAAATAAAAAAAGTAAAAATAGCAATTCAGTGTTACTCAGAACAAGAATGCATATACATAATTTTATCATATAATTTCTTAAATCTTTTTTTACATAAAGTTAACGTATAATTTCTTAACTCTCTTTTCGGAATTGCGCTCTGGTTAATTTCTGGTTTTGGATTAATCTACATATAATGTACATTCAGATAATGTTATATGTATATGTATACATGCAATACACTCACCGATACGATGCGTAGCAGCGGAGCTGTATAGTACAAAGCGTTGATCTATATCTATAACATACAAAAAACACAAATTATATATAAAATAGTTTTCAAAATAATTAATATTTAAAAAAGTCAATAATGCGCAATGAAACTTTTATTCCTACCGTAAAATATATTTAATAAAATTACGTATAAAAATTATTAAATTTTTTAATTATTTTTTAGATCTAAATTTATATAAAATATAATAAAATTTAATTTTTTAAAAGTAAGTTAAATAATTATAAATTGTATAAACAATATTAAAATTATATTTCGTCGAATAAATTAGATATATATTTAAGTATGTATAAAATATGATAAAATATAGTTTTCATATAAAAAATTATGTGTATTATTATTAGGATTTTATTATAATTTATTTATTAAAAATTATTAAAAATTATTAAAAGTTATTAAAAGTTTTGAAAAATAAAATATCCAAAATCCATCCTTTGCAATATATTATACATACATTTATGTAAAGTAAAATGAATCGTTATCGCGGAGATGAACGAGTAATTATTATAATTTTGCAAGTAATAAATAATAAACGAAATAAATTATAAATCTACTTACGACAAGATTGCTCCGTCGTTGCCCGATGCCACTCCGGGCCTCCTCCTCCTCTCTGCGGAAGATGCTTCGAAACACTTGCACTCGCGTTCCTTTTCTTCATTCGCGACGCGCGGCGACGCCCGGATTTTAGATATCACATTTTCGACACGTTTCGGTAAAAAACGCGAGAGCTTATTCGCGCACGACCGATGCTCCATTCTCGCGTCGCCGCTTTTTTCAAGGCCAACTTATCGCAGGGCCTTATCGAACGACGATGACGACTTCCCCGCGACGCACTCAGGGTCGCCGATATTCCCGAATTTGCGCTATATTTTATATATACGTGCGACCCCCTCCGCTCCAGCTTGGCCATCTTGTCGCGACGTGTGACGCGTCTCGGAACTGGCACTAGCACTGACCAGCACCAGTAATAAACGAACCGTTACGCGAGATTTCCGGCTGACGAAATCAATTTTGCACGTGCGATCGCGATCGCGATCGGATTTATACGATAATTAACGGCGCAAAGACACTAATTTAATTAATACTCGTACTTTCGTAGACCGGCGATGAGCGTGCGGACTGTTGATCACGAACAATGCAAAAGTGCAGTAGAAGTAGAAGGCAGCATTCTAGATTGTGTTCGGAAATATATTCACCTCGCGCGAAGAGCTCGATTGACCAATCAGGACTGAGAGATCCTCGGTCTCTGATTGGTCGGACAAATGCTGCATTTTGATGAGTATATTTCAGAACACAATCTAGAATGCTGCCTTCTAATGCATTTCCGCATTGTTTGTGATTAACGGTCGCGCGCTCATCGTTGGTCCACGAAGGTACGAGTATTAATTAGTATTTTCACATCGTTAATTATCCGATCGCGTCCCGTGTACTCAAGTGTACTGATATCGCGATTGCCAGTCTGTGCCAGTTACGGAACGTGCAACACGTCGCGACGAGAGCGCCAAATTGGAGTGGTGGGGGTTGCTGCCGACCCCCTCCATTCCACTCGGCCATCTTGTCGCGACGTGTTGCACGTTCCGTAACTGGCACTGACCAGCAGTAATAAACGAACCGTTACGTGATATTTTCGGCCGACGGGATCAATTTCGCGCGTGCAATCGTGGTCGCGATGTCGGTACACGCGACGCGATCGGATTTATACGATAATTAACCGCGTAAAGACACTAATTAATACTCGTACTTTCGTGGCCCGGCGATGATCGCGCGACCGTTGATAATGAACAATTCAAAAGTGCAGTAGAAGGCAGCATTCTAGATCGCGTTCGGAAGTATATATAAAATATAGCGTCAATTCGGAAATATCGGCGACCCTGAGTGCGTCGCGGGGAAGTCGTCATCGTTGTTCGATAAGGCCCTGCGATAAGTTGGCCTTGAAAAAAGCGGCGACGCGAGAATGGAGCATCGGTCGTGCGCGAATAAGCTCTCGCGTTTTTTACCGAAACGTGTCGAAAATGTGATATCTAAAATCCGGGCGTCGCCGCGCGTCGCGAATGAAGAAAAGGAACGCGAGTGCAAGTGTTTCGAAGCATCTTCTGCAGAGAGGAGGAGGAGGCCCGGGATGGCATCGGGCAACGACGGAGCAACCTTGTCGTAAGTAGATTTATAACTTATTTCGTTTATTATTTATTACTTGCAAAATTATAATAATTACTCGTTCATCTCCGCGATAACGATTCATTTTACTTTACATAAATGTATGTATAATATAATGCAAAGGATGGATTTTGGATATTTTTCTTTTGAAAACTTTTAATAACTTTTAATAATTTTTAATAAATAAATTATAATAAAATCCTAATAATAATACACATAATTTTTTATATGAAAACTATATTTTATCATATTTTATATATATTTAAATATATATCTAATTTATTCGACGAAATATAATTTTAATATTGTTTATACAATTTATAATTATTTAACTTACTTTAAAAAAATTAAATTTTATTATATTTTATATAAATTTAGATCTAAAAAATAATTTAAAAATTTAATAATTTTTATACGTAATTTTATTAAATATATTTTACGGTAGGATGAATAAAAGTTTTATTGCGCATTATTGACTTTTTTCAATATTAATTATTTTGAAAACTATTTTATATATAATTTGTGTTTTTTGTATGTTATAGATCAACGCTTTGTACTATAGAGCTCGTATCGGTGAGTGTATTGCATGTATACATATACATATAACATTATCTGAATGTACATTATATGTAGATTAATCCAAAACCAGAAATTAACCAGAGCGCAATTCCGAAAAGAGAGGTAAAATATTATACGTTAACTTTATGTAAAAAAAGATTTAAGAAATTATATGATAAAATTATGTATATGCATTCTTGTTCTGAGTAACACTGAATTGCTATTTTTACTTTTTTTATTTTGTTGCCGATTTTGTCTCGAATATATATGAGTATTTCTTTATGGTTGATAAGCCAAAAATCTTTTACTAAATCGTCCAAAGCGCTGCTCTTTTTTATAATATCAAATTTATAAAGATAATTGCTCAATCTCGGAGTAACGAAAAAAGAGTAATGTCGATTTTTTGTCACTAAACTATTAAAACTATATTGAACACACAATTCATTATTTTAATTCATACTTTAACGATAAATTTATATTACGAATATTTTATAATTTTTAATATTTAATGGATCAATTTTTATCTCAATATGAAACTGTTATTGATAGCTTGATCGCACACAGCTAACAAAAAGTTGATGTTAGAAACAAGATAAATAAAAAATAAAATCAAAACATGATATTCTTATTTGAAAATTTAACTTGCATACAAAACTGAACTATTTCGCATTATAGAACTAGTTCGCATTATATTATACTTGCGCATTAATTAATTTTTTTAATTATATGCGGACAGAAAATCATATAAAATTAAGCAACTCTAGAAATAGCTCAATATGTACAATCTCAATATCCATCTATTATGAAAAACAAACATTTTGTCTCTTTGTGGCAAAACTCCTGCAGATATTCTTCTTGATATATATGTATAACGGATTGAATTTATTCATTGAAAAGAATTGTCTCTTTGAACTCCTTTTATCTTTATGAACTTTATGAGGCAATTTGTATAGTATAGTTCGGAAGTTTGCTTCGTTATATATGTATGTACGTGAAAATCTTAAAGCTTTACATATTCAACATGTATTTATATATATATATATGTGTGTGTATGTATGCATACATTTATAAAAGAAAACGTTACCTAGGTAGACATTTTATTATTAAGATATAAGAATTATATCAACATATAACAAATTTATCGATCGATTACATTTTATATATATTTCAAGACATAAATTTATATAGCTTTCAAATTTGACTTAGCTTGGTATGTATCAATAAATACCTTTCTTATACACTAGATTGATATGATTTCTAACATTTTTTTCTACATAATATTATATTTATTATTATACGCAATATTATATTTTTTATTATATTTTTTATTATATATTTTATGTATACATATATAATCGTGGTCCAAGATTCTCAAAGATTGGCTATCAAATAAATATCATTGTAAGATTTTTTTGTAATGTATCCTTCGATTCTAGATATAACATAATGTTAATCTATTTTCTTTTCATACTTCTATGAGTCTATGATTCTAAAATTGATCATTTGAAACATTACATTTGGAGCTTTTGCTTTTCTACTTTGACATCAATCGTTAAAATTGCAATTACAAATATCATCGCAGATACGGTCGTCGTAAACATAATTAACAATATTATTTAATAGTATTTAATAGCAATTATTTTGCTAATAATAATGGAACGAGTACGATTATATTATTCATACACAATTCATTTAATGTGAAATACATAAAATACATCTTTATAAATTTGACATACATTCTTTCACGCTAGAGAGATTAACTGCGATGCGTTCTTACGTTAATAAAAATTGTATCATCCTGTTCCTTTTGAGGACAAACACAGTGATTGATCATGAAAACATACGATATAAACACGTATATATATGTAGATCTAAATACGTCGCTGTCCATAAAAAATATTCGTCCATTAAATCAAATATCGACAGATATAGTAAGATTGTAACTGCCTACATATATAAAGCATTTTTAGCATGGCCAATAAAAATAAAATTAATTGATAAAACAAATCGATAAATAAAATTCATAAATCATCAAAATTAGTAATAATTTACTTATATTCAAAAAAACGCATCAAAATCGATTCTACTGTTTACTTGAGTTATAACGAAGGATCATAATCCAGATAGAGCTCTCTTACAAAGATATATATAATGATTAATATAATTTTATACTAATTTTATAAATACCATACTAAACTATATGCTAACTTTAAATACACACTTGGTACATTGCACTTGTGGACATTCGTTTCCAGTCCGTACAATTAGGCTCGCAAAAGTAATAAAACGCTGGTACTTCTCGGCCTAAAAATCAATGATTATTTATATGTATAAATAAAATCTCTCAAGAGTGGATCAATTAACACAATTGTCGAAATAATCGTTGACACTCTACATATTTACAGTTATAGAGAGCAACACACACACACACACACACAAATCACGAATTGAAATATACTCTGTACAATAACAATAACAATAATAACAAAAAATATCTATTGGTTTGGAGAAGAAAATCAAAATCAGCGCTTGTGATGTCTGAATATTATTATAAGAAAAAATTAATTGTTGCGTTATCGAGGATAATTATTATATATGCGATCATGCCATATACACACGCACACGACTTTTCGTGCTTGATAATAAATTATTTTAAAATATTCTCGAATTTTCTCTCAACATTATATAATTATTAGAAAATCAGAAATATAATAATTGATTTCAATATTAAAGTTTCAATCAAACTTATCTTTCGCTTAGTTTTGGTTTTTGATATTCCCGAAACATTGTGAGTCACAGCAATTAACATTAACGTAAAATTTTAACATAATCTTAGGAATATGCAAAAAATAGTGCCGTTATTTGAAGGATCGGAAATAGATTCTCTTTGTTAAACATTGTTTAGTATACAACAGTCAATTCAGATTATTTATTCTTATATGTAGATTGTAATTTATAAAACGTCACGATACACAAAATTTTAAATACTTAGATTGCTTCACGTAAATTTACACATACGAATGACCATAAAAACCTTTTTTTTTTAAGGAACAGAAACATCTTTGGATATCCCTAAAATTTTTATAGAAATTTTACAGGATCAGCATCGAAACAAATTGCACTGATATTAACAAACTTATAAATAATCCATATATATCACAAATTAATTTCAAACTTCGCTATAATACTTTAGGTAACATTTATTTCTTCGCAAGTCCAGAGTTTTTGTCGCTACACATATAACAGTCAGTATTCTAATAAAATACACACATATCCACCCTGTTTTATATACCTTATATATTTCGTGATCACTATTTCGTCTTATATAACTTAGGCGCATATGACAGAGAGTCCTTTTCCCTCTTTTCTTGAGAGCCTCCGAAATATTAGGAATGCCTTAAATCAGAAGCAACATTTGGCATATCTTTTATATACCTATTTCCATCAATCCGTGCACTTTTTTTTTTATTAACGCGAGAATTTTTTCGCATAAAGTGAAATCTTTCGATTTCGCATATGCATATTATCCCCTATAATCAGACATTCTAATTGAAATCCAGTTTCACGGGTTCTCGTGCATTCTTCACGTCGATTCCAACACGCCGCCGGCGAGTTTCGTCGCGTACAGATTTAGTGCCTTCGAAAAAGAAAATTTTACTTCAGATTATAGCGCGACGACGTCATGGAAATTCTGGTCATACATATAGATTGACTCATCTTCCGGCAACTAACGTATATATGATAAAGATAACGAGAATACTTAATTTTGCATAAACTGTGCATTTATGATATTTGAAATTTTTAATCATTTTTGCGCTTATGTCAATTTATGTCTAAGATATAATAAAAAAAAAGATAATTGTATTTTTATTTCTAGATCTCTTTGATCTAATTATAATCCATCTAATTTTTTTTTTAATAGAGAAATACTTTTCTATCTCTTTTTATTTTACATGTATATTTTTCATGCAAAATGGAGTATATTAAATAAATAATCAAACTTCTATACTTATTTTTAAGAGCGAGAAACAACTTTCAGTAAACAATAACTTTATAATTTACTTCGATAAAAACGATCGCTGTGCTGACCAGGGCTCTAATTTGCATTTTCGTGCAAATTAGAGCGATCGTAAATAGAATTGAACGTGAATAATCACCTTGTATATGAAAGCGTATTGCTCCTTGGTCTGAACTGCGCCGGCACGGTCTCGCCTGATGGTGTAAACTACCCTCGGCACATCCACGGTCCTCGTAATCTCGTATTGTCTAATCCCTAGGTCGAGGGCTATTAGGGTGCCGGTGCGTCCTGTGCCGGGACTGCAGTGGACCACGATGGGTCCGGGACCGCCACGTTGAAGTGCTCTCGCTTCGAGCAGCACCGCTATTAGGCCTGTGCCGTCCGATTGGACGCCACTCACCGGCCATAGGTACCAAATGTGGTATACCTCTCGGAACGTATTGTTCTCCAGATTCTGCAATTTAATTAATTTCTCTATGTCGCTGAATATTTGCACAACCGCACAACTATTAAAATTATCGATACTCCTGGACGTTATCATTTATATATAGATCTCTCGCGGTATTGAATATCCTAAACTTTTCTCGATAAACGATATTTGTGATTGATATTTAATTAATCAGCTTGAAGCAAATGAAAATTATTGGAATAATTGAGGGGTATCGTCGATTGGATTTATCAAGATATGCTTCAAAAAATTTATACAGTTCTAGGATGAATCTTTAGGATAAATCTTTACCTTTAGGTGAAGCGAAGAGATAGCGTATTTCTCTTTGGTTTCCCGCTTCTTCAGGGTGACTTGGAAGTCACCGTAAAGCCGGTGACAGTCGGTTATCTCCGACGGTGGAATGTATTCCGTACATTTTTCCACTTCGTTCTCGACGAGATCAGTCAGCATGATGATTACCTTGCACTGCTGTTCCCAGATCATTCGCCAAAAGTCGGTAACGGTCGACTCTATTGGCGCTTGGCACGCGATATAATACTTTGTAGCGTTTTTAGGTCCCTGAAACACCGATATGCGTCTTTAAGTCTACATTGAAATTCTAAATAGCTACTTCGTATACTTTCACTTGAAATAAACGCTGCTATGTTCTCACATTGCTGCTTTGTGTGTTTTTACACTATGTCCGAAAATAAGAAAGTGAATTGCCCAATTTAGGAATTTCAATTGTTTCGTCTAATATTTAATTTTATATTAACATTAATTATATACAATATACTCGTAAAATGATGCTAGAAAATTTATGCGTCAATAAATTTGACAAAAATAAGCAATAGAATGGAGACTTGCATTTTCTCTCTAATATTTTACATCTTTTTCTAATATTATATCTTTAAGAATGATTCTAATGTCGCAGTATCTCGTTTCATTTTCCCTGACACGATCTATCTTAAATACATCTACTTTCCATCTGTTTACAAGGGATTGTTACTCGCAACGCATTTCATTTAGATGCGCAGTCGTGTTTTCGGCAGAGAGGTGTTACGCGATCTTATTAAGCGTCAAGTAAAACTAATTACACGTCAGACAGCGTTCCATTTGGCGCGCATTAATGGCTGTACGCTGCGTAATTGCGTACACAATACGCGTTACGTATACAAAGTGGAAGCATTGCGAATGCCGGATCGATTGTATTGCCGCGATATGAAGCACTCATATAAGGACGACAGTAATACCGATATAAATGCGTTTATCGATCAGAGTCGATTCGTTCCCTAATGGAAGTCTCGTTCGTTTCCGTCGAGTCTCACGCGCAGAAGAGAGTCTTAATACCGATGTAAATAATAATGAGCTTACTGTAGGTTTAGAAATGTCAGGCACGGAAACACAATTTTTTATATAATTTGTTATGTATTTTATATTTTGTATATTTTTCAAATTTTTAGCTTTCGAATTTCTGTGTATTTTTGGGAGTGGAAAAAATTATTTCTAAATTAAATCGAAGTTAAAACAATTGTCGTATGTAACTCTGCGAATGCATGTGACAATTATTATATAAACCGTATTACGAGACGCGACATGCACATGTAATGTATTCGCAATTCGCAACATCTCTCCGCTATTTATGCAACGGATGAAATTCCGACAACAAGTTTTTTCCTGATTACTACTATTATTACGGATTGCCGCTGTCCGAGCATTTTATGCCTTATTATGCAATTTTATGAACTACATAATCGCGATATCTTTTTTCACATACTTCAAAAAATTTTTAAATAATGATAAAGTATTATTGAAAAAAAAAAACAAAGAATCTTGAAAAGAGTAGTCTTTTAATAGGTTTATATTGTTTAAAAACAATTTTTTATTTTGTATTTTTAGACATTAATGTAAAAGTTAAGTTTTAAATTATTTCAAAGTTTAGTTATGTTAATAATTTAAGTCCACACTCTAACGATCCATAATTCTTAATAAAAAATGAATTATAAAATTTCATCTAAAATTCTATCAAAATTTATGCATTATACATATAAACTTGTAGAAACTTCTATGCGTGTATATATTATATTACTATTTTTAATTTTGTTGTATATTACGCAATATATTTTTCTACATATATTTTCAATAATAAGAAGAATCAATAAACATATTTCAAAAAATTCTAATTTTTCAATTCTTGAAAAAATCCACTTTTAAATATGCACGTAATTTTTTTCGCTCTTTAGAGATTTCCTTAAAACGTACGAGTGGCACACATATTCCCGATGCATCCTCCATATGCAATGTAATGTAATGTATGCAAACGATTAACCTTTGCACCTCTTTGACCCCGTTTTGTGGAAACTATTGCGATTAAAAAGGCAAACTAGTTATTTTGCGCGAACAATTCCTGACGCTTCCGCGTCTGGATTCCCAACAGTTTTATACGCGATACAATGCACTCACTTTCCCGGCGCGACGTGTTACGCAACATTCCTTTCCCACGAGCTGCGCAAAAACGCTTTGTTAGTTTTTAACACGTTATAGCATTCACTGTATCGCGACTGACATAATCCGATCTCGCGTATGATTATCCTAATGACATCAGAATAATTAATATCAAGTTCTCGTTTGGTCTCCACGCTTTAAAACGTGTTTTATCTCTCGTTTTTGGCTCTCGTCGCTCTCGCTATCGATTAAAAAATTAACTCACGTTACGTGAAAATATCGCGGATACGTGAAATTTTTAATAACAGCCGCGCATGCAATCTCGACTGTTATTTCAATCTCCATTTTTTATGAATTCTAAAGGATTCCGATAGGTTTTAATTTTTATATAGGAATTAAACTCCGACTTTATATCTCAAATATAGGCAATAAACCCACAGTTTTTATTTAGAGATCTAAAAGAAGAGCTTTTGGTAAAACTGTCGATTAAATAGTTTCAAAGGAGAGTGATTCGAAATTGTTTAAGATGATCAAAGTAGATGTTAGATCGAAAATTGAGATTAAAAGTAGGAGAAAAATGTCAACTGTTCGAAACCAAAAGGGTTGATCAAGGATTTGATGAAAAGATCTTACCCGCACATAACTGGCGTTGATGTACTCGGTCGAGGCATCATTGTTCAGCTTCTGTAACTGCACCCTCGTTTCCGGAAGTGGTATCACGTTCGCGTATCTATTCTTCACTTCAGCGCCCGGGGGCAACTCGTCTATCTTTCCTGAAACTTGAGGTATACCCGCGAACTCCTCGTTGATTGCGTTAACGTCGTTACAGAAAGATGAAAGCCCGGCGAAGTTCAGGGGATGGGAGGGAATGGCGCTCTGAAATAAGAAAATGTCTTTCGTGAAGAGGGAAACGTGGCCTCGTTTTCTTTGATCAAGCGCTACAGGGAAAGATTACTCAATATCGAAAAATTTGATGCGAAAAATAGGGTAAAAATTTAATTGAACGGAAAAATACATAATATGATTTCAACAGAAATTATGAGGCAATTTTAGTGGACTGTGATAAATCTGCGTTTACAAATTGAAAGCCAGAGAATAAATTATATTAGATATTGATAACTATAATGTACATATGTATCAATCATTATATTTTGTATATAATTTTACATTATAATATTAATAAAATATCAATAAAAATCATAAATATTTTAAAGAGAGTTATTTGTGCCAAATAATTTCTTGCATAATTAAAAGTCAAACATGATACATATTGTTGCTAATGCTGATAAATTAATGTTTTCCAAGCTAAAATAATTCATCTATTTATGCATCATGAATGTACAAACAGATCTAGTTACCTCTGTCGAGAACAGAGTTTACAAAGCCTGCTAGCAGATACAATTTATGCAGAATCTCTCTCAAAGAATTCAATAATGTTGGCAGAAATCTAAGTAAAGCAGTGTCAATGTTTTGATAATAGAAAATTATATGATAGCTCAATAATAGAAATCAATAATTTGCTCTGTAATCGAATCTATCGTTAAATTATTAATATATATTTCTATTATATTTAGCTATTTAGATATGAACAATATATATATTATTGTTAACAACTCTTTTACCTGAAAAAACGCGTTTTTTAGATACACTTCTATACTTTTGTAACACGTAGTAGCTATAAAAAAGAAAATCAATGCTGTAATTTTAATGAAAAAAAAAATACAATAACTATACGTTAAAAAACAATCGTCCGTTTAAAAATATATATTTATTCGATTAAAGTCAAAATATCAATATTTTTCCTTGTTATTATATCAGTCCGTATTTTTTAATCGTATTCCACAGAAATATACATATCTTTAAATTGAACTATTACATGTTAACCAAACAGACAATAATATTTGCATATGTGCGCATAGAAGGAGGAATCGAAAACTGTTTCTCACAAATCCTATAGTATTATATTACAATCAATAAACAAAGAATTATATTCCCACGAATAGTACGCGAAGTAAAATTTAAGTATTATCATGATTTATAATCTCTCTTCCCAAACTTACGGAATCTTCGAAGGTCGGGTTGCCGTAGCTCCTCTTGGAGGATCTCACCGCGTTCTTGCGCCTTACGCTGTTATAGGTCGAAACGTTGTCGAGGCTGTAAGCGTCCAAGGATACTGGTCGGCAACGTTCTCCGTAGTTGAACCTCGTTTGCCTCTTTCTCATTATAAACTGAAAATGATCGCAGCTAAGATTAGCGATTGTTATAGCTCAAGCTTAAATGAACGCTCAAAGCCCATCTAGCAGTTTTACTGTGTTCGCAATTTCGTACTCTCTTTCCGTAATAATCCTAGCTCATCTACGAATACTCACAATGTCTCGAAACGCGGTAGCGGTTAACTTAGTGGCCATGCAGTGAACCGAAAACTGCAGTTCGCCCCAGCATGCAAAATATATTTAGACAAACGATAAAGGTGTGTCGCGGATTTTTATTATAATCTTTGATTTAATAATAATAATTTATATTCTTTTTTTAAATTTATCTATATAAGAAGAAATAGTATGAAGTAGACAGATGCAAATCATAATATCGTTGACGTGTCAATTGTAATAATAAATTGCAACTTGTGCTTTTTGACTTCTCGTTACGATTGAGACCAACGACACAGTTGTATTGTCAATTACATCATATGACCGACATATCCGAAAAGAAATGATGGAAATCTGGCGACGGTCAGCGAAATGGAGTTACGAGAGTTCGCGAAACGCGTGACAGGTGGGCTATTTCAACATCGTCATTCGCGTGCACAACAAACACGACCGCAAGAAACGACGCAGTGGGGCTGATGAAGCGTGGAACGTCGATTGCTGGCCAATCTAATCAACCGTTCAAGGCTGGATAACCACACGCGTGAACATTTTATTCCTTCTGGAAAGAAGACGCGTCAGCCGATCCTTTCATCGTTAATTATTGTGCTATATATCACAATGCCATCGATATATTTTGTTTTACGGGATAATCTCGCTTACGTACAATTTTGCGTTTAATGAATTTTCTCCGTAATAAATCGCATCAATTTAATACGGTATTTTTTATCGCGTTATTGACAATCATTTTTTATTTTATTTGTAATATTTTATATAATTTACGACATCGATTCGATCGTTGCAGATATTTTTCTATAAAAAAACATGTTTTACGTTAAATTTACTATCTTAACAAAGTTGACCGGTCAATTGATTCAGGAAAGATTGCTTTTCCAACAACGAGAATATAGTTTCGAAAATGGGATGGATACCGTTAGAAATTTCTTGGCGTAATTTTCTTTCTCTTCCTTATTAATTGATTCGTTAAGTTTCGTCGGTTTACATTCCGCTCGATGTTCTATGACTATGATTATATTACACGTTCATTAAAATTAATTGTGCACGCTACGCGAACACTGTATTAATGTTACTGATGAAAATGCTGCGCGAAGCTCTTGTGGTAACGTTATTACAGAAAAAAAAAAAAATAAAAAAATCGTAACATTAGACTGTAAAAAAAAAAAAACAGAGAGAGAGTCGTAGGAGTAAAGTGTATGTAATGTGACACAAGCGTTATATTTCGCGATTAATTTTTGCAATTTCTCGCGTTTTCGCTAGATATTCAAGGATCCGCAAACTTCTCCCTCTCCCGTCTAATAATGCTTACGTAAATAAAATATCAATTATAGGAATATACAATAATTTACCCAAGTTTCTCGTGAAACGATTAACTCGCAAGTCGTGCATACATATACGCTCGTCAAATAGAAACGAGATGTCAACGTAAGCGTGATTAAAGAAATAGAAAAAAAAAATTGTATAATAAGCCTCGCGATTATCTCGCAAAAGTAAAATGAAGAAAAAAGATACAATCTCTCGTGTAAAACATATTATGCATGCATTGCGTACTATCGCGTCATCCGCACGACGAGGAAGAGACATCGTCTTTCACCTCTCCCAGGTGACAACACACACAGACACACACATATATAGTAGGCATATTATCATGAACTGTTACGTACGCTGCAAGAGAATTATGAGTGTGGACAGACGGAGGGAGACGTGTAAGACCTCGCGAATGCAGATTTATCGCCATGCAAGCGCGACGCAGCAGGCTAAACATCAACGAGCATAGATTTTCGCGGACCTGCGCAGCTGTATCTTAAAACATTAGTATTTCCTGTTTCGATTCTTCGGTAAAACGCGCTACGTGAGGTGTAAAACGCGACATAAGAGAGAAAAAAAGAAGATACGACATGCGTTCGCATTCAGAATTCCAAGATGAGACAGAGAAAGTCACCTATATACGTATATATACGAACGATTCGAGCTTTTGAGATTTCTCTCGCAATTATACGCCTCGCAAAAATGTCAATCAAAACATCAATCAGCCTTGCCTGTATGTTGCACGCCAATCGATTTCGAAAGTGCGTTTCGCGCGAAGTATCTTTTATTTCGCATAAAAGATAAATAATTCGCGATGTCACGTCAACTCGATAGAAATGTCAATCAATACATATTCGAATACAATACCGTAGATATCTCTATTTTTTCGAGGCTGTTAAAAATAAGCGAGTGAATAAATGGCTTACCAGGAGACCAGCCAGAAGCACTAGACAAATGAAGGCCACAGAAGAGACCACGACGACAGCTATCGCATTTCCGGAATCCGCTTCAGGTACCAGAAGAAACTTGTGTATCTGAAAGGAATCAATGACCTGAGGAAATTTAATAAAGAAACTCCATCAATTATATATTGATTAGGTTGACCGAGTATGATCTAAATTACTTTTATTATAAGATGCAACGTCGATCAATCATAATGTAACAGAGAAGGAGCGCTCCGTAGAGAAACATCTTCAACATCTTCAACCGAGAATTACTTCCGAGGTGATGAAAGATTCTCGGCTGATGAACGGAAGTGTTAAATTTTAACGAGAAGTGCCAAAGGAACAAGAGTTGTAATAGACTTTCGCTGATGTTCGACAGAACATAATTACTAACACTATATATACATACATTCTAATCCGCGCCCGATCTCCTCCGCCGTTTTCAACTTACTCTCATTGGGAAGTTGCGAGACACCTTGTATAAACTTGGTAGAATCTTCGTCATGGCGGCGTCGAATTTGTTGTCCTCATCAACGATGTAAACCAGAATCGAAGTTAGGGAACCGTCCATGGGTGTTAGAGATGAATTTGCCGGCTCCGGACAAGGGTTTTGATGAATGATGATTTGCTTCGGCAATACGAGTCTGCAAAACAAATTATCGCGATATGTAACGAGTGCTAAATACGTATGTTGGTTGAATTTTTTATTTTTCTTTTATTTTTAGCTAAATATAATATTTTTTATTCAAAATTTTCAAGCTTTGACGTAAACAAATATTGATGTAAATAACATTCTTTATTATATGTGCTGCAGAGAATGTCATTTTATATTAAAATAAATTTCCATATTCTCTATAAATTTGGAATGTAAATCTATGATTCTGAATGTACAATTTATCATTGCTTTAATTGCCAGATATATATTTACATTTATAAAACAATATTGCTGTTATATATGTACATACATTATCTATCTAAGCAAGAGAGATTTTTATCTGTTACTAACAAACGACGTATTTAAATTTTATCGATCGTACATTTACATTTAATTAATCAAATATTTAAATATGCCGAAAAGTTTTATTAATAAAAAATTTTAATTATATTTCCACACAAAATATAAAATTAAAATATTTTTAATAAGTAAAACATCCTAATTATAATAGATATTTAATTACGCAATATAAATAACATTTAGTATAACAAATTAAAAAAAAATAGCGACGTTAAGGAGAAAAATAAAGAGAAATTTTTCGAAACTTACTTGTCCATGCCGTTTGTGAGGACATCCGCGAGCGCCTTCTTCAAGTCCTGCAGCCGAGGACAGACCTCGTGGAGAGTACCCTCGATAACAATTTTCACCAGTAACGTGATCTCGTCCGCCGATAGAACCTGGATATTTTCCGTTGTCTCCTCGTCAGGCAGATCCGCGAAGCTAGATGTACTCCAGACAATTCTCGTCTCCACGGTACTTGTGGCGAACGGAAGTGAAGGGCTCTTCGTGGCGTTGGTCGTGACGCCTGATTTCGGCGGAAGTTCCATCGCGCCTGGAGCGGATGTCTCGGTGACGTTCGCGTCGAAACTTGAGTCCTTAGACTCTGAAGGAGTCTCGGTAACGCTAGAGGCTCCTGCGGTGACGCTCGTGAGATCGACTGTAACTTCGGAATACTTGGTGAACTCCGTGTGATTGCTCTGATCCTCGGAAACGATCCGAATAACTGGAGGATCTCTGCTTTCGACAGTTTCGTTGTTGCGTTGAATGATCGATACTTGATCCGTCGTTGACGCTTCGTCTTCGGTGGTCATCGGAAGTTCGGTGGACTCTTCGAATTTCGTCGTGGTGATCGCGTCCTCCGTTGAATTACCGGACAAATCTCGTATCGACGTGGTACTCGAAGGCATTGTTTGCGCCTCCGAAGTTCGCCCTTCGATTTCGTTTCTCTCGGTAGTGTTATTCGCCGAAGAAACAGCCTCCGTGAGACTGACGAACTCGAATTCGATGGACGTAGTTGTCGGAATTCGCGACTCGTCGGGGTTTAACGTGGCAGAAGAAGATTCGGTGGTTCGATTAATGTTCCTGGAAGCCTGCGAAGGATGGGAGGTGACGTTCGCCTTCGTGGTCGATTCCGTGAAATTGTCGGAAATCGCTACGGCAGCTGTGCTCATCTCCACTGCTGACGCCGTCCAAGTTGTAGACGTGTTCGCTTCCGTCGCTTTCTCCACAGGAACCATTGTTGATTCGGTAACGACGAGGGTTGAGCGTATCATCATAGCTTCTTCCGGTTCCATCTGAATATCCGTGTTCGGAGGAATCGTCTTTGACGCATTCGGCATTTTCGTGGAACGCAACGTTGACGATTCCGTCGTTTCGCCGGAATACGATTTCACTACCTTGCTGTCCGGAGTCGAGCTGACTTCCGTTATTCCATTTCCGGTCACATCGTAACCCTCGTCTCTAACCGCGGTCGCTTTCTCTGCCTCTTTTGCACCTGACACGTCATTGTCATTTGAGCCTCTCGCGGCCTTATTTACGCTGTTGTTAAATCTCTCCGGAAAAGTTTCGTTTGTTCGTCCAACAACAGTTGAAACAATCGGAATCGCCGTCGCAGACATTAGAGAGGAGGGGGTTTCCGTCGTGAAATTCGCGGATTTGTCAATATTTTTCTTATCTAGTTTCTGCTGTTGAATGCTGTTTTCGATCACAACGGAAGGTTCCGTGACAATAAACTTCTTTTCGGATTCACCTCTTCCGATCGTGTTTTCGTAAGTTTCCTCGGTGACACCTTCGTTCTCCAATTTCGAACTGGTCTCTGTTGTCATCTGTAACGATTCCCTGTTGGATTTTAAATAGGGATAAGGTTTCTGATCTATTCTTTCCGTGCTAGAATTGTTCCGCAAACTCGGAGTGACCGATGATGACGTTTCGACTCTTCCGTCGATTTTTATCGACGGTGTAGATTTCACTTCAATGCTCGGGAACTCGTTAACTCTGGAAAAACCGATAGTTCGGCCTTGCGGAACAGGACTAGGAGTGGCTTCATCAATGAATGAAGCATGTCCTTCGAGTCGCATGCTCTGAGTCGTTGTTTCGGGCAATTTTACCTGACTCTCGGGTTTCCCTATCGATTTCCGCTCTTCCGTACCATCTGTACTCTCGATGGTCGTGTTGATGGCGAAGGAGTTTTGTTCGTGGCGGTTCTCGTTCCCGGTCTCTTCTTTTCTCTCGACGTAAATGGCTGCATCCTGGTTGTCCAATTCATTAAAGTGCGAATCGTTTTTTGCGGTGTCGTTCACGGTGGATACGATCCTCAATGTCGGTTGATGGCTCACATTCTTAACGACTTCTACCTCTTCTTTCGGATCATTTTTCCCGCGCGATTCACGAGCGTCGATGGAGTGGTTATCCGAGCCAGCTCTAGAATCCTTTTCCGATAAAGTTCTGTAAACATGATTGTAGTTCACGTGCGTGTCGTTAATTAGCGAAATGCTCCCTTCGTCTCCCTTTTCATCGATTTTTTCCAGATCAAGTGCTTCGGACGCCGTTGTCCTTAAATCGTTCGCATTTTTTTTCGATCCTGAAGAATCTTCTCGCTGAAGACCGCGCGCTGTAGTCAATTCTCGATCACGACCATTTTCTAGTTCATGATCCTCCACCTTCAAATCAGCCGAAATTACATCTTTGTTTTTTCTCGACTCGCTTTTCGAGACCTCCTTGTCAGACTTTATACCTTTGTCCTTCTTTTCGTCGAATTTCATGTCTTCGATTATCAATTTTGAATACGTCGAGGAGAGATCTCCTCCGATAGATTTAATGGTCGTTGTTTCTGGTTTATTTGCTGCAGTTACATTTTTTTTCTCCTCGTACTTGGCAGAGGATTGCTCCTCTACACGCTTAGATTCCGAGGATTTTACAAGATTCGCCTTTAATTTCTCGTCAACAATTTCTTCTTCCGTACTTGAAGAGATGATTGTATCGGATGTTCCTTCGTGGTTGGAAAATTCCTGAAGTGTGGCGTTCCCAGAGTTCTTCTTGCTGTCCTGCTTCGAGTCGTTGGAAGCCAGCTTCGTGGCTACAATCAATTCGTTCGTGCTAGAGAGTCTGAGAGCGTCTTCAGGGATGACCTTGGCGCTGGTGCTTTTCCCGGAGTTCCCAGCGACGATTTCTTCATACCTCGGCTTTCTGTTTCCATCGACCGACGAATCTTCGGACTCGTCGGTCGATTTTGTCGAATTCGCGCGTGTCGTGTCGCTTCCGTTACGTGACACATTGCTTTTCTCCACGTCCTTACTCGCGTTCTTATCGCTGACGTAGTCATGCGATCCATCTTCCTGGTTGCGAGTTTTTCGATTCGCCGACTCGATATTACCTCCATCTGTTTCCGCGACTGATGGATTCTGATGGATCGAAGAAGTTGTTAAGACCGTCGTAACTTCTTGGGGAGTCGATGCTTCGTGCGAATCAGATTTCTCTGACACAGTGGACGCTTCCGTAACCTCCGCGACCACATTGCCGAAGAGCAGAAAGATTCCTGAATAAGATAGTTCAGTTTTAATTTTAAAACTATATTTCGTTTTCTTTTATTTTCCCAATACGGAGATTATTTGTAATCGTCTTTTGCTCCGAATGTATTATATTAATCATTTATTTATTATAATTCTTTATGTAATTTATATTACAACTTTGAAAACATTTATAGATACACGTGGAAAAATTTCCATTAACAAATTGCCTCCAACTTGTCTCTCTTCCCTGTCTGGATTCTTAAAGATACACATTTGACAATAAAATGATGATATATGATAATAACCCCCCGGAATAAGCGCGTTCGCTGACGCACGAAAACAGAAGTCAACAACGACACGAGTCGACAACTGGTTTTCGACCGAGGCGTGCAAATAAAAATGTGACGAGAGCGTAGATGAGGCGTTTAATGGATCGAAAAACCGGTTGTCCGTGGAATTGCCGGCAAGTTCCTTCGCTATAGCTATAGCTATTCACGCGAGTCTCCGCGATACAGTTCTATACGGGAAATTGAAAGCCCGCGCGACGAAGAGGTATGCGTTTGAATACTTAAGAAGACCTCGGAATTATGCAGGCTTCGAGAGCGTGTCCTCGCGTGTCTCGCTGATCTACGTCTCGATATACATATATACGGGATATATATACACGACTATTCGAAAGAGAGCGTCGGGATAAATATTTATTTTATTGACAGCGCGAGAATTTTCCACCTGACTGCGATACTCTCGATGCTGCTGCGACGTTTGCATCTCTGCGACTCTCGGGCACTCAAGATTTTATGGCGAAATATCGATTTTCTATAGAGGCCGAGTTGTTTCGCACACAAATAAATCTCCATTTTATTCGTAAAATATATCTCCTTTTCTAGAATATATATTTTTATTTCTTGTTTTTAGACTCGCATTCTTTGATATTTTTAAAATGTTTGTTTTTTTAATTCTTTACTTTAATATTAATGTACATCGCGGAAAAATTATATTAAAGAAATGAGAGTAAATAAAGTAACTCGATAAATTTGTGAGTTCTTTCACATAAAAAATGTGTAACGTTGAAACAAAAAATTAATTAATTACATGTTTATTCATTTAGCTTAAGTCTTTTAATAATAGAATGATTCCTAACTCCTCCATTTTACACACACAACACTTTTAACATAATTACTGAGAATTTTCACATAGTTTTCTATATATAATTCCAACGAGTCTTGCTCAATAATATATCTAAATGAAAAGTTAGTTAAAGTAGTTTTACTATCTATAGAAGTGACGTATGTGCATGATTATTGACGTTTTCGTTATTACAGTACAATGTTCAAAAAGGATAAGATATATTATTTAAATTCCTGTACTCACACAGTTGATAAATACTTAATTATTCGCATTTAATTACTTGGACGTCACTAAAATAATTGCTCATTATTATTTATTGCATCAGCGGTTGTTAAAACGCGCTTATCTTACAAACACTTTCTAGCTAATTAACTTTTATAAAACTTTTATCATCATTAGGCTTTAATTAATCTCTAATCTAGAAAACTCACAAAGATACTTTTAAAGACACGTCGATATCTTTTTCTATAAATAAATATGTAAGATATGTGTTTATTTTAGATTTCTATCTAGACTATACATATATACTATATTGCGGTTTATCCGTTTGTCTATCTGTGTTACTTGAAGGATAAAATTTAGATAAAAAAATGTTTATCGGCAGCATTCGCTGTAAATGAAAGGGGGACGAGCCGATGGAAGATTTTGTTGTTAAGCTGCGAGTTACAGTTAACTCGCAGGCGGGCGCGCGTTGCAGTAAAGCTAACAGTACTTGGCGCAGTCACCTCGATTTGGCAGGCTTTACATCACGAGTTCACAATGCAACAGGATGCAGCCGGGAGAAGAAGATGCTCGTCCATTCTCTTTGACGACGGCAACGCCGTCCCGCGCCCGCGCAATACGACATGAAATAAAAATCCCGTGCATATAATCCCCTTTCAGAAACACCGTTCCTCCTTTCCGGAGCAAACGTGCGAACGCAGCCGATATTTCCTCGCGCATATATCGCGAAAAGTAAGAGGGAAGATTTAATATTCTGCCTTTTGTGCCGACTCACCTATACATCCCAATATAAGGATAGACGTTCTTCCACGAGTCATCTCTGTCCGTTAGATCTCCTCGCTCGTTCTGTAACAAATATTATTTTATATTATTTTATAATTGTATATATAAAAAGATATATTATAATAATATTTATAATAAAATTATGAAAAACATTTACAAGTTCTTAGCAATAATGAATAAAATTCTAACAAAAAGACTACGTTTATCTTTTATCTTGTGGAATGTTAGCAGCATCAGTATGCGCATGACATATATGTGGTGCTGATTAAAATTCAAGAGAAAGATGTCGATCGGAAATGAATACGATTCCGCTGTATACTCAGGTTCAATTTTCAACATTGTGAGGATGACCTCGTTTACGAGCCTGCTCACCTTAGGGAGTATAACATAAAACTCCAGACCGCAATGCAGCGCGCAAGCTTTATTAAAACTTTTCATCCTGCAACGAAGATATACAGTATATCTCGGTCAAGGATACGCCGCGCATCTCTCAAAATTCTTTTGAATTTGCGTTTAAATAGTTTTAATATCGAAATTCAATTTCATAAAAAACAGTATAATAGGAGTTGGAAAATATACAATATATTAAATGTGTGTGTGTATGCTGTATATAGTGAATTAATTATATAATAAATTATTAACAATAAATTCTAAATATTATATATTTATATAATAAATTATATTATATTATATAAATTATATTATATTATATATTAATAAATTATATTAAATTATATTATATATTGTATTTATATATAATGTAAGCGTATTTCATACACGACAAGGTTTCACAAAATTTAATGTTTGATCGATAATGTAAAGGAAAAAGAAAATATTGCACTCTAAGGTCAAAAATCGCAATTACTCAATTTTTATAATATGTAGGTTGAGATATATTCCGCTATTCGACGCCTCGTTTCCTGCACGAACGCGCTCGTTGCAACAGCCTATCGTTCATTGAACGAATATCTAACTTTAATTGTAGAAAGTAATCGTAGAAAGTTATACAATATTATATAAAAAAACTTGTGTTCTCTGTAAATGTATTTTTGAAGATTATACGCTGCAATTATAACTAAGAAAAAAATATATTTTGCCAATTTCGATGTATTACATCAAATCAATCACATAAATCTGTACTATGTTATTAGAATCGCAAAAAAGTAGGTCAGCAATTCATGTAATCATTAATAATCGAGAATATCGAAGAAGAAACTTATATATAATTAAAATTTAAAGTCTCGGGGGGGATTACTTTATCAAATATAATAACTTAAATATTCCAGTATCTGACAAAAAAATATTTTATATTATATTTCTATTTTAGATCGTAAACTAAAATTTTATATCGCGTTAATTTGAAATCAACAGCTGCGTGAACTGTATAATTTGTTTTTACTTATTTTTTTTACCGCAAATCGTGTAAAGTGCATCATTATTACGTCCAACGAACCAAATTACTCTAATATAAATTGAGAGCTACATCTTTCTTTGCCTCATGAAATATTCCATTTTATAGTCCTTATTTCAGGGAATGTCGCGGCGAGAGTGCTTTCCTTATTAATTCGGGAGCGAAGTACCCGGGAAAGCGTGTCCAAAGCATATCCATTAAATCTCAGAGGTAACTTTGTGGCGAACGTGGTCCGAGAATGGTCCGCATCATAAGCTAGTACGCGTCATAAAACGGCGCCGACAATCGCAAGTCGTAATATAACGTCATTACACGAGTGCAGATATACCGATATATCTCGTGATAGAATCTGTCTACTGGCGCAATTAACGCCGGCGCGAGATTATCCGGCACTATATCGCAACTTACGAGCAAATACACGTCTTAATTGATTATACCGTATGCACATTGCATGGGAAAATAGCTGCGAGATATGCGTCAGCGCACATTCTTGCTATGGAGCAAACAAGCGTGTGTCTGTAATTAAGCTTCGATCGATTTAATTATCGTGGCGTTAATAGCGTCTACTCGCGCATGATGATCAAAAATTGCGAAATTTGGCTGATATCATGTAAATCGTCTTACGTATCTTAACTAAAACTATGATATTTATTTCAAGAAGCTTCAACTTTAGATTTCTTTCTTCTGTACAGTTCATGAAGAATCCCAGAGAGTTTGACGAAAAAAATGTTTCGTTCCTGATATATAAACATTATATATATATAGCTAAAAATAAATATGTAGCTAAATGTGTATAGAGCAGCATAAATTAATTTAAGGCCAAAATACGTTGTAAAAGAAGGTAGATGAGATTGAAATTTTCTAGAAAATTAACAGAAACCGTCATCGTGTTCCTCTCTCAAAGAAAACTGTATCACGTAGAAAAAATCCAATTTTATATTTTGTAAAATGAACGAAATAATATGAGATATATTATATATTCTATAAAGCACACGTAAATGTTGTGTGGAGGATAAATCTAGCGAAAGACGAGGTTGATGAAGAATTTTGAAATTTCCGCGCAATTAATTATCGCGTGAAAGGATTGCATCATGAAATGCGGAACGACGTCAAAATCAACGACACGTACTTTGCGCTCTTAGCCTATGCGGACGTGTACGAGATTCGTTACATCGTCGTGTCTAGGATGTAGCCCGCGGGGATCATCGGATTCATGCCAGAGTAAAGCGGTAGACCAAAGGAGGTCGACCTCAAGGCTCGTCAATTAGATTAGTACAAGTTAGGATGTCGCCCCGAGGAGTACCAAGTCCAACGTTTAAGTTTCCCGTACAATAATTTCGTACGTTATCATTCGTGCCAATCGAATTCGCGTTTTGTGTACGGCAAACAGAGGTATCGGCTTTGTCGAACGCTCATTCTGGATGTTTGCTTCTAGAACTTCGGAGATCCCACCGTTTATCGTGACCCAAATAGACCAAATATCGAACATCGCGTTTGTACGCGTTATTGTAACCCAACGTTCCACCACGATACGCGTTATATACGCGCGTTCGGATATTATTGGTAAATGAAATTCATCTTCGTATAGGAATCAATGTTACTAGTTTAAAAAATTTAGCGAATATATTTGTTTTCACAGAGAAATTATTTATGATATTATTATATTTAAGAAATATCAATTATAGAGATATTATGTGTTGTGTGGAAAAATGTATTGTCAGATGGATGAACTATTGTTAAGATTATAACATATAATAATTATATATGACATTAATAATTAAAATAAAATTTCTATAAATTTTTTATCATTACTAGAACAACACAAGCGCGCACTACGCGTGCGCCATTCTTCGATTTTATTATTATTCTTCGATATTAAAAAAATGATATTTTTAAAAAAATAATATAAAGTTTGTTTAAACTCGATTAATATTTTTTTTTATAGAAATTAGCCGATTAAAGCGTTAATTTGCTAATTAAATTTTAAAATAATATGTTAAAAAATTAAAATAGTAATATGTTGTAAATAATATGTTATACTATCTTATTCTCGATTAATATTTTTTGACAGAAATCAGCTGATAACTGTCAAAAATATTAATCGTGTTTAAAGTATTATAACATATTATTTAAAACATTATTTTAATTTTTATAACATATTATTTTAAAAATTAATTAGCAAATTAACGCTTTAATTAGCTGATTTCTGTCAAAAAATATTAATAAAGCGAAAATTTGTTATTAAATATTCTAGCTTACATATTTATATTTATATTGTGTATGTATAATGCGAAATAATAAGATTATTCTAATATATGTATGTATTTTATTTGTTACAGGTAACATTGCGATACACAGCGATTTACGCGTCGTGTCGGCGGTGCCGTGTAAAGTGTCGCGCGTCGGGAGTGCCGTGTAAAGTGTCGCGCGTCGGGAGTGCCGTGTAAAGTATCGAGCGATCGTAATTATTCATATTTTCGCGAGTGTCGTGAGCGCTACCATGGACTAAGAGAGGAGGAGGAGGCCCGGGGAGGCATCGGGTGACAGCGGGGCAACTGTGAGGTATGCAATATAAAATCATTTTTTCTAAACTGCATTGTTTATAAGATATTCGACAAACACATAAATTATGTACATACATAATTTGAATATTTTGTTTTCAGATTAATGTGCTGTGTACTACAACTTCGCACTATTGCACGTATCGGTGAGTGAGAAATTGTTTATAACATTTCTATAACGGTAATGGGAGTGTATATATGTTGAAAATATTAACGTAATATGTTTTAAATAATATGTTATAATATCTTATTTGTGATTAATATTTTTTGACAAAAATCAGCTGATAATTGTCAAAAATATTAATCAAATTTAAAATATTATAACATCCCTTTCTAAAAAAAGGCATGTTAAGTCGATTCTCGCAAGTATTGTTGCATCTTTTCCGCGATGCTGATTAACTGTTTCGATTCGCATTGTGCGTTATATTCATTGCATCAAGAGACTGTCATCGCGAAGGTTAGTAGTTTGACAGTTTGTCCAAAATAAAATTAAATAAAATAATAATGTTTTAAATAATATGTTTTAATACTTTAAATTCGATTAATATTTTTGACAGTTATCAGCTGATTTCTGTCACAAATATTAATCGAGTTTAAAGTATTATAACATATTATTTAAAACACATTATTTTATTTTATTTTATTTTGGACAAAGTGTCAAACTGCTAACTCTCGCGATGACAGCTGACAGCCTCTCGATGTTACGAATGTAACGCACAACGCGAATCGAGACAGACAATCAACAGCAGAAAAGAGGTAACAATACTTGCGAGAATCGACTTAACATGCCTTTTGTAGAAAGGATAATTTAAAAGATGGTAACGTGTTTCATGTAATAAGATCAAAATTTTGCTATAAATAATACATGTAATGATATAGCATAAGAAAGAAAAGCATATATATTTAAAACAATAATTCAGTAAATAAATACGACGAGATAATGACTTGTGTAGGTACGAGGTATTGATAGTATTACTAAATTCAAAGAATTTTTTAAACTTTAAATAGCAGCAGCTTCTGTTTTCTATCAATTGCATTACGATGCATACTGTCACTATTTTAGCTTATGTCGCTCCTGAATTAGCCCGTCGTATAGAACGTAAAGTAGTACACGTATACAATGACGGTTCAATGGCCAGCCATTGCATTGGACAAAAAACGGGAATAAAGGATGCATTTTCCAATCTTGCGTCCTTTGTCTCCATTGATTGAAGCACTTTTCCGTTTTCTGTGACGAAAAATCCTTTTTTCGCCGCGAATTGGACCATGCCGTTTACGTTTCTCCGGAACGTGAAACGTATCGAGAGATAGTAGAAAGTTTGCTATAATTCTTTTAAATGCCGAGCCGTGCGAATCACAGCGACGAATATTCTCCGTGTCGCAGAAAATGCAATAATCCATCAAGTTCAATAAATTTGTCAAATATAATGACGAATAATTTGTTTTTAAATTTTTAATTGTAGGATTTTATATTTTTTGTACATCCATAAACTTGAAAAGAAATTTAAAAAAAACACGTTCATGACTCGCTGATAATTTCTTCAATACAATTATTTTTATTTATTATCATATTTATCTATTTATTTATCAATTTTGAAGTTAGAAATTTTATTCTAATTATTTTAAATTTAAATTATTAAGAAACACACACAATGGAATTTAATAAATTTAAATATTAAATCCCATTATTGCGTTTCTTAATAATTAAAATTTAAAATAATTAAAATTAAAATAATTAATAATTAAAATAAAATTTTTTAAATAATTTTTTCTATAATTTATATATATGTATATATATATAAATATAATTATATTATAAACGCGTGCATAAGAAGACTAAGCCCTTTAGCTTGCCGATGTAGAAATTTTCTGCGGTGAAAAGAGCGACAAGAGAGGAAAACGTTGCACTTTCTCTCAGCAGAGAGCGATGCGTCACGAAAAGTAACGAGAACGCGAATAGTCTATATATACCGACGTTGAACTAATCCATCGTCATCACTGAGAAACACATTTCTCGACGATCTAACTTCCCTTCTCGTCTCCTCCTTCTTCCAGATGCGACGCGTCCCAAAAGTGCATATACATATATAAATCGTCTGCGGATTTACGCGTTGCTCAACTTCTTTCATTTACATGCTAATGGAACTACTCGCGGATAGTTAAAGACTCATTGTTGCAAAAGGATTGCTCGTGTGCAAATTCGTCCGTGCAAATTTTTGCATCGTGCACTTTCTCTCGAAAACTTGCATGCGACATGAGTGTCGATCGTAAATTTTGCGTTTTAGTAAAGATTGCGTTTTAATTTCGCGAAACTGAACTAAAATCGATTGCTATAAAAGATTTGACGTGGGTGAAGTTTTCCAATACTTTTCACCACCTTTCTCCATCCCAGAACACATCTTGCGTTTTTTAATAAAGAAAAATGGTTTTTGCAAAGAAGAACAGAAGATGCTCGTATCTCGAGTATGTTTTTTTCACTATCTCGCTGCGGTGTCCTTACGAATACATATTTCTTTTTGCTTAAAAGTTATAGCGAAACTTATATAAACGTCATTTTCCAGATAGTAAAATTCGAAGACTTTCAAGTATAACAAAACCGCCAAGTATAGAACTATATGCAAAGAAAGTCAACGACGAGAAGTTCCGCCTTTAACGACATTCGATGTAACTTTAAGAAAAATTAAATTAAATTTTCCGCCTCTCTATCCGCGACACTTTGCTACATTTTGCAAGTTTAAATAAGAGACGCTTTATAAGGAGAAATTTAGTTTTATAACGAATTGTGCATTCGGAGTTGTATTATATTGCTTCATTAAAATATAATAATTTACATTCAGCAAAGTTGAAATATCTAAAAGATACACAGAGAGAATTTTCTCTTAGAATTTACCCTGAAAATCATGGTAATCGTGGGACAATATGGTATGGAAAAAATTTTATAAGAATTTCTTTAATTAATATTTATCATAATAAAAATAATATCTATTACAATAAAATATAAAATATCTTTGATTAATTTTACTATGCTACTATTATCCCACGATTACCATGATTTTCAGGGTAAATTCTAAGAGAAAATTCTCTCAGTGTACCAGTGCAACAAATGACACTGTATACTAATTATAAGTACTTAAACATTGCGTACTAAGACCGATACACATTCCTCTTCTTCCTTTTACGACGAGACCAATTTGTTCTGCTTCCAATATGCTCGTTTTTCTCATGCTGAAAAAGTCGTATTAGAAGCCATTTCTCTCTCCCTCTTTACGCTGTTTCACCTCGGCAAATTTACATTCCCGCACCGGGGGGTGCTTGACCGGGCGCGTCTCTGAGAAAAAACCATCAGTCTCAAGTACGGCGGGTTAGCGATGCGTGACCACCTGTTCCTCCCCCTTGGTGCTTCATTGTCGGCCGCGGTTGTTCGCTTCGTGATGTTTCGCCGGATACGACGCGCGGCTGTATGCTCCACTAACTTCAACGTCCGTCGTGAAGCTCTTATTGTGTTTTGTGACTGCGAGAGGGCGAAGGAAAACCAGTTTGAAGTCGAACGGAATTAGCGGTTTTTTTTGTTGTTGCAATTAAATTTGCGGGATATGGCGTAAGAGATATGCCCGGATGTGTCACGAGAGAAGAAGGCATAACGATTGTTTCCCCTTCTTATTGTTCATTTTTTTAAACACAAATATCTTCAAGAATAACCCGATGTTCCGCAGAATAAATTGAGTTATTTGAAAAAAAATAGCCTCGTATATTTCCATCTCATTCGATCTATATTTTAACGCGCGAAATGCGAAATAAACCAGAACGAATACCCGACTGAATCGTTCATCAAGTTTTATTAATTTTAATTTCGATCGCGATGCACCGTGTAAATCAATTAGAGAAATCTCGAGGGAGAGAATATTTCTCGGGTGATCCAATTACAGAAAAAAAAAGAAAAACACGCGATTAATAAAAAAACACGCATGGCTCGCAGAATTCGAAGCTCGAGTGCTGAAAAATTCATTGAATATAATTACACTCGATTATTAAACGGGTCGTGTATCGATTGACGTGACACAGAGCAAGATCGACGCAGAAAGATGCGTTACGCAGTGCGTCAGTTAGAATAAAAATCACGCGGCGCTCGCGCGGGAGTGCTTGCGTCAATTGAATTCTCAACAACGGGACGCAACAACGTGAATGTCAACCTAACCGATGACGGAACGACACTCGGATATCGATTCATTCGTTCACGGCCAGCCTCCATTGTTTATCGCCACCGTTCCCGCCAGTCGCGACGAATTTGCATTAATGAGCAATTATGCATTTTACGGATCGCGCGAAAACATCGCGGTGCGAATTCATTTGCGAAACACGTTTTGAAATTGTAAATCATCGTGCAAGCTAAAAAAAAAATTGAACGCAGATATCGCGATTGCAGATTGCCTTATAATAATTAATGATATTTCAAGGATGAGGAAACTTTAACAAGTTTGTATGTTAATTTTTATCTCCGTGTCAGATAGAATTGCTCGACGCACGTATTATTTTCAGAGATCTTTAAATTGAGACAAATTTATGTGACATTATTTAAATAATATAATAATAATTGGCAATATAAAATTCGTAAAGGAAGAAATTATTAGTATTTTTATATATTTCTAAGAGAGAGATTTGTAGAAATTATTTTTATATACTTCTAAATCTTTTTGCTATAATTATTTTTTTATTTTCTAGGCAATCTATTTTTTTTAAATTTTATTAAAAAATAAATTTAAAAAATTCAAGTTTTGTCGTATTTACAAAATTGATTATACTTTTCATCCTATTCATTTTTAAATGCATCAAATTTATAGCGTAAAAAAACTTTCATTAAACATCAAAAGAGAATTTTTTGTGGAGGCAATAGCGAATGTTTTCTATTGATCGTACTCTAGGCGAGGAAATAGCAATCGTGCTATTTTCTGGTTCGTTTAGCAAGACCAGTAGAGGAACACATTGCGTCACTCTCTCAAAACGTTTGTAGTGATTTATTTTTCTCCTTCTCTCTCCCGCTTTATTGGCTGAAATGTCGAAGAAGCGCACCCACTGCCTTCGTATTTGCTCGACCGACGTGAAGCAAATACCGTTTCCGTACGATCGCTAAATCCACGTTAAAGTTAGTCGAACCGCAATGCTCGATTGCAAGCATAAACGACTCCGACAGCCAACTGCTCCGAAAGTTCCCGGTCGAGTGCGTTTAAACAGGTGCTCTAAGTTTATGAAAGTCTATCGTATTGCCTCTTTTGCTTTTCTCAGCGAGTGAACTTATGCACATATTAAAGAAACACGTTTCTATGAAATAAAAAATTTCTAATTTAAGAAACACAGCTATATTAATGTGTCACGTCTTGTTAAGTTTAGTTTAGATAATGCGAATAAAATCACAGGTAAATAGTAGGCGATAAAAAGAATAAATAAATCGTAAAATTTCTCTCTTTCTCTCATTTTCGCGCAATTTTCTTCAATCATATCTTTTTAAGCTTAATGCTATTAAATCTGAATTAATCCTTCACGGGTTATACGAGATAATAATTTCACAGCACGTTCAAAATCATGCAAATAATCATTTAAATTCGATCTTATGTACATCTAGAGTAGAGAAAAAAAATATTTCTTTGGCTAATCACAATCGAAGATATACATATCTTTGTTATCGTTGTAATGGGATGACGTCACGTTACGAGATAATTACTGATATCTCGCAGATACACGCTATCACGTTCGCGCTCAATTTCTGAATGACATTTCTCTCTCGGCCGTTCTATTTTTTAAAATTATTCTCCTGTTTATTCGGTGTTTTTACTGTCAAGTGGATTGGATCGTTCCGTAGAGCCACGATGATCCTTGCATCAGTAGCATCGTGCGCAGATACGGGTATATATGTATACGAATACGAGGGTCCAATTATCCAATGACGAGTCACGGCCTTGTCTTGCGTTGCCGAACAATGACGTCCCATTACGCTCCTTTAGTTTGTTTGCCTTGTCAGATCATGCCAAAGTGTCGCGCGAGAATGTTTGCTACACACCGCTGCGCTGGCTGTGAGAAAGTATATATTTTATATGCAAATTAGACGCATCTAAATTCAACATGCGTATACTATCTTGCTCATACGTCCCTGAGATGACTTGGAAATTGAAATTGACACAGTTTCGATGAGACAAAAACATTTTTCAATTCTGTTCACATACGCGAAATTAATATTTATATTTAGTTACGATAATAGAAATACTCGTATCTCTCTCGCAATCGCCACGTCATTTCCATATCTATACAGTATTATTTCCGTTTCGATACTAAAGATACAGAGAGATAAATAACAGAAAATTTTTTCAAATATCACATATTATACACGTATTTCACGTATCACATATTATACAGGGTGATTCATTGTAATCTTAACAGGCAAATATCTCGAAAAATATGGGAGATACGAAAAAATGTTTCATACAAAAGTTGTAGGATTTCGAGGGGGACATCTGACGGTGACCTTGACTTTGATCTTGGGGTCAAATCCTACAACTTTTGTATGAAACATTTTTTCGTATTTTTCGAGATATTTGCCTGTCAAGATTAAAATGAATCACCCTGTATATAAAACATATAATACACATGTTTATTTAGTATTCTTTATAATAACATTAATTTTTATTCAGATAACATAAACAACTCGAATACTAAAAGCCTTTTAAAACCTAAACCTTTGGAAATTATATAAGAAATAAAATATCTAATCTAAAAATAAATTTTATCAAATATAATTTTGTATTTAATTTAATAAATAATAGATATGAAAAATCTTTCTGTATTCTGTGTTTATATCTTTAGAATATGATTTATATGGATCAGTGCATATTTCATATCTTTGTATAAAGAATTAAATCTCATATTTGCCATTCCTATATAAAAATGTTGTGAGATATGAAAGAAACGAAAAATGAAGTACGCTCCATTATATTATACTGTTCCTAAAATACCAGATTTCAGTTTCGCTAATTTATTAGCACCGAACACATTCTGGTGCATCTCTTTCTCTCTTTCTCTCTCTCTCTCTCTCTCTCTCTCTTGCTCTCTGTCATTGTTCCTTTCGCTTCTCGTGCTGCTGTTAATTAGAAGTGCAACGGTGTAATGCGATCTTCCATAAGGCCGACGTATTCATTGTGTCACAGGCGAGTAACGTCACTCACGTTGCGCGAAAGCAAATTGCAAAATAGCAATGGGGACCGCGAATTACCGGCACAGGGAGAGAGCATTGTTCGTGCGAAGCCCGACACGACGACGTCGCTCCGTGGAAAATGTTCCCAGGATGTTTCCGCGAGAGTTGACTCGCACGATTAATCGCTACCTCGTTATTATATTGTCGCTAGATACCCTTTCCTTGATAATGCCTGACATTCATGTTTATTGCTACACCGGCGCGTATTCGCTTATTGGATATTTAAAGAACAACCGGTAATTAGAATTAGAATGCTGAGTAAGTGTTGAATGTCAGCATCGTAAATCATGCTTATGTCTACTTCTATAGAGAACATTTCAATACTCGGCGAAATGTTCTTATAATTTTAAACTATAATTAATTTTACTGTTAACTCATATACATTTTACATATATATGTACGTACATATAAATCAGACGTGTACATACATTATCCATTAATTTATAATCAAGTGTAATAATTATTTTGTTATAAAAGTCAAGATATATATATTATTTATTAAAAAATTAGAGAATCTTATTATAAAAGAATAGATATAAAATTTATTCCATTAATTTTCTCTTTTAAATTTCAGAAACTATTACAATTTTGTTGTAAATAAAAATTTGATATAGCCATCTTTTTTGGTAAATTTTTAATTTGTTTTCTAGTAGAGCATTAATAATGCTATTATACATAATTAAAACTTATTCAGACGATTGTGTGCCATATCGATACAAAGGAAAGCGAAGCATGGTGCGCACTGTCCGTCCGGAAGTGCGGTTTCGTTTTTGCAAAGCAGTGAAAGTCGAATCGCAACACACAGCGACCACGATGCAATCTAAATCTACAGTACATAATTTCATTAAAATTTAATAAATAGTTTGCAGATGTTACACGCCTGTTCCCATATTAATTTTCCCTCGTCAATTAATTAATATACGCATCGTTCATCCGTAAGCATAATCTATTGTTTTTTCCACAATTATATAAGTCTATTAAAATTAAATTATTTGCATGTTACGTCCATTACATTTGCACGCATAAATATACCAGTACACATAGTAATATAGAAAAATATTAATTAATTAAAAGCGTATAGTAAAACTTATTTAATAAAACTTGATTAATAATAACTTTTTTACCTATATTAATATTTGCATAGCAATAATGAACTATGTGCAGAGCATTTTTTAAAATAAAATATTAATTAAACGCGGACAAAAAGTATCGTTGAATAAAGTTTTTGCGACAATGATTATCTATTTGACGATCCGTTCTTAATTGCCTTCCAAGAGCATTTTAGCCATCGTGTAGATAAATATTATACGATGCAATATTATCGCGCGGTAATGAATACGCTGTCATTGAAATAATATTATGCTCTGAGTTAAGGCAACAGTGAGCAACGCTTGAGTTGATAGCATCCATGATATTTTTCGAAGGGCAAAGCTTGTTTCTCGAATACGATTCGGCATCGAAATTTAATAAAAGTGCGTAAATATATATATATATATATATATATATATATATATATATATATATGTATATGTGTTGGACTGGTCATTATTAATTTAGAAATAGCACGTAAATTGAAATCGTAGCTTTCCTCGTTTGCGAAAGAAATTATTTTCATTTTAATAAAACGATTCTGCGTCAAATTATATATTTAAACGAGAAAATCCAAACATTTTTATTTCGAATCTCTCTCTTTCTCTCTCTTTTTCTCTCTCTCTCACATTTGTAAGCAGGTGAAAATAAAGAGCGGAAAGAGTTAAATTATAAAAAAATAGGTTGGTGCGAGTACAATTATTTCAAGAGTAATTACGAGTAATAACTGCAATAGTAATTATATCTGCAGCGCATATTTTTTTCATATCAACTCGCTGCAATCGTACGTTATGTTTTTGCGGGCTGTTAAATATTATGTTTTATGCTACAGTCCTCTTATTATTATTTATAGCCGCATATAGTAGCTAATGCGAGAATATGAAGCTTTCAAAGGTCTGACGTCAATTTTTCTACGTACGACAAAGAGAAGCACACGATATGGATATTGAAAAATTATTTCCGATTAAATATTTAAACGGTTCATTATTTATCTAATACTTATTTCTGCAAAAAAGCGTCGGTTTAATATTGCGAAAATACCCAACAGACCTCGTACAACGCAAATATACATTTCACTATACGATATTCGAAATAATAAATAATATACAAAATTGTTTACAAAGTTTGAATTTGTGCTGTCGCATTATATCAGGGTGATTTACCGCGTTATACGAACCCATGTTATAAAAGTATCGCTATGGAGTTTAGTATAAAAAATCACGAATTATCGCGGCATTTAATAAAAAATTCGTGAAAAAGATGGAACATAATTTCTTGCTATAAATATGAGGTCTTTTACTTTGACAAATGGAAGAAGCAACCTTGCAATAAATTATTTCAACGACGTTAATGGAGATTTTTTGACAACAGCTATGACGGTGCGACTCTGCAGCAATATATGTATATATTCCGATGACGAATTGCGAGAGACATTTCGTTGTGGCGAGATACGAGGGCAGTTCGATAAGTCAGTGACTTTTACAAGATATGGCACTCAAATCGCAATCTAATTTTATTTCTGATATTTACCATCTTATTTAAGTATACACACCAAGTTTCAAGTAGATCTGTCAAATAGAAATTTTTTGACAGCGTTCTAAAGCGGATAAGTTTGTGTTTTTTGCTAAAATGGAAAAAAGTGAATTTCGTGTGCTAATAAAACATTACTTTTTGCGTGGAAAAACCATTAAGGAAACTGAAGAAAAGCTAAAAAAGTATTATGGGGACTCTGCTCCGTCGCATGGAATGGTTCACAAGTGGTTCACTGAATTTCGTTGTGGTTTTTGGTCGATTGTGAGCAAGCGCGGCACCCATCTGGCCGACAGCTTCTTCATGCCCAAATCTTTATGCAAGATATTAAAAACACGTTCGTTTGAGATGTTTACCATCTTGGCTATCTCGCGTATCTTCACTCGACGGTCGTCCAATACAATATCACGGATTGACTGTTTCTTCAGTTGTGACCTCATTCGGACGTCCCGGGCGCTCAGCATCATTCGTGCTTGTACGACCACAACGAAATTCAGTGAATCACTTGTGAACCATTCCATGCGACGGAGCAGAGTCCCCATAATACTTTTTTAGCTTTTCTTCAGTTTCCTTAATGGTTTTTCCACGCAAAAAGTAATGTTTTATTAGCACACGAAATTCACTTTTTTCCATTTTAGCAAAAAACACAAACTTATCCGCTTTAGAACGCTGTCAAAAAATTTCTATTTCACAGATCTACTTGAAACTTGGTGTGTATACTTAAATAAGATGGTAAATATCAGAAATAAAATTAGATTGCGATTTGAGTGCCATATCTTGTAAAAGTCACTGACTTATCGAACTGCCCTCGTATATTGAGAGCTCAACTGCACGATGCTTGACCACCAAACCGTTCTCGTCGCGCGATTTTATTTCTCTACACGTTACAATTAAACCGAACAATCACCATATGACAAAGACAGTAATAACGGTGAACGGTACCGATGACGCAATTAGTAACGGGATCCCGTCGCTGTCAATTGCGACGTCTTTTTGCAGCGAAACGTGAGACGTTCACTCAATGCTCGTCGACATGATGGAAATTTATCTCTTTAACCTACTCGTTAAAATGAACACACGATATTCCTTTTGATTTAATCTATTTTTTTAATTTAATTAATTTTTTAAATTTAATTTCTTTGATATAATTAAAAATTTGAAAACTGCAATACTATTTCGATTAAAAGTATGTATGTATACATATATGTATAGTCGAGGAACTTTGGACAGCTCAAATTATTCTGTTTTCAAATGATAAAATTTTTTTCTAAATTGAAATAAATAGTATAAACGATGTACTTATTAACAGAAAATATTTAAAATGCTCCAACATTTTTTTCTCACTACAATTATTATCTTAATATTAACATAGAAAATAATGTAAAACATTCAGAATAATTTTAGGCTGTGTTTTAATGCTAATGATTCTCATGACACTATATAATATTAATTCGTAATATAAATTGCTATGTGTAGTACTAATTAATAGCACTTGTATTTGCATAAAAAAATATTTAATAACATTTAAATTTCTCTCTTTCTCTCTTATAAAAAAAATATATAATAATGTTATAGATTACATTATTATATATAGGTACATTGAGTTATCAATATATCATTTATTAGTCATTTATTAGCCACCAATCATTTATCATTTAGTTATATCAATTATCATTATACCGATAGTTGAATGATTGTTTTTGTTTCAATACTTTTCCTACGACGACCATCGCCTCGTGGTGGCGAGTACCAAATTGGTGCACCTACCAGCGACGTTATTGTGTTAATCTGCGAGCGAGATAACCATCCACTTTAATGTGTTTGATTTAATAGGGCGCGCGCGCGCGAGCACATGTATATTCACGTGACAAATCACGATGGAATCTTTCGAATAGTACTACGGTACTAATATAGAGAATTACCGGACGTGGTTGACGTGCGATTGAAAATAGACGCTTCCGGCTTCTCCTTAACACGTACGGCCATAACACGTAATGTGTGCCACGGCGACTTGCCAGTCGCTTTCAAACCGAACAACAACGTAGAAATCGAACACGGATGGACAAACACGAATAATACCAGCCGTTCATTTTGCACGCTCTATCCGTCTACAGATGTAAAAAAAATATATAATTCTTATATTGAATAAAATATAAAATTAATGTGATGTAGGAAAATACTTTTATTATACGATATTTTGTATAGCGATATAAGCGTATGCATAAATCAGATTGCCTGAATTATTTTGTTGATTTTTTTCGAAAAAGAATTGAATATTCGATATTATATCATTTATAACGCTGTTATAGGGATAGAACATTGATTAAAATCGACGCAATCGTTGCAATTCACAAAGTAATCCAATCGTCAGCAACATCAAAGCGGTTTATGACATTGGCTTATCTTATCATAGCAGTTCTGGAACATTTGTGCTCCCGAGTAGCGAAATCTCGTAAAGTACAACCAGGTAAGTCATAAGTGCAATGACTTTCTAGATGACTCACAGGCTTCTCGACATATTAGCAACATTGGAAATAACACTTTTCTAGCGGATAATTCTGTTTGCAATTCATTTTATGTATGTACATACATACTCGACTACTAATACTAATTAAGAGTAACATTCATGCGATTAAAAAAAGTATCGAAAAATAATTTAATTTGACAATGAGATTAAAAATGTGCGTGTATTATTTTTCTGTTTTATGTTTAAAAAATATATATATATGTATATGTATATATAATATTAAAAAAAAATTGTACAAACTAGAACATTTTTTTGAGATAATTCAAAGATTATGTGGCAATAATTATGCAGACTAAAATGTCGTTGCTATTTTCTCTTCAGTCACTTGTAATTTTACACAGGTATACATATCACAACGGAAATTTGGTATTGATCCATGTCGAAGTATCGAAAAGAGTTTAAATGCAATGTCGGTTTGTAAAAATTTCGAGAAAGCCGCCGGAAATAGGCGTACTACCAGGAAAGAAAGATCTTTCGCATGACCTGTATGTACATATCTACAATTAACTCACAAAAGGCACATGTATAGGAGGAAATGCGCTGTTTTCAAGATTTTTTTCGCAACACGAAAAAAAGACAATATTGATATAGTATAATTATATACTTTTATAAATCACAAAATTTTTTTAAGCAAATATCACTTAATTATTTATTATTAAAAAGTAGCATTATTTGAGATAACTATATAATAATTTTTTAAAAATATAATTATATTGAATATTTTTTATATTCGCCCAGGAACGAGGCTCTACGACTTTAGTTTGATTAATTTTCGCGAGAAATGTTTAAACTTTGAATTCAAAAATTAAGGCCTCTATAAGTCGGAGAACATTTTCCTTGGCTCATTTTGTAAGCCTTGAAGAGACCTTTAAAACGCGCCCAGGAACGATGCTCTGCGACATATAGTTTAATTAATTTTCACGAAGAACGTTTAAACTTTGAATTCAAAAATTAAGGTCTTTATAAGTCGTGGAACATTTGCTTTGATGATTTCTGTCAAAAATTATTATAACCGTAGATAAAGTATTATACTTAACATATATATAACATATAACTATTTTCATATTTTTAACATATTATTATTGTAAATTAGCAAATTTTCACTTTATTAATATTTTTTGACAGAAATCAGCTGATTAAACTGTTAATTTGCTAATTAAATTTTAAAATAATATGTTATAAAAATTAAAATAATATATTTTAAATAATATGTATGTTATAATACTTTAAACTCGATTAATATTTTTGACAGTTATCAACTGATTTCTGTCAAAAAATATTAATCGAGTTAAAACAAACTTGATATTATTTTGTTGAAAATATTTTTAACATAAAATTGAAGATCAACGCGCGCGTAGCGTTGTGTTGGTTAAGTAATATATAAAAAAAAGTTGAGAATTATTTTTACAAACTTCTAAAATTTCTTGAATACATTTGCTGTTTTTTCTCGAAAACGGAGCACATATATTTTTGTTTTAAATAAAATATATGTGCTTCGCAATTTTCGAGAAAAATTGGATGTTTCTAACCGTCCTCGATACTCCCCAAAGGCGTTGCAACTCCCAGAGATGCATCAATATTGCAGACGAAAGGAGAGAGAATTTCATTTAAGAAAATTGAGAAAACTCTCGCTTTAATGGCGCAACTTTGTATAATTGTATGTAAAATATTTTTAATTAACCGGCATTAAGACGAGAGGAGAGTATGAAAAACAAAAGAATCTCTAATAGCGAGAAATGATATTCTGAAGACATTTTGAGCTTGTCGCTTTGCTATTATGCAGAGAGAATTTTTCATTAAATTAAAACTGACATCTTCAAACGAAATCCACGAGAAACAACTCGCCTAACTTTTCCTCGAGCTGTTTTGTAAATGATTATGCATATGAGAAAATTTAATTAACGCAAACAAACTAGTTACGTTATAAACGCGCTTAGATAAATATCATAAACGAGAGAGAGAGAGAGAGCTCGTTTTATAAGTGTGTATCGTGTACCTTTATTTTATTAATAAATCCCCGATATATATCGGCAATTTTGCACAAATAATGATAAAGTGTAGGATGAAAGATACACTGTAAATATTTAGGTATTTATAGATGTATATAAGTTATATAAGATTCTCTCATTGTGCAGATATTTGTTTATGATTTCAGTTAATAGTAATAACACACACAAGATAAATTATTTTATTTGTGCATGAAGAGTTAAAACTTACGTGACGTAAAAGGAAGGAATCGCATTTAAGAAACAAGATGTGCAATCATTTCTCATGCAATCTTTCGCGGAAACTGCATTCTACAGAAAATTTCTTTTTCGAACATATATCAAACAAAAATATTATTACGAAAATGCGAGCTTACGGTGATGTAAAATATAAAGAGCTTGCACATTCTCTATATACTATATGTATATGTTGCGTCGCATACAAGACATCCTCGATCCCTTTAACTTTTAACTCTTTGCATCTATCTAAATTCTTTACGAGTCTTTTCTAATAAGAAAAGAAATATATAAACTTTATAAAGAAGATTAAAGATATTACTTATTTATTAATAATCTTACACATTAAAAGTTATATAAAAATATAGTTTTAAACTTTCAAAAGATATTTTTAACAATATTCATACAAAACTAGAAAACGTATGCAGTATTTCCAGTGAATTAAAAATTAAAGATATCTGTTGGTATTTTATCTATATAGAATTATTTTTATACGCGATAAAAATATCTACTGCATATCGAACAATAAACTCTAGAATTAAAGATTGAAAAGATACCATATATCATATATATTATTAATGGAATATATGTGTTGCGCGATATCTCGTATAACTGTTATTAACAATACAATTTACCTCCTATATTTTTTCCGATATCTCAATTAGCTTTTATGTCGAATGTTTTGCGCGCAGTAAAAAAGTACTAACTATATATACACGAGAGTGCTTTAATTATCTTTGTTTTTCTTTAAAGAAAAATTCAATTACGTCTGTTTCTATGTGCATATAAAATGTTCGCATATTAAACAAAGTTAAAATTATTCAACATGCTTCGGAGAAGTTATATACTGCATAAATATTCAAATTGATCTCTCATTTTTCGCGGAACGATAAAACTATTTACACGCTTATGAATAACCGATTATGATATTGAATTAGTATTCTTGGAGGAAGGCAAGTATATATAAATTATATAAAATTTCAATTATTGAACCTTTTGTTAAGTTCTAAAATTCTAAGTTTACTCCGTCTAATCCTGTTAGTAGCCGGAAACGAGAAGCAAATTAATTATAATAATTATATAAACTTCTAATCGTACTTAATAAGGCCATTTTTATATTTAATTTTTATTTCTTTTTTCGATTAGATATGTTCCTTTATATGAATTATTGAATATTTCCCAAAGAGATATTATATATATATAATTCGACTGCATTTGAATTTGCGCTCATCTCGCAATATCTCTGTACGCTTTGTGGTTGAACCGCGCAAAGACTCCCACGGCATATTTCGTAACGAGCGCAGTTATGCAAAATTTCCTTTGACCGCGCGATAAAAGGCTCTCCTCTTTAGATGAACACACAATTCGAACGGCGCCGATCGCAGGTGCTCTCGTGGAGAATGCTGGTGCGAATAGGTGCGCCAGGTATAGTTAAATTGAAATAAAGAGCGGATGGTGGGTGCGCGCATAGACTCAACTGGCTTTCCTCGCCAGTCTCTTGACCTGACATTTAATGCCATTACACAAGTCGCGACTACTCGTTACTCTTTGTCCGCGCGGCGCAGATGCTATTTACTGGGATGACGGTGGTGCGAACGGAGAGAAACACACAAGAGGGATTTGATGTATATCATTACGCGAGAGAGGGCACGACAATGATCCCGCGCCCGCTCATTCCAACGTGAAAGGTTGCGGCCTCCTCCGCTATCTAAGGGCGATATATTTAATCCCGTATGCACGTACATATATATTGATTCATCGCTTCGATTAACATACATTCGCGTACATTAGAGAGAAAGAGAGGACGTATTCATGTATTACACGAATAAATATATATACACGTTGATAACGAATGCATTTGAAACGACTAGACTTTTGCAAATGCACGCGTTGCATTCATTGTGAAACAGCTATTTCTTATAATTCTCCATTTCAATTGATGTAAGATAAAAAAGGGGAATAAATCACGTGTCAATTTTGACATGGAAAATGTAAATTACACGGACAAATTTTTTAAAAACCTGCAAAATTGTTTTAAAAATTTACCGGGGGAAAAATATTTGGAGTAAATTGAATAAATTAAAGAAAAATACAGAAGCAAAAGGCAAGCGAGTTATAATTATAAACTCGTTACAAAGAGCATCCTTAGAAAAAGTCTTTCTACGTAGAAATATACAACATTAAGTAAACAGGGTGCAGTAACTAAAGCTGCAAGTATTTATACACCGATATAGTAACAAATACATTGTTTTGTTATCTCTCTTGCAATCACAGTCGGATTTTTTGCGAATGGAATCTTACGCACCTATCTGTGTCCTCGCAGGGATAGCTTAATGGTCCGACAAGAAAGATCGTACCTCTCGCGACAAAATTACATTTAACTCTAATGTCCCGTTATAAATGCAAATTTCGTTCGCCAGTCCGTTATCATTTTATTACGAAAGACGTTTATTAAGCTTGTCAAATGACGCGTAACCACAGTACGCCATTAAGCGCATGCCGACGATTAGAATTAGCATGATCTTGAGATTCGCGCGACGATGAGATCCATTTAGACCTTTATCTAGATTCATTATGCAATCCGCCGTTGAATTATTTTGATTGCTTTCTCCACCCCTCTCTTCTTTCTACTGCATCATTCATGTTTGCGGATAATCGTTCTCTGTTACACCGAATCATTTTAATTAATCGATTCTGGACCACCAATTTGCCGTCTCCGTCTCTTTCTTCCTTTTGACAATAAAGTTTGATCCACGTTACAGATAGGTAATGAATATTGAGTTAACGCGGAATTAGTATGAATCCAAGTTCTCGCAATCTCGAATCTATAACGTTAGTTCAACAGGCAGAAATTTGTTCTGTCGATATTTCACGATTCGTTATGTATATCTATATCTTCGCTGCTTCGACGAAATTATTTATAAGCTCGCCCGCCCACCCAGTAAAGTGTTTAATGCATTGTAGATTAGCGCTTCGACCAAATTTTCCGACCAACGTGTTTTCATCCATCCATTGCAATAATAATTATATTGATATTAGGTGATTTATAAGAGAAAGCGCATTAGATAGTCGTAATATATAACGATCGTAATGTTAAATATTTTTCCGTGTATAAAGAACGTTATTGCGAAATCGAATCGATTGTCAACGCCGCATGTCAACCGACAATGTTCTTACAATGTCCGATGACACATTAACTCGAGCGTTTCATTGATTATCAGACGGTCGGGGATATTATTGACGTGTATGTGTATGTATATGTAACTCTGTCATGCAAGACTAGATAATCACCAATGTCAAAGAATTATCGTTCGTTATATTTTCCAAAGTTTCAGCATCTAAACTGAGAGCAAAATTATTTACCGAAATATGTCTATACGCCCCTTCGATCCCATTCCCTCATATTTTCCTCGTTAATAATTCATATTCGACCTTGATTCGTAGCCAGAAAGCAGAATTTTTCTTATATAATATATTGCACAGTCGCACGTGACATCTACACTCTGTAGAGTTATAATACGTTTGCGCATATGTGTGCTTTGAAATATATATAAAACGAAATCGATGGAACACGTGCCTTAAATGCGGCCTCTTTCAAATACTAAATTTTTCATCTAATTTAAGATGGACTTTATCATACAAAATGTGTATCCAAAATTGTTTTCACTTTTAAATCACGAGGATAAACTCTAAAACTCAATGTGTACTTTGTAATTGTATTTTATAATTATTTCTGTATTTGCAAATATTATTGCTCGTAGTCGTAAATGCAGCATATAAGATATGTTATAGTGAGCTATTTTTATAACTAATAATTTTGACAACTAATTGATAAAATAACAATTATAATATCGTTACTATATAATTTCCTTGAAAATTGAATGATTCATTGAATAATTTGCCGCCGTTTCGAGCTTGCCCGGATTATCAGCATTGTAATGCGAAACAGGAACGGTGGTCGAAGACGTAGCTGCTCTAGGTAATAGCGAAAGTTGCTCCAATTTGCAAGCCTTCCATTCCCGGATGCGATCAAGTCGGCGCGCAGGGTAACCACAATGGGCTGTATTTCCATGTCCCTTACGTAGCGCAAATACGGCAATACATATTGTCGTCAACGACCTCACCAACTTTGATTGGTTCGAAATTGGTTTCGAGCTCAATCAGACATACGATGCAGCGTACTGTGCCTGTACACGTACGTATCGTCGCAATAAGCATTAATTCCGACGCCCCCTCCCTCTTCTCTCAACGAGAGACAGCCTCCGCCTGCATGATTGTAAAATGAAATGACTCATTGTGCCCGGCATTACAAACAATGACATCGAGAAAGCGCGTGTTAGAATAACAGACGCAAAAATAATACCATTCCAACACTCGAGGTGGATGAAATGGGGTGACAAATGTTTTAGATAGCGATTCTCGATATTCCCTACGCACACATATTCCGATATGTCATAGATTATTTCTCAAAGATAATGCGATTAATAATTTAATATATCCTAGGCCTAAAAAAGGCTAAGTACGCTTAAAAGAACGACGGAGTAATATTTACAAAGTCGAGGATTCATGCATTAATCATTGCTATCAACGATTATCATTATTGTTTTCCTCGAACGTTGTCTTCCTCATAATCCCATTTGCATAAATTGCAAGCAAACTCTCACGGTTCGTGGATTATTACATTTTCGTTACACGTGATGCGCGCCAAGCGCCTCGAGAGATTCGATGTTACAAGAGGGAACGCAACATTAAAAATTAAAAATCATAATAGCGCTTGCGTGTAACTTGCGTAAAGTGTCACGCGTGACGTGGAAGCATGCGTACGCGAAGGCACGCAAGAGAAAATAGGCTGAAAAGATCGCTGAGAAGGTGTAAAAAAGAGATAAAGAAAGAAAGAGAAAGAGAGAAAGCGACAAGGAAACATCTTTAGATGAGTTTCGTGATTTATAAAGCTTCTTTTAGGCGAGACCTTAAAAATAGGTCAATATCGGCGATCGGCCAACTGTTTTACTTCGTCAGGCGATTAAAGTAGAGACCCCAGGCGTAAATTGATTTTGAGGCTACCCACTTCAAGTAGTACAGTTAAAAACGGAGAAAATTTTCAAGAGAGTGTTAAAAGATTATATCTACTTAATAATAAATATGTTACATATGTTTATTGTAAATAGACGAGCATTGAAAGACGTTCATTTTAACACACGTTTTGTTTTCCACTTTTAGTTATTATCTATATTAATTTTAAAACATTTAAAAAATAATTTTCCAATAATAATAAAATTGATAGAAAAAGTTGCACCGACCTCTTAATGGAAAATAAAATAGAGAAAAATGACATTACACATACATGCATTTGTGCAGCCGTCGCGTTATATATTTATATAAATAAATCTGTATAAACGCCGGGTAGCAGTTATTTTTCTAAGGAAAATAGATCATGGCGAACGAGCATTCTACGACGTGAATAAACGTCGCATGCTTGTATTTCGTATTCCAACAACGCAGAAGAAACAGGATTTTGTAAATGCATTCCACCCTTTGCAACCACACTGACGAGTCATCTGCTACGCATAGATACACAACGCGCTTCGTTCTTATTGTTGTAAGATCTTGTTGAAAGAGCGGTACGAGACATCGCTTGTAAAATACTTGTGATTGTAAATAAGTGTGGCCGGTTTTTAATTTCCGTAGAAAGACTCTTCCCGATCTCTTTGTAAAAAGGATATCTAAAAATTTCATGGACAGCTTAAGAATTAAAAAAAAAGATTTTCTTTCAAAATATCTTGAAATGTGAAATTATTTATTCTCTACGGAATATTTTTAAACCTGAAAGATTTAGCTATCCGACATGGACAAGATTAACGAGACACTTGACGAAGTAAGCTTCAAAAAGAAAATTGATTTTTATAATTTTAAACGCATATTCTGCTTCAAAGTGCGATATATAATTTTTACAGAGAGAATTGTTTTATATTCTTTATTATTATGAATAATCAGAGTCGAAAATCTAAAGATTAATTAGCGAATAATAAGAACCTCTAATAAATTTAAGGATCAATTCTACAACTACCAAGAAACTTTGAGCATAAAACATTCTACAATTCCAACGTTCTAGTTTCTGAATGGATTTCTCGCGGTTTCGATTTTCTGCGCGATGTGCTGGACATTTTCAATAAATTCACATCGCGGTAATATCAACACGACGGTCTAGCACGACCATGTACCGTTTCGCAAAAACAGCACCGTCCTCGACTCGATATAAAAACGATGAACAAAAAATGCAGACAGAAATTCAACCGCGTAATATCCTTTCTGAACTAAAATACACAGCGATGTTGCGACGCCAAGAGAGAAAGAGAGAGAGATATTTATCAACGGGAGATTAAAACGGGACATCTCTCGCGTGTGTTCGCACATACAACACACATACACACACACACACACACGCACGTATTCGGATACCGTAAGATTTCGGTCCTTTCGACCATTTCGACCGAAGAGTATCTCTCGACGTGCAGAATTAATTCCGACATAAAAAAAGTAAACCGCGTAAAAAAGGTTGTTTCTCGCATTGACGCAATATGCAAATCGATCGGCAATCAATCATTGTAAATTCAAATTGTATACGCAAACTGCACCATCACTTGATTGATATATTATCGTTGCTGTATGATCAACAATCTTGGAATGTTGATGTTGAAATGCGGATAATTATCTTGATTCGATGATTTCGATAATTTCTTATCACTTTTTCAAAACTGTAATATCGAAGAGATGATTGTGACATATATTATATATTATATATTATCAGCAGTTTAGAGCAATGATAAAGAATATTTTATAAAATTGGATCCGCAGATTAAATATACAAAAGGCTATTCTAGATTAATATATATTATCAAATTAAAGTTCTCAAATTAAAAAGCAAATGAAAAATAAGATCTCGTATCTTTATTTCTGTCTAGCTTATAGATGTGAAATTTATTTGTAAATAAAATAGAGAGAAAATTCCTTAAATATATTCAATCGCTTGAATAAAACTCAAAACTGCCTCTCGGCCTTCATTGATGCTCGGACAAAACTACTTTGTATAATACTTTAAATTAATTCAAATGAAGACAGTGCGCAAAAAAAAGGAAAGAACGGGACAGCCTGTGCACATTGTGCTAATCTGAAAATTCAGTTACAGAGATTATTCGAGAATAAAACGAGAGAAGAGATAAAAATCTGCCGCCGGAAGTGCTTAGCATGCAGCGCGGGTGCATTTCCTCCCGTTAACGCAATTTTACATGCTCGCGTTGCCTCAGATTTGCCAGTTCCATTCCTCCAACGTCGTGACTCAGAATGAAAAGTCAACGTTATCTCGGGTATTTATTTTTTTCGTTGGCTCATTGTTATCGCGAAAAAACGTTGGGTTACAGGTGTCGCCTTTTGTTCGCATCGACCGGGAGCTCGTATCGCGAATGCTATCTCTCTCTCTCGGCGCTTTTAATGGTCTAGCTATATCTGCTCGCTGCTGCTTTAAAATGAATAATCAGCAGCAATAACAGACGAAGCGTTTAAAAAAATAAAAAGCAAAGCGAAACCTGACGGCCACGATCGTGCAATCTTCGAGCAGAAGCGCGAATCATAAATCATGACTCAAGCTTCCTCTGAAACTACCTGAGTCATCTTCTTGCAGGTTCGTTTCGCGCACCGAATATATTTATTTTAAGACTTTAATATTCCTTGTAAAAATTCACAATTGAGAAAAGAATTGCCTAGGAGAAATTTAAATCAAATATAACATACGGCTATATCCTATACTCTTTCAAGTGTTTCGTCTTTTTCATACCGATTAATAAAAATTAATAAAAAATTATTTAATAAAAATTGACAAGTTTTGGATATATTTTTTTATTGTATTATAATTAATCTAGAATTTTTAAAGCACTAGACAGTCGCATTATTTTTTTATATTTAACAAAATTGAAATAACTTGAGAATATGTATCATAGTAAAAAAAATTTTTAGCAAAAAATGTGATATTAATTTGAAATACAAATATGCTGGACTACTTTACCTTTTATAATCATATATTAAAATTTGTTTTGAGTTAATTGCGTGCATTAAATTATACCAACAGAGAACGTGTGTTCAAACTTTTTGAAAAAAAAAAAAAAAAAATAGGCTATGGAATTTGTTCTAGCTTTATTTTGTAATTATAGTCTGTGGATGTCGCCGTACATCAAACTCACTTGACACAGATCTCATTTCAGGAATGTAATTTCCGTAGTACTTTACCATTAAATAACGAAGTGAAATTACATTGTAAATTCCGCAGTTGTGGAATTTATTATTCGATTAATCGCTACAAAGCTTTGACCGTTTCAAGCAATGAGATTGCTCGCGACAGAAATAATTTGTCCGCGAGAGTAAGAATTCCGAATGTCTTTCTCTCTTTTCTCTCTCTCAGCCGGCGTTTAGAGACGTTTCGTCTCTCGAGATAAATAAGAGGAGAACGCGGGCGCAGATGAGTCAGACGTTTCTCCGTAAACTTTCTAATATCGTTTAAGAAACTCGCAGAAAGATCCTGCGCGTCCTTTTATTCAATTCCGAACGATAATAATTAATCGATCGAATGAAACGATTGTATTGGATGTATAATTCGAAAGAACGGCGGATATAATCGGGGAAAAAAGTCGCTTTACATTTTATCGATGCCCGAAGGTTAATCGCACGTTAAGCGTTCTCCCACCGGTTAATCATTTGTGTGAAAAGCGTGGGTGATAAATGAACACGGCGAGGAAAAGTTACAGGCATAATTGCTTGATGGGAACCATGCGGTCACGTGCGCCACTTTATTTATGAGATGCGGAAGAATGAATACACGTAAAGCTCGCGCGTGTAATCATTACTATATGAATTGTTCGAATAATTATAGCGCACAATTAAAGTTGAAAGCAAAACGATTCAACGCGGTATTATGAATAAAATTATATGTATCACAGTTGAAAAATTTTTGTTAAATTTAACAGATATCACCTGTCCCAAACGGTCCCAAACAGAAATTTTTGTGTTAATTTAACATAATACGGATATGTTAAATGATGACACGAATACTGTGTTAATATTTTAACACAAAATAAATGCAAACTCCAACTAATTTGAAATAAATTTTATGTAAAATTAACATAATTTTAATGTAAAAATTAACTTAAAAAAATGGTTAATTTTACCCGTGTGGAAAATAAAAATCATCAGTATCCTACAACTGTCTAGTTATATTAGCTAATAATCAGATAGAATTGTAATGCTTATGATTAATTATTAATATATTGATATTATATTTTTTTACTTTACCTTTGCAATCGCTGAAAAATCTCGGTACCTTCGAAGATTCGATACTGGAATCTTCACATTATGATCTGTGCGCGTTATTCACTGCACCAAATTCGAATTGATACATTCAGTAAATTTGTTACTTATATAAAAAGTTTAAATGGTATACAAAATGATTTTCATTTTTAATTAAAGTTTTTTGCTAGACAAGTATGAGGTGATAATTAGATAAGTTTTAAATAACGCCATCTATAACTCAGAATAACTAGATAATATATAGGTAGAAATTGGATATGTATTATGAGAAACATGATTTTTTTTTTACTTAAAACTGACTAGTATTTAGCTAGTAGCTATCTAATAACTATATAATTTTTGTAGTTGAATACGATATCATGGTTAATTCCAAATAACTATGTAATCACTGACTAAGCATTTAAAGTATGACATACATGGAAAAATCTGGCAAGTGATAATAATATTACTAGCTAGATATTCAATATAGTTTAGAATAGCTAGCCACAAGCATTTGCCTCAGTTTCATGAGACAATTTTCCACACGGGTACATTTTATCATCCCCATTTATATTATAAAGTAAAATTAACATTTTTTTTCTGTAAATTTTAACAAATAAATCTTGTTACTAATAATACGGAACATATTTATTGTGTAATATTAAAAATAGATGCACAGTGTGTTATTTTTACATTTTTTTTCAGTTCTGATAATTTAACAATTTTAGTTTAATTAACAGAACAGCAATATGTTAAATTAACACATGAATGTGTTAAATATTTAACACAAAATTTTAACGAGCATTTTTTTAACAAGGAAACAAATTTTTCAACTGTGTACAGATATTAGCTGTTAACAGATATATTAATATAGATATTATTCTATTTGTGATTGTATTCTCCAGAGTTATATGCTCTCCAATATCTCTCCATATGGGATAATTGTTGCACTATAACTTAATAAATTATATCATCTGGGTCAGCCGCTAATATAGTAATATACGTAATACTATTATAATAAATGAGAATCTCACTTAAACTAATAAACACGTTAAATTATATATTAGTATAGTATTGTATTGCAAGCTTGTGTTGATTTATACAGAGAATAAATAATTTGTATTTAGTTTAATTCAATAACATTAAATTTAAATCGTCAGATTATTTTATGCAAATTTTGAATCAAATTGAATTTATTTAATGATTATTTATTTATATTATCGCGTTATAAAAAAATGTTATCTTCGAAATGATATTATAAAGTTTACAAGGGAAATAGCGATGTGGTATATGCAACAATAGAAATTTCTTTAGCTGATTTAATTGTCACTGGGTCAAGGATTATTACACAATGTAACATACAATTCTAAGTTTTCGACGAGCTTTTTTAAGGATTCTTGAATGTGTGACTTCTTTTAAATAATATATATTATCACGTTATAAAAAAATTATCTTTGAAATGATATTATAAAGTTTACAAGGGAAATAGCGATGTGGTATGCAACAGTAGAAATTTCTTTAGCTGATTTAATTGTCACTGGGTCAAGGATTATTACACAATGTAACATGCAATTCTAAGTTTTCGACGAGCTTTTTTAAGGATTCTTGAATGTGTGACTTCTTTTAAATAAACAAATGCGTTACTATAATTAGATTAATAAAGTTACGTTAAATCTTAAAATCAAACAATAAACTTTTCAATAAAAAGAATACCGGCTATTACTTTAGTTATCTCAAAGATACAATTTTTCATCTTATAATTATATCAAGAAATGACGAAATAAAAAAAATTTATTTGATCAGAAATAAATTAGTGAATCTAAAAAAAATGGAATTATCTCAATTCTCATGAAAACAGTTTCTATCAATAAAATCCATCTTTATTGAAAAGCGCTGCGATTTCAATGGAAAATTCTTACCTGCGAAATACTGCATTCAAATCTCCATTCATTTCTCCGACAAATAAAATTCCGAATTAACGAAGAAAAATCAAATTGATTTTATTTCGCAAGCTTTCAAGAGCAACCAGCGCTCATTAGAGTTTGCAGAATTGATGCGCGCAAATTTGCCATCGTAATATCTCATGCATTTCAATGAGCAACATTTTGAGAGTAGATTTATTCTCGTAGCAAGAAGGAACAGAAATTAGTTGCACTCGAAAACTGTAAACTTAATCAACACTAATAAATACGTCTCTCTCTTTCCCGCACCCTCTTTCTCGCCCTTCTCTCTTTCTCTCTCTTTCTGTATAAATATATCGTATTACTGTGGAGTTTGAAATTGGCCAATTAACGATGGCGTTGTGTTGCAAAAATCAATATCTTGAATGCGTATCAAATGTTGTAAAACTTGTCATGTCTTTTCGCCATTATATACGTTCAACAATAATCAGTCTTTAATCTATACAACTTACATATAATTTTATAATTGCGACATCTTATGTAAGTATTAAAAGGGATATACTTTTATATTAGAATATATATTATAAAATATATAAAACAATATTATACATTGAAAATAAAAATTATGATACTTCATCATACGCATACAAAACATTAATATTGTGAAAATTGCTATCGATGAAAATCAGATTTACAATTTGCATTTAAATTTCACTTTTATATGAATTGAATAAGATTTCCATCTACAAAATTATGAAATTTATAGATTAAAGAAAATTGTATTATTTTGCCTTTTCTTTGATCAATCGCAAAATATATAATAAGTTTGTAAAGATGTGTAATTAGAAGAATCATTAACAGATAACACAGTTGAACCAGTAACATCTTTGTAATATTAATGTGTTAATATTCAATCTGATCCTAATTTACATGCATTATGCAATTTTCAGGCACCCGAGGCATTTTCTTCTATGTCATGATATAGTTATACTTGAACAATGATCATGAATCATGTATCAATGATCTCTGATGCAGATTGCTTTCACATTGCATGCAATTCACAAATTATCGTTTTACTAACGCTATTAACCAACGAACGAAATTTCATCAAGGCACGAATGAGAAACCATTTAAATTATTGACGTAGACAAGCGAATAAAAAACTGATTATTGGAAAATGTGTTAATTGATATCAAATGTCATTTTACTCTCCAACAAATTGCTATCTTTCTCAGCAAATAATTGTGTATGTACACGGAGAGAATTTTCTCTTAGAATTTATCCTGAAAATCATGGTAATCCTGGGACAATATGGTATGGAAAGAATTTTATCAGAATTTCTCTGATTAATATTTATCACAATAAAAATAATAATATCTATCACAATAAAATATAAAACATGTTCGATTAATTTTACTAAACTGCATGGTAAAATTACTCAAACATGTTTTATATTTTAACGTGTAGATATTATTATGTTGTGATAAATATTAATCAGAGAAATTTTCATAAAATTCTTTCCATACTATATTGTCCCACATTACGGGTGTGTGAAGTTAGCACCCCAACATGCAATTTTCATAGTTCTGATCAGAGTTCTGGCTTCTTTTTAAAGAGTATAAGAGTACTTTGTCATTAATATAAAGAGTTCCGTCGATTAACGGTTCCAAATTTAAGTCTGAAAAATGGGGTGCTAACTTCTGATCGAAAATCGAGATCGAGTAGTTCTGAATAGCTCATTTGCTTTGTTTTTAGATCCACTAGAGTTCCTGATTAATAAAAAACATTTTAAATATTGCATTTTTTTAAAAAATTAAAAAAAGATTCCAAAAAAAATTTTTTTTTTTTAATTAGTTCTGATGATTAATTATAACATTTTAACATATAATGAAGAGTTCCTGATAGTTTTCAAAAAATTACATTCAACCAAACTTTCGAAGTATAGCTTTGAAAAAATCGAACTTCGGTAGCACGGACGTGACACTTTGACTCGTTAAATCACAGTTCCAGTAGTTCTAGCATGAGTTCTGACTAGTAAATCAAGAGTTCTGAAGAAAATTATTATGGCCGAAAACGATCCGATCAATAATTAAAGAGTTATTCGACTTTAAAGAACGTCCGTTCGAAATTTTCTGATTTCTGACAAAAATAAATTTTTAAGAGTTTCAGTAGTTCTGGCATGAGTTCTGGCTAGTAAAGCAAGAGTTCTGAAGAAAATTATTATGGCCGAAAACGATCCGATTAATAATTAAAGAGTTATTCGACTTTAAAGAACGTCCGTTCTAAATTTTCTGATTTCTGACAAAAATAAATTTTTAAGAGTTCCAGTAGTTCTGGCATGAGTTTTGGCTAGTAAATCAAGAATATAAAAGAAAATTATTATAACCGAAAACAATCTGATCAATAATTAAAGGCGTTATTCGACTGCAAAGATCCTCTGTGTCGAATTTTTCCAAGTTCCGGCGAAAATTATTTTGACGACTTTCAATAGTTCTCGCATCAGATTTGGTTAGTACTTTAAAAATTATGAAAATTATTCTAACAATCGAAAGCGATCCGATTAATAATTAATGTTATTTAATTATAAAAGGTTTGACACCAAAATTCTTTAGAGTCGAATAAATTTTCAGTGTTGATTAAATCGCTTTTCGTTTGCTGTATAATAATTATTTTTATAACTTTTAAAATACTAATCATATTATAATTGATGCGGGAAATATTGTAATTTTCAAGAAATAAATTTCGTCGAGTTTTATAAGTCTTGAATGATGATTCATCCGAATCGAATAAACTTTTTTCAGTTGTTTGATATGTTTATTTCGAAAGATGTGTAATTAATATAATTAAAAATATAATTCAGAAATGAGGAAAACACATAAGTACGTTTAGATTGTGTATATTAAAATACCTTTAATATATGCATTTAATATATACTTTGTATAATACACTATATACTTATAATATATAGCATATTTAAAAAAAAATTAAAGTAAGATATATAAAAATACGAAAAGTCTGGAGAGTAAGCCTGTTTAAAGCACTCAGTTGTGTATGTCGGTTTGTCAAATGTTACCATCCGCTATACGCTGCAATATGAGAACGTTATCGCACCGCTAGTACCATCCTTTTATATTCACCGAAATCAGGAGCATTCTTTTCATCCTAACAAGTAAAGGTACTCAACTGTCACTCACGGATTTTAATGAAACTTTGCACACTTGTAAAACTATGCAAAATAATAGACACGTATTTTTTTTATGTGCGGAGAAGCGATTTTAAGGGCAGAAACAACCCCTTGTATATATGGGGTGGTTTTCACGTTATAAATACATTCTTGACAATTTTTTTGAAAACTGAGGTATTATGAGGTTTGCGGGGTCGCAGAATTCGAATCTGTCATTATAATTTAAAAATACAAAATGGCTGATTAAATATAACGCCCATACTTTGTGAGTACTTTGTGGCGAAAATCATATTTTTTCTTATTTGTAGTATTATTGGTCGACAATTTTTAAAGGTACATGAAGTGTCTTGTTAAACAAGTTATTTGGAATTAATTTTTATTAAATTTAACAGTGCATACAATAATAGTTTCTTCAATAACAATTAGTATATTGAATTTAATTCATTAATTGTTTCTTTTGTTTTATCCCTACCACTTGTGGTATAGTCTGCCCTTAAAATCGCTTCTCCGCACATAAAAAAAAATACGTGTCTATTATTTTGCATAGTTTTACAAGTGTGCAAAGTTTCATTAAAATCCGTGAGTGACAGTTGGGTACCTTTTGTAAGTACTCATACCCTATGTTTTTTTTTTTTTATTTCTCTTGAAAGATGGAAAAGTAGAAGTACGGCACTAGCAGCGCGGTTATGCTATCATATTGCAGCGTTTAACGGACAGTAACTTTTGACTATATATATATATATATATATATATATACATATATATATATATAACCGACATAAACAATTGACTGCTTTAAACAGACTTGGTATCACGGACAATGTTTATGTCAGCATTCTCTCCGAATCTTTCGTGCTGTAAGGATCAAGCTCTGCTGACTTTCTTTTAAAATATTTATATATCTTACTTTAATATTTTTTTTTAAATATGCTATATATTATAAGTTTAGAGTGTATTATACAAAGTATATTATACATAGTATATATTAAATGCATATATTAAAGGTATTTTAATATACACAATCTAAACGTATTTGTGTTTTCTGAATTATTTCTGGATTATATTTTTAATTATATTAATTACACCTTTCGAAATAAATATATCAAACTACTAAAAAAAGTTATTCGATCCTGATGAATCACTATTCAAGACTTTTATAAAACTCGACGAAATTTATTTTTTGCAGTACTTCCCGCATCAATTATAATATGATTAGTATTTTAAAAGTTATAAAAATAATTTATATTACTGCAAATGAAAAGCAATTTAATCAACACTGAAAATTTATTCGACTCTAAAGAATTTCAGTGTCAAATCTTTTATAATCAAGTAACATTAATTATTAATCGGATCGCTTTTGATCATTAGAATTATTTTTATAATTTTTAAAGTACTAACCAAATCTGATGCGAGAACTATTGAAAATCGTCAAAATAATTTTCGCCGGAACTTGGAAAAATTCGACACAGAGGATTTTTGCAGTCGAATAACGCCTTAATTATTGATCGGATCGTTTTCGGTTATAATAATTTTCTTTTATATTCTTGATTTACTAGCCAAAACTCATGCCAGAACTACTGGAACTCTTAAAAATTTATTTTTGTCGGAACTTGAAAAATTTTGAACGCACATTCTTTAAAGTCGAATAACTCTTTAATTATTAATCGGATCGTTTTCGGCCATAATACTTTTCTTCAGGACTTTCCAAGTACTAGCGAAATGCGTAATCAAAACTACTGGAACTCTTAAAAATAAATTTTCGACGGAACTTGGAAAATTTCGAACGGACGTTCTTTAAAATCGAATAACTCTTTAATTATTGATCGAATCGTTTCCGGCCATAATAATTTTCTTCAGAACTCTTGCTTTACTAGCCAGAACTCATGCCAGAACTACTGGAACTGTGATTTAACGAGTCAAAGTGTCACGTCCGTGCTACCGAAGTTCGATTTTTTCAAAGCTATACTTCGAAAGTTTAGTTGAATGTAATTTTTTGAAAACTATCAGGAACTCTTCATTATATGTTAAAATGTTATAATTAATCATCAGAACTAATTTTTAAAAAATAATTTTTTTTTGGAATCTTTTTTTAATTTTTTTAAAAAATGCAATATTTAAAATGTTTTTTATTAATCAGGAACTCTAGTGGACCTAAAAACAAAGCAAATGAGCTATTCAGAACTACTCGATCTCGATTTTTGATCAGAAGTTAGCACCCCATTTTTCAGACTTAAATTTGGAACCGTTAATCGACGGAACTCTTTATATTAATGACAAAGTACTCTTATACTCTTTAAAAAGAAGCTAGAACTCTGATCAGAACTATAAAAATTGCATGTTGGGGTGCTAACTTCACAAACCCCACGATTACCATGATTTTCAGGGTAAATTCTAAGAGAAAATTCTCTCCGTGTACAATAACAAACTATTTGCCCTGATATATTTCTTTATAAACTAATTCGATATTTAATTCTCTTTGCACAAATAAGAGAATGATTGTTTTCGCATAAAAAATCGACAATATGATGATATAAATTGCTGTTATACAAATCAATATTTAAGAAACATTTCACATCCACATAAAACCTTGCAATTTCGAGAAAATTGTTTTCCATGAATATATATACACTGCTTAGTTTACGGTTGATCGCCTCAAGCGACTCTACGCCTTATTTTTAACCCTTTAAAGCAACGTCAACGGAACCGGCGCGTGTTCGTTCTTACGTGAAAATCGAGGGCAATGAATCTGCACTTAACCACTCGACAATCGCTCCAATTGACACAGACGAACCAGTAACCAGTAACTCGAGTAAAAATGAGAATTACGTCGCGATGTACGGCGAAACTAGATCAATCAAAATTAACTACTACATAAACTAATACTCTGCTACATAAACTACTCTGTACTCTATTATAAGAAGTTATAACCGTCTTTAAGAGAAAATGCAAAATAATTTATGTAGAGTGGAGTTAAGAAAGTCAAGATCCATCTCATCTAACTTTGGATAATGAAATGCTAATTTCAAAGATGTTCGATACAGTTAATTACAGATTTTTTTTCTTTAGACAAAAGTTTCAGTTGATTAAAAGGAGAGGAAAATAAATTTGGCATTTTTTTTTTTGATATTGTAATAAACAATTTTTTTTTAAATTTTTTTCCCTGCAGATATGTAAAAGAAAGAAAGAGAAAGAGAGAGATTAATTTCAAATAATCCTCACATTTTAAAATATTCTATCATGATATTTTAGTAATGTATTTGTGTATGCGCAACATGCTGCAGAATTCATCAATTAAATTCAATAATATCGTTAATATATTTTAATAAAATTCAATGATTCTAACGTTAAGAATTTAAATGATTCAATGATTCTAATTCTTTGATTGTTTTTTTTTTTTTGTTGCATCTTTCTTTGTAACTTTTGTTTGCGAATAAAAAATGCTCCAAAAAATGTTAATCTCGTGGTTTATATTATTATAATAGATATGATTTATTGTTATTATTAAAAATAGGAAATATAAGTTCAGGTGACAGAGTGAGAAATATTTATAAATGATGTCCACGATTCTTATATTTTACAAGCTGTGTATTTTTTATTTAAAAAAATATATCATACATGATTATAATAAGATTAAAAATCTCTTTGTGCTTTTAATTTAATTTTGCATTTGATTCAAGAGAGAAAAATGAAAAGGAAATTTTTCAAAAAAACAAAATTGATTGATTTCAATAATTCGATAGATATAGTCGGCCAGTTATTACAGAATGTCAATATGAAAACGATGTGGTAACTGATCGCGAAAATATGAACGAAATTTGCAATTCAAAGTTTGCGAAGGGCATGCAACCTTTATGATACCGTCGTAAATCGGATACAGCAAATATATTTCTATGAATAATTTCGTAAAAGACCCACACATTTTACTTACTACGAGCAGATCTGAACGTCGTTTTGTTGACGGCAGCAACGGCTCCGCATTATCGTCTTCGCGTACCTCTATTTCTGACCTGCGTTTCTCTATTGCACTCTCCTCTACGACGAGATGCCTGAAATTATCGGCTAGCGCAGTCACTCGCGCGTTCTAACCTTCGTCCTTTTTGCGCGCACCGCGGTACTCTATTCCCTTTCTTTATCCTTCTTGCACGATCGCGCGATTTGCACTACACCCGCGGGGCACAACACACTGTACCCATGACGACGTTCTCTCTCAGCACTTACGATTATATAGTAATTTTTAGCTTATCCGACACCACGACGTTACTCGAGTGAATTTGCTTCTGTTACCGAGAGATCAAATGATATAATTGAAATACATACGTGCGATATTAAAAATGCACGGGCGAGGAAGCACACGGAGTAGTTTCGCTCCGATTTGGCGCCAAGTGCGCGCGAACAACAAAAACCACCCTCACTAAGTGACGGTCGGCGCGCTACTGACGCTCCGCGGAGGTATAGCGACGACGCACACTTTTGAAGCCGCCGAGACAGCCGCGCGCATGCGCTGCGTCCAAGCACCGCGCGCATACTTCACGCCGTCTCGGTGGCGAAAAACGTGCGACGCGCGTTCCTGCGGTTCTACGACGAGTGGAAGATTTGGTCAGAAAATATTGCCGTGCTGTGTTTGTCGAGCCATTCATCTCTCATCGGTAAGTGGCTATTTACTTCGTTCGTCGCGCAAATTGTGTGCGAATAAGAGGAATAATATTAAGATAAACCTGCACGCCCGCGGAGATTGATGAATGATACACGATCGAACATGGCTGTTAAAATGTGACATGTATGTTATTCTTTGAAATATGTCTTCTTATTTATATCGTTGACAACATTTATACGAATATAATGGTCGAATGATTAATACGCATGAAAGTAACATGTATACATCATCCATTGAAAGTTCTTTAAATGTACGTTTTACGCACAAAAATTTATTCGCCACTTGCAATCAATGCTGCCAACTTTCGAAATATAATGCTTTACTATGCGTATAATTAATAATATATTTTATAAAATTTTCAAATAGATGCGATTTTCTTTGAAAACTTTATACTTAGCGCTTACGAGACTTTAAATTTGCAATTGATGATTGATCATAACCTTAAAGAGAATACGCGCTCAGAACATAATTTCTATCTCTATCTCGACTTGCTAGAGAGAGATTTGGAAAGAAGATATTATTGACTGCTCGTGTATTACGTGTATATGCGCATACCGATCTATGACGTGAATGGAATTCTGGTAGTAAAAGGCGGAAATCCACGGCGGGATAATGTCATGAATACACAGCGCAATATCTATTGTTCTTCAGATTTTCCTGAATAACTAACTGCCTTTGATAGAGAGAAAAAGATAGAAAAATATTAATACCAATAAAGTCTCGAGGTAGTTTATTAAAATTTAATAAATCAATCTTATTATTATTAAAATGTGTGTTCAATTAATGAGTCATATTTAAATAATATAAATTAACTAAATAAAAAAATAAGCAAAAAAATAAATTGTTAATATATAGCACAAATGTATATCTCAAGAACAGTAATATAGTATGTAATATGAATTAAAATAATATCATAGAACATGATCGATGTGCTACGCAATATGTTTTATAATTTGGACACATTTTTTCTCTCGAATTACTCGACAACACAAATTGATATTAGACAGAATTGTTATTTGTTACCTTTGAATAAAATTTGTTGAAGAGATATGGTGAAACTTATCTCTCATAGTCAACTTAGTCTCATATATTACAGTATTTTTCCGCAGAGACAGATGGTAATTATCTACGAGTGTATACACACACACATATACATATGTATGTAGATATACCAGGAAAAAATACCAAAATTGTCGGTGTGATGTACACTGTTATGCTTGTCTTTTCGTTACGTGCTTTGTCTTTGAAAATTGTACGTGCAGCACCGGAAACCAAGCAAGCGACAGTAGCGATCGTTCTTATTACTGTTTTTGAGTTAGATAATTGCTGGGCAGAAGTCAATTGTTATATTAGTTTTCATTGTGGAATTAATTAATTTAATAAAGCATGATTTTCAGAAATGTGTCATTAAACATGAATAGATTTTAATCAATTTCAAACTTTTTCGATCAAATTCCTGATATTTAATTAAATGTGTGAATAATATTCTAAACTGACAAATGTAGGTATTATATGAAACTCTAATAATGCAATTAAATTTAAAGATTTTATTAGATTAAATGAGTAATTACCTAAAGAGCTAAAACTTACAGAAAGAATATATGTAAAAGAAGTTTTCTGAATTTTTGCTAGTTGTTGCTCAACTTGTACTTTCAATTTTCCGCACGTCGTCTGCGTTTTACGCGATGGCGATACGCAGGGCCATTGTGATTTTTATTTTTTGCGTAAATCACTTCCCTCTGACGTTCACATGCGATGGCACAGGAGAATGCACTTTTTTTCGCGCGTCTGTTAGGTACATATGCTTTTTATCGCACGCGTACGCGATAAAATGCGAAAATTCGCTGTATATATTCGTTGCAGTGCATGTGACTTCCTGGTTATGAGTTGTGTATTCGAAAATCATATTTTCCTCCTTACTGATAATCCAGTGACTGATGGACGTGTGACTGATTTATTTAAAACTTTATTTAAAAACTTTTTTACTGGTCTCGCGCCAATTCGAATAATTCATTTTATTACATAGTCATTTTTATTACATATGTCGAGAAACTTTTCACATAACCGTATATTACAATTGAGAAGCGTAGCGTGAAAAATTTAGCGACTTTAGTTCTCTAAATATTATCATGATTATACACTATTAAAACTTTCCTTTTAAGGTTATTGCGCAGCGATGAAAAGTTTAATGGCTCTCTTCTGTGCGTAAATCGATTAATTTTACGAAGAAAATTTTCGCTACATTTATTATGCAAGATGTTTCAGAAATTGAATCAACTATTCTGTTAATTACTTTTCGAAAAAGCTAAAAATCGCTAAAAAAAATTTAAGATTTTTACGTAAGTCAAATACTTGCTATTTTATTTCTCATTCTTGTCTATATACATATACATATATACTTAACGAATGTTATACGGAGATCAAGATTGCTGACTTTCTATAAACAAAACCGGCAACTATAACGCAATCGAGTTCTACGGTGTCAGTGAGCATGAAAAATGCAACTTGATCGATTACAGTATCAGTGAGTCATATTTTTATACAGTTTAGGAAATTGCTGTAATCATAGTTGTCGCAAGATAATGATAAAATAAGAGTTTCGCAATATTTTTTTTTAAACAGATTAGGTCCGAAAAAACAAGCTGTTGCTTAAATTTGTACTTACCAATTTATGTGACAAAAGAACAGAAACGTTTAAGCATAACGTCTAACAGAAGAATAATTCGTTCACTTTATGATCCACGGATATATGCGAGCTCGGTTCGAATCCTCGCGTGTATAATTCGACCCATAGATCATGTTAAGTGAATTGTGAAGCGAGTTGTTTGATAAACACGCTCGACGAACATCGACGAGTAAATTGTCAGTTCATTACGCAATCTCGTTACTTGATTTATGTAGGTAAAATCGATAACTCATATGAGTCAGTGCTTACATTCCGCAGGTGTGCATTTAAGGGATTCCACAAATCAATCACAAGAAGAGACATATGTTTGTTCACATTGCATAATATAAAATTATCTTATGCGTGCCACTTTTTTTTAATTACTCATTATTAAAGTGTATTTTAAGCACTGAAGATCAAAATTCAATAGTTTTTAGTTTAAAAATTTTACAAAATAAGATTTTCTTTATAGCAAAAAAAAAAAAAAATTCTTTTGTAATGGGCAAATATAAAATTTAAATGTCAAGATCTTCTTTGAATACTTAAAAAATAAGACATATCTCAAAACAGTAAAACATATATCAAAAAAATTATATCTAAGAAGATTTTTTTTTCAAAATTATGTAACTCTTTTTATTAAATATTAATTTATATTATTATAAAATCAATTTAAATTACCTTTCTAAATATAAATTAACAAAATTTTGGACGCTACTTTTATAGTGGACATATTTATTCTTTTTTATAGATTAACATTATATTCTACAACTCCGTTGTTGCGCATCATACCGGTGAATAATAAATTATTTTTTAGCTTCATCTTCGGTTAATATAATATAATAGACTTGCAAAAATTATGTCAGAGATATATATAAAAGATGTATAAGAGAGAGAGAGAAGAGAGAAAGCTTTACAACCGTGAAAGTTTGCACATACAAAAATTTTCTAGTGATAGTTTTTATATCTTGAACAAAAAACAAGTACTGTGACATTTCTTAAGATTCCCGTACACTAAAATAAAAAATTGTTAACTTGATTAAATCGTTCAACTAAATACTATTTTGTTAATTGAACATATATAAATATTTAAATTAAATACAACATATTAAATCTAACAAAACGTGTATTTGACTTAAATACTTATACATGTTCAATTAACAAAATAGTAATTAAGTTAAACGATTTAGTCAAGTTAACAACTAATTTGTTTCAGTGTACGGAAAAAATAATTTGCTAAAAGTTCTAAAAGATTTTATTTAATCCAGAATATTTGCACACATTTAAAAGTCTGAAAAGTTTGTGACTATTCTCTTTGTCTTTCACACGAAAATATTTGTTAATAAATTTTATTCGTTTATCACGAAAGGCAAGAATTTAATTAATTAAATAATTCTTATATTAGATTCTCTTTTTCTTATTAAACTAGAAAATATACCTAAGTAATGCAATAGTAATTTTTGTATTTGACACGTAACACCGCGATTTTATGTAGAATTTTTAGTTTCTCGTTGTTTCTTTCTTTTTCATTGTTTATTTACCTCGAACTTTTATAAATTAATGTATAACCTATATACATTTAACATGCTGGTGTGACAATTTTTGCAAGTCCTCGCTTATTAATTATTAACGGATTTATTTTCGCCCCAAGCTTCAATAAAGTATGAGAAACTTGCAAATCCAATTTCCCGGATTACAACTCGGGGTTAGGAATTTCCGTTGTTGGAAAGCTGGATTGGTTGAGTTCGATTTAACTCGAGCAAAGCGTATTTCAGACAAAATGTATTTCGTTCTATATTCTCGAGGGATCTTTAAAGTTAATATCAGAATATCGCGTGCACACGCGCAAGGGCCACAGATGCATCGAAGCAGGTTTAAACGTTAAACGATGCGGAATTATTAACTGCCTAAAACAAGATTTCACAACTCAATTAATTAATTATCGTTCGCGTATCAAGAGATTATGGATAAAAAGAATTCATTATACATAATCTAATAATTTTATACTAATTTAAACGCGAGACATGAAACAATTATTTATTAATTACTAGAACAACACAAGTGCGCACTACGTGCACGTCATTCTTCGATTTTATATTAAAAAAAATGATATTTAAAAAAAATAATATAAAGTTTGTTTAAACTCGATTGGTATTTTTTCACAGAAATTAGTTGATTAAAGCGTTAATTTGTTAATTAAATTTTGAAATAATAATATGTTAAAAAATTAAAATAGTAATATGTTGTAAATAATATATGTTATAATATTTTATTAATATTTTTTGACAGAAATCAGCTGATAACTGTCAAAAATATTAATCGAGTTTAAAGAATTACAACATATTGTTTAAAACATATTATTATTTTAACTTTTATAACAAATTTTATATTAAAAATTAATTAGCAAATTAACGCTTTAATCAGCTGATTTCTGTCAAAAAATATTAATAAAGCAAAAATTTGCTAATTAAATTTTTAAATAATAACATGTTATAAAAATTAAAATAGTAATATTTTATTTTATTTGTTACAGGTAGCATTGCTGATAAGCTGCGCGCGAGATTCTCGAGTGTCGAACGGACGTTGATTCGTGCAATTATAGTTTTCACATCGTTAATTCTCATTGCGCAATGTACGCGAAATACGCGTGCGATTCACGCGTCGCATCGGGAGCCGTATAGTTTCGCGTGTCGGGAGTGCCGTGTAAAGTGTCGAGCGATCGTAATTATTCGTGTTTTCGCGAGTATATCGTGAGTGCTACGAAGGACCAAGAGAGGAGGAGGAGGCCCGGGGAGGAATCGGGCAACAGCGGGGCAACTGTGAGGTATGCAAAATATCTAAAAACATTTCTTTCTAAATTGCATTGAGATATTCAACCGTTTCCAGACTTTCAAACACCCTATACACACACATACACCCTCTCCCCTCCATACACACATGTATATACATAATTTGAATATTTTGTTTTCAGATCAATGTGTGTGCTGTCTACTACAACTCCGCTATTGCACGTATCGGTGAGTGAGAAATTGTTTATTTCGATTGAATTGAAAGTATTATAATCCCTTTCTAAAAAAGGCATGTTAAGTTTATTCTCGCAAGTATTGTTGTATCTTTTCCGCGATTTATTGGCTGTCTTGATTCTCTTGATTGTGCGTTACATTCGTATAGCATCGAGAGGCTGTCATCGCGAGAGTTTGACAGTTTGTTCAAAGTAAAATAAAATTATATGTTTTAATATACTTTAATGCCTTTTTTAGAAAGGAATTGCATCGAATTTTTATTCATCGATTTTTGTTGCGTCTTTTTATTAATATTTATTAATATTAATAATTAAGCAAACGTGTTGGAAAGATGTATTAATTAGACGAGTGACGCATGACGAATGACGATTGATGTTATAAATAAAATCAATCATACGCCCCTCGCTAAATTATCGGTGACACCGACAGATGAAATTTTCCTCGATGTCGCAAGTCAACATATATAGCGTGTCCGATGTTACATCGACATACATATAAAATGGTAATTTTGTAGAAAATTCATGGTTGCATTCATGCATCCGAGAGAGGAATAAAAAAATATTTAATCAAACATATTTTTAAAATAACATGTGTACAATATATAAATAAGTTGTACAAAATGTGATATATTTATACGAAAAATACGAAAAATTATTAGCTATATTTTTCTTATTAAAATTGCGATATTACTCATCCACTTTTACACTAGAAAGTAAGCGAAAGTTGCATCAAAACAGGACTTGCTCTAAATCAAAAGTGTTACAACTTTATATGTTAATCGATTGCATTTACATGTATTTATCATGTATGTAATTTATGCATATCGTGCGTATGTGCATCAATCTCTGCTCACAAAAATCACGTTCTATTTAATCGCTAGCGACGAACCAGACCAAGGTTTTCCAACAAATCGCAAGGCTTAGCCAGCGACATTCTGACATTAAAGAGACGGAGATTAAAATGAGAGGATTTCCTTGACATACGAGGCAGTCACCAGCACTGACCGTTATTGTTTGAAATCCTTGTGCTAATTCTACAATTATCTTAATCCGTTCATTGTTTTAAGTAAAATAAATGGGATTGAGCTAAAATAAGCTATAATTTAAATTTAAACAATTATTTCTGTTTATAGTATGATATAAATGAAAATTTAATCAGTATAAGCTACTTTTGATGAAAGATTAATTAGTTAAATATAAATTTTTTTTTTTTTTCTCTCATGTTTTTATAAATTTAATTTAAAATTAATTTTGTCTTTATTATCACACATAATTTATTCTGTATTAATATTGATAATCTTACAAAAATATTGGCTCATTTTAATAATTTTGCATAAGATTTGAATCTTTTAAATTATTTTTTTATCCGTTTTTACCATTTCCGGAAACTTCTTATTAGGAACAAATACACTTCCTACATTCAGGTACATTTTACAAAGACGTGCATCGCACCTTTATTTGCCCGTTTTGACGCTAAATAACATTCAAGATCGAGCCACTAATTTCGCGACGAAGGAGCGCAACTGGCACGAATCAAGTTGCAATATAGGGTTACGGAATTACAAGGCAAGGTTGTCGCCCGGTTCGTCCTTAATAAGGTTAATAGAGGACGCCGAGATGGCTGAGCGATTTCCTTGACACAGACGGTCCGCGTTTTAATCTAATTACAGTTTTTAACGACAGCGCGAAAATCTATTTACTCTTCCGATGTATAGCTTCGAATACTTTGATAGAAAAAAAAGACAAAATGTCGTGTACTTGTCTTTTAAGTGCACTTCGAAGACTCGGTGATTGCTACTCGTAATTACTTCGAGGATTCACTCACAATCAGCTTCCTACTCCCGACTTATCAGTGACATTTAAAATTTAAACGTAACGAGGACACTTAATGGAAATCTTTTGTTTCAAAAATAAAAGTATATAAATTGTTATCAATTATATAACATTTTAGAACATTCTTAAAGCGACATTTCGACTACTTTATTTTTGAGAAATATTTTTAAAAAGTTATATGAGACGCAAGAATAAAAAGAAGAAATTAATTTCAAATGTAGGTATATTGCATCTGGAAAAATATATTTATGAAGCAGATATTCGAAATTTTTGAACGTGACAGAATATACATAAGAATTATTAAAAAAGAGTATATTATACATAGGTATTATAATTAATGCACGCTCACTCGCGGAGAAAGTCTAATATATTCATTTTGGAGGAATATTAAAATATTTATTGCCAGTCAGATTTACGTCATTATCGCATGGTTTCAACTGTTGTTAATATCTGCTGTCCGATAAACGGCATGACGTAGACATGGACTGTGTAGAGAATTCGATACTTCCAATCCAGACATGATGTTTATTTTCGCTAAACTTGTAATTTATCCCGGGGGCGTATCGTCCTGCTCGAAATGTCAAGCATATCCGACATAATAGTTCAAAAAATACGCCAGCTAACATACACGTCACACGAATGTCATATTCATATTGTGGTTAATTGACATTGTTGTTATCTACAAGTAGATATAAATAAATTAGTAATGCGGAAAAAAATGTTAAAAAAATTGACACACACAACGAATAAAAATTTAATTATTACATAGCATATTTGATAATAATTAAATTATTTCTAGAGAAAACAAGAGTTAGATATATAAAACAATTTAACCATGAAGAAACGAAATGATTTTAAAACACTTGTCAATAACAGAGATAGCACAGAGTATTGTCGAATTTTAAAACACGCGAATGATAGAAAAACCGCGCTTCGGTTTTCTCTTTTTTTCACAATCGCATGAGCAATTTTCGTCTATATATGGTACCACTGGACGAATGTACAATGGACAACCGAATGTGCATACACTCGGAAATGAAATACAAACGAATATACTTCACTCGCAGTGCGTACATACACTTGTTACAGAGACTTTCCCGAATTTTTCGAAAGCGCGGCCTTTTATTTTTTTTACACGAACAAATATTTGTTGAACGCAACACGTGCGCGCGTTTCTTCTAATTAATCTTGGAAAGAGAGACGTTGAATTTTTATTGCGTATGAATATGAGATACGGCATTGCAATTTCGTAATTAATTTCTTTCTTCTATATTGTTTTTAGATTGTGCAATTTTCATTAAAATAAATATTAATGAAAGATGAGCAATCATATATATTTTTCTAGAGTTTGTTGAGTACGACATTATAATTAATTATTTTTTAAAAATTATGTTGTCATTCTTATATTAAATTATATAATATAATTAAATTATATAATTTTATTCTATACAATTCTATGAAATATGGGAGAGGATTTTCTAGGCCTGGAAAAATATCGGGGAATAAATGCAGACAGAGAAAGTGAAATGCATTTTAATGCGGGACGGTGATTCATGCGCGATTTCCGCACCGGCTACTTTAGAGACTAGAAGAATTGCGTCATTTAAGCGTTCAGAAACAAGCGGAACAAAAATATCGAAAAGCGCATAAGAATCTTATCGCGAATATATAGAGAGAGGAAAAACTACTTTCTCGTTCTATTCCTTTTATTAAAAACTTTTAATCAGATATATATTTATTGATATTTTTATTAGTATCTCACATAAATACGCGATTAACAATTTAATAAATTACTTCTCCAATTTATGTAAAACTGTAAACAGAAAATGTTAATTAAAATTCCAGAAAATAGAACGTGCTAATTAATTATTATGAATGATCGGCTTTTAATTAATTATAATTACGGCTTCGAAATTGCAAAGTTAAATTGAAAAGGACCGCGTTGTGATATTTAGAAATATGTGTCAAATTTTGTTCTTTAAACTGTCGCAATTCCTGACTCAAAATGGCAGGTAAAACGCTTAAAACATTGAGTAGTGTCTACTATAGCTTCCGCGGCGGAAATCGATTGAGGTTGTTCACCTTTCCTACTTATACTAGCGTGCACGTATCTAGTGTTCATTCGTTGGAAATATACACTGAATATATACGGCTAAATATTTTATTCGTATACCGACATTGTCGTCTACATAAATGTGTCATGCGGATCGATTGAACACTAGACATGTGCACAATTTGTGTTTGTTGAGAGAGAGAAAATATTATATCAAATTTCAAAGAATTTCAATTTCAAACATAATTTATAACTATACAATAATTTAGATTTAAATATATAATATTTCGCTAAAAAGTAAATAATATTGTTCAAATTAATATCATATTTTTTCGGCTTATATCTGATATTACATTTCGATATTTTGTTTCGTGAAATGTAAAATCACTGTTTTTTAATTTCGTATATATTTTTTTATTTGTCTTCTGCTTTATATCAGTTAATATATGTTAGCCAATTGGAAAAGTAAAATAAAAATTAGATTAAATTTTAATTATGCTGTGTATTCAATCTAAAAAAATATATAATATATATTATTACAGAGAAAGAGATTACTTTCTTTTAATGAATTAAAATGTATTAATACTTCATGATGCCTATAGAAGATGTTTATTTATACTATTCTGGGAACTAGTTAGATATATTGTATAGAAAGGTTTTAATAAATTAATCATAATTATATTAAAACTGATATACAATTAAACACATATTTCTTTAAAATATTACCTAAATATCTTAAAGTTAAGTAAATTATATAAAAATTAAATTATTTTATAATAAATTTAATTTATTTTAATTTGTAAAACATATAATAGAATTAATTTTCACTAACAATCGTTATTTATCAAAATAAACGCGATCGAGATATAATATTATATAATATATATTTTATTCTTACAAGTTATTCTTATTCTGAGTATTGAGCTATTAATAATAATTAATAGTAATAAAAAATAATCAAGTATATATATATATGTTTCCCTTAATAAAACTATTCAACATAGTAATTCCTTGAATTTTACAAAATATCGAAACAATAAGAATGCATAATAAATATCCGTATTATAACTTACTGAGAAATAATCAATCTATCGTAAGTACAATCGTGTATGACTAAAAAAGAACACGACTACATAACAAGCAAGATCTAGTCTGTTTGATACACGCACGAGATTACGATTAGATACATATACTTCATATCCTCCACGTCTGTAAATCTTTCGTTTAAATTCCGAATGTTTTCTGTTTACTCGGAACGAATCGCACAGTTTCCTATCGGGGAATTACTTCTCGCGCAGAACGGCAACGCTATACGAATCCTAAATGCACTATTTATTGAGCACTTTAGACGATAAATATTGCAATGGGTTTATTTAACGTCGTTCCTTGACATACACGTGCGCGAATGTGTTACTTCTCGCGGTGTAAATTTCACGTTCTGTAATACGGTCTGTAGGTCGACATCGGGATATTGTTCTTCGACAGATGATGAACGTCACCCTGATCGTACTCCACGTCGTTATAAATTCCACTTTGATTCTGAAATATAAATTAACTCATCAATATATGTATAATTAGTCGTTAATTAGCTTCCACAATTATAATCAAGAATACAGATTGGATTAATATTGGGATTAAATTGTTCAAATTATATTGGGAGCGAAAGATCGAACAAAGAGAAGACTAAAATGTTTCTACGCAAAAAGATGACGAATTAAAAGGAGTTGATGAAAATTCGTTTTGCGAAGTTATTAATTCCTATCCTAATCTTGAAGGGCTCCATAATGATTGAATTTCTTTCTCTTTACTTTTCTCTCTTTACTTCATCTTATTAGATTCTGCTTAATATAAGCGGATCAAAAATAAATTCTTCACTTGACATTTATATGTAGGTATGTAGGGTTTTGAACGATATATGTGATAATTAAATGGAATAGAAAAGAAATATATATATATATATATATATATATTTCTTTCTATTCCATTTAGTTACTACATACATATAAAAAATCCTTGAGCTCCCCAAGATTAAATATTTAATTATACAAAGATAAATTCTCTCTTTTCAAGAGATTTCTCTTTTTTCTATTTTAATTCGTTTATCTTCTATTACAAGATACATAATGTATATCCTATAATACGCTCGACGATTTAATGGATACTTACCGCTAATGAGGACCTCGACTTCGGCCTTGGTACGTGAAAACCGCTGCTCTGAGGAATTAGGTCGGCTCTGTCCCTATCCTGTGGCTCGGAATCCGAGCTATCTAGATCTGGTTGAGGTCTCAATCTTTGCCGCGGTGGGGCTTGAAGTCGCGGTAATGGTACCGGCGGCAATGTTCCGTGAATGTTCATGGGTGGATAACCGAACATTGCTGAACTCGGTCGCGTTGGGCCCATGGGTTCGGTCTTTCAATAATAAGATTTTCGACGACATAATATTTTATTGTTATCGATCAAAACTAGGACGATTTAATGAGAAAAAATTTTATTATGTTGCGAATTTATGTAAGGAAATTTAAAATTCTGCAAAAATCGATGTCATGTCAATAATATCATCAATAATATTCATACAATGAGCATATCTCTAGCATAAAAAAATTTGTTGTTTACTATCGACTTTAAAAATACATTGATTTCTATCTGTATATTTTTTCTTCATTTCACTATATCTCTGATTTATATAAAATATACTTACAATTAGTACATTTAGTACTAATTATTAAATATTATTTATTGATACACACCGCGTAGACATTCGCTGTTGCTATGTGATCCCCAAAATGAGCCCACATGTAAGGCGGTAAATTCGTCGGCGGACCTTGTTTTACGGATGCTAGAGTGCCTACAGAACCGACCCTCGCTAAAGTCCCTGTAGATTATTTGTGTTTTGAGATCTATGCTATAAATTAGCAAAAAATCAAGGTTTATATATTTAACTACTAATTGAGTTTACCAGGAAGAGTGCCAGGTATTCCGCCTTGAATATATCCGTACACCGGAGAACCTGCAGACTTTTGTTCGCGAGACCATTTTCGACTGTAAAATATTCGCATAGTTTTATATATATTTATTATATATATATATATATATATATATATATATATATATATGTATATATATATATATGTAATATTATAAAATATATTTTTTTTTTTCAATTTGAGAAATTTACCTCCACATAACGAGACAGACTAGCGTTAGCACGATAATTATTAATGCAGCCACAGATGCGCCTATAGCAACGCCCAAGACTTCGCCATCAACCTCGCATTGCGCGCCATAATAATTGCCGGTGCACCTAGAGATTGCAAAAATTTGCAATGCATTGACAAAGAAAAATTCACACTATCCCATATTTACTTACGCGCACTGCATCTGATTTCCTTGATAAGAACAAGTGCCACGATTATTGCAATAAGTTGACGGGCACGTCAGGCACGTTCTACCGGATTTTTCGGGATCATCCTTGTGAGGATCTTTTAATCCGTGATTGCAGGAGCACGTGAAACCGCCGAATGTATTGGTACAAGTGGCGGATGAATGACAATCGTTCAATTCCGACGAAGCGCATTCGTCCAAATCTGTAAATTCAGAAACGCCTTCATGTTACAAATTTTTATTTTTAATTATTTTGTGAATATCATTGATTTAATATTTATTTTTAACGCGTTTAAAGTTGAGTGAGTTATTTGAAATTATTGGGTAAATGATATACATTAAATAATAATAATTATATATTAAGCTCTCTCATAATTTATTCCTTGTGATATTATAAGCAAAGCTTTTAGTATTACTGTATAATTATTTCATAATTAAAATATCAACAATTATTATCTCTAATTACACAACTAACAATTAAGAATTACCTTGTAAATTCGATATGGATCCAGGTGGGCTGTCTACATATAAGGCACTGTTACCAATATTGTTATTCCTTCTATGAATAACACCTAGCAGATGTCTTTGGAGCTCCCCAGCTAGACTTGGCCTAATTGTTCTCGCTTCGTAAGTGAGCTTTAGAGTTGCATTCATAAATACTCCGCCTTGTCCTTGGCTCACGTCGCCTTGATAAACATTGTTTATCAGCGATCCCATGTACTCATCCGAAAACGGTGTCATAGACATAGCAGATTCAATCTGTATATAACAAATATTATAAAAATTAAATAATACAATTGAAACTTGCACGTAACAAATAGAAAAAAAAAAATATTATTAAATATGTAGATAAAAAAATAAAGAAAAATTTATAGTATATTAGAAGAAAATGAAAAATTTTTAATTAACTAGAACATAATTCATTAAGAAAGCAGTTTGAATAATTGAGACTTACGGCTCTATTGGCTTCGTAAGCTAAGGTCTGATAAGATTCTGAATCCTTATCAGCTAGTCCTCGATCCCACACAATTTTCTTGTCGTAGATCTTATCCACCCTAATTGATACGACGATGCTAACAATCTCTGAAAAACAAATAAATATTATAAATCATGTCGGTTATACAGGGTGGCCCCGAACGTTCCAGCCAGACTTTGAGATCTTATAGGAAATTTAATTCTGAACAAAAAATTTCCTATAAATATGGGTCGAAAAATTTCTTACGAAGTTATCGCTCAAAAACCTCTGAAATCGTGATTATTTTACACATTTTTCCATTTAGATTTTTACTTGTGGGGAAGAGTGAAAAATGAAGTTTACTCAACGCCAATCGAGTCTCGTGAACATCTGATCCAACAAATAAATACGACTTTCGATCGATTGAGGTTGAATCAGGAGGAAATCCGTAAAGCGACTAGATCGGTCATTACTCGATGCCGAAAGTGTATTGGAGCTAGGGGGGGGACATTTTGAGAACAGTTAGTTTTTTCACGTCTTTATTCATTTTCTACTATTACGTGCTATTTTAGTTTAAAAAAATTTATTTTATTTTCATAAAAGAAAAAGATTTTTATTTTCTATTTTTATCGTTTTTTTCAAGAAATTTATTAAGTTTCATTTTCTTTTCACCTTTTGCTCTTCCTTTATCAGAGGTTTTTGAGCGATAACTTCTTAAGGAAGCATTTTTCGACCCATGTTTATAGGAAATTTTTTGTTCAGAATTAAATTTCCTATAAGATCTCAAAGTCTGGCTGGAACGTTCGGGGCCACCCTGTATAATGTGGTGATGTCATAATCTTCAATTTACTAACTTTTGCACGGTAGCGAATGCTGCAATCTCGCGTATCCTGGCTTGCAGTGACAAGCCGATACCCCTTGAACGGTCGCGCAAGCCTCGTGTTGATTCGCGTCGCACGTACTAGTATCGCCCACAATACAAGTGTCTATTCTGACAGGTGGTTGCGTCGGTCTTCGATATAACGGTGGTTGCCTCCGGTTCGGTCCATTCGGGCGTAAAGTAGCGACAGGGGAGTCCGGTTGTGGAATGGCGAGACTGATGGCGATACAAAAGTTTTAATGTCATACATCATAATTCTTTTCTTTATTTTTTTCTGCTTAACGCGGATTTTTTTTTACTACAACATATAGAAAATTAAATTTTTAATATCAATCAGATTCGTATTTGTTGGAAAGATTAAATTGCTAAAAAAATTGACGTATATTTTTTTAAAATCTCTTTCTACTGTTTTTAAAAAAGCTCTTGATTTTTACTGTTATTAAAATCGAGACTCACCCAGTACCGATAATGGGCGGCGGTTGGGTTCTAGTCGGTTGCGGTTGCACATGGGTGGATCCGGGCGTTCGATCCGTATTATCGAACAAATTTAGATACGTTCTTTTACCGTCGATGCTTACGAAACCTTGTCCGCCCACAGCGGAAGTTAATATAACATCACCGTTACCTGAATGTAGAGATACCCTGACACTTTCTCCTGTAAAATAATCATATGCAAAATCTAGTTGATGAAAACAAAATTATTTTTTTTAAATATTTGTTTTAATAAAAAAAATTGTTTATATATTGAAATAATATATTACATAAATTTCTACATATTGCGACACAAAATTTAAAATACACGTGTAACTAAAGGGAAATAACGTAAGCAATTGAGAAAATTACCGGAACTTCCTCCGGGTCCCTGAATTGCCGAGACAGTTACATCAAAGACGTCACCGGGAGACGGATGTCTCGATGATGCGACGTAAGGTCTCTGAGGCAATCCTTGTGCACCGGTATAGTCCAGAGTGTCGTCCAGAACGATTCCAGGTCGTGGACGATAGCGTTCCGTAGATCCTATATTTTTAGTTGTAATTATCATTGGTAGTTATAATTATTTTACACAGATTATTATTTAGGATTATCTATCAATGTGTGCATATTTTACATGCCTGTATTTTTCGTAACGATCGAGGTCGTGGGACGAACGATGGTCTTCTCCGTCGTGGCCGAGCTCCTGGAATAACTCGTAGGAAGACCGTCAGTCGGCGTCGATACACTGGATACAGATTCTGTGTATTCGACATCTGATACGCTGCTAGGTTCCAAATTCACGCCGGATTTCGTGTCGGCGTTTGATTCCGCAGATGCAGCGGAAGTCGGTCGAAGAATGACTTTTGTCGGTATAGATTCGATCACTTGAACCGACGAACTGGTCTCTATATTTAAGGTGCTCGTCGAGAAAGTCTTCGTGGCGATCAGGGTTTTCTCGATTGGTTTTTCCACCCTGGAAGTAGCAAACGACGCTTTCTCGTCGCTCTTCGAGGATTTCGTAACTTTAACTTGACCGTTCAAAAATGTCGTCGTCTTCGAAGGTTCCGGATGTCGCGTCGGACTGACGTAATCTGTGGCGACGCCGAGGATCAATGTTTCCTCGCCATTAATTTTATTTTCCTTCGAGGGTGTATGATACTTGTGGATTATAATATGATTCTTCTTTGTAGACTCTTCGACTTCAGATTTTCTTGTCGCGTTCTGAATAGTTAAATTATCGTTCGTCGTCGTGAGGTTGACTGTATGATTCTTAGTATCATCGTCTTCGATAAGTGTTTCCTGATGACTGCCGTCTTTCTTTATCGTGGAACTTTCTTGGGCTATTTCGGATTCCGGTTTCAAATCGTGCTGCGAATTTTCCGTCGTCGAGAGATTCTTATCGCGATGGAAACTAGAGTCCAGCGATGGTGGCGAGGGTTTGTAAGACAGTATCGGTCGTCTGTTGCCATCTTGAGAAAAAAAAAGTAATTCCCGGTAATTTTATTAAGATGAAAATTAAATTATTAAATCTCATACATGCTATATATATACACGTATATATTTATGTCCCGTTACGTTAAAGCATCCGTGCAAAATAAATGATTAATTAGATGCGTAATTATTCACGGAATATATACGACATACTATGAGGAGGATCCCAACTCCAAGGCGGCACGACCTGTTCCGGTAATGGCACTCCGCTGATGAAGGGCCTAACGGGTCTCTCTGGTGGTAACTGATTTAGCGATGGTCTGTCGGGCGCAGGGGGCTTTTCAAATGGATAAGGATGGGACGACGATAACGGGGGTGGTGGAGGTGGATTCATACCAGGGGTGTCAAAATCCGGGGGTAACGGCGGCACGTCCGAAATTCTGGGTGGCCCTCTATTGTTGATCCTGTAAGTGCATTAATTGTGTGGTTTATATTTAAATATATTTCCCACCTTATGTATCTTTCTTTTCGAAATTGATAAACTAGTGATTGAAGTAAGAAAAAATACACGCAATTATGTGACATAATTTCTTCGAATAAATTAAGAAAAAAAATTAATCATTAGAGTATACATTGCAATGATGTGTCATTTGAATTTTTTTACTATACCTCGTGGCCTGTAGCGGCCTTAATGGTCTCACGGTGTTGGCGGCCACGTTTACGTTGCCGTTGAGCAGCTTAACGATACCAGTGATAATGTCCTGTATATCGGGATTCGCTTGCCTTTGACCTGGCATGGCGGTTTGCAGAATCGGCGACGCGCGCTCGCTAGAGATCCTCGGGATCTCTTGACGACCTCGTCGTTGAAGATCCATCGCTGGTTGCAAATGCTGTGCTCGTTGCCTCGGCGCGCCAACCAGCTGATGGGGCTCCGACAGGAGATCTACTCTCAGCGGAGCCCCTTGTCCTTCCCCCGACATCGATTCGCTGGTAGTGGGCGTTATCCTATTGGCGATTAATTATTTCGCGAGATGTATCTCTGATCGTATTCGAGATTAATATTGAAAACGATATTAAATTAATATTAATACTAATTTATATGCAAATGTGTTATTATATTGTTAATATATCGTGTGTAGCAAATTATTTTATAATATTTATATAATATCAAACATGATCGAGATAAAAATGGAGTTGACGACAAATTGAAACTTGGACTATTGGCAAGTCTGCCAGTTATCTGCTTGCGAAGCATTCTTTCTAGTTACTACTTCATGTAAAAAGAATCCATTTCAGTTTAGAGTCAGCCTCGTTGCAACTCGTCCTTTTATCGGTATCCATAAAAACAGAATGACTTACCGGTAATATTCTCCGGCCTTCACTTCGATGTTATTACCGTCGATATGGGCCACATGCTTCGACGACGTTAGTTCGTCGATGGGTTCGTCGCGATTCGTATCTCTGAATGCGAACCTGGATTGTTCTCCGTCGTAATCGTTAACGCTCTTCGAGCTTTCCAGCTGAAATGCTGGGACGGTCCTCTGGAAAGTCAAGGACTCGTCCGATTGACTATCACTCGATGTTTTTTCGGGACCAGTGTAAGCGCTGGCACTCAACACGATATCTTCTCGAGACGTACGAGAGGATGTCTTATCGTTTTGTATAGCCAACACTCCTACAAATAAATAAAACTCGATATAAATTTTGTTTCCAGAATCTTCAGACGATAAAAAAAATAGAATTATTTATCGTAAAATATATTTGTAAAGAAAAAAATGTTATGCCAAGTAATATAGCATATAACGATTTAAATTCTTTAATCAAATTTAAGCTAGAATTTTTCACTTCCGAACTCTGTGCTCGACTATATTACAATCCTTGCACGTGAGGGCGATAAACCCAAATAAGCTGTACGGCGGTGCTTAACGCGAATATTAAAACGGTAAACCACTGAAGTGAAGACTATTATAGAACTATGGTCGTATAAGGCATATTCTCCATGCTCGAGGAACTCGCGGCAGTATAATGTCTGCATATAAAAGGTTAACGAACCCTTTTCGTGATATTGCATAAACGCGTCGCGCTTGCAGAAGACTGATCGCGAACTTTGGTGGGGTGGCGTGCGAGAATTAAAAAGGACCGAAAGAGAGCAAAACGCGCAATAACACAGAAGGGCCGCTCGGAAATTGTTGCAGTGAGGAAAAAAGGAAAAAAAAAACGTGTTAATTGCGACGGCCACTTCCTTATTCCGACGCGCAAAAATATATAATTATATCGTCGTTAGGGCGTAATTAGCCCTGCCGTGCTCGCGTGAGAAAGAGATTCCGTGCGGTTGATCGAGAGACGCAGATGAAATAATTTCACGCCCAAACGGTACTCTGAAAAGGTACTTTACGGTATAGCCAATTCGTGACCCTACTAAGGGAGAAGTGCGCGCGTGCAAGCCTTATTATTCCGAAAGAAACCTGTTAAATTCGCACGATGCTGAAGATACGCGAAATAGTCCCTTTGTGTTCGAAATAGCGAAAAATACTGCAACCATTGCATTTATCCTGTCGTATCGTAAATAGTCTTATCTACTACAAGCTAAAGTAGAATTGCACGATATCAAGATTTTCTCTCTTACGTAAAAATTACTCTTTTATTTTTATAAAATTTATGTCACTTTATTTACATAATACAATATATGGTAATTAAATCAATAAAATTTTAAGAAAACTTTAAAGAGTTTTTAAAGAAATGTATCAAACACACAGAAAAGGAAATTAAATATCTAAGATTTTTTTGGCATAAATCTCTCGCAGAATTAATATTGCATAGATATTGAAATATAGAAAGGACAAAAATTCTTTCTTTTTTTATAAAAGAGAATTCATCTATTAATATCTATTAATATTATTTTAAATCAAAAGTAAAAATGAATACTATATGATCATATATCATATGATTATTTTTAAAATAAAAATTAATTTTTTTTATAATAAGACAATTGAGAAACAGATCAAGAAAGCGTTATTTCGAAGAAAATTTCACGCGTCTCTGAATAATATGAGCGAGAAAATCTTGAAGACAATCGAGAACCCGCATCCATGACCCTGTCCTCGACTCAGGTGATCTCAGACGATCTCTTTCTCGCGAAAGGGCGGACAGTCTCGACTTCGCCGAGTGAAAGAAGACTTGGACAACAGTCGATCCGTCGAGACGACGAACGGTACTCGAACAGTTGACATTCTCGAGGCCGGTATCGAGCGGTTTGACCAATCGTGGACGTGACGGGTATGAAATTACGATTGCGCTCTGTTCACCTCCTCGGGCTCTCTTCTCTTCCCGCTTCGACGACACCTTGCGCCTTTCGATCAAAGGTAAACAGGTTCATTGACATCGAAGCTCAAGCGCGTCGAAATCGATCGCCGATCTCAACTCCTTTTCTCAATAGGAAAGTCAATCAAAGAATAAAGCGGAAGTGTTTACAAAAAAACTACTCGCTACCATCATTAATGATAGTTCTCTTTTTTTATTCCTAACAATAAGACGAAAGAAACGAAATTGGTTTCATTCATGAAATGAAGCAGATACTTGTAATCGTCAAGCGATCTTAATGACTATTTAAAATACTTCTTAATACTGCTTTTAGCGTCATGTAAACAATTTAATTTATTTTATTTTTGTAATGTCAATAATGATGTAGTATACGAGATATCAAAGAATATAGAAAGGTAATTTGTAGCCACAATCGGATATTTAAAATAAATTATATAAATTTTAAAAAATGCAATTTTTATATAAAATGTACAACTGTATGTACATCTTACAACCTTCAACTTTACCTAGATGCGGCAAAAAATTATATAACCGTCGGAAAAGATGCTGTGTTCGCATCTGTCGTCGATGTAAAATTTCTTGCTGAAAATGTGAACGTTGAAGGCACAATATTCAGAAGAGACACGGAAAGGATAAAAAAACCATCATATATAACGCCAACAAATAATTTAATTTTGTGGATACAAAATGCTTTTAAAAGTTGAACCCTTCTCTTATTATTTTCTGTCTATTTAATAAATGTATGCAGTATGATTAAAAATTGCATATAATGTAGGTATAAATAAATCAAAATCCGGAAGAAGAGGAATTAAGAAATTTATGAAGGTTGCCTGTGATATATAATCAAAGGGACGAATAAATGACGTTTACATAAATACATAACAGACTTGTTACCTAAAAGGGTAAGCTGCGATGGATTGTTCTCGTGAGATCCTTCTCATATGATTGATGATAACGCATTTCATTATAACATGCTCTTATCTGTTCACATTGTGGATTATACTATACATGAAATATCTGGCTATCTCGTAATTTTCTCGACTTTATTCTCCCCTAATGTCATAATTAAAGATTATATAATATAAGTAAAGAGAAGCAGCAAAAAGAGGATGAAAATGAATATTCTCATTTTTTTACAGAAAATTTACACAGTATTTCTGTTTAATACAAAGAAGTCTTTTTATGCGCATGTGAGAGAGATGCAAACAATATACTATTCTTGATAAAGCAAAAATTAATGAAAATACAAAATAATTAGAAAAGAGAAGCTCTCGGAAAGAACCGTAACCGAAAAGTACCGTAATTTAAACGGTTCCGGTTTTCTTCTTCGGCGAGAGAATAATCGAAACCGAAACCAGAACAGGCTATTAACAGGCTGTGTTATTGGATTCTGAACCGTAAGCGAACTGAGATTTTGTTTCAATCCGAAAGTCTCCGGTTGCAATCAATGCGAAAGTATTATAAATTGCAGCTTATTTATTCGAGCGTGTAATTTTTAATTTTCGCCTCCTCCAAAAACACTACTTGACACTCGGTTTCAGCATAAAGCAAAATCTCTCTGAAAAGATACCGATCGTCGGATTGAATTTTTCGGACAATGGCGGGGATGCAGCGACGCGCGAAGCAATTTAAGTGAAACTAACGTAAGACAAAACGCGTCGCAGCTCTTAGATCATGTCTCGATAATGGCCGACCTGAATATCGTCTATAAATACGGAATACCGGCCAAGACAATTAATCGCGGAATCTATCTCGCGGGATATCATCGTGTAAATATCGTATCCGGATAGGATGCAAATATATCCCCGATCGCGAGGATGACTTCACTTCGTGTAGGTGTAGAAAGTATGCAGATAGAGAACTATTTTTTTCACGAGCTCTTTTCCCTCTTGTGGCGGCTTTCACCGTCGACGACGGACAATAGCACGGATATGAATCGACAGTAGCACGCAAATCAAGATTATTTGTATATTATTATATTTCTTCAGCATATATCATCATTCAATTATTTTAATAAGAGAAATAATTATTTAAGACAGCTCAAGCTATACAAAAACCGCTGTTCGTGTCGTTTACGATGGAATTTTAATTACAATCGTTAAATTACGAATGAAAATAAAAGTTGATGAAAACCAATAAGATAATTAGCAGACATTCATATTACTCGGAAAATTCTGAGAAATTACATAATAACAAATGAATATTTTATGCATTTTATTATATTCCATTAAATCATTACTTTAACGAGATAAATTGTAAATCAGACAGTTTGATTGAAGGAACGCATTAGGAAAATTGTATTTCACGTCATTATTACAATGCCGCGAATAAAATCGTTGCATCATGAAAACGGAAGAATTAATAAAGCATATGTAAGCAATCAGCGATCATTACCCGCGGACGACGGACCTGGAGAGGAATAAAAAGCGAAGTCGCAGAGATCCCGAGATCCTCTCCGGAACAAGAAACTTGAATGTTCTTACGGTCGCAACTGTGATGATCTAGATTACAGTTAAGCCTCTCGCTGATTTCGCATCGCTGACTGCCGCGTCAATTATTAATTATTCATTAGCGAAGGTGCCGATCGTTCAGGTAAAAAGCACATTTGTGTCTTCTTCGCCGCCGGCTAGTATTCCCTCGCACCGGGTCTCGGTTCCGCGAGCGCGGAATTATCCATCCCTAATTGCTCATTAAGCGACGCGGGGCGACACGCCGCGATTTTGAACGCGCTGCCCCTTTATAAGTACGCGTATTAGAATTGCGTTCACAGCGAGCGGCCTCTCGATGTAGGTTTTTCCGCCGCGTTACGCCGTTTCAATGCGCACAATGCTTCGCTATCGTAATTAAATCGCAACAACGGAGGCTAATATAAAAGAATGATGGTAGACGACGAAAAATGGCGGTATACCGTGATATATGGATGCATCTTGATTGAGATGCGCTAAATTAACTCTTATTAGAGCAGTCCGTCTTCCGAAACATAAGTGCGCATCTCGTTACTTCTCTCTTAAAAAGAAAGGATAGGATAGGTTGCGTAAAAAATAATCACGCGTATATAAATAACTTTATTTTCGTGCAATTTGAGATTCTGTGAAATTTTCACTTAAGGATGATAATTTTAATATTTATGAGTCTTAAATCGTTGATAAAATTTCTGAATAAAGATTAATAATACATCGTTCACAGCTCGTAAGAGATGTCGACGTTTCCTTTCCGGAAATTTCCTCTCATAAATTTACATTTGATTTCATATGATATAAGATTAAACAATTTACACGAATATTTTACTCTCATACGTTATTACAATTTTAAATGTCTTCACTTGAGGAAGAAAAAATATCCGACGATTAATTCCTTCCGCGTCGACGTGGAGCAGAAATTCGCGAGCAAAGTTAACGGGGTGCTCTCTCAGCCTTCAGTACAGTGATAAAAGTTATCAGGCTTTACGGGATACTCTCGGGAGATAGCGACACAAGCCATACAATTTGCCTGCATTCTCACGGTGCCCTCTCGATGGCATTCAGCGTAATATATATGCGTTACGAACTACATACACGTTGCGCGCCGTAACTCTGATACGACTAAAACCGCAAGCGCCTAACTAATGCTCGCAATAGTAGGACATTCCGTGTGTAACAGGATAATGCACCGTAATTGCGAGCAAACTGTATTGTACGAGGGCTGACAATTGATGATGCACGCGCGGGGGAGAGTAATTTAAATTTCTGATTAAAATACAATACACCTCGAACGCGTGCGCGTTTGCATGCAGAGATGCTTAACTGCACAGTTATTTCCCCGAAAGTGTATGTTAAACCATAAAAGTGTCGGCCATAAACATCTACAAAGTGAAAACATATTGTTTCGAAGCTTTTAATTACTACAAATAACAATAAATTGTATAAAACAAACTTTTAGTTTTTTTGTTTTTAGATTATTAGTAATCATATGATTATGATAAAAGTCATTTTCTTTTCACGTAAGAAGAGGAGACATTTTCGAGGATTAGATCTCCTTACAATATTTCTTCTATTATAATATTGTTGATTAATTTTGCCATAAATATATTTGTATAAAATATTGAAAAACTAATTAAATTAATTTTGAAGAATATGAAGAAAAAAAATCGAAGAATTAAGCAAGTAAACGAAATTTGCGGATACTATACGACTTCTCTAATGCAAGCGAGGTGGCCAGGATAGCTGTGAGAATGTAGGTGAATCGCATAGCGTCGGCTGCACCGTCGTAACGAACGGAATGCAGTCTTGCCGAGCTCTCGCGAAGAGGCCCCGGAGACCGGAATATTCTGCATCTTTCGAGTCGCGACTTTGCCAGACAGATAAAACGTCGCTCGCGGTCGTGCTCGAAATAATTAGCGTACGGGAGAGTACCTATGCGTTGCACCGTGCAACGAGAGAGAGATGTGTTCAGCGTCGGTACTTTTACTTTGCTAATCAATTTCTTCTAGAATGTTTCTCGTCGAGTTGCTCGATTTGAAAATGTTATGACTGCATAAACTGAAACTGTCGAGAAGACTATTTTTTTTTTAATATAAGATCATGTTCAATCTAGCATTTAATATAAAGGAAGAGATCTATTTTGCATGATATTATGCAAAATTATAATTCATAATTAAACAGAAAGTATAGATTCTCATTTTTAGCATATATTCTATTAGCTGTCATAAAATTTGAAAAATTGTTTTAGATGTAAGAAGGCGACTATTATATTGCCTAAAAATATGTCATAAATTGCTCGCAACTCTCGCAAGTTATAGTTGCATATAATTTTGTGCATTAAATTTCTATTTAGATTCTTAGTTAAAAATAAAATACATGTAATATACTTGAGTGTCAGCAGTTTGTTAACAACAGTTACAAGAAAGCGGATGTTGCTAATAATGTAGAAGGCGACGACGAGATATAAGCAGGACCGTAAAGATAAGGTTCTTACGGTCACTTGCAGAAATCGTAGATTACTAGAGTTAGCGCGACGAATGGCCGTTTGCTAAAGGACTGAATGTTAGAGAACAAGGTGGTCGTTTGCAGTTGGCACATATTTCTTTAAACACGAACGTGAAGTTCTTTCGCAGCAAGGTGGAACACGTTTCGAACCTGCCGTTGGTTATCGTATTCGCGAGAGAGACGAACGTGAAAAAATATTACCGGTCTCTCGAATCGATTATCTCGGTGTGTCGAGACGATGTATATTGACTGCAAACCATTACACGGGTGACCTCGAGAAGCGGTGACCGATTAAGCATGAGAGTTCTCCGTCGTATTCCATTTAATTCAGAAGCTCGATCCAATTCACACAGCCTCGACAAATTTCCCACAAAATGCGCGCACAGTAGAATGACTCTTGCGTTAAATCTCGTAATCGTCTTAATGTTCGCGTTGCACCAAGTTGATGAATTCGAATGTTACATTACTCTCCTTCTGCCCATTTATACTACTAATTTTTAATTTTTGAATACATTAAAATAATCGCAAACGATAAGTCCTGATATAAACGATAATTAGTTAATTTTTATATATCACATATATTGTTTAAAAAATTATTTTTATTAACTAATCGCTCTGCGTGCCTCGTCTACCACAACCTTAAAAGAACAGGAAAGAAACCTGACAGGGGTTATCCATGTACACCGAGCTATGTGCTGTCTCTCGAGGCGGTAACGGCAGACTTAACGGTATCTCATTCCAGCCCAATATTTATATTCTTTTCGCTGGTAGAACGCGACATATTGTATCTACGTAGTACGATTCGGCAATGATGGGTTTGTAAAATCCATGTTGCACGAATGGATTGACATATCGCGAGTGAAAGTGACGTGATGTCACTTCAAAAGAGCATGAATGATTTTATAGCAGCAGAGTGTTATACGATATAATGAAAGCGCACGCGATTTTGCGAAGCCATATATTTATAAAGAATTATTAATTTATTAATGTAGAGACTATATGAAATAATTTATAAATAGTTACTAGTTTATAAATGTTAATTATATGAAATAATTTTTATTTTCACATAGCAAATGCTTCAACATATGTGATACAATCGACAAAGGTTCAAATTGCATTTTGGAGCATTAAAAGCTTTTAGAATTCATTTTATTAATAATTAATTTTTTGAACACTAAAATTAATCGAATTGTCCTTCCACATGTTTCGAATATTATGTGTTAAATGCTAACTTTTGACCAAAATTCTACTTTCGACTTCTGCTTTCGGAAAATTGCCTTATATGTAGATGAATTTCTCGTAGATATGGGAAAATGTAGCGATTTTCTGGAAAGGTGGACTTTAATCTCGTTTCTCTGTTCTACTGTATAGGCAGCAATTTCGTGACACTTTCACGGTTAATGCGGTTGGGCGAAAGTCAGGGAGTGATGAAACTCTATGCCGGATACGCATCGCGGTGTCGTTGCTCCTACGCGTGTGTTAGCGATGACGTTGGTGGTTTCATGCAAATAATCTTTCCTTGCGCAAACGGGAAGCCCCGATATAGCGACGGTAAAAACTTATGAAAGCTGCGCGAGTGACGTGTCAATCGATGATGACTCTTTCGTGACACCAGAAAGAAATGCTCGTATAGCATCTAGCATCCTAAGTATAAATGTGTGTCTCTTGTGCATGTATATCTTTTCTATTAACTCTATATTTCTGTTAACACCTCAAATCAATAACGATAACGATCTGATAACGATATTTTAGCACTTTTAGAATATATTAGCTTTCATATAAATCATTGTTAATTGCATTGACGTGGAATAAATTGTAATCAATCATTAATATATGTATATACGAATATACGCGGAATCTGATAATAATACTACGAAGTATACTATAAATCAAAATGTCTGAAGCGCGATATAACGATCGTATAATTACTGGCTCGCAGATCGTAACGGATCCCGAAACGTGTAAAATTAAATCCATGAAATTTGCACAAACTTTCAACGAGGGCAATGGCTGAATATCTTTTACAGATATAACTATCTGTTTTATATTTTTTGTAAAAAAAACTTTATAACTTTTGCATTCTATTAATAATATAATTATTTATTATAAAAAATATATAGCAGTAAAAAAATAACATGAAGAATATATTATACACAGTCGCGATATAATAAAAAAATAATAATTGCATCTGTAGTAATATTTTTAAAATTTTAAATAATCTCTAGATGTTGAACACTCATTTCAGACATATCATGATTAACAGAATATTTGCTTTGTTTTATTTTAAAAGCAAATGTGACTAATATGTAAAATATAGAGTATTCTCGTTGAATTACTTGTTTCATCTTTATAGTATTATATATACATATGCGGGTCTTTAAAATACTTAACAAATCATCTGTATGTGTCGTGTGTCGTAACCACTGCCGGGTTTTTAATTTAAAACGTGAAAATCTTCGAATGCTTAAATGTAAGTGCGTGTAATGCTCGCAGCTTTCTCTTGACAATAACCGGATGTGGTATTTAGTAATATACTTGCAACACAAATTATATTTAATCATATACATATACTTATATTAATATATTAATATATACATATATATTAATATATTAATACAAATACATTAAAAACATGCATATTAAACAGCATGCTTATCTTTCCAAATAGCATACATTTCTGTGGAACCGAATGTATTTCTATTTACGCTTCCATAGCGAATTCGAATAAACTTTATTAATTAATAATTATAAATATTATAATAATATTATTGCAAATTAAAAATTAAATCCTTATTTTTAATTAATTTTAGTTAATTTTCTGCAAATCTGACACAGAGAAGTAATTAAAATTGTTTCTCAGTTACTCAATATAACCACGATGCAATTTGATGAAGCTTGTGAACCTGCTGAAATTTTCGATAGAGGTCAAGATACCGGTTTCGAGCATACCAACACATCATTTTATGATTTAAAAACTTATCAAACAGCTTCAAAGTACTTGCGTTTTTCCGCAAATTACATTAATTATATCGTGCTCAAATTGCGATGCCGACACACGGGAATATCTTAAGCTTGGCATTAATATCACCGCGACGATATCACGCTGCGATCGTTGACATCTCCATTGAATCTCTTCATGTTCACATATATTTTTCAATATTGCGCAATAAACTTGAATTTTTGCAATATATATTCATAATTTAACAAACATGATTTATTTTAATCAAATATGTTTGTAATTGTATTTTATTATTTTTCCATATTTATATAATTAAAACAATTATTTTAACTATGACTAAAGATACGTTTATATGTATTAAACGTAACACTTTGCTACTCCGTTTATTTCTATCATTAATAGAATCACAATTAAAAAACAAGTATGACAATTTGTATTGAATTAAATACAAAATGATAGATGAAAACATTTAATTTTAAGTTAAATCCTCTTTTTATATAAATTTTAATCTATTTTATTGTTAGATATATCCATCACGCGCATACAACACCTTAGGCCTAATCATTTTATCCCCACTCTTTCATCACGGCTCACTACCCTATCTCAACCTTTCCCATCAGACTTACCGGATAGAGCAAGGATCGTCAAGGTCACAAGGACCCTGGCCATCGAGCCTGCCATGATCATCGACTGCTCTCGCAATCCCCGCAAGCAAGATCAAGGGTACAAATGTCAAGGCGCGATAGCTTGAAGCTTTCCTTCAGGATTCTATGCACCTGGACCGATCGTCGTCGATTTGAAGCGAGCCGTGGTGCCTGCCGATGTCCGCCATTTTGGATCACAAGCCTACAGTGAGCTGCCGGACATCAGGAGAGCTGGACTTCGCGAACACAGCATGCGGTGCGCCATTCTTTCTTTTTTCCCTTCTTTTCTCTTTCTCTCTCTCTTTCTCTCTCTCTTTCTCTCTCTCTCTCTCTCTCTCTCCCTCTCTCTTGTTCTCTCTCTTATCCTTCTACTTGTCCTTTTTTTTCTCTTACTCAGTCTCGCACTCTCGCACACGCCAGTTGACCTACTTGGCGGCGGATCACACCGGTATACACGTCAGGTTTTCGGCCAATATAAGAGCCACACCGAACTTTAACTGAATACCTAAAGAGCTTTAAGCTTGCCTCACGTGGTTGATCATTCTATTTTTTCGTCGCACAAAATTTATTTTATTTTATTTTAAATTATCGTATTTTAAATTGATTTTATTGCTCTTTGTTTATCGACACTTTTTTCCCCAAGTAATTTTTGTCTGATTCAAAATAGATTGTATCATTTAGAAAGTATAATAATTCTTAGTGTCAATACTGATGATTAAAGATACATTGATAAATATTTTATTTTGATTTTTCAAAATGAACATTGAGAAGCACAAATTTCATAATAAGTTTATAAATCAGTGATCGCACTTTTGAAAATAATAATTAATATTGTTTACTTTAGATAATCAATTTTCCACATAAGATAATATGAACTAGTCAAGCAATTAACTACTGTTCAAGCAATAAATGAATTTATTTTATCACATGTCACATCCGATGACAACTTATTCGCACTCGATTCACGCTGTAGAAAAGAAACACATTGTCGAGCAAAGTTCACGAAGAGTCTATCGGCGATTTTCTTCTTGGGAAAGATAAATCCAATGATCTCAATCACCGTCCCTTCTGCCAAAATTCTGCGGGAGAGCGCACTATAGGGAGAAGCTCGTTCGCTTTCCTCAGCAACGTCACCGTCTTGTCCCGAGGACTACGGAGTCCCCCAATGCGCGAAAACGGAGAACCTTAAGCGTGCACCATCCGAGGTTCACTTGACGGTCGTTCACACGGCACTGGTTGAGGCTGAGGACGGTCATACACACACGGTCTCTCCCACTTTAGCTATGCCATAGCTACGCCATGGTGCACTGTACACTGGTGCCGAGCATGTACGTCACGTCTTGGTGGCTGGCTCTTCCACCATGATCGGCTATCTTTCTCTACCATTCGTGTTCTACAGAATAATCTTTCCCCACTCCCTTGAATGAATTTTTCTCTCTTTCTCCTGGTATATTCTGCGGCGAACCGTGTCTGTACCTGCGCGACTGAATACCATACAGGTTTCTTCTATATAGCTCGTGTTCTCATCAGTTTTCTAAATCGAGGCAGGTAAGCTTTCGGCGACAACAAGAAGAAACGGAGAGTCGAGTCGGAACTATGAACTTTTAATTCGTGCTCTTGGCATTTTTTAACTTGAACGATATTTATATAATTTTTCGTTTTAAGTTTCCTAAAAGATAAAAGATATCAGGACCTTATCTCATTAGTACGACTTCAAAGTTTTTCGACGGAAGTCAGGAATATCATATCAACGAAAACCTCCTTCCATTTCTCACAAAATAAATCGTAAGTTGTTTTGAAAATTAAGATAAGTGTCTCTCATGATAGAAAAAAAAGTTTAGACAATTGAATAACCAAAAATAAAGTACATTTGGGTAATTATTTTGAATAAGACTACGAGAAATAAACAGAATATTATATTCGTTAAATTAACGAATGCTAATGCGATTGCCTAGTTTCTCCTTCATTTTTCCAGACTTCTTAGCTTTGCTCATTTAACGTGCAAAATCATTATTAGAGTTACGCTACGCTAAATCGAGTAATGATTACATAATGAATATCTTGTTTAACAAGACATTGAAAATATAACTCGGTAACGTATATAATATATAAACATATTTCATCAACAAAGTAGATAGATTGTTCAGGAGACAATATAATTGATGGCATCGAGCTTCTATTAATCTTTTCGTAATCATTAAATTAAAGTAATAAGAATAATAGTAGAGTGAAATTATATAATATTGCCAATCATTTTTGCACAATTTTAATCTTGCAGCTGTCAACACTGAGTCATTCTTCATTATACAGATTTTTAATTGCTATCATTAAAAATTGCTAGGTGTATTAGCTTTGAGCATAATCGTATCATGCTATGTTGCATGCCTTAAAGTTGGTCATTTCATTGACGTCTATAATTGTCGAGAAAATGGAATAAGCATGATGTCGCATGTGACATTTGATAATTTACTCTGATATACAGTTAATCATACTATCAGCAATAATTCTCGTGCAATTTCACAGTTTCTCCGTTAATTTCATGACATTTAATAATTAGTTTGACATGTAGGCTCAATTATCATAGGATTTTAAATTAATTCTATGTATGCGTAATTAATTTTTTTATATCTAAGAAGTATTTTCAAGCACTGAAAAAAATTACGCTGTTTTTATAAATGTATAAAGTTAACTACGATTTATTGTGATTTAAATATATCCTTCGAAAAAAAAACCTAAAATTCCACTTTACATTTAACTGGGTAATTAAGTAAACTGTTTAATGTACGTAAAGACGCAGACATGTGCAGTTAACGGGACTCCTTGGTGGCATCGTGAGCATGACAGTCCCATGCTTGCACTAAACTGTCACTAGCGTTTGTTCTTTTCCTCGGTGTATTGTAAAAACTGAAATCCTAACTAAATAATCCTTGATTTTTTTTGGTTTCTCTGACTTAAAGATTTTTATTAAAATAATTGTACTATGATATAAACTAAGAAAATAATGCACGATATTATATACGCGTTTCAAAATCCCTTAAATAAATTTTTAATAAGAAACGCATAAAAACAAAGACAAAGTAATATATGTTATCTATTTCAGAAATGATCTTGAAATTATGCAACACTATATTTCTACAAATAATAATAAGAATATGATACATTTAACAATTAGCGTAATATTAATATAACAGCTGATTAATTTAACATATGATTAATATTTTAATGAGTACATTTGCACAGTCCATTTCCTCTTATTTTACTGCATAAGATCTAACAAATGCGTGCGTAATCTCTCTTTCTTTCTCCTTCTTTCTCTTTGTGTTTTGCTGTATTAATGAATATATAACGTAACTGAAAGAATTGGTCAGTGCGGTCTAACGAATGTCGGAACTACATTTTGCACGCACGAACATATTTTTTTTGCATTCAGAAAACGCAAGATGTACCGATACCTTACTATTTTTCCCGTTATTATGATAAATCGCGTGTCCATGTCCATTGCTGCGTTTTTTTACGCTTTAGAACAAATATCCATATTCCATCTTTATACGATTATTGTCACGATAAGCTAACGTTTATTTATATATTGTATATATATAAAATTATGTAAAATATATATATATTCAATATATATAAAATGTAATAAAACTATTATTTTTAATTATATAAATACATAATTATTTAATTAGCATGTTTACAGCATGTTTACGATTAAAATTTTTCAAATTTAAATAATCATTAAATCAAATTATATAATATATACGCATGCTTTTTTCTGCGCGTTTATTATTTAATTCTTTAATTTAATTTGTCTTCAGTTTCAATGTGCTTAAATCTTTCAATCGGTTATTATCAGATAATGCAGTAACTCGAAATAAACAAGACGTGAAATGTAAAAGTAATCTCGAAAACGTAGAAAATCACTGCGAGATCTTTTCTGGGAGATTTTTAAGATGCCATATTAGCAGCTGAAAGGAATCTCGTAAAACAGTTTGACGAGGGAATGCATCGGTGAATTCCTTGTAAGATTATAACTACCTGATGATTCTCAACCTTGTCCTTGATTCCTGCCAGTCATTTCGTAATACAAGTATCATTTTCCTTTTATCTATATTTTTATTATAGTTTTGTTGAAAATATTTGTTGAATTTCGAGCATATCAAATATGATATATTTTAAACAATTTTGAATTTTACAACAGTGAAAATTTTTAATGCATACCGCATTTAATAATTTGCATAATTATATTTTTCTTGGGAAAATGTATATGTGTATATACATATATGTATATGTACAAATATGGAATTACTCGAAAGTATTACTTTCATATGCAGAATTAGTTAGCCTACTTTTCTAACTCGTTGCTAATTTGTGAAAGCTTGACAGCTGCAAGACATGCGCGCTATGTATGTCTTATGCTTTGTGATAATTCTGCAACATTCACTGGCAGACGATATGAATGCATGTGTAGCTATGCAGTTGCATTTCTTCGTCTTTTCTTTTTCCCTCTCTTAATGCAGCAAAAATGTAATGCAATCGTTTTTCTTTCAAAAAAATGTAAACAATAGTTTACATTTATTACATTATTAATTATTACAATAATTATTTAATAGTAGTAAATTTAGTAATAATAATTTTTACATAAAAAAATTATACTGTATTTATATATAGCACAAAATCTGCAGTGCGATTAAACAGATAGGTATACGTGAAGTTTTAAATGATTTAAAAATATTTATTTTTTTCTTATAACAACAGGAAAATATTCTTTCTCTCTCAATAATAATCAAGATCCATTTATCGATTGATCTCACGTATTGGCACACCCTTTTTCTATGAGCCACTATACGACCTTTAGTAGGATTGTCCGCATTTCAATACACGGCGTATAAAAAATTAAAACTGCATCTCTAATCATAACGGGTAGCCTCCTAGTAGTCAAGTATATATGAAATTATACTCGGTCAGTAACTGATTCTCATCCGGAAAGAAAAGATAAAATAAAGATAGAATTATCTTCTTGCGTAAGTAGGAGTAAAATTTGGCTGATGCTTATTAAATATTAACACATGCACTGTTGTCATTTATTATATTTAAATTATGAATATTTATTATTACATTCGTATTATTTCACTGTTGAAAGACATATATTTACATGCTATTCTTTTTAATTTCATAAAATATGACAGCCTTTTTAGAATTACATGACACATAATTTATAATAGTTCTGTCACAATTTAATTATATTTAATTATTTTTAGTTATATAATAATTATATTATCTATTAATATATTATGCACAATCATATAATATGCTTACACTATAATTAAATAATAAATATGCATAATGCGCGTAAATTATTTTTATTACAATATAAGTTAAAATAACTATATATGTATACAGTTATTTTTTTATTTTATACATACAGATTTTATTGTTATTAACTGCTGGTAATAAGATTGTTTAGTCTTGATCATAAGTTGATAGTATTGAAAGAAACGTACATGCCTCATTATTTGTTTCAATTTAAGCAAATGAATACAAATTAACGCAGTTTTTATTTTCTAATTGTAAATTGATATAATCATAATATTTAATATCATATGTCATGTATTATAATGTAATATATGTATATACTATACACATACACACATTAGATCAACTCGTCTCAAATGATAACTTGTACATTCCATCTATTATCAATGGATGTTTATTAAACATATATGAGTTATATCAATTACACGTGATGTTTTTAAATATTTTTATAGACATATTTATTTGTTTTCTTAATAGCTACCATAAGAACATTTTACTAAAAATTAAATAAAATATGATTTCGATATTTAATCATTATATAATAAAATTGAACATATTAATATTTGAACAGTAGCAAAAATTTCTTGAAAATAAGCTTCTCAATATTTTATCAAATTTTAATCAAAAATTATACAATATATAGCTACGCGAATGTAAGATTCTATCTTATTAAATTTTTTTATTGTAAAATAATCATGGACAAACATTCAAAACCTTATTAAGTACGCCAATCGAGGCGAGAGGAGCATAAACGACGTTGTCGCCTGTGTCAGGCGCACAATTATTGTCGTCGTTTTAAGCGTGTCGTCGATGATAGCTAAAACGAGCATTCGGACGTGGTACTGAAAGATGAAAACAAGAAAATAAGACAAATGTAAGAGGAGCAACCAGACGAAGCTGTCGTGTTGAAAAAAAAAAAAGAAACAAGAGGAAGGAGAAGGAGCCATGGAAGAGCGCGATCTTGTTGGACGCTGATAATTGGTGGCTTCTAAGATGAAGCCGAGTTTAAAAGACACAAAGTATATATAATAATTGAATGACACAATTGGAAAAAATTAATCAAGATATGTTTTATTACACTATTTTTATTTTATAAAATATATTGTATATTTTATAAATACACTTGATGCCAAATGTCAATAATTATATCATCTTTTTTTAAAATATATATTAATTTCTCGCATTTTAATAGAATTAAAAATCTCCTTAATTGCAGAATTACGTCACTGAGCTGTCAAATGTATTGCACAAAAATAGAAATTTTATAATCTTTGCTATATTTACAATTTCTTCGACAATATTTGTACGTTTTCTCTTAATAATATCTGTAAAAATTTTTCTCTCAATAGATTCAATTTCAAATTAGTTCATCAATCTTATTCAACATTATGAACGTTTAATATTATTTCATGTATTCGCCAGCTTTCATCTCGAGTAACACATTAATTGTGTGGAAAAACTGCTATTTATCTTTCCTAATACAATAAAATAAAATTGACACGATTAAATAATATCTCGTCTCCAAGATATCCGCGATGTTTCCGACACACATAGCTCGACTAGCACATCCTCCTTCCGAAAAGCCACATTCCAACACGTCCAACCCTAAACGTCGACCAACCCCGATACTCTTCCAGGAACAACTGCATGGACAAGCGACGAGCTACGAGCCGAAAAACGACGCCGTAGACGAGAGAAAAAAATCGCGCTGGTTCAAAAAAATAAAAGAAAAAGATATCAGACACGACATTCGTGTGTGTGTGTCATAACTGTCCGCGAGGGTGCAATGAACTAGCCGAGCATCGGAACGATATGGGTATGGGACATTCCTTCACCGTCCTCGTTAATTGGCACTTTCATCCGCAAAGCCGGTCGTTGGTGGATCCCGGGGACATGAAGAGCAGTCTCCGGCGTCTCCGGATCGATCGCGGATCCCTCTCCTCTTCCCTTTCGTCGCTTTTGTAAGATCCTGCCGTATTGTCGGACTCTGTCGTGTCTCTCCTTCTCTCCTTTTGCCGCCTCTCCTCTCTCGCTACCCTCCTGGCGCTCTGCTTCTCATCCTAGAACTGCGTGCACCAGAATGCCTCCGACCTCACCAAACTAGACGCCGGACTGGTTTTTGTCCAATTTAGATCCCCCATTGTTCGCTTCGCGTTGGAATGAAAATAGACGACCCGCTAACAGCAGCCTATTCGCGAACGTTGCATAGGAAAACACCGGCAGTATCCAGCGAGCACACGCTCGATTCTCGCGTCAAATCTCGATGTACGTAGACGAAAATGAATATTAAAAGTGACGCTAAAAGTGAACAACGGGAGCGTAATAAGACATTTCTCGATTTCAACATTTAAATTTTATATTTTTTTATAATTGACACGAATGATATTGTATTTTAGAATTGCGCTATGCGCGGAAATAGTTTCGGTTTAACGGCATTGCAATGTGCAAAGAGAAGTGCTAGTGCGACATGACAACGCATCGATAAGAAGCTAAAGTGCATATCGTGTTCCCAAGACTACATACAGTCAATTCATTGTGCTCTCTCTCTCTGTCCCTCTCGAAGAGCACCGAAACCCCATGAAAGAAGCTCTGTAAGCAACCAGGTGTAGACGGGTTCCAGGTGTCTCCTTAATGCAACGTCAAGACAGTCCTTTAACATTACCTTCTTGATTATTTCTGTTTATATATTATTTTTTTTTATATATTATATATATTTTTATATATTATTTATATATATATTTTTTTTTAAACATATATTTCGATCAAACATTACTTACACATACACAATTCTTTGTTAATGTAAATGTTTAATAATTAATTTCTTTATTCGATTTTTCATTGAGACTCAACATTCGAGAAATTAAATAAGATCACTCGAGGCGATTTTTTTAATTATAAATTATTTCTTTGCAAAAACGAGAGATGGATATGTAAATTTACGTTTCATATATTACGTGATGTTTCCAGAAACGATTCGCAAATAAAATGTGTGCTCCGCTTTCGAGCAACTTAAATAACTTAATGGGAGAACTTACAATTAGCGTTCGTGATTGAAACAAAAAAATTGCTACTTTGTCGGTGCATCGGATCCTCGTTAAATAGCATATAACGGAACTCGTACTACAATTCCTTTCTATTTTTAAGGTCGTACTTTTTCCGTGGAATGCGTGCCGTGTCGATTTTTAGAAAGAATTCATCGCTGCTTTAATTATCTTACGATATCTTAGTAATGAATAGCAAAGCTTCTATCATATTTTTATTTATATTCGTGCAACTTGAAAGATCACAAAATAGATACAATTCTAAAATTAATTGGTTGATCGTAAATAAAAAAGAAAGTAGCATATCTTATCAAAGATAAATAAGAAAAAAAAGATGACAATAATTTTAACGATAATACAATTTACGAAGATAAATTGGCAAGGAAATGTTTTTTTATACATGTGCTCCTATCTGATTCTACCTTCAATTGAAACGAATTATCACTCGCCTTTCTTTAGATTTATATCTACGGAATCGCATAAAGCTCAGAGACTCTCGTTAAGCGGCAATAGTGGTCATTGCTTCGTATCTCATCTGGCTGCAGTATGCGTCATTGCGTTATTGTGCTTATATAGAAAACGAGCGGCGTTAAATGCATGCATCACTGATTCGTCACGCAGGATAATTCCGTGCAAGTTGATCGAATAACTAGTGACGAGCATAAAAAATCTCCTAATCATCGGTGGATTTAGTGTTAGTCATGCACAGAACGGAAATAATTTTTTTTATCATTTGTGTGTATTGTTTTTTTTAAATTTTATTTTAAGATAAAATATTATTTAAGTCATTCGTGTTCATTAAATAATATTTTATAAAATCGTTTGTATACATATATATTTTTTTTCATTTATATTACTAGTAATATTTTTTTTTAATGTAGAAAAATGTTTGTGTAAGACTATATTTATAGATATTTTTAAAAGAAATTGTAAATATATTGTAGTCATGACACATATTTACATAGAATGAAAGAAAAGTGAAATCATACTCAACAGTTGAATGAGATTACAAGAAGTTAGATGTATATTTAGGTCAATCAATATAATACGACGCATATCAAATTCCTTAATCCTATATACCTTCGACGCGGAACGCCCTTACTATACTACGAATTCCGATCACGTGTTGACAGTGGAACACGACATACTTTTCTACGCCGGAAATTCAAAGTGAGAAGTCTCAATAGAAATACACACAGAGGTCTTTAATTAAATATTGTGTATCTTATGCGCACACTTTACGAAGCAGTTTCCTCATAACTATGTCGTAAAATGTATATTTTAGTACAAAAGAAAGGACCAAAGTGCTCCGAAATTCCAGACCTTGAAGAGAGCCTCTGCCAAAAATTTCAGAAATTAGCGAGAGAATCCAATTCTGCTCACGGTGATTTTATAGCGCATGTTTGTGCAATATTTTATAAAAGAATTGCAAGAACAATTTTATGTTATATTACATATGTATAATGTATATTCTATTATTTTATAGTTATTTTTTAAATGCCGCCTAAAATAAGACAGTTTAATTTTCAGCATATTCTGACCTGTAATAATCGCTAAATCAACATTTGTCTTTGAAGGTACGATTGAAGAGGAAACAGCTACGGTCCTGATGTTACACCATGCCCTGTAAAGGGCCCGGCGTTCGCCGGGCCCACTCCTGGGCCAGCCGCAAGAGCCTCCCGGCCCATTCCATTCCGGACCCGTAGTCGCCTCTCGCGTGCATCGGCCGCCGAAGGAAGCAAGCATTCCATTCATGTTTCGGAACGCGCAACGCGCTCGTCGCCGCGAGTGAAAGAAGAGAGACCGGGCCTCTCTTCCCGAGCTACCTGCCGCCTGGATTTCGCGACGACCACGACGACGGACCGTGGTGATGACGATCGACGAGTCTCCCAGGAACATCATCCTGCTGCGAACGCGTTCAGCATCGTCAAGCACGTGGTCCTGCATTATTATTGGCGAGCCGCCACTCCGAACGCATCCGGGGATGCACTGAGGCTGCGCTGGTACGTTCTTTTGTTTATCTCTCTTGCCTTCTTTTTTCTTTTCTTAACCGCTCTGTTTCTCCGTCTCCGGAAATATTTGCCTCTCTGTCTCGCGACATATCGTCGCGCTTAAATCGCTTAATTTGAGTGAAACTTATCGGACAACTCTTGATCCAGAATTTGGCAGTTTTATTTTCATATCGATTGAGAAATTCCATCGCGCGAGATGTAGAGATAACATACGCTTGGGTGTTCATTATCTCGGGTTTTTAGTTTGAGATAGAATTGGGTGTCTTGTAAATATAACGGGTTGATTAAGAGGTTTATCACGTGTTTGTGCTACTGATAAAGACGAGTGGTTAGAATGTAAAATATTTAGTGCGAGATATCTGCCCTATCACGACGGCGCAAACTGTTTCAAGAATATATATATATTAATTTTTTATTTTATAATAACGTTTTATCTACAGGTCTTTCGTTTTGTAATAAAATCGAGAACGATATAATAATTAAATTTTGTATGTCGCGTGTACATATATATTAGTATCTGGGTGATACTATATAGCAATACACAAAAACATTTATCGATATCTTATTCGTATCGGTGTAATCGGGATATATGATTCAGCAGCTGCAAATTATCTTTAGATTATGACATTAGACTATCTGTATATTATAATTTCTTTAAATATTTTCACTTCTCTCTTTCTCTCTCTTTCTGCGTACCTGATTTAAGATTATGTAGCAGTCTTTCGTACAACAGCTTCACGTGTGTCTGAAGGATCTTTATTACTTTATCAGTAGATTGCGGGGTTCGTAACCGACCGTCATCGCGACTGTCTTCATTTCCAAAGCGCATAACCATCGCGCATCCTCCGCATGCTAACGCGGCTGTTGAACTCGCCGGTCTTACTTTGTATATACATATATAAGATATCGCCTTTAAATTGTCCAATGCAGCAGCCAGCATTAATATTGCCATACACACACGCACATAATATGTATATATATGCAACGAGAAACATTTTGTAAGAAATCCAGAGAATTATCTAGAGTCTAGAGAATAGATTATTCTGGAGGAGCCTCTTTTCGCAGGATTTCTCGCAGAGCGGGGTCTCTCCTTCGGCAGGATTCTCGTTTTCCGAAATCGTGACAGGATTATGTATTCGTGAAGTGCGATTTTTTTACGACAACGCGTAAATGTTGAAATAAAGGAGGGTCCTTGGTTTTGTTTCGCGATCGTGAGACCTTCATGGTTCCTGCACTCGTGGGTGATAGTGTCAAGTCGCGGATGACGAATGTGTATTGTCGCACCGTTAATTTTTTCCGGGAATATTCATACGGCATCTTTGGTATAACAATACTATAACATATATAACGAGACATATATTTCGTAGAAATTATTTAGAGAACAGATATTACTGTGGATAAGCCTCTCTTCGCAGGATTATTCGCAGAGTGAGTAATAATGTCTCTGTGTCGAGGAATTTTTACTCGTTTCCTAAAAACGTGACAGCATTATGCATTCGCGAAACGCGATTTTTACGACAATGTGTAGATGCTGAAATAACAAAGGGTCCTTGGTTGTTTCGCCATCGTAGTGTTTCCTCCACACGTGGGTGATAGTGTCAAACGCGGATGACGAATGTGTAATGTCGCGCCGTTAATTTTTCCCATTTTTTTTATGACAAATAAGTCATTCCAATTGTTCGATACACTATTAACCGCGCGAAGGAACATAGCAATTATCGTAAACGATTTTCTATATTTAATACAATTCGGATTTTCTACAAGAATTATCAAAGAGATATTAATAAAACGATATTTCTCGTTACAAAGTGATTAAGTTTTTAGTTATCTCTTTTTTTAAATATCAAGCAGTAAATAATTGTTAAAAGAATGATTACTATTACATGATGATAATATGATAAATGATTCCCATCAATTAATCGGTGTGCAAATAGCATGATATATTTCTTTTTTTTTTGTGCTTTTTGTGAACCAAATGTTTAAGAGTTTCAATATTAAATATTTAATAATCGTAACATACCATTGTATTTGTGACTTTCTAATGACACTTTTCACATTTATTTTGATTTTCTAAATGACAACTTTCTCTTCTTTTTATAGTTTTAAAATATTTGAAATATTTATGTTCTTGATCACTTTAAAAATTTTATCAAATTTTACTTACTTATCAGTCAATAATCATGCATGTATAATTTATATTGCAATTTCGGTTAATAGAAAGAGATAGAGAAAGAGAGAGTCCATCCTTCAAATTATAAATTATTTGTGACGATGTATCATCATCGTCATGATAACTCATGAGTCGAAACGATGGTTATACATTAGATACAATCACCGGCAAGTCCACGTTAAGCATTTCAAATCACCCAAGTATCTATATAAAAGCTAATGTTTGCGTGTAAATACTTGGTAGGACTTTACCGTCATTCGCGGAACAAGGATATATTTGTAATCCCTGCAATGAATAATAAATATACATAGATTCACGGCAATAACATCGATAAACGTCATGTTAATAGTGGGAAATTACTATTTTCTGGCAGAGGAAAAATAGGTTCCGTATTAAATATGACTAATAATATCAATTGATCTGTTTAATAATGTTGCATAAATGTATAATAATCGTAAAGTCCAAAGTGGTATTTTCTTATGTAAGATTACGCGCTAGAGGAAATATAGATCAATTAAATCTTTTTTATTTTTGTTTGCCTCTTGTCATCTAGATTGATTAAGAAAATTTAAATTATTATTGCAATGTCAATAATATTGACATTTTATCATATATTAGCATATATTATATATATATATATGATTTGCTAACTATAATAGCTAAGTAAACAATTTCTTAAACAAATTATTATTCATCATATATCTATTCATTAATCTTTTATTTCTCATTTATTTCTTAGTAATTGGAGTTTACGCAATTCAACTTTTTTATCTATTATTTATTTCCTGATTTCGCCACATATTCGATAACAGCGTACTTATATCTTCGCGCAAAGCGCAGTATAAAAAAACAATAATTTAATTAACTTAATTCAAGCGTTTAATTAATTTTTATATTCTGATAACGTGCATAATAATTTTCCAGAGACTTTCTTAAAACGTTATACGCATGCTTTCGAAATTATAATTTTAGAATTCTCGCGACAAGAGAGTAATACCGAAAATATTTGCCAAACATTTGGCAAAGACTTGGTTATTCGAGAGGAGTGATATGCAGTTTCTCCATTTAGGATCTAAAATTGCACGCGCGGTTTCTTAGAAGAGAATCGAATAACGCTCAACGTTCCGGACAGAATCGATTATTAAAAGTTTCCCAAGTTTAACCGAGTGACGTGTTACTCTAGAATTTAGCTGACCGAGCGCCATGAATCACATTCCTCTGTCACAGAGACAGGTATTACACGCGAAGCGTCATGCGCTTCCGCGAACGTAGTATATCTGTGAGAAATCGTAATCTCTCGCTCACTCCTCGCGTTCGTTCATATAAACTCCCCGAATGTATCGCGTGCGGCCATTCAGTAACTCGAGCGAGCCACCGTATACATCGGGCTCCGGAACGGAGGAGTCTCTCGTCCCTCCAAACACACGAGATACTCTGGATCTTCTCTGGATATTACGTCGACGCGTCTTCCTCTCTTCCTCTTCAGAGCCAGCCTCTTCCCAAACCCAGGGTTACGCGAGATGACGAAAAATTACACGTTCTCCGCCGCCTGTAAAGCCTATTTAAACGACCTGTCCGCTTTTACTAGAGATTACTACTGCAGACATAAACATGTAAGTACATATACGCATACAATACATGTGTGTGGGCGAATATTGATTTTGTTTGCTCTTCAGTATCGCGAGGTTTGCTTTCTATTAATTTTTATTTATTTGGAATATAATGCGCAAGAGGAAACATTTTTTTTTTTTTTTTAATTAGACTTACTGGAGAAGCGAGGTTGTATTATTAGGAAAAGCATTAATCTTATATATATATATTTGAAAATAACTTTTAATAATTTTTTGAAATATTATTTTTCCTGAAATATAACGAAAGTGAATTGATTAGCTGTTTGTAGCATTTACGAGTGTTTAAATGTCATAGCAGATAAACTACACGAATTCTTTTCATAGCGCTTATCTATTTACACATCCCATTTGTTATCTTATATCTCGTATCTTAATATATCTTTCTTATCTATTAAATATATATATATATATAATATACAACATACGTTATTCAGTTAGACAGATGAAAAGTAGACTATAGAGCACAGACTTTATAATATCAGGCTTTCTATATATACGTCCGTGATATACGTATATATTTGTGGAATTACACGATGTCATTAACTTAACGAGCACTTAACGACAAAGTTAATTAAGTAATTACAAAAAAAATTCCGATTAAACTCGGTATCTTTATTATTTATTCACCGCAGAAGATTGAAAACACATCATCTCTCCACTTATCGATTACATGAATCCATGTTTGCTCGCGAAAGACGCGTGTATCTATAAATAGCATCATGTGTCAACATAATTCCTCCTGTGCGCAATTCAAAAATACAAAGTACTCTATACGATTCATTCAGTTATATTATTCATTCTAATCGCCTAATTAAAAACGAATACCTTTCACTTTCGAACATTCTAACGATGTTAGCAGCTCTAGTAAAAAATATAGTGCGTGTGTGTATATAATATAAATAGTTTAAATTAAAAAAAAAAATTGAGAGACATGTCGCGACCGAAATGAAATTCACTCCAAGTGCAAGGCATCTTGAAAGTTTCTCCCCTCCTTCCGGGGGACGACGGGGGGCTGCGGAACTTACTCTCTCCAATAATCCAACCGTGCTGGGCTGGGAAATGGGACGGCAGCTGCAGAAGCAGAAGCCGCAGCTCCGTCGCGTATATATACATATATACATATAACATACACTCGGCGCGCGAACAATCCCTTCGGGAACCGGCCAGCCCGCTCGAGGGCCCGCCGTCAACTGATCGGATCCGTTGAGGCCTCGGCGGCGTGTCTCGGTTGTTCTACAGCCTGACCCACAGCTCGCTCCGTCTCGGATCCCGTGCCGCCTATCGCCGGATACAGCCTGACGATTCGTCGGTACGCGGCCGCGAGCGACGTGCGAGCCGGTGTGTGCGTGACGTGTCGTCGCCTCCTGTGTGCGGCTCATAATCCCCGTTGTGTCTCGCGCGAGTGCTTACGAGCGAGTGCGTATACACGCCGGAGCATTCGTTAATACCGTTTCCGGCGCACACAGTTTCGGTTGTGTTGTGTGTCTCGCCTCGCGCGTCGTCTCGTCTCTCGCGCTCTTCTTCATCTTCATCATCATCATCATCATCATCATCATCATCATCATCATCACCATCATCATCATCATCATCATCATTTTTCTTCTTCCTCCTTCTCCTCTTCAGCATCGTGGATTCCCGCTGTTCCGCTCCTCTCGCGGGAGGTCAGCACCTTAGCATCGGTAGATAGGTAGGTATAGATAAATACTACGGAATGTAGGATTCGAGGTTGCTCATCTTGGATGGTGCGGAGTCTCTTTGAAAGAGAGAGAGAGAGAGAGAGAGAGAGAGAGAGAGAGAGAGAGAGAGAGAGAGAGAGAGACCGCGGGCCTCCCATTACCTTTCGAAAGCAGAGCTCGCGGTGAAATATGAGCGGCCGGTTTCGGTAGTTTTTCTTTTCTTTGTGCTGGCGGAGCCAACGCGGGGGATCCCACCGTGTGAAACCGCCAGCTCGAAATCTGCACAACGCGATTGAACAGGACATTTCGTGGCGGATGCTGGGCCAATCGTTCTCCGCGGGGATCCGATGTAAAGTCGCGCGTAAAAAAAAGTCGCAATAATATAGGTTGCTGATGAATTGAAGACACTTCGCATCATGTTAGATTGTTTGTAGATTCTTAGCTAATTAGAATGACAAAGTTATATATTTCCTGTTAAATAATGAGGACTTTAATGCATGGATAAAATCTGACAGTCACTTATGAGTGAAAATATGGCTTTCTGCAGATTAAAGTGTTTCCCGAATGTACTCTTTCCCGTAAATTACGATATAGTAACATTATTTATATTTGTTTTTAAAAATTGTATTTCTATATCATTATTTTTTTACTTGTCTAGCTTTAAATGATATAGCTTAAATAATATATTTAAGCTTATTAGATTGATTTTTTATATTTTTTAAAATATAAATTGAAGTATATATCCTCGTCTTATTTGTATCGATTACTCTCGATCTGCATTTTGTCATAAGCGTATCTGTATCATTTTGTATCATATTTATATGATAATTGCAATTTTGGCGAATTTTTATAAGAAAATATCCAAAATTTTTTTAAATTTAACTCGGACTTTACATTAAGATTAACGCAATCGTTTTCATCGCTAAATATATTTCGTAATGTTTATCGTGAGAAATGTGCATTTTGACGGGATAGCGTATCTTTGAAGAAGTGTGTGGAATACTTCAGCGTGCGTGAAGATAAGCAAGAAACGATGACGGGGGGGGGGGGGGGGTAGTTTGCCGTGTTCCAATCAGCATTACTCGTCGCTCTTGTTTACGAACGGTGCGCATAGACAGTATGTAAAAAGCCACGTGACTGTTAGAATATGGGATTTCCCGAAATCAAACAGCATCTTGTCGCGTAGATAAAAATTTCGAAGTAATGCTCAAATAACACATTTTTAATATTGAAATACGCATTTTAAGTGTCTTGAAAATCATTTCATATGTGGCTTGAAAATTAATTCAAAAATTTAAAATTTATAAAAAAAACAATACATTGACAAATTAATAAAAGAATTAATCAACAAATATTATACACATTATAGCTGATCGGATAATTGGATGTACTTTATTTATTTATTTTTTTTTCTTACTTACTATTTTAACAGTGATTTTAACAATACGATAATTCTGTTAGCTTCTTCCGAATGAATAATCTATGCTGCACAAAGTATTCTAAGAATCGTAACATATCGCATTCATTCAAATCAGTTCTACAACTGCAATGATTGCAGTTCCGTATCTTCTAAGAAATACGATGATTTTCCCACGATAAGCTGTCATGAACTTGCACATTTGCAGATAACCTGTATATTTATATGAACTTTACACAGACATCAGAGTTACTGATTATAAAAATATTTATAACAAATTAATTACCTAATAAAATTCATTTATAAATTTCAACAAACAATCTCGTAATAAAAATAGATGTCGCTTACATTGAAAATGTACATTGTAAGCTCAATTCTTAAAAATTGAATGAATTTCAAAAAAACTGATGATATTTAAATTTTGCATCTAAAAATCATAAATGCACAGAGAGAATTTTCTCTTAGAATTTACCCTGAAAATCATGTGGTAATCGTGAAACAATATGGTATGGAAAGAATTTTATGAGAATTTCTCTGATTAATTTATTACAATAAAAAATAACATCTATCACAATAAAATATAAAATGTTTGATTAATTTTACTACATAGTTTAGTAAAATTAATCAAACATATTTTATATTTTATTGTGATAAATATTAATCAGAGAAATTCTCATAAAATTCTTTCCATACCATATTGTCCCACGATTACCACGATTTTCAGGGTAAATTCTAAGAGAAAATTCTCTCTCTGTGTATAATTATTAAATAAAAAAACTGATTTTATAAAATAGAAAAATTATTTCTCTGTAAAAAAATATTAATGTTATGTCTCTACATTTATTCACATAACAAAAATTCTTTCTATAAAAATCTATCTTTTTCGTGGGAGAATATCATATTCAAAACACTCAGGCACCATTGAAACGATATACTACACTGGACATGCGTATACTCTAGTATACTCACGCACGACTTTTCGTTCTAGAAATAGAAGTGAATGAGAGCGTTGAGCAAGTGTTTGTTGTGTGAAAGACTTGAGTACATAGCAGTGTCAATCCCGCGGATAATCTGGAAGCAGTGACGTCCTGTTTACTCTGTTTGGTAGTCTCTAGCGTGGCAAACGAGTGCCCGGAAATAATATCGTCGTCAGATTCGTCGTGTTTATTTTCAGCGTCTTTAATTGGATAGGGCCTCCGCGACCCGGTACTCGTAAATTATTCGAGTTCCTAATTAGACCGTCACCGCGCATTCGGCCACGAAAGTATTCTCTGCCACGAGAAACGGCGCTCTCTTTGACGTTTATTTTATCGCAGATTCCGATTATTCAAATTTTTAATTGAACGAAAAACATTCACAAATATATTGCTTTTCGACAAACAGATACTTCTCTTAAAATCTTAAGTAATTATTGAACTTTTTTTCTGCGATATATGTATATATTTGCTTCGTCAATTTCAGATATCATTTAATTGACAACTACAAGATGAGATAATTTTAAAACAGCTTGGAACATTAATCTGCGAATTCTTCGCTGTCAGAAAATATTTGATTATTTTCAATATAATGAATGAATATTTTCAAAAAGACACAGCATACATAAATGCATAACACTGTGATTCAAACTTTAAACATTTATTTAAATACTCACGATCTCTTGGATGTTTTATTCTTTTAATTACTAGATTTAATTAAATTGTATCATCTTCACACAATTACAATTTTACTTGTCATTTTATTCGTAACATTGTGGTGACACAAGAGAGTGATCTTATATATTTTTTATCAATCTTTTTTTTTATTTTCGTGAAAGTTGATTGCCTGGATGCAATTGAGATAAAATAGATAGAGAATTCGTACTTAAACTTTAAGTAGCAGTTAAATTGGTCTACTTTATGCGTCTCCTAAGCTTAGTAACGTAGCCATTCTATCGAGGATACCGAGATAAAGCGGCACGAGATTCGTAACAAAGCGGATCCATGGCGAGATTTAAGAGAGGATTCGAGCTTATAGTAGTTAAACCTGAAGAGTGGGAAGAGCGGGAGGTCATAACGAATTAAATGGCGCAGTGCGTTTTACGCTTACGCATAGCCGTTCATTCATGCCTTCCCCGCGCGTACTCTTTGCAAACAATGGGCCGTAAATGTGGCTTCAATTACGTTGCAATTAAGGCGATGCGTGATTTACGCCGTGGAAGCGATACGGTGTTACATAGGACGTAAATATCGTAACACGTGTAACTTTACGGAAGCGCAACTCGTGCGACCTAAAATTTCAATGACTCTGTCGGCGAGGAATTTTTGATAAGCTGAATACTCTGATGAATAATTCTTTTTGTGAAGAATTAGAGAAAGAGAGAGAGAGAAAATGAGAAATGATAATAATTTATTGAAGATATAAATCATGCACTTATTTTTTTTCGAGATATGCAAAAATTTAAATAAAATAATTCTTATGTGATAAATGATTTATGCTTATTTTTTGTAAAAATTTAAATTTTGACGTTTCTTGACTATTTCTCTATCTTTAATATTTGATATCCCAAAGTACAGAGAAAAATATACGGATTTGTAAATTTTTTTCTTAAAATAATACTGGTATATGACTGTATATCATCTCGCGAAACACATTGCTTGCTTCGCATTTTTTTTTTTTAATTTCGTATTTATTAATAGACTAAAATTATGCTGACTTTATATATAATATATATATATCGTCGAGCACTACGATAAGAAGATTGAGTAACTCAACTTCGATGTTCGAAGGTTCTTACGTTATCTAATTTCCTGACGGAAGTCGTGTTTTTCCAGACGAACATAGCACATTTCGTGTCTCGAGGTCACAAGTCGATATACGATAAAGCATATATCGCGTATATATAGATATCAATCAAAATTTAATTAAAAAATTTCTTTCTATCTCTGTCAAGTATATTTTTATTCATATATGGCTATTTATCTAACACAAGTTTTCCGAGATCTTTCCATGGAGCGTTTTTCTGTTACGTCAACTTTTTTAAGCTATGTTCTCATCCTTTTTATGAGAGAGTGGCCCTGAATATAACAATGTAGAAAAGAATATCCTTCTGTACCTTCTTTCTTAAGTCTCTCTCTCGCAACGACAACAGAGGAGGAAAAAATCTGCGAATAATAAAACGAAGGTCTCTCGAAAAAAAGATGTCTATTGTCTTCTTTCAGACGCTGAGGATGATGAAAGAAAATTGCAGACTTTCGTTGACTTAGCATTTTGCAGCATAAATTTTACATTTTTAAAAACGAGAATTTAATTGATTTATTATTAAATCACATGTCAAAAATGTATCGCAATGACAGATATAATCGCGTGTTGTAAAATAGAGTCGAAAGTCCGCGATAAAACGTATAAATTGTTAAAGATATATTTTTTTTATAATTTTTAGAATTTCTATAAGAAAAACAACAAACATTTTTTGTTTATGTATAATCTGAATTATTTATTTGCTATGAATTATTTGTTAATAATCTATGTCTCAATGTTTTCCTTATATTTTTTTTAAACATATTTAGAAGTTACTTACGAGTGCATTATATTATTATTGTGTTCGCTAATGGAAGTAAATATGAACGAGTAAGAAGCAATTAAGATGTACGTTCTTTCATTTTTGTCTCGAGAAAAAAAAGTTTTTACGTTGCACTTCGTTGTCTTCGCTTCTCTTTCTCGGGATCCAACGAAACCATAGAAACATCTGCCTCTTCCAAGAAGGTGGTCTTGAAATAATGCCGCATGGAAACGCGTTTTGTACATACAAAGTTGCTGGTTTCTCCTAGAGAGCGAATACATGTTTTTCTTCAGTTCCGTGTGAAAAATGCGACCATATATTTTTCCCTCGTTTCTTTCACTTCAAGCGACAAATCTTGATCAGCTGAGATCAGCTGAGATTTTCACGACGGACTCTCGAAATTTATGTGAAAAATGCTCTTGTTTCTCTAACTCGACACCAAAAGTGCCTGAAAAAAAAATTCATCACAATGTAAAACAAACTCTTTGTCCTCCTTTCTTCATTCCTTTGCTTCTTTTCTTCCTTCTTTCTTTCTTCCTTCCGTCCCAGTTTTCTAGTTAATAACTTCTTATCGCAAGAGGAAATTGATAGAGAAATTTAATCAAAATCACCAGAGTACATCCGTCCGCGAAGCAGCTACTAGTGTTGTTTGACATTATATTTGTTATTAATATGACACGTCAAAAATGCTTTAACGAGATTATTATTTGATTAAACAATGTACGTAAAAATTCATTATTTCTCACAAAATATTAAGGAATATATTGAATCAATGATATTGTATCGAATTATCCTCGAATTTTCTCACAACTAGTATATTTAATAACGACCATATGTTGCTAAGAAAAAGGGAGCGAATGACGAAGTGATAACAGCGAGTGGTTTATTATTTCCTCTGGATGTAAAGAGAGTCGCGGGTATCTTTTTCGGCATCCGGCCGAATTTAAAACCGTTTGAATTATATGTATATATATGACACGAATCTCCCCTATCGCGCATATAACTTCGTATCTCTTCGTACAACGAGAAGATGTATCTCCAACTTCCTCTTTTCTTTCGCATCGCCAGGGTTTTCATCGGATAATACGGATGTCACAAAATTTATTATCTCCTTATCAAACTCAACACATCTCGATTCACAGTTCTAATAATTCGTAATTCGTAATCCAAATGTATTTAATTATCGGTCGCACTTCCGGTGAAATGCGATCGACCAATGATTATTTATCGCTTAATTCGAATGGAAAATAAAGGGGCAAGGACCCCGGGTGGGTTGTAGGGCTTCTCTCTTGCATTAACAAGATGTTCTGGAAAGCCGGCATGAGCGGGCTATTATATGAACGCAGGTGTCGGTGCAGATGTCGCGTAGCAGACGGCTCTGCCACGATCGCGCGTCGCTTTGCGGTACCGTCTCGAAATTTTAATAAAACGTTCGCGGAGAGCAAAGAGAGAAAGACAGAGAGAAGTCGTATTTATTTGCCTTGTACTCGGGTATCGCAAAAGTATCGTGTACAAATACGCACATGCGAAACGCATATACGATTCCGAGACGCCGTGCATCTCCGCACAGATCTCGATATGAATCTATCGGATATATTTCATACATCCAAATCAGACGTATCGTAAGGCTCGGAAGTTCATACGGAAGTTTCTCGGTTATTTTCTTTTATTTGTGATAAATAAATTTTTTTTATCTGTATTGCTGAAAAATAAATTAAGCTCCTCGAGAGACTCGTTAATAAAAGATATGCGTGATTGCAAAACTATCCCTGGTTGAATTGAAATTTATTTAAATTTTTTAGAGAAAAACAATGTTTATATTTATTCGCCATAATGAAAAAATCATTAAATTCCTCGGAATTATGCTAGTTTCTGAATACTTAAAAAATACATCAAAAAAGTATATCATATATTAAGAAAAGAAAGTGATACTTATTTATGTTTATTTTCATTATTTCTTTCAGTCTTATAAATATAATTTTGAAAATATTTACGGACGCGTTGAATGTTATATTTATCTATCTTTGTCATTTTAATATACTAACAATAAATATACTAGTATATTAAAGGAATTAAGTGTATACTAACTACTGTGATAAGTATACTATTCCTGGAAACGTATTAGCAAATTATTTGGAAATTTTGCACTACATGCCATGAATATTTTCAGTAATAAAAATAGGATAAAAAGAAACAATTTATATTTTTTCAGTTTAATTACTTCTGTGTCGATACTAATAAGAAAATTTATTATTGTTTCAGGTAGAAGTCGAGATGTTGTGATGGCTGGTAGATCACGACGTTCGAGCACAGAGCTCGAACCAGATCTATCGACGCCAACGGCTCCGAAAAAATCCAAACAATCCGAAACGTCATCCGAGAAATCGTCCACGGAACCCTTAACGGAGGTACAGAGTACCGAGACACCGTCCACGAGCGAGATATCTTTACAGGCGGAAGTTGTGCTCGTTCAGGAAAGGGAAGAGGAGGAAAAACAAACGGGACCATCCGAGCAATCGGTTTCGATCCATGAAACATCGATCGAGCAAACGGATCCAAAGATCTTCGAACGAGAGAAGGACGTCGCGGCGACGTCGACCGAAGCGATCCCGGGTACTTCGAAGGAGGAACAGCTCGGCACCCTGAAATCCATTGTAATGAAGTACAGCGAGCAGAGCGAGCTCTCTGGTCTTTCCGAAAGTAGACCAAAATGCGAGACGACCGTGCAGAGCTTTACGTTGCGCGAACATGCATCGTACGAAGATCTATCTGTTATCGGGAACGGTGCGTATGGCACGGTGTACAAGGCAAAGGACAAGTCCAGCGGTCAAATTGTAGCGCTTAAGAAAGTTCGAGTACCTTTGACAGACGATGGTTTACCTATGTCCACCCTGAGAGAGATCGCTGCTCTAAAGTCGCTCGAACGATACGAACATCCAAATATTGTGAGTATTAGTTATAATATAAATTTCTGTTAATGTATGCAACATCAAAATGTCAATTATATATATACATATATATATATAAAAATAATATTTTTTCAATATATTTACGGAAATGCACTAATGTTCGCTCTCCTTTATTCAGGTCAGATTACTTGATGTCTGTCAAGGAGATTATCTTCACTTACCATCGGGTGATGGCGAACAATCCGAGAGGCTAGATCGTGGTCTCACCCTCTGGTTGGTGTTCGAACACGTGGAAAGAGATCTCGCTTCCTACATAGCCAATTTTCGAGATAGCTCTCCACGATCGGGCATCCCGCCGTATCTCGTGAGACAAATGTCGAAAGAAATACTGTGTGGAGTGGAGTTCCTACATAGCCATAGAATAATACACAGAGATTTGAAACCGCAAAATCTTTTGGTAACGCGGGAAGGAAGAATCAAAATCGCGGATTTTGGTTTAGCCAAGACCTATGACTTTGAGATGAGATTAACTTCCGTGGTACGTGAGAAAAAAAATTATACAAAAAAAACTATTCATCATAATCTTTTTTTTTATTAAATCTTCAATATTAAATCTGTAAGGATCTATGTATCAGTATTAAAACAATTGATATTTTTTTTAGACTGCAAGTTAGTTGTATCTCTCGCCTGTAGAACATTGATAAAGCTTCGTGTTATTCTATTATAGGTTGTGACTCAATGGTATCGAGCAACAGAAGTACTTTTAGGATGTTCCTACGCTACCCCTGTAGATATATGGTCTGTCGGATGTATATTGGCAGAACTTTGCAAATTGGAACCATTATTCCCAGGTACTAGCGAAGGTGATCAACTCGACAGGATTTTCCAGTGAGTTGAAATACGATTCTCTCTTGTTATTTTTTTAAAAATTATATTTTCTAATTTTCCTCTGTTATTTATTTTTCTTTCCCATACTAGAGTTTTAGGCACACCGTCGCAGCAAGCATGGCCAGAGAATGTATCGCTCAGTTGGACAGCTTTCCCATACAGACAACCTAAACCTCTTGGTGCAATAATACCAGATCTCAATGAACATGGATTAGACTTAATAAGAAGTATGCTCATGTTTGATCCTCATAGTCGTATAACCGCAGCACAAGCAGTAAGACACCAATACTTTTCTGAAGAAGATATGCAATGACTGTTCCGTAAGTTATCTAGATTTACTAGTAAACTCAGACTGATGTAACTGTATTCAGGAATAGAAACATTTCTAACATACGTAAGTACGCTATAATAGTATATAAGATTATTAATAATAGTTGGTTTTTAAACATCTAATATGAGTATTAAGAATCACACTTGTGTGTTACAATATTACAAATTCAATTAACAATTAAAATTAACTGTTTAATAGTTAAATTTCAATCTGTTGTATTAAATAGTCGATAATAGTCATTATGTACCCCTTATATTTTATTTTTATATAGTTAATCCCCCTGTAGTGAAGTTATTTAGAGTAAACATAATAACACGTAATAATTTTGCAAAACAACCCATGATATTTAAGTAATATATATATATATATATATATATATATATATATATATATAATTTAAGGGGTTTCTCTATAGGTGTACCTTAATAATATAGAATGTGAGAATGAGACAATTATTATTTTTGATATGTTATTTATTTACATAATGACATCTTAATATTTCAGTCAATAACATCTTTTTAAAGATGTTAAGAATTATACTTCTTATTAACTTCTTTTATATTTCACATTATTGTGTTTAACAATTTAGTTTAGTTGTATACATATGACATTAATTGGATAGTTAATTGGAAGTTAAGTAAAATGCGTATAACTGTAAGAAAATCTATTAATAGTATGAAAGCGAATGTATGTATACCGCGAATATCTAATTTAACTTTAGTTCAACTATATAAAATTGACATAAAATTAAGGTAACAAATATGTGTATGTATATTTTTCGCAAGTAGAAATATTTTTCTAAGACTGGGACTTTAATATAACCCATTAGAGACATGTGAAAGATTTAGGATCTTCCAGAGAAAACCAGAAAGCGCACTGCCATATCTTGTATGTACCATGAGCCATTATACAATCATAAATATCATATTTTTCATTAATGTATAATATTGACGACATGTATAGAGCAATAAGTGACAATATTTATGTCAGTTCATTTAACGTGCATTATTGCGTATTAGGATGATACAAAACTAGATACATAAATATATTGTTAAGAAGACTGTATCATAAAATAAAAGTTTTATAGTTTTATATGCAGAAATCTGTCAAGTTTCAATAATTACATATATATATATATATATCACCTTCAATATATTCGTTAGAGAACTAATAATTGTTTTAAACACTTTTACAATCATAGAGTTGAATAAGCATTTGAATTTACCGAGAAGAAAGCATTAATTAACTTTTAAATTTCTCAAACAATTTTCGATGTATAACTCAAAATTCGCGCGCTTAAAGCACGTTCCACTTGACGCACTTGTTCGCATCGCACGTGGCATCATTTTATCCTTGTTGTTAATCGAAAATAAAACAAAGACAGATGTTGCGAACTGCAAGTGGAACCCATGCTTAGAATTTCATGTCAGTTGTGACTATACATTGATGTGAATAAAATCTCTATATTTTGCGACTGTAAATAGGAAGATAAAAATATAATAATACAGTGGAACATATAACGTGATATTGATAATACACTTACATATTATTAATTACTGTGACAACGTGTTGTTGATCCTCGACATGAAATTATTATCGAACTTTGCCATAAGTGCGTACAGACATTTAGGTTATCTCCGACCTAACTGCTCTGTCAGTTGGAGAAAAATGGCGACCGAGGTGGAGAAGGCGCAATCAGCTGTGCCGGAAAGCGACACGATATTTGGAAAAATACTGCGCAAAGAAATCCCATGCAACTTTATTTACGAGGATAACCAGGTGAATTGTGACGTGATATAAAAATTTCCAAAGTTACATGTCGTTTCGTTGAGTTTTGCCACACGAATCCAGTGCCGTAACTAGGCAGGGGCACAGGCCCAGGGCCCAGAACAAAGAGGGGGCCTTGAAATGAAACTGAACAAAAAAATTGTTCAAATATAATATTTTCAAATTTTTAATTTTAAATTGGAGAAGAACGATTATCCAATTTTTCCATAATTTCGATTGAATATAATATTGTTAAAGATATTAATTATGATGATATAATCAATTAATTTGCTGCAATGAAAGCCAGAAAAGTGCAATTAAAATAATTATTTTTATTTATAAATATGAAATAAATATGAATGATCTTATATATATCTTATCTTATTTCTTGTGTACACAAAAATTATTTATAAACAATTGTTACATCGTTTTCGTTTTATTGTTATTTTTCCCCCAAAATAATTAAGCGATTGAAAAATAAAACCTTGCCCAGGGCACATAAAGAGCTAGTTACGGCACTGCACGAATCGGTTTACCGGCTTTCTACACGTTGTTTCCAATACATTATTGAATATCTAATATTATTTTTAATATAACTTTTTCTATGTAGATTATTATACTGAAAATATAGTGCACTAAGCAATGTAAATTTTTAAATATTTTTAAATATTTAAATATATATTTCAAACTATATTTTAGAATTCAGAAAGATACATTCTATCCACTCTGAGAGTTATTGCGTTGCATGGTATTTAAATTTGCTATTACCGCGAGTACTTGCAATATCAACCACATTTATATAACCACATTGTTTTTTGCCGAGTTGTCATAGTAAACATGTTGACTTCAATTACTTTAAACCTAAAAGAATTACAGATTAATATTAATATAGAATGTATAAAATATTTCTCATTATTAGAAATAACTCGATATACTTATAATTTTCTTAGAGAAAGATTTGTAAATAAAAATAAATTTTGGATAAATTAAGACATTTTTATATCAAATATAAATGAAATATTAATATATACAAAGATATAATTGAAATATATTTGCATTTTACAGTGCGTTGCATTTGATGATTTAAATCCTCAAGCACCTGTGCACTTTTTGGTGATTCCACGGAAACCAATTCCGCAGCTTTCCAAAGCTCAAGATGAAGACGAACCTTTACTTGGCCACTTGATGAATATTGCTCATAAAGTTGCAAAGCAGAAAGGCTTAACAAATGGATTTCGTTTGGTTATCAATGATGGAAAACATGGTGCACAGTCTGTGTATCATCTGCATTTGCATATTCTTGGTGGTCGACAATTGCAATGGCCACCTGGCTAATGTGCCCATATGCTCAAATATACAAACACCACTTTTGTTATGAAATATAAAGTAGTGTAACCAGTAGTAAGGTTAAGGGTATGTGATTTTGTCAAAATTGTTCTATCTTAAATAATACCTGAAATGTATGCTTGAAAAATACTACATAAAAATATACACTATGATTAATAATGTTATGTTTGTATATTATAATTGTGAATGATTAACAATACAATTATTAATGAGTTTATCACAATGTTTTTATTATATACTATAGATACACATAGAAAATATTTTATAAAAATAGTACCTTTGTTTTATGAATAGCTTTATAATAACTAAAATATTGAAGCTTTATATTCTGTTAATTATCTTTTTGAATATTGCACTAATCATCTTTTTTCTCATATACTTTGTATACAAATTTTATTCCATTTTCTTCTTGGATATCTTGTGGCACAGTTGGATCTCTGAAATTAGATATCATAAAGCAGAGCAGCATTGATATGAAATATCAAACGCAATATAAAGAAATATTAATGCTTACTTTATCAGTACAAAGTCATTTGGAATAGGGGGGAAGAATGTATCGCATTCAAATTCTTTCTTTATACGTGTCAAATACAATCGTCCAAAATATGGAGATTCCATGGCATTCTATATGGACATAAGAATCATTATCTAATTTAAATCTAGACTATCAATATTTATATGTACCTTGTGTTATTAAATCTGTTTTTTTTTTTTTAGCCAAATTTTCTGTACTTTCTTTCACTTCTCTTTCCTCGTTTCTAAGTGAGTGAATATATACTTGTTTTATTTTAAATGTAGAAAGTACGATGTGTAAAGAAAAAAACAGATTTATGTTTTGAAAATGTCACATCTGTGACATTAATTTAGCTATGTTACTACAGAAATTTATACAAAGTACCTTGTACACGCTACTTCCTCCTATTACCCACACTCTTTCTATTTGATTCTGCATTTCCGTAATCACTTTGATAGCATGTGGTATACTTTTACATGTTATTGCCTTATCTCCATAATCCCTAAAATTGACATAATTTTATTCCAAAAAAATTAAATTTGTTATTTCATGAATAATTTCACCCATAATTACAGTGATTGTGACGTTAACACCATATTTATGCGGTCCTGTAAAGGTTTATACTTTTCAGGGATACAATCCCATGTGCGCCGGCCCATAAGTACAACATTCCTTTTATTTTTATCCTTTGTGTCAGTTGTCATACGTTTAAAGTATGCCATTTCAATCCTGTAAATTCAAGTTTATTCATAGATAAATATGTTCTTCATTCTCAATATAATGATTTCATTTGCATAAATAATTTATTAAAGATCTTACTTCAAACGCCAGGGTAAATCGCCATTTATTCCAATGCCCATATTTTCACATACTGCGGCAATTAATTCTAATTTAGGTAGCATATTGACACGTGAATAGTAAAAATGCAATGATCCTGAAAAATTACATGCACAATGATATAGACTGATATCGCGAAGCAAACTAACTAGTCAATAATGAAATATTCGAATATCTTCTCTCTCCACTATTTTATTTAGGGCCACTTCGACCAACTCTGATTAACTTTAATCGACGATTAAACTATATCTTTGTCTCTTTTTAAGAACGTATCTGAAAAAGAGACAAAGATATAGTTTAATCGTCGATTAAAGTTAGAGTTGGTCGAAGTGGCCCAAAGATAAAAAGGTGAGTCAGTTCATAAAAAAAAAAAATAAAAACTTAATTTTTTTAGTTATATTTTTATATATTATATTTTCTCCGAAAAATATAAGGGAAAAAAACTTTGCACGATGCAATTGTGGAAATACTTTTAAACTAATGGTATTATGTTTATCCAAATAATTAAATCAATGCTACCAACATTTGAATTGTTGGACAAAACAAAGAAAATATCGATTTTTATAGAAATCGAGACACGAAGCGTTGATTAACGAAAAATACAACACTTATAACACGAATTTTACTGTCGCGCGTTTAAGAAATAAATATTTAAGTTTAATTTTTAGATTAATCGCGAGACCGAAAGGCGTATTGACGTACGTATCCTATATATGCGAGAACCTAACTTTTACATACGGTTGGACGGAAAATGGCGGACGATTATACCTGCTCTTACAGAGCCTTATAGATACTCACGATACACCATCTTTTGTCCAGTTCTTTCAGATTTTCCTTTACAATTTACATGAACACATCTCGAGCCAAATATACATAAAAAATAAACTTATTCTAAACACACGAGAATTATTTTAATTGAATACAATATTTTATTTATCGAAAATAAATATTGAATAATGTGTACATTTTTCGCTGTAACTGGACAACATTAATTGCGTTGAAATTCCAAATAAAGTCGTTTGTTGTTAAAAACTGCACAAATCCACCCCGTTGTCTCATAACTATACGATCAATCTTGTTACATTTCTTCTTTCTGTAACAATTTTAGCAAATCTATATAGTCTATATACAAGGCGAAGAGAGGGAAAAAAGAGACATATCCAAGCTCAATTCACAACCTGTGGCAGCACAATCTGTACAATCGAATCGAGAAAACTCTTATCTTACCGCATAAACATTTATCAATTTTTACAAAAACGTTCACTTTCTCGTTTATATCTCAATTGTAATTTCGTTTGGAAATTTAATATTGTTGAAAGTAAGTAAAGGATTTAAATATTCATTTGTTTTCAACAAGTTTTAAAAGTAGTATTTATGACAGTATAAAATGTTACTTATATGTTGCATGTATAATTTTCAAGAGAAATATGTCTATATATGTATGTGACTTACACAATTGTTTAATTTAGTGTTAATATTAATTGCATGGTTAATGTTTCATCAAATAATTTGTTATTTAAAATCATTTACTTTCTGATTGTGTTTGCATCGGAGGTTATATTTGATTTAATTTAACAACGTTTGTTGTTATTAATATGCTGTTTTTTTTTTCTAATCAGTAATTAATTAATTGTAATATGTAATTATTTTTGTGCTTTAGAATGTCTGGTCGAGATGGAGGTAAGAAAAAGCCCTTGAAGGCACCAAAGAAGGAATCAAAAGTTTTAGACGACGAAGAGGTAGCATTCAAGCAAAAGCAAAAGGAACAACAAAAAGCATTAGCTGAAGCAGCAAAGAAAGCCAGTCAAAAGGGTCCTCTAGTAACTGGTGGTATAAAGAAATCTGGAAAGAAATGATCATGTGTCAGAATGGATGAAATATGCTATTGACTGTACGCATAAATGTCTCATGTCTTGTAACAATAATTTTAAACCGATCCATTGTTATACCGAATTTCTGCGATACTTTTTTTTACGATCCTTATATTTCGAGAAATGCTTTTAACTTGTAAATAAAAACATGTTACGTATGTATTTTTCACTCTCTTGAATTTTTTATAGAGTACGAGTTATAAATTAGTGTGTTGATGTACACGAAGGACTTGTATATTTTTATTCCTCTTTATTAACAAGCTTTACATATTTTGCATCAAATACTTTTATTCAAAATTTATTTTAATCGAATAAAGAGTATAAATCTTTAATAGCATATCGATTCTTATAATTTGCAACAGTGTACGACTGAATTATTGTTTGACATAAATTCTCGTTACTGCCTCTATTTAACATGTTTAGTACAAATATATGCTAAATTTGTTGTAATTTGTAGGGACAAATACTGTAAAGATTGAAAAAAATTATTTAAAAAAAATTTGTTTTCAGTATATGTGATTATTCGCCAGAGAGGGCTATGGATTTAAAGTTACAGCGTTGGCGACACTGGTTGCTAGTGTGCGTCACGCGGTTAGATTGTGTTTGTGTAAAAAATTGAAATACAAATTCGGCTTCGAATGATGTATAATTGAATTTCGCATTTGCACATCCGTGAAGAATCTCGTGTTATAAAAAATGTGGATGTGGAGGACATCGATTGTCACCGCATCGGATCGTATATTTCCCGGTTTAGCCTATTACGATCGGAAAAAGGAATTTTATGATATAGGTACATAGACATTTCTATCGTCAATGAGAACGGTTGCCATGAGAAACGATAATAGTAAATATTCGCGATCGATCCATTAATTAAAACTGCTACGATTAACATGCTAATCCCATATTTTCATTTGTTTGACAATTATAAAATATAATGAAAAACTTAATGTTAATACATTTTTTTTCATTTATTATACAATCAATTATCGAAAGTTTTAATGATATATATATGAAAAACTTGTAATAATTTTATTAATTTGACAATCTAATTAAAATCATAATTCTTACTGTTGGTTTTTTGCAGGAAATCAGGTACAAGCCAATTTGCCACTTCAAATGGCATTATACTTTAATGTAGGAATATTTCCATTGTGGTTTATCATAATAATTGTAAACTTGGATGCAAAAGTAAATATAATAAAATTTTCTTTAAAGAGTTACTATTTAAAAATATTTAATAATAAAGGGTTGTTATTTTTTATTTTACAGTATTATTACTTGACCGATGTATATAAAGTTATAACTATAGCGGTATTTATCGTTATATCAACATTGGAAAGTTTACGACTATACTTGGGATATCTTGGAAATTTAGCAGAAAAGGTATATTTCAATAAGACAGGTAAAGTAACGGCATAATAAATGTAAAAAATATTACTTTTACACAGATTCCAGAGCTGGCAAGCTTTTGGCTGATATCTACTCTAATACATTTTCCTTTAGAGATGTTCCTTCTTTTTGATAATAAAACTATACCTCATCTTAGCGAAACAATTGCTAATGGTGTCATGAGTTTTCTTCTTGTTACGGAAATTATAACAGCTACAATAGCTTTAAAGCAATTGGCAAATCATCATGCTAAAAGATTTTACGTTGCACAATTATATGGAATTGATAATATAGAGTATATAAATGTATATTGACTTTATTGCTTTTATAAGATTTTATATAATATTATAATATTATTGCATTTTTTTATTATGTCATAATATATAATCCATTGTGATATTTTGATTGCTGTTAAATCTGAATCAAACTAATTTTTGTATTTTATATAACTTAAAAATATATAAGTAATATATTTAGATATTTTGTATAAAATTCATAATTTCATGCATAATATATATTGCACATAAAAAAGTTTCTCCTAGCTTCATTATATTAATTTTTTAAGTGTAGTCTGTTAATTTATCTTTTTGATAATATTCTCTATGATTTAAAGAGATAATATTAAACTCTAAAATATACTTTATTATACTACAGTAGTCACTTCTAGATCATGATCAATATAAAATGTTTTTAAAGCTAGCACATTTTTCTTTAAATTTCTTAAGGACATCTCCATGTTATATAAAGTAATTTCTTCTTTATCCAATTCTCCATCTGCTAATGCTAGTAATAGTTGCGAACGAGTAGGTGTCATACGCGATAGGAGCTGTAGCAACATTTTAAGTATTTAGACGCTATATTATTATATATTTTTATTTATTTTTAATATATTACGACTTTTTTATAATCTAAACTGTTATCTAAGACACAGGAAAATTTATACTTACATTAAACAATTGTTGTGCCATCCAACCATGATATGGCTCTAGAGTCTCTTTATATGCCTCTTTTAGAAATGCAACTAAATCCTCCGTCGCTTTCCCAGCCTTGTGATCCTCCACTATCCTTTCGAAGAATAGTAAAATCATATGTAAGGCCCTAAAGCATTTAGCAACTGAATGAAAAATGTTATATGTATAGTTATAGATATGCATATTTAAAGAATTTGTATAGACATATGCAAATACCTTGTTAACCACATTAAGGCGTCAACTGCGATGAGATCTTTCTCAGTAGATTTTTCAAGCAAGATCATGTCTTGTAGAGTCGAGTTACTTTTTTTATCCATAGAATATCTGGTTGTAAGTTTCTGTAATTGAAAGATACATTTTGAAGGATCCATAGCGTAATTTAGAAGGTTCCTTACATTAATTTTTTTACACCTACATCGATATTGCCTTGCATGTCGTATCGTACAGGGGCGAACAATTTGCCAAATTTATCTGAAATAAAGATTTGTTTTTAGCGTTCGCGTCATGTTTGCAAAATTATTGGGATTTTGTTCAGTAACGATTAATCTTGGTAATTTGAGGTTAAAATAAGAAATGGATACACATACCGATTGTTCGCACAACATCACGAGCGGCTTGTAAAAATTCTTCCGTGTTTATTTTATCATCGATTATTTCGGGAACTTGCACTCGATCATCAGATTCTATCGCATTACAAGCTTCTTTTTGGATGATTGAATCGATGGATGACATGTTCTCTAACCTTAAAATGTATGCATTTGATACATGTATACGTATCTATTGGATAAAATAAAACAAAAAGAAACGCTGATATGTTATCGTAAGTTTAAAAAAAAGTTTTGTAATATATTATATAATATGTTTAGAAAAATATGTTGGATATCATTCTTATCTGACAGAATATTTGCTTATTCTTGAAAGATAATATATTCTGCATATATATATATATATATATATATATATATATATATATATATAATATTAATATAATATATATACATCAATTTTTTTCCATATATGTTATATACCGGGTGTCCCATTTTAAAGGACCCACTCAAATATCTCAGAAACACTGCGTTAAATCGAAAAATGTTTCCTACAAAAGTTGTAGGGTTTCGAGGGGGACATAACATAGTAATATTCATATGACCTTGGGCGGCGCCTCCAAGGTCAAGTGAAGGTGAGAATGAATTTTTTAAATGGAAACCCATATTTTTTATTATAACATCTTTTTCTACTAATTAATTTGAACAACTTTTATCTGAAGCATTTTTTTATTTTCCTAATATTTTTTCTTCTTTTCAAAATTCATTCTCACCTTCATTTGACCTTAGAGACGCCGCCCAAGGTCATATGAATATTACTATGTTATGTCCCCCTCGAAACCCTACAACTTTTGTAGGAAACATTTTTCGATTTAACGCAGTGTTTCTAACAATGAGATATTTGAGTGGGTCCTTTAAAATGGGACACCTGGTATATCTCTCACTTCTAATGCAAATTTTTATGGTTTATATAATTTATTATCAAAAGAATATAATTGATTAATATTTTTATAATAATATATTTTTTTTAATAACTAGAAATTTTCGAATTACTTTTGATTTTTTAATTTTACACAAGTCATTATATGATGTTTTAAATACAGTTATTATGTGAAACATTAAATAATTATATTGATCTTTATTTTCTTTTTTCTAAATTTCTAATTATTGGGTCTTTTTTATATTGTGCATGCTTATGCGTATATGATGAAAATTACAATCATGATATATATATATATATATATATATATATATATATATAACATTTGCTATAAATTATAAAATTATAATAGTGAGGGAAAATTGCGGTCTAATAATTGTTAGTCATATTTTTGGTTAATTTTATAATCCTGGTTTAAAATACATATTATAGATTCTTCTCTCGCTATAGTTTGCAAAGTCAATAGTATAATATATTGTCTTTTTAATTTTTGGTTTACTACCCTAATTTATAGTAATAATTTAGGATGCTGTACATACATGCACCGGCAGAAATGTGTCGCGTTACGTATGTGTGCGTATGACTTTCGGCTGTCATACACGTATTCGCACACATCTAACGCCGGACACCATTTCTGCCGGTGCGTGTCATATGTTTATAATAGAATACAAGTGTTTTTTTTGCCTTAGTGCGATTTTGTTACAAGTTATATAATTATATATCACTCATCTTTTTATATTCTACTCATATACGTATATATAAGTATATATAATTGCATATATATTATTCTATGAAATTTTTTCTGCAATTACACACACACACACACACACACAAGCATTTTTAATATTTTAAATATATTATTTGCCATATTTGTTAATGCATTTGTGCACGCATCGGTGTCGTCAATTAATTATTATTTTTACTAATAAAAGTTGAGATAGCAGCTCATGAAACGTTAGAAATCATCTTTACAAAATTAATTATTATAAAATAATTTCCTTTATGCATATATTCGACAATAAGTGTTGTACATGAGCAGAGAGTGTGTATATCCTATATAGTTATCAAATATTTATCCTTTAGCGACGCAATCGTACACGTTATTATAAAATTCATATCACTATACATATACCAGAGTCACACACATGCATTGCAACGAAATCTCAGTTTTACAATCGTATATATAAATATAAATCATAGAAATAAATAAATTTTATTAAATTACACAATATGAAAAAAACTTTTTCAAATCTCATATAGAAATTGCCTTATATCTTTATTTTAGCTAAAGTCGTATTTGCAATTTCAAAAGCCATAGATATATAATGGCAGTATAATATTTTTTGATTAACGATCTTGAACGAAAAACATATGTAATGTCATAATGAAATATGGACAATTCTGTATGTTTTTACTTAAATATAAAAACTAGAAATTTATTTTAACATATTGTTATATTCATAGAATAAAAAACTCAACTCTTTAAAAGAATTAAATCGTTCTGTATCTCTGTAAATATTAATTTTCAAATTTTTATTCTGATTCACAATATTGTATGTATATTATATAATTATAGACATATATCTAAAAATATTTCAATTTATCTATATCTCGATTTATCTATGTAGATTTTCCAACAAATACATAATTAATATGTAAAGGATATCAATACAGAGAAATTATTTGTGTTTCTCTATATATCTTTAATTAAAATGCCTAATATAAACTTTTATATGAACTGAAGAAGGAACAAAAATATTGTTAGATATAATTTACAGTACCTATGTATATTAAGCCGATATTGCTTATGGACTGTAATGACCTTCGTCGGAGACTAGAAAATAAAATTACGCATCATCGTTTCTGCTGACCTTTAAAAGGCAGTGGGAAGAGGATGTTTGAGCACATTCCCGGTAGAGTCTTCGGCAACTAGGGTAAGGGTGGTGAGGCAGTAGGGTGGAGGTGGTGGAACTAGAGCCTCCAAAGGTGGTCGCAAGCCAGGAAATTGGCGGGAACCCACAACCATTCCTCCCGAACTTTCTCTAAGTTCTATCACTCGTATTCCATATCGTGATCTCACTACGTTTCTGGTGAATAGAAAACAAAAAATAATTATACTTATTTGATTATATATTACTAGGTATATATGTATAAGTAATTTAAATTAATTGAATAATAAATAGTTAACTAATTTTATAAATAATTTTCAAGAAGAGATTAGATATGGAACAAAAATATGAATATCTTAATCGTTTAAATTCATTCTAGAAAAATAATATATTATTTTTAACAAACTCACCTTTTTCCATCGTACTCTATTTCATGATGATGTCTATTAGAAATATTGTCCATTTCGCTGTTGAACCAGCGATGATACGAGAGTAAGGCTGCGCATGACGGACCCCAGAATGTTCGATCAGGCTGCATTGGTGGTTCCGAGGCGATCAAACTTTTAGAGAGAGATCTGTTAAGCTCAGGACTAGCCGGTGCTGAAAGTCTTCCAGACAACTGCCTCGAAGTAGGCGACGGTGCAGGTCTAGATGTCTCCGAGAGCAATCTACCTCTTCGCGGACTTGATAATACAGATGCTTGCACGGTTACGGTAACGCTAAGAGGTCTGCTAAGAGCGATGGTCGTGTGTTGAGGATCCCTTCTGATAGGATTACGATTGAAGTCAATTCCAGCCGCGCCCACGAAAACCCTGTCGACGTAGTCGAATCCTCGACCCATTATCCCCTCTCGAGTATGACCGAGGTCGAAAGTGTGACCAAGCTCGTGTAGAACGGAACCTAACGTCGTCGCCAAGCAGCCTCCGTGCGTGCCACGATAATTACTGTCGTCCATCAGTTGCTCGGTATCGATGAGAGTGGCGTCTAGAAACCTCGGTAATACCTGTATTTTTACAATATATAATTATTTTATTTTTAAGATACCACTCTTTCGACAATGTTTTGTGTAAAATAAAAATAATTATTTTTATTCACAGGCAGCACGTCAACCAACCTGAGACATACGGGTAGGCCAGGTATGAAGACACGCCGAACCGAAGAGCGCTAAACCACCCCCGCCGAGGGCCGCATGACCTTGCGTTCTCGCTAAAGTATCCTCGTGCGTTCGAGGACTAGGCGCGCCGCGGTATCTCGTACACGACAGAAACGCCAGATATTTGCGATCCTTGGATGCCAAAGGGCCGGTCATTAACTCGCGCGCGATTAATTCCCAAAGCTCTCTTTGCTTCATTGCTCGTGCCTGATCCACATGAAGCATACTATGCATCACCAGGCATTCTGGACCGTCTAAATCTCTTTCTAGCTGGAAGGTTTTTCTCCCGTAACCGGCTTCCAGGAGCTTTTCGGCCGTCAGGGTCTGAAGGAGCCTGGCACCAAGTCCTATTCTCGTTGCCGCGCTTTCAGGTGATCGATCCTCATTGCGTGGACCCTGAAAACGCACATTGCATTCCGTGATCTATGATTAGAGGCTCTGTAATTTTTTGTAAGTAGCAAGGTCATAATTATTTTACAAAATTAAATAATAAAGAGAGAAGAGCGCGAAAGAGAATAATCGAGTTAATGCGTTGGTAAAATACGTAGGCAAAGTTAATGCGTAGGCAAAGTTAAGTTTAGTTGCAGTTATTCATGTAACAGGACGACGATCGATAATTGGAAAAAGTGCACGCTACGTTTCAAGCAACTGAATTATGAGTCACAATCGTTTATCTATATTATTTTTCTTAAATGTCAACAACAGTCGAAACAACATGCTTCTTGCATGCGATAAAGAAATTTCAATAATATATTGATTAAACTGATTAGCGAGACAATTGATTATATACAATATACACCATATAATCAAATCTGAAATTTCGTATAATTATGCAAAATAATTTAGAGACAAAATAATATTATATTTTACTTATTTATTTAAAAAAAAAGAGATGACTTATATAATTGATTGTTGTCTTTATAAGTACCTGAAAGTAACCATCGTGACCTGCACAGATGACGTAGACCGGAGTCACCCGTAGCCTTGTGGTTCTCGGCTCGTACACAAGCATCAATCTTCTTTTATGACCGCCTGCCTCGAGCTCTAGTTTGTTCGGACCACGTGCCAAATCCACCAGGACGCGGAATTGTCCCGCGACGATCGGCCACTCCGAAGTCACGTTTTTGTGACCCCGAACAGTAATGTAACTGCATAGCGCGGGTGCTCGACCTCTTATCAGGGCCAAGCTGTAAGTCAAGGTCTCACCGTCGACTAGATTGCATATCGTGATACCGTCCGGATTACCGTTCACCGTGAAGGTACGATGACGGCGATGATTGTCCGCCAATGTCGCGTCCGCAAGTACCTAGATATATGTGTAATGTCTTGTATTTGTATTGACTTCTCTCTTACGTAACATACGAAAGTGTCAAAGAATTGAAAATTATATTTCCCAAGGTAGATATATTTTATATATATAAAAAAATATATATATATATCTCTACTATAAAAAATAATCTTGGATTTAGTTTGCGACTCGTTTTATAAGAAAAATTAAAATTAATTTTAATATGACATTGATTTTGTAAATTTTGTAAGGAAAAGTCGGCTGCGTGCTAATTTATATAGCGTCAGTTTTGCTTTGTCAGTTTAAAATTTTTTCGATGAAAGAAGCAATTTAAGCTCTCAAGGGTAAAAGAAAATAGATCGATACTTCAATCACACTTCTCTAGCGATCGTTCTACAAATACTCAATCGCGAAAGGCATACGGTTCCATTTCCTGGTTTTAATAACTACGGATGCGAGTATTTGCGCGCAAACACGAGGAATCTTGTATATTTCACCAAGTGATCAATATCCGCATAAACCGGTATACGTTAATGATCTGTAGACCGAATATACACTGCACACAAGTGTTCTCAAAATCATAAATGTGTAATTTCACTTAGAGCTTTGCATTATTTTCTGTTATAATTCGAGAATAATTAAATGTCATTAAAAAATCAAGAAAACATGTTATGTATAAAATATGTTAGAATATTTTAATTGAAAGAATTGTGATATAGAATTTTTACACGCAATATGCTTGCTACAGTTTCAATAAAAAAAGAATTTCAAATGCGTTTCTCATCTAGTGCAACATTTTCATATATTTTTACAGATTAAACAAATACAAATATAGTAAATAAGCGATAACAAAATAATATTAATATAGATTGACTTGCTTTAAAGTGTTGCAATACAAACATATATATGTAAGAGATTACACAAATAAGGTTCTCTAGTCACGTTTCGTAAAATTATCCAATGTCTACGCATGAAATACAAATTGTGGTATAAATAATTTTGAAAAGAGATATATATTGTAATATTGTAAAAAAATTTCATAGCTCGTAAAAGATCGTTCCCGTCATGTGCTGCGATCACGCGGTAAATTGTACAACTGAAAAGATACTCCAATTACGCTCCCGTCTTTCCTGTCATTAGTTCGCGTCGCATCAAGTGCGTAGGGTTCGGAAACCGTCATTTTCACTTCGTGTTAATCTCGTTCCTTTACGATACCGCCCTGCTAGCAGGCGGTCCGGCTTTTCCCCATTTCACTAAAACGATATTTCCGTTACACGCGTTTAACCAGTCGCGAGTAAGGCAGATGACAGCAGCAGACGACGCACTGCAGCTGCGGCACGTCTGTCAGTCATAGGCGACCTCCTTCCGCGCACGACACGCGAGATCCCGCGAGCGTGACTTGAACAGGAGAAAAAATTCGAATGCATTTTGCCTTCAAAAATATATATTCCTTCCAGATTGTCAAGAATAAAAATTTCTGAATGAGAAAACGAGCGAACCATATTCGCAACTTCCGTTCCTTCAGCGAATTGTATTACCAGCCCGATACCCGATGTAACGTTATACGAGACGAAAGAGACCTCCCTGCTTACATCCCCGACTTACCATTTTGCAGGAGGCGAGTAGAGGTGGACGAACGCGTTGTCGGACAGGAGGTGCCGCGAGGACGGCTCAGGACGGCTCCAGCCGGCTCCGGACATGCGGATTGAGGGACTGTGGCGGCGGCGAGTGGCGGGTTGCGGTACTACGGCGTCGCCGCAGCGGCGCATGCAGACGCGCATTATTCGCACTCTCGCCCTCGCCGCGTCCTTGTTCGTCGCGTCGCGTCGTTCCTCGTCGTCCTCGGGTGTCCCTCGCCCTCGCCCTCGCCGAGGGTGCCCCATCTCCACCCACGTCGTTGCATATATACTGCGTCACGTCGCTCGCGCGGATACGTGCGCGAAACAGCAAAATAAAAATCCGAGGCTAACCCGCGAACCTAACCCGCGAATTATAGACTGCGAAGTTAGCCGCGAACCGAGGCACTCACCCATTTATGGCAAGAATTTATTTGTCGAATTACTCGCTCTAGCATATTATTCTTCGTTCTCCGAAGTGGAATTTCATTATAATCACATACGCATCTTGAATTACATATATAGGTAATAATATTTATATTTTTTTCCTCCATGAAATTGCTATATCTGTTAATAAAAATATCACGTTGCTATCAATACGTGCTCTGTAACCGAAATGGCTTGTAATCACTTTTTACAGGGATCTAGAAGAGAGCTCATGCGACCACATGAATCCACGCAAGATATATTGCAGTTTACATCCACAGGAGAGTGGTTTTATTTTTCAAACTTGACGGCGACAGTTATCCCTTTTATAAATCGGATGAAGCAAGTATATGCGAGAAGATATATTGTTTTCTTTTTCTATCACGATAAAAACTATCACGTATTTTATCTTATCTTAGCTACAGTTTCTAGCATTTGTAAATGTTCTCGATCGACTAAACACATTTACGATGATAATTTCAGATACATTCTTAAAAAGAGACAAAGATATAGTTAAACCGGAGATTAAAGTTAATCGACGTTGGTAGAAACAGGCCTAACTTAATTTCCGGGGAGTTACGTCGCGTGTCAAAATGTTTTAGGGCTGACAATGAGATAATTAGGACTTTTACATTTTCACGTTTATGCTTGTTATAAAATATGTCCTCTTGTTCGATAAAAAAAAAATCAATGAAATTTATAGGATTTTCTCACAGAGCCTCGTTATTCTCAAATTTTTATCATCGAAATGTTTTTTTCATTATTTACATATAATGTAAAAATATTTCTATATTTCTACATCTATAATTTCTCTTTCCGCTTTTAATTAAAAGAAATAGAAATTATTTGAAAATGTAATAATAAATACTATCGATATAATTGTAAACGTATGCGATTCTAAAATTATTAAAAAATCTATGTTTACAATTAAAAAACTTCAAACTTTAGAATTTTTTTATTTCTATTTATTATTGAGATATAATTTTGGATTATTTTAATATTCTTTAATCTTACTTTAAATTTATTTTAAATCAAGGAAAGCCCGATTAATTAATTTTCTATTTCATTTATAATTTATATTACATGTAGCAAGAAATGCGCCAAAATTTAGACATGCTTTCAAGTTTCCAAAGTACATTGCGCTTAATTTCATTTGTAAGTGGCTTGCGTTGCTTCCAGAGGGGATTAATTAAGTAGTAATGGGTCTTTGGGGAGAAATATACGCGAATATTATATGTGTCTGCACCGAGAGAGCGAAATTAGCTCGAAGGACGAGCGAGAACTAGCTCGTTTGTAAATCGTCGTCACATCTCCTCTCTTTTTCTTGGCGTGACCGAAAGTGTGGTCGATAGACGTACATAAGTTAGGTAGAATATTTGCCAAGCTTCGCTCGAAAGGGTTGAACTCTTCACGGACTTTCGACAGGAATTCGATTTAGAGGGTCGAGAACTTCGGAGAGTAAATTTCTATCGTCAATATTTTGCATTACATGGGAAGACGTATATTAGAGACGCATAGTTTATCGAAACTAGAACGTCAAAAATAAAGTCGAATGTGGGTGAGACTGCATGAACGCGCTTTAAAACCGCTCTCTAAACGAGTCGGAACACTTCCAAAGTAAGAATGCAAGTTATATTATTTGTATAATCCATCCGACAATTTGCGCGAGTATGGCAACGAGTAAATATCACGAGAGATGGTAATCATCGAGAGACTCGTGACAAATGGAACGTTTACACGCGAGAAAATATTTCGCGCGTATATATCACAGAGTATAAAAAAATTTTTTGCTCCAACTCTTCAAGCAAACTTTTTAATCTGTAATTATGTTATTCATATAGAAATCTATAAATATACAGATGTATATGTATACAATTATAACTTAATTTATAATAAATATCAACAATATTATATTTTTTAACGCAGTCACTCACAGATTGACATAAAACAGCTGATCATATTTTCTGTCTTATCTTGAAATTCATATTCATCTTCAGATTCAAAAGGCATAATTTAAATTGCAACAACGACTAATCTTGCAGTCTAAAAAATTCCTAATAAATAAATCTCACATTTCGAGATTTATTTATTTTAATAAATTCTCTCTGATACCCCTAAAGAAACGTAGACGAGGAAAATATCGGGGTGAAAAAATGTTAAAGTTGACAATATTTCAGTGCGTGATATACGATGCTACATTCACGACAATTGTACAATGTTACAGTCGTTCCAGTGTTAATGAGCGATCTTTCGATGTCAAGTTGCGGTCTAGTAGGAATGTATCGGCCGTCTACGGATTGAAGACGTCGCTGATTCAAGCGTGTCAAGGTCGTGTAGGAAAACAACACGATCGTGCTCGATCAGAATATGCGGCAGGTGCCACATGGCACGACCTGCACGCATTTGCATCCGTTTTGCCGACGCGATCGCGAGGAGGAGACGACGTAGAGCAACTTCGAGGTCGCCTCAGAATAAATCTGGTAATTTCCATATTATATTACTGTTCGATCATTGGCACAACATTGCGCAATAAATAAAAATAATTCTAATTGTAAAGAAACTTTATATTTAATTTAAATTTTATAAATATAAACCACACACTTTCATGTCTCGATATATAAATTTGAATTAAAAAATAACAGCTAAAATTATAACAAGAAGGTATAATATTTATTTATAGCATTAAATTTAAAAGTAGGGATAACGTATTATAATTTTTAAGGAAGAAAAATCTGTTTGTTTAATCGTATGTATTGAAAAATTACGAGTAAAAATAATTTTCTTTTTGCTCGCAATCTTTCATCTTGTTATAATTTTATCATCAAGTTTATATATTGAAATATGAAAGTGTTCGAAATATGGAATAGCTCATATTTATAAAATTTCAATTAAATATAAAATTTTTTACAGTTTGTGAAGAGCAGGGAAAAAATGTTAATACGAGCATAAGCTCGTAAAAAATAACTTTTACTAGACAAAAGACACACATACACATAAAGTACGCGTTATTCATCTTATTTTCAACCATGTCTACATGTCTTATTCTATATATCTATATCTTCATTGTCCAGCTTATATGTTTTTTTGAAAGAGATAACGTTAAAAAAAAAGTTTCTCAAGAAAGAAAGAGGTAGAAAAAGAGATTTGTAGTGAAGATAATACAATTATATAAATCAAATTTGTCGTTGGAATTATTTTCATGACGTATATTTAACTGAACGTATAAATATATGCAAACTAAAATTCTACACTATTGATCTAAAAGTTTGATGATAGCTCTTCATACACACACAGGTTATTATATATATGTATATTTACGTACAGCATTGACCGCTCAATAATAGTGCTCTGCTATCCGCATAAAAAAAAAATAGTTGATTATATCGCAAATGTGACAATATTTTTACTTGTGTGAAATATTTCATTTACTTATTTATTTATTCTTTTACAATTCTTAATCTAGCAAGATATATTATTTTATATATCTTATATATATAGATAATATTAAATATATAAAAAAAATTTTACATGCATTATATGTATATTACTAGTTTTTGTATGAAAATTTACAATAGATGAAACATACGTATTTTCTTCCAAAATTTTCATAAAAGAAGATATCGATTTTTCACAAGAGCGACTGTTATTAGCGCGCATCTTCCATTTCTCTAAGATGCAGTGAAATCATTTTTCTGAATGTATGGTTTCCTTAATCCTGAAATATTAAAATTCTTGCGACGCGCATCTCTCGCTTTCCTATTGGCTGATCGAGTGTCGCATAAATGCTAGGGTCGGAGTGTTTTTTCCCGAATCTAGTTTTAAGACAAATTATAAAAATATGATAAAAAAAATATAATTATTTTTGGCTCTTACTCGGCTGTTAGGAGCGAAATATCATATACTACTCTTACCTATTACAAATGTCTCTATCCAAAGATATAATATGAAAGAAACCGTGATGAATTTTAATAGAATTATAATAATAATTATAATAATAATGAATTTTAATAGAATTATAATAATGTGCGTGAATAAAATTGATAATGTTGACATTAGTTTTCAACAAATTTTAGTGTTTCATCAATGTTGAAAGAATAAGACTTAAAATATTAGTTTATTAAATTGATGCAAAACATCTTTTTTCTATCAGAATAATTTGAAACTTTGATTAATTCGATTCTGTATTTTTTTAGTTTTTCTAACTTATACAGATTTTTCATCTCGCATAGATCTTTCTCCGAGTTCAATAATGTTCATAATAGAAATTTTACTGAATATTATAAATGTTTTCGCGTATCATTTGATATATTTTTTCAATTTTACATAATCTTTCGCGCGTTTCTGACTATAATCAAATCATATAATTTTTTCAGAATTCCCGAGGGGTGTCGCAATACATGTACATTTTTTCTAGAATTACGCATTACTTCGCATTACTTTGCATTGATTTACAAGCATAGAACAATAATAATCCAGACAAGATTAAAACGTCTTAAAAAGTAAAAATAATGTTATTATATGACGTTTTTTAAATATATATTTTACTAAATATTATAATTTATGAAATCATTAATATTTGATATTTAATTTGTTCAGATCTAATCTAATTTTATTTGTATTTTGTGTGTGTTTAAGTTTATATAAAAGAAATTTTTATTAAATATGATTTTTTAAATTGATTTTTAAAAATTTCTGATTTTTTTAATCGCGAAGTTTAAAACAAGACATTTTTTTAAACTTATAATTGGGAACACGTAGCTTTTTGTTATATCTTTATTATAATTATAATTTTTAATTTTTTGCATAATACATTGGTATTATATGATTTAAAATAATATCTCACAAATTTATTTTTCTTAACATTTCTTTTTATAATCATTCTAATTACATTTTTCTTACTATAAATGAAACAGTACTAATATTTAAATATTGTATTTTATTTTAAAAAAAGAATTAACATAATCGCATTCCGTCGCATTTTAGAATTATACGGCGCATTACATGAAATTATTTAGAATTCTCGGTAATTCGCAATACATGTACACATTTTTGATGAGTGAGACACCCCTCGAGAATTTCGTATTTCTTACGTATTGAAATATAGATACATTGTAATCATAAAAAAGCAAAAAATAATTTTTTCCTCAAAATATAAAAGGATTCTTCCATTATCAGTTATTTTATCAATAAGTCACTTAAGCATCTCTCGCTTCCTTAATGTATTGAACTAATGTGGTCGAAATGTGTAAAAAACAAAGTTTCCATTAGAAAAGCATTTAAGAACGATGTGGCGTCGTCAAAAGAAAAAAGATACCTTTCGCGTCTGCGGGGGGGCTATTATCGCGATCGGGGAGATAGTAGGCCTACTTTCGAGGTGACAGTTTTATTCTTCGTGCACGATGTGCGGAACTGTACAAAGGATCCTTCCGAAAGGCGCAGCAGAAGGGAAGGGAAAGAAATCCTCGAGCACGTTTTCGCTACTTTCCGAGCACGATATCGTGAGAATTTGCGGTGAAAAGTGGGCCCCGTAGATGGTGATGCGCGTAAAGTTGAGATAAAAGTTACCGAGGGAAATCCTCTCCACCTAGGACGAAAAATCGTTGCTCTCGTTGGGATAAATCGAGACAGATAGATAGAAAGAGGAAAGGAGAGAAACACGAAAACGATCCGCAAACAAGAAGATTATTAGAGAGAGAGGATTCACGATATGACTCGGACAGGCTTTCAAAAGTCGGGCACATAAATGGATCCTATTTTATCTAAAAACTTTACCGAAAAATACACAATACTATTTATTTTGTAGTTTACATATACGTACAAAATGATATCTTCTACATTTTGTTCACTAATTTTCAAATATAAAATAAAAATTTATTGAAGCTTGTTTTTTTTTTTAAATAAAAGTTCTTTATTACTTTGAGATATAAGAGGACTTGTAAACTCTCAATCAATAACACTAGTTTACAGCAAAAAATTATTTTATATCAGACAAGATGTTTCTTATAGATTGTTGGATGCTGAAAACGATCTTGCAAGCCAATTCTCATCAACACGTCAGGTTTCCGAAATAATCAGGCTTAATATGCAAAAAAAAAGTCAACGTTATCTAGAAATTCTGATCAGATGTCATAAATGTATTGTTCATCTTATCAATATCTTATTTTTTAGTCATGTTATGAAAAATTAAACCTGGGAACTACTTCTTAAATTATTATTACCTTTTTTACTGTTGACTTTATATATGTTCATATATAATTATTATTTTATAGATGTATGTATATATAAACTGTTTGATTTTATTAATTTTCTTTATTTCTCTTTTAGATTCAAAGATCGGTCGTGCTCGATCGACTCACTCGACGATGCACATATGGTGGAACATGAGACGGACGTTGACCCTCTTACCCTGTGCGTCGTCGATATATTGACTGGAGCAGGATCACCAGCGGAGTTTACGTCAAACGTGGTAAGAGTGATCTTTTCCGCTTACAATTAGAGAGCTCGTAAAGCCGGGCAATTTTACGGCGTAGATGAGTCAGGTAGTGGGCTCGTGTCGTGTCGTGTCGTGTCGTGTCGAGAGATTCTCTTGCGATCTCCGCAGGGTTAGCGACCGTGAAAGTACTCCCTTGCAAAAGTGGGACGAGCATTTTTCAAAATCGTTGCGACGATTGCGTGCGCCCACAACCGACACACTTCGCGGCGGGTCGTTGCACCGGAGGTCGGTTTCCTTGTTCTTCTCACCTTCCTCGAGCGCGTCCTCGGCGCGCCAATCGTGAAAGAAAGTGCAATTCCCTAATAAGTGCGTCGGTTAACGCGTTGCGCTAGTTAGCTCCTCCTCTTGATCTTCCTTTCGATCCCGCCGCTTTTCTCTTTACCGTCGTAGAAGACTCTCGACACGACGCGAGACGCTTCTGCGAGTCATTCGAGGCATTATTACGATGGCTCTTTCGAGTTTTCGAGTAGCGGTAAATCCGTGAATCAATCGGGTCACAAAAATTTCGATTTGATACCTTGTCGAATTGTGATTCGACACTTTTTATATCTGAAATTGCCTTACATTTACTCAGATGGATACACATTATTCCCCAAGAATCTCCTTCTTCAAAGATTAGATTATTGAGAGTTCAGAATATTTTTTTAGGTCTTCTATATTACTAAATTAAATAAGATATAAATCTAATCTTTGAAGAAGGAGATTCTTGGTGAATAATGTGACGTACCATCTTAAATGTAAGGCAATTTCGGATGTAAAAGTGTCGTATCACAATTCGACAAGATATCAAATCGAGAAAAAAGAGACAATTCTATATATATATATATATATATATATATATATATATATATATATAGTCGCAGAGACTAATACTAATATACATATATAAAATTTGACATCGAAGAGTTTACAATGCACGTTGAGAACGGTACAGAAAATTTTTGGAAAATTTCAAAAGTACTTAGTACTTGATGAGTGAATAACTCAATGCTGATATATTATTAATTGATCATGTGTCGCTAATTTTAAATTATTACAAATGCGACACACATATATACTTCCTACTCTTAACAGTTATTTCGCTTAACACTATACATTAATTACAAGAGCGTTGAATAACACGCGCTCGCGATAAACTTTAATCGGCGCGAGATGAAGAAACCGATTTATCATGGCACGCGTTTCGCGATGCCGCGCACGGAGAGAAACTCAGGCTTCCCATCCTTCCGCTATCGGATTTGGATTCATCATACTTGGCGACAAATCATCATCCAACTTTTATTGGAAAGTCCGTGCCGAACATCTAGGGTGGAGCACTCTCTCCTCTCGCGCTCCCCTCGTACATCGACGGTCCAGCAAAAGGAAAACGAACTCTTCCGGCGATAGAAGAGCGCAACTCTCTCGCCGAGGAGATTTTTCTCGCGCGCCCCTTTCGCACTCTCTCGCTGAGCTTCCATTTTTCTTTCCACTCTCTCATCCGCGCGCCTGGTCCACGGGCGATCATCTATAACCATCCCTTGCCTATTAGCGGGCCATCGATTCGTCTATATGTGTGTGTGTGTATAAGTCGGCCAGTTATAAATAAAAGTATAGCTTTATTGTCCCGCACAGCCGGCGCGCGCTCCACTTGCAGCACTTTCATGACAGAACGAGGGAGAGAGCAAGAGCAGGAGAGGCTGGGGGTTCTGGGGGAGAAGAGAGATGCTTTTCACTGTGTTCGGAATCGGGAAGAGCGTCGGTCCCGCCATTCGATGTAACATCACGGCATACGGTCTCTTCTTCGATCTCGCGCAAGAAGCGAACGACTTTTCTCGCTGGAAACCAGGTCGAGCCGGACGACGATAGTGTAGCGTGCACCAGGCGTCGTCTTTTTCTCTTTCGATTCATTTATATATGTGCCGATCTATTTACTATCACTACTATCACACGTATAACGTGCTAGAAGAGCGAGACGCGCTAATAAGATTAATTTCGACGAACCGGCACAAATATTTGTTTTCGATATATATATTCTTTCTGCAATCTTATTCTTTAACTTTGATGCTTATAAGTTTGTGTTTGATAAAAAGATCAAATAGAAGCTCAGAATAATTTTTGCTGAGAAAGATCGGAGCAGATTCAATCAGCCTGATCCTAATTTAATATTATTTATCATATTTTTGTTTAACATGCTCTTTTTGCAACTGCATCTTTGCTTATCCATCGAATTATTCAAGCCGACTATTTTTATTCTTTCATATATATTGCTGACGAGCAAAAATGTTTTCTTTCAAAAGTTTTATGGTTTCTTTCTCCTCCTCTTTTATGGAACAAATAATATCGGACGAATAAAATTAGTGATCAGTAGGGAAAGCGCGAGTGTATCCGGAAGAGATGAGCGAAGGAGAAAAGCGCGACAGTGGAAAACGGAGTCGTATGTTTTATCCCGGAGCAACGAAACGAAAGAGAGTGAGAACACGAGCGCGAAGCAGGAGAGTGAACGACGCTGTGGAGAGAGAGTAGGCCAATGCCAGTGTCAGCGGCTCGGCTAGTCAGCCAGCCCCTCTCGGTCGCGCAAACTTGATCGTGAAAACAGAAAAACAACGAGAACCGCGCTCGCCGATTACGTTCTCGTCATCTCGCGAGATTTATTTATAGGCCCCTGATCGCGCGGGATTTTCGATCGACGGTGCGGAAGCGAGTCCGACTGGAGACGATCGTTTGAAAACGGTCTTGCGAAATCGAATTTTGGCGAAAATGGTCCATATGACATTTGTCCACAAACAATTTGACAATCAGAGAGGTTGACGAAGTCTGACACAATGACGTTTTCTAACAATCTGAATTTAACGTAGAGTTTTTTCGGCAGAACGCTATGTAATTCAGGGACTATCATCCATCGATTCTCTATCCTAGGTGTGTCCGGCCTCGTCCTTTGTGGACGAAGCCGGTCAGCTGTGCAATTTTAATTCTCTCATCGCTTAATGATGACGATGGAAGGATTATGTGGATCATTGCCACTGTATCGCTGATGATAAATATGCAACATTGGAAATAGGATGACGTTCATCGATGTGCAGCATGTCGCGCTTACTGACCGTCATGCATATCAGGGAAATCATAGATATATTATATACATAGATAGATTCGTGCTATCTCTGCCTAATATATCTCTTCGTGCTATCTCTGCCTAATATATCTCTGCCTAAAATAAGAGCCGCATGTGTCAAGATAAATGAAGATTTTCCTACCTTGTGCATGCGCATTCATCATTTTTTCTCTCAGGAGATGCTTAAACATAGTATTTTTACGTAAAATAAAAGACGCTACTTTCTAGGCCCTAGAGTCCTTAAATATAGAGTCTGGCCACCAGTGCCGTAACTAGGCAGGGGCAACAGGAGCACAGGCCCAGGGCCCAGAACAAAGAGGGGGCCTTGAAATGAAACTGAACAAAAAAATTGTTCAAATATAATAATATTTTCAAATTTTTAATTTTAAATTGGAGAAGAACGATTATCCAATTTTTCCATAATTTCGATTGAATATAATATTGTTAAAGATATTAATTATGATGATATAATCAATTAATTTGCTGCAATGAAAGCCAGAAAAGTGCAATTAAAATAATTATTTTTATTTATAAATATGAAATAAATATGAATGATCTTATATGTATATATCTTATCTTATTTCTTGTGTACAAATTATTTATAAACAATTGTTACATCGTTTTCGTTTTATTATTATTTTTCCCCCAAAATAATTAAGGGATTGAAAAATAAAACCTTGCCCAGGGCACATAAAAAGCTAATTACGGCACTGCTGGCCACGTTCGTGTTCCTTCCTATTGGTCGAAACAAATTTTGTAAAAACATGGCGGAACCAATAGATATTAAGAGTTCAAATTATATCTCCCAATATCCATAATGCTCTTCTACTGGGATCTATATGGGAAGCGAGTAAAGGGAAAAGCCTTTCTGAGAATAATTCTTGCATTGCGAAATACAAGATGGCAGTTTGAAATTTGAAAATTCATATTTCATTGCATTATTTAAAAAGGGTGTTGTTTTTTTTTTTTCAGGTAATGTAAAGAACATTGTGAGGTTAAAATGACAATTTTTATATTAAATAATTCAAATAAAAAATAATATATATATATAATAAATAATTTAAATAATAAATCATTCAATATTTTTTTATAATAAATAATTTTTATATTAAATATTATTTTTTATATATCATATTTTTTCACTGTATTGATTTTTTATTTTAACTTGGAAACAGACTTGGAAACACATACAGAATTTTTACTTACTTTCATTATCAATTTGTCAAACCAGGTTTCTCTCTGGTCAAACGACGTATGTCTAAATTTTGTTCACTTTATACGTGATAACACCAGCTGTGTTAATATTTATATATATATATATACGTATATATATACTACCGCCATGTTTTTCCAAAACTAGCCGAGTGGCCAGACTCTATATTTAGGGACTCTACTAGGCCCTAGGCTGTCAACAGAAATGCACGATTGCACATGAGCGAAGGAGGAAAATATCTTGCTTTCCAGCAACGTCACAGTGTGACACAGGGTTACCATTTTAACTTTGTTGTTCACTGGTATTGAGAAAGAAGATAGAATGATGCTCTGTGTCGCATTATGTCGTTACTGGAAAGCATCTTGGACCCTTAATCATCTTGGGGCATGCAGTGCCAAAATAGCTCTATCTATGGGCCGGTCTCACCATCTCCGATTAACTCAATCAGCCGATTAAACTATACCTTTGTCTCAACTACGTTCTTAAAAAGAGAGCCGCTATATCTTTGTCTCTTTTTAAGAACGTAGTTGAGACAAAGATATAGTTTAATCGGCCGATTGAAGTTAATCGGAGATGGTGAGACCGGCCCATAGTAATATATCTATGATTATAATAAACAATCTCGTAATAAAAATCAAAGCTGATCTCTTTTTGTTCATACCTCGTATATTTTTATTCATGATTTTGTATGTTCAAACATTAGTTTAAAGCAAAAATATTGTTACTGGCAATAGAATTTAAAAAAAATACATGTTTGATATAGTCTAAGCTATTCTCGTAACTTGTGTACTTTTGAGGAATGAGAACGTCATGAAAATCTCATTTCATATATCAGCTGTATTTATAAAGTTGTCACTACTAACCTAGACACACACGTATGTACACATTGCAACTCATCGTTATCTAGTTCATTGTCAAGAGTTCGTGGTTAGCGAGATGCATAATAAGATAGAGACGGCATGATCGCTAGATGCATAATAGCATCGGATATTATTATTATTTTTCTTCTTATTATTATTATCCGCGCACAGGAAAGGCCGGGAAAAAGGTGCAGCGGATTTGCGGAAATTATATTATAATGAGGCACGCTGATGAGTGCTGGAAGTAGAGCAAACGACATGAGTCGAGACACACTTTTGATTTCTCCGGAAAAGCCGCTATCCGCGAGATTGGAAAAGGCGTAAAAAAATATAAAAGAAAAGAGACGAGCGGATGAAAGTTATAAGAAAGGAGGATGGTTATTATACATAATTGCTTTAACTGTGAGATAGCTTTCATTTTGAGAATATATTATTCCACATTAAGTTTATATAGTCGAGAATTTCGAATTATATATATACTTTACAGTTCATGCATAAAGTATATAGGTTTCATCATCGTAGAAATAGAAACTGAAGCTTAATAACATTATTTGCGGAGAATGTGTAACATTTTGCATTCAATCTTGATTCCTGACCTTATCGTTAAAAGTGATTATTCAACAATTATATGCCTCTCTATGATTACGCGATCGATTAATCAATAAAATTCCGTGCAAAAATTTAGCGTCGAGTTTAGAGGCGAGAGGGGAAAAAAAAAGAGCGAAGTTGTACAAGAATATGATTAGTGTTTGAGACTGAAAACCGCCTTACGACACGACGGAACGATTTGGAAATAATTTTGGCATTGGGTGACGGCACGCTCTGACACGATGAAGAAACACATCATACAGAGGATTATTAACGATTGATTCGCAAACAAGAATCCAGAAATTGAAGGATATCTAGATGAGAAGTTGAATGAACCTTATGGGATATGAAGCAAACACCGGCCGGAAAGAAATATGAATGGAACTGTCAGTCTCTTCATTAAATATTTAAAAAAGACGATTTTAACTAGGCAAATATAATATGCACAGAAAAAGAATCACGCACTGATCAATAGCGACATTTGAATATTTATCGATTTTTCTATCTTCAAGAATTATTTAGGACTTTTTCTTTATCGAATAGATTATATATGCATTTCTTTCTCCAGCGTTTAAAAATATCATTTTGACATTAAATTGAATAATGTTGTTTAAGAACATCATGCTGTGATTTCTATAGCAAGTTTTGTAACTATTATCTTGTCACATAATTATTCATGATGTATTGAATTCTGAGGTCTTTTCTACCGAGGCGCATATTCAGAGGCAAGAAAACATGACTTTTCTAGTGGTTATTTTAGAGAGAGTTGGCCAGAGACTTTTGTGTGTGTCCAATATTTAACTTCATCGATTACGTAGAAAAACGCAGTTACGGTTAAATTTCAAGAGAGATTCCGAAAACATTTGTCAAGGTAGTGCGACACGTGTGAAACGTGAAACGTTAGACAAGTATCGGATAATATCGTGTCCATAAATTTTAACTGCTCGTGCGACTGAAATATCTCGATGTAAGTACGTAAGCACCTTAAGAAAGTTTTCAAAAAAAATTTTTTTTTAACATATATTAGCAATATTTAACTTTCATGCAAAGTTGTGGACATGCATATATTCTGTGTAACATATTATTCCTAAAAAATATAAATTAATCCTATTGATTATAATCGAGCTCGAAGTGAAATCTTTGTGCTCAGTGATTGCATATTAATCTACGAGTTTATTTCTCTCAAATATTTTTCGGATATTCCTATTTTATTTTTCATAATTATATTTATATTCCTTACCCTTAGAAAATATTTAATTAATTAATTAATTAATTAATTAATTGAGAAAACGATGCCATCAAACATCTTGTGTGTTAAAGAATCTGTCATTAGTCATCACCATCAAAAGTAAATGTTTTTATAGATTTTGCTTATAGACAAAACCTGTTCTCTTTCTCTCTCTCTCTCTCTCTCTCTCTCTCTCTCTCTCTCTCTCTTTTTCTCTGCAGTATATGATATTACGCAACATGTGCGACTAGTGCGAAAGCGTGCCCATAATTGGCAATTATGCGTGAGCTTGTGTCACAGTATATATATATATGCATAATGTAAATGTGTAAAATCACATGATAAAAAATTCTTTGTATTATAATCGTTTTTGATCGCACATAATCAACATCGTGAAACATCAAAAGAACCGAAAAGGTAGTTTTCAGATAACAAGTATAAATAAAGGGAGAAAGTTTTATTCCGAATTTGGAATTTTAAATTTTGGTATTTTAATTTTTTAGTGACGAAATATAACATTCGTGTTATATTTCGAATCCAATATTCAAATTACTCTTACGCCGAATATTTTAATCGCTGGAAAGAAATGTACAAGCCATTCGATAGAGAGAAAAGTCTTAAATTATTCTGCTACTGCGTTAAAAAAACGAAATATGTAAATTTTACCACATTGATCAGTTCGTAATTATTTTAATCTTCGCACGATAGCAATTCGTTATATACTTGGTGGTCGTTTCGAACTTTATATAACCAACAGAAATATTATTATTTCGTTTCATTTTTCTACAATGTTGTAATTCGAAATGTAATAAAAACAAACTATATTTCGGTGCTTCATTTTTTAAACTCGCATTTTTAAACATTTGTAAAACTATCGAGGTATATTTGTTCTATATATCATATATATATATATATATATATATATATATATATATATAAACAGTTAATTTACATTACATTAGATACAATTTATATTTTATATAAATTTTAGTTAAAAATTAAATTTAAAAAATGCGATTCTTATGTAATTTTTAAGACAAAATTAATTTTTTCTGTCTACATCTTCAAAAAGTCGTTCAAATGAAGACAATAAGCAGCAAAAGAGGGTGACACATGGGAGTGACACGCGTCGAAATAATCGGAGAATTTCGAGTCACGTCTCGGCATCGATAGGCCAAACGTGTGTTTCACTTTCGGCGCTTAAAGAGCTAAATTCTTAAAACGAATCGGGCTCACGCCGCGTGTCAAGGACAACGCGTCTATTCGTGCTTTTCTGAGAGGCACGAAAATCGGGCCCCGTCTTTTCGTCGGCAAACGTTGTGCAAGTTGACGTCACGAATGGTCCTGATGAAAGATATATGACTTCAATTATTGTGCGCACGAGCGAAGGCAAAGTTTTTTCGGTCTTTAGGGAGATTACGTGTATTTACATACAATATATATATACATATATATATAATATTAGTATCTCTTTAGCCTTTTAAAAATGGACGAATTATAAAACTTGACACGACTACTTTACATATTTATTGTTAATAAATTCCTTTAAAAAAATATCTGCTTTTATAATGAGAAAATTATGATTGCTTTATCAGGAACTAAACTGGGATTGTCAGATTCTCTCAAAATTTAATTTAGCTTTAATTTACATTATTTTTTAAAATCTTAATTTATAATAAATAATGATAATAGAAATACATAATAAAAGAAAAATTTCATCATTATAGATCAAATGTGTCGGTAATTGATCAAAGAGCGATTTAATTTCGATAGTAAGCCTTAGTCAAAGGAATCTAACAAACTCGATGAGAATTTTTAAGAACCATAAGTGAGAAAAAATATGATAATAATAAATGTCACGTATTAGCGGAGATTTAATGCGGCCACTCATCGCGAGAAATTGGGCCGAGAGGACCTGTCGACGCCGTGTCCTTGACACGCTGAAAGCGAGCCCGGTCTCGTGCGTACTAACTTTTAAGGACTTACGCAATCGGTAGTCGCGTAGGTGTAGAGGATACGCGCTGCGTTTCGGCGTCGAGGACCACGTGCCGTCAAAACGATATAACGTTACTACTATCGGACTCGCGCGCGACTTTGCGGATTATGCAAATTTCGCGAACCGTATCTCTCGCCCTTCTGCTGTAACTGGAGCTTCGAACTTGGAATCGGCGTGACTAGGTGCACACGGCGTAAAATTTCAAGGTATGCGAAATACGTTGGTGAAAAACTCGAGACGAAATGTCCGAAGATTCGTGTGTCTTAAAATATCTCCGCGGAAATTATACGACGTCTACATCTGCTTCGTGGCGTTACTTCTTATATTCTGTGTGGTGTCTACTTTTTTTCTATTTTTTTTTTTACGTATCTCGTGAATATAACTTTATCAACTTTGGATTTTTTGTTAGATATTAATCGATTATATTTATTATTATTATTCGATTCGAATCATTTTTATTCAAAATGATCTATCTATTAACGTCATCTTTTAACTTACGTACATAATGAAATAAAAATAGCAATATTTCTTTTTTATATTTATCAAAAATATTTATTCCGTTTGTTAAAAAATACATTTTATTTCGTAATTAAAATCTTTACAATTTGCCTAAATAATTTTCATGCAATTTACATAAAAATTTAGTAAATTTAATTCCACACAATATTGTAAACTCAACGCTATAATATTATCAGGATCGCAAGGATGTCGCAGTCCCATTTAATATATATTGCGGGATGTCTGCAAAGGTCTGCGCGTTCTCCACTTTACTTTTCGGTAATGCAAATGTCGCATTTGTCTCGTTGAAACCCTCAATCACGTCCTCCGATAAAAGGTGTCGAGCACGTGCTAAAGGTGCCCGAGCTTTTCACTCGTCGTAGCCTGCCGAAGATCCGAATCGGTCGCACCCGAAGGGAAGAGATATATAAAGTGCTGTCGCGTCACCAGGCACACATGAATGAAAGTGAGATCTGATTTATGAATAAACCTTAGCGGCCTTGAATACATTACATGGCGCCGATGGTGCAAGAAGAACGAAGAAAACGGCACGCACCTGTTCTCCGCTTCTCGCTTCAAAGCTATTAAAGCCGGATCATTACGAGGAACCGAATCTGTTAACACGTCGCCGCTTCCTGCCGTGTTCCCCTCGAAATTACGACAATTTCTCCGTAATCCCTCTCAACGAATCGATCCCCGACCCACTTTACCGCGACTCCTCTGCCCTGGGATATAACCAGTTTCAATTTTACTTTACGATGCATTTCCGCCAGGCACCTAATTAATCAATGGTCGTAACGCTTTGAGCCTTTTTACATACTAGTTAAATCATAAATATAAATTTTATCACTGTGTGATTTTTTTGAATTATTCGTAATATACAAGCAAGTCACTTACAATTAGTTTTATTGTTCCGATTTATATGCACATGTATACAGAATTGTAATTTACATTTTAAGTGCAGAAATATAATCAATAAAAATAAAGAAAAAATATAATAGAAGATATACAAGTATAAAAATTCAATTTTTTTTATTAGATCTCGAAATTGGTCTTTACAAATTAATTATCCAGATACGATTATCGCAATAAAACTAATTGTATTAAGTGACTTGCTTGTATATTGGTACAACTGTATATTTAATAATGTATATTTTGGACTCACATAATTTAGGTCATTAAGTTGTTGATTATTTCTCGATATTTTGCTGTGAAGATGAACCATGATGTATCGTCCACTATATGATAAACCTCTCTTCAATCAATAATAATCTATAAGTCGTGTGCGAGATTTGCGATGTTGCGAGATTTCGATTAACTTTTCTTGTTCGTATAGAATCTATACCAATGGCGTAACTGTTTTGGCCATAAGACCCTCCTTTTATAAGTTATAACTCATTTTTCTCAACTTGAGAAATAAAAAAGAAAAAAATGAAAAAAAAGAACCATTGATAAGAGAAAAAAACACCGTTTATTATTTGTATTGTTCTAGCATGTGTTAAGGTAATAATATGACTTGCGTAGCATGTTATATTATTACTTTATACGTTATGAACATGTAAGTTGGCGATGTAATGAATAATAATTCAGAAATACTGCTCGAAAGAGATACGAAGAGGAAATAAAAAGCCGCGTGCACGAACCACGTACATATTACCTTAATTCACAATGACTTCGATCGTATTTCATGAGTTGTATTCCTCTTACTCGAAGAGACTAGCCTTGACCGAGATGATATCTACCCCCGTTGCACGTGTAAGCGGAAATGAAGAGAGCTTTAGATAAGTTCTCTGGATTGCTCTTTTAATTGGAAAAGTAGTAATTAAAAAGACATATCGTGAACAGGAAAGCGTATGTGCTGTGTATATAGTCTGCGAAGAAAAGGGTGCAAGTAGAAGAAATTGCTAATGAAGAATTAGAATTTTAAATGAAATGAAAATCTAATTAGAATTCAGATTTTTAATTCTAATTCCAAGTTCTAATTCTTTTTAAATATCATCTCGAATTTAGTGAATAACTTAAAATAACTTTAACTTTCTTTTTCCTCTCGTTTTTGTACAATTTTTATTCATGAAATTAGTGAAAGAGAAAGAAAAGGAGAGAGCGCGCATAATTTTCATAGATGTAATGTATAAAAAAGATGTAAGGTATAAAAAAAACGTGATCGGATATATGTCGTTTGCTCTATTATCACAACGAGATACTTGAAGTTTTAGGCGGAATTTGCAAGGTCATTTTAAAAGATTACGTAACTGTGTTTTACGACGAAATCAAGACGCACCTCCCTCGCATCGCATCCATAATGTCAAAGTGCATCGTTAATGTACTCACTTCGAGTTCAGAGATTGGATGTGCAGTCGACGTAATTGTTGATAACGGTGTTCTCTGATATTTTTGCATCGTAAACATGATCGTCTGAGACGAAAGACGAATTACTGTCGATATAATGTGACGATTTTGCATTACGTTAAATTATTTCGTTCTATAGCGGTTACTCAAATATTTTAATAACATTAAATGTGTACTATGTTTCTGAATGAACAATACTTATTTATTTATTCGTTCTTTTTTGTAACTGCTTATTTAAAATATAGTATAAATCTATCATGATAAATTTGAATAGAGTAAATCTATCAAATTAATTAAAATTTGCATATTATAAAATATTTGTGATGCTTCAAATATGTGTATTTAATTCACGATATATAGTTATAGCGTCGCTTTTAGAAAACGATTAGCTGTCTGATGTGTTATCATTTCTCTTCTTCTGAAGATGACGTGAAAATATCTTGACTTCTGCGACAAAATTCTCCCGCTCTTAAACGAACGCGCAGTTTGCTGTCCTGTAAAACGAAATTCGAGAAAATATCATGGTGCAAGATTGTTCGGCTGGTATCTCTGTAAATTGTGCATTATTGGAAAATTTTCTTTGTGCACGGCATATATACGTATATACATATATATATATATATATATATATATATATATATATATATATATATATTGATGACGTGACAAGTGCAAGCGAACGTATATGGCTGTGCGAGATAGAAAAACGAACTTCACGTTGATATCTAAGGGACTAGTCAGGTTGAAATGCTAGACTAGAAAACTGCGCAGCAGGCAAAGGAGGATGGGTAAAATCATCGGATTTTGGCCCAAGCGATGGAACCTTTTTTATGCATGTTTTCTTATATTTTTGGATGTGCTGAATTCAAATCAAACGTTATTTTCAAGGTACACCAATGGGAAAATATTGAAAATCGCATTTAAATTGCAGATCTGCTCTTAGCATGACCCAAGATCAATGACGTAAACGTGGCGGCTATCTCATCTCGTGTGTGTGTGTGTGTGTTAAAAGTCAAGCATTACAAAAAATATTGTATGTGGCATGTGCGGAAGACAACGAATTACGTCGCGCGTAAAGTTGCCGCATTTGCCTCAGCTTATGATACAGATACATTCACACTCGTACTCGTGCCTTCGGCTTGTGCTACATTCATTGTTTTCCACACTTGCCACAAGATACTATTGGGATATTTCAGAAAAAAATTAGTTTTATTCTCACATTTAGACTGACTTACAGTCAAATTCGGCTCTATTTAAAAAAAAAAATTATTTTTATTAGAGCGCTTAGATTTATCTTTTCATATTTTCCGACAATAATTACTGCGGCGCGGTGTTATAATATATTTCTTCATTTTTTTATTGATTGGAATGGATAAGATTGTAACATTTGTGGCGTGAGCTTAGCTAAAAAAGCAAGATCATCATATCGTCATGTAAGTGATAATATGTTTGAATACGTAATATGTTACAGAAAATCTCATCGTGACCAAACTCAAGCTGTTCAAAGCACAATTCCAAATAAGTACGACGAAGGGTCATGCTAAGAGGAGAACTTCAATTTAAATGCGATTTTCAATATTTTCCCATCGGTGCACCTTGAAAATAACGTTTGATTTGAAAATTCAACACATCCAAAAATATAAGAAAACATGCATAAAAAAGGTTCCATCGCTTGGGCCAAAATCCGGTGATTTTACCCATCCTCCTTTGTTTTTGATCCTTTTCTAACTATGCGCGGTCCTATCTGTTGATGAATGAACTTTTAGGAAAGACGAGACTCCTTGTCGCACGTGCGTCCATCAACGTGTAAAATGGAATAGACGTGGGAAAGTCTGCAGCGACGTTAGGATGCCTGGCGCCTAATACATATCGAGCGACTCTTACATATGTATAACAGTCTCGGATTGCTGTCTCTCTCAATTATCTATGACACTAGTAAATTTGAGGGTGTTCGCCTATCGATATAATATAGGAGGAAATCTCTTTTCGTGGAATATTTTATCGACGTCTTTCTTCTGTTTACTTGCCAGAAAATTAATGTATTTGTACGAGAAAGAGGAAGATGCGTGACAAAGTGACGTCCGATGGAATGATAAAATGTGATGGAAAAAAATTATTAAACATTGCATTAGATAATTGCATATAGTCTTGGCATATAGACGAAGTTTAGATATTGAATATTTATACATAAGTGATACAGAAAATAATTTTTCATTTGTTTTACACATTTAAAGATGTCTCGACCTATGTTCCGATTTTCGATATGTTGTTATCTGGGTTGTTAAATATAAGGTTAACGACTCGGAAGGTGTCATCACAATCAGATTAAAAAGTTACAATTTTACGAATGTAACGATCTATAATGTAAAAGGAGAAAGTTCTACATAATATTGATCAAATTCAAAATTTAAAAGGATTTATGGTAATTTTATAGAAATATAATTTTCACTAACAATTAGAGTTTCTTGTTAATATTATTTTATTTTTATCTGCAAATAATTTTTTGTCAAAAAAAAACGTATTGTTTTTAAAACATGTACAAATATTTAGTAATATTGAGTAATATTGTTATCTAAGTCAACATATAGTTAAGGAGAATACATTCGTAAAACATACTTACTACACTTGTTTTTTCCGTTTGCTGTTATCAAACCGTCACGAAATGTCAGAAGTGGACGGGTGGTTGAGCATATATCCGGTATGTCAATATACGTCGATAGCTGTCAATATATATGTGTATGTCAGACGAATAATACGACGAAAGAAACCTAGTTGGTGTGCAGCATAGCATTCTTGCAATCGGCCAAGGTCATGGCCAATATCGATTTGACGGATGTTAATAATAAGATCACTTTCGTGGGCGATTTTTTTTTGCAATACAACCGAAGAACTTTAATAATCTGTTTAAAATACAAGCTGTTTCGTAAACGAAATAATAAGAGAAAAAGAGCTTTTATAATTGCAAAAATTTTTTTTTTCTCAAATATATATCTTATATAAATTATAAAGATATATGTATTTAATACATGTTGCAAAAGTAAACTTTTACTTTAGTTAAAGATTTAATTTATGATTATTTTAGGTAATATACCGGGTGTCCCATTTTAAAGGACCCACTCAAATATCTCAGAAACATTGCGTTAAATCGAAAAATGTTTCCTACAAAAGTTGTAGGGTTTCGAGGGGGACATAACATAGTAATATTCATATGACCTTGGGCGGCGTCTCCAAGGTCAAATGAAGGTGAGAATGAATTTTTTAAATGGAAACCCATATTTTTTATTATAACATCTTTTTCTACTAATTAATTTGAACAACTTTTATCTGAAGCATTTTTTTAGTTTCCTAATATTTTTTCTTCTTTTCAAAATTCATTCTCACCTTCATTTGATCTTGGAGACGCCGCCCAAGGTCATATGAATATTACTATGTTATGTCCCCCTCGAAACCCTACAACTTTTGTAGGAAACATTTTTTCGACTTAACGCAGTGTTTCTGCCAATGAGATATTTGAGTGGGTCCTTTAAAATGGGACACCTGGTATTATAACAGGAAATTAAAAAATATATATATATATATATATAAAGCAATGTAAATCTACACGGAGAGAATTTTCTCTTAGAATTTACCTTGAAAATCATGGTAATCGTGGGACAATATGGTATGGAAAGAATTTTATGAGAATTTCTCTGATTAATATTTATCACAATAAAAATAATAATATCTATCACAATAAAATATAAAATATGTTTGATTAATTTTACTAAACTGCATGGTAAAATTTCTCTAACATGTTTTATATTTTAACGTGTAGATATTATTATGTTTATTGTGATAAATATTAATCAGATAAAATTCTTTCCACACCATATTGCCCCACAATTACCATGAATTTCAGAGTAAATTCTAAGAGAAAATTCTCTCTGTGTAATCAACTTTGAAAAAAATTATTTATTTAGAGAACCCTTTGTAATAGAAATAGATTATCTATTCTCTAATATTTCTCGAATGAGATATTGTCTGTAAGTGTGGTTAAGACTATCGTTTTGTGATACCAACTAAAGAACTCGTGTTTTCAGCATATGTTTTATCGATTCTCACTGAGCGAGTTTCGGCTTCGTATTTTTAGCTTTTACATGCAGGAACGTGGAAGATAGTCAATTTAAACAGATCTGCCAGAGATTCTCAGAATCTCATATAATACACAGAAAAATCACAACATATTTTAGACAATCTCAGAAATGCAAAAAGGTTGCCATTACGATAAACGATTATCTCCTTTGCCTAATTGTTCAAGAGTGGCCGCAGATATATGTTCGACACAATAAGCTAATATGTCGTCGCCAAGAAAGCAAACGTTTTTGTATCGAATCTTTAAAAAAAAATCCTAAACTTTATTCGGGAAATTAATATAAACATTAGAGAAATTATGCTATGCCGAAATTATTGAGCCAGCTAAGAAATAAATTCTTAACAGCAATATACGATTGCGAATAAGGGATGAAGAAATTTCTGTAGTTAGCTAATTCATTACGCTCCTTGCTTAGCATATTTTGTTAGAAAAAAATTAATGGAATGTTTACTATTTATTTCACCGGAATCATATATTCGCTATAAAGCTTTGTATTCGATTACGTTTGGATCGCTCGAAATGTTTGGTGCACATTTTTTGTAGGAGCGTAAGAAAGAATGGCTGAATGTGCATTCGTGCAGGAAGTGTTCCTGACAAACAGCTTGAGAAATTCGTGAACTACAGAACTTTCTCTCGAGGGTTCGTTATTTTTGTTGCCATTCGGCGCACAATAGGGAAGCAGCGCGCGAAATCATTTGGAAAATGGGTCAAGGAAGAGGGCGAAGGCGTCGAGAATGGAATACTAAAACTACTAAAGTGTTGAAATTTTAATCTACTAGAATGAGTCAACTGAAAACCTGAAATATTTTTTATTTCGTAATTTATTAAATATAAAAGGTACACACTTACATCATTTTCCTACGTAGTCTCCATGTCGTGCAATACAAGTGTTCTAGCGTTTCGGAAGTGATTGCCTACGATCTCAGGTAAAAGATTTTTTTTCCAGGTGAGATATTCATGCACTTCCGAAGCGCTAAAACACTTGTTTTGCATGCCATGGAGAATGCTACATAGAACAGGCATTCAAATCAAGCGGCCCGCTAACAATAAGACTTCTTGAAAATATTTTGGCAAAACAAGATATAAAAAAATAGGTCTTTTTAAAAAAATCATATTTTATTTATTTCTTGAATATTGAAAAACATGCGGCCCTTAGCTTAATACAAAATAGTTCATGTGGCCCGTGATGCAAAACGAGTTTGACATGCCTGACGTAGAAAAATGATATAATTGTTTACCTTTTGTATTCAATTAAATTTTGTATTAAATTATGAGATAAAAATTATTTATGGTTTTCAGTTGACTCACCTATGTAAAAAATCCTAACGAGGAACAATCGCGATATCATTATAATTAGAAAGGGAAAATTTTAATTATAAATAGAATATTATAAATAAATAAATATATATATATATATAGAATAATAAAATCATAATTTTGTCTATAGTGGTAATTTAAACAAATTGCTTTATATGGGTTCGGATTTTCTATTTTATCTTCACTAATTTTGCATATATTGCTAATAAAATTATATTATTTAGGCGAAGAAAATTCACATCATATGCGAGAATTTAATTTTCGATAGCCTTATATTATTTTCATTTACGAGGATCTCCTTCAAGTTCTTGATTTATTGAAGAAACAGCTATTTTGATAGTTGAAAAAGTAGCGATCTGTGTAGCAATTTCCTAATGTAGTTTGAAACGAAATCCGATAGAATGATAAATGGCGCACTCTCTGTACATTTCTCTTCTATTTTAAATATTGCATTTGCACATTGATTGATATTTGACTAAAAAATTTAGAGGAAATGTGGTTTGGCAACTACATAACTTACATGGTCTTTTCTTAATAAAAGATTCTTTCCCTTCTGTTTTATTTTCTGAATCATATCTTTATCAATTCTAATATTTCGGAATAAATATTTATTAATTTTTAAGTTTGATTTATTTTATCATATGTAATATCGATAATCAAACAGCACAGCGCGATAAAATAATTTTTTTAAATACGTTTCTTTGAGGTAACTTTAAAATATATTGAAAATATGACGAAGATTGAACATATTAAAAAATTAGATCGAAACGGACATCTGACGGCAAGCATAACTTCATTGTCAAGAAAATTGCTTTTAAAGTTTGAAGATCATCTATTTTTTTTTATTTAATTAAAACATAATTCATCCTATAAGATTACTTGCAATGCTACATAATCGTATGCATATTTCATAGAAACAATAGACTTATCTCGTCTATCGAGATGCACACGAGAGGAGAACACGAAGAAGTATTTCTGTAATTTCTCGGACTGAAGAGTCTTTGAAGTCTTTGAAATTCGCCGTATATTTAGGAACCTCCTACTCTGAGAAATGCATGTAAACCTCACCGGACGTAGGTTAACTGGGGGTGCTTAAGTTCTTGAAAAGGATCCGTTCTTGAAAGGAGTAGTTTTGATTAACGAGGGTGCATCAGGATGCTCGATGCTGACTCAAGGAGTTCGGAAAAGATTCTGTTACATATCATATCTGTACTTAGGGGACACAGGGCATTACTCCTTGACTCTCTGTCTTCTCATCCTGATCTTCTTTTTTATGTTTGCCGATGTTTTGTCGGTCGTTGACTACGGTCATGAACTATTTACTGGTCGAGATAAATTTGGATAAGAACATATGGACAAGATAAAATCCAATAGTTTCCCCGAAAGGGAAGATATACAATCAGAGGACCAAACAAAAATAATATTTACTCTGATTTGAAAAAAAATACGTTTCGTAGGTAAAAATAGATTCTATTTATTTTTACATACAGTTTATTAAATTTTTCATTTTTAAAAAAATATTTTTAATATGAAAAAATATGCAACGTGTTGTTTTAGATATTAGTAAATACATATATATAAATTGTTCCTCACGTATGTATAAAAATTGTATGTATAATAAAAGCGAAACTCTTTTCCCTTCCACTTTCTTAATCTTTAATGATTTATCATTGATTGTCATAGAATTAAAATTATCGTCTATAGCAAATCTAGCACGATTAACGGCATTAGGATTACGACATTCTAGTGGTAACACATTAGCGATTGCGAAAGCACATAATACAAAGTGGGTCGTCGGGAATGGCAGCTATGTAAGATTTGGCAAATGATTACGAAAGAAAGGATTTGCAATGAAAAAAAGAATGATCGGAGAAAGGGAAAGTGGTCTGTCAAGGTTAACAACGTCTCCGACCCTCCATTTTGTACAGGGTTCAGGAACACTTTACAATATTTCCTAGAAACGTCAGTAGTTTGGAATGAAAATTGTCTCATGCAAATTGCGAGTGTAATTGATAAACGCGTAAATTATCCTGCCTCGTCTCGTGAATCATTGAATTTGACCGCCGCGCCGGGGTGGTCGGCTCGTCATTGACAAATGATGATCAAAAAAAGGAATCTTGCCTGCAGATTCTTAGAACAGGATGAGTTGGAAGGGATTTCTTTGAGGCTTCAGTGGTGTTGTATGTTACTTCGTTGAGGGTTTTATTTTTCTCATGTAAAACAATACAAAACGAACAATGCAAAAGAAATTAGAACCGTGGAGATGTGGTCGAAGTTTGCACAGGTCAAGACTTCTTCGCATTATGTTTCTAGGAAAAACTACTAGCTTGAGAAAAGACTACAATTTCATTTATATTTCTTTTTTCTTTTCTTAAGCGATGATTTCTTTTTCAAGATGTGATTAGGTTTCTTTGAAGAGAGCTTTCGTAAAATACGCGTATATGTCTCACATTAAAGATATATTTCTTGTTGAAGTCCCAAACTGCATGCAATTTATAGATTTTTTCAATGTGTATAATTTGCTTATTATATATGTATATTATTCGATATTTATTATCTATTTTAATAAAACACATTTGATATATATAAGAAATATAATATATATATATATATATATATATATATATATACACCCTATATATTGTATATATAAATGGCATATATATACCTATATATAAATGCAATTTTTTATAGAAAGATTTTCTTCTACAAATAAAAGATTAATGTGTCTTTAAAACTGCGTACAATTTTTTTTACAGATATAGCTGCAATAAATTATTTTAATTATTTTAAATATTTGGATAATTATAATGAATATTTTGTCATATATAGAAATATAAAGATTTATTTAACTTTAACAAAACTAATTTAAAACAAAAAAGTAAGAAATAGCAATGAAAACCGAGAGCGCAAAATAATTTATTATGGTGCTCAATTATAAATTAATAAAAATTAAAATTAAAAAGCGAAAAATTCGTTGTAAGACAAAATTTTACTTTGTTATCTATATTTTAATTGACACGAGACATCTTCTTTTTACCCTCACTAACTGCACTTTTTATTTACATATGTTTGGCGATCGCTTTGATTTTATTAATGACGTTTTATTTAAGTTAATGAGATATTCGACAAACACACACGTATATACATAATTTGAATATTTTGTTTTCAGATCAATGTGATGTGTACTACAACTCCGCTATTGCACGTATCGGTGAGTGAGAAATTTATTTTATAACATTTCTATAGCGATAATGGGGGTGTATAAAGCTGGCGTCTCATTTCGTGGAAACTCTTAATTATTTATGAGTTTACACGAAATTATATGCCAGCCTTCACATACATATTATTATTTTAAAATTTAATTAGCAAATTAATGCTTTATTAATATTTCTTGATAGAAATTAGCTGATAATAAAGCGTTAATCAAATTTTAAAATAATAATATGTTGAAAATATTAAAATAGTAATGTTTTAAATAATATGTTATAATACTTTGTCGGCGATTAATATTTTTTGACAGAAATCAGCTGATAATTGTCAAAAATATTAATCGAATTGAAAGTATTATAACATCCCTTTCTAAAGAAAGCACGTTAAGTCGATTCTCACAAGTATTGTTGCATCTTTTCCGCGATGCTTATTGATTGTCTCGATTCGCGTTTGTGTTGTACTCGTAGCATCGAGAAGCTGTCATCAGGAGGCTTAGCAGTTTGACAGTTTGTTCAAAATAAAATAAAATAAAATAATAATATGTTTTAAATAATATACAGCCAATTAGCATCGCGAAAAAGATGCTTCAATACTTGCGAGAATCGACTTAACATGCCTTTTTCAGAAAGGGATTAATTTATAATTGAGCATCACAGTAAATTATTTAGCGCCGTACTTATAGCGCTCGGTTCTCATTGTCATTCTTTTTTTTCTTTAAATCTGATTTAATGTAATGCGAATGGTGCGTTGACGTTCAATCAATTTGAAATATGTTTAATGGATCATATGAGAGAATCCGAGTGATTAATTTTCAACATCTTTCTAAAGCACAATCCTTCCGATCTCTCTCGAAACTCGCTATCATCGCTTCGATCGAGACGATTCGCAATTTCGCCAGATGCTGACGACCTCGCGCAAGGCCGTATACACCGAGCGTCTGCGTGTCGATGCACACACGTGCGTAACCGTGGCCGTACTTACCTGCGTGCGGTCGCGCGCGCGCGCGAGAGGAAAGGACGTTTCGTGTTCCGATTTGAACACGATTCCTTGGAAGACGAATTTTTTTTCAGATAAACCTCCTATCAGTCGTTTCCGTTTCCTCTCGTCGCCGTCTGGCACGCATCGCTTACGCACGTTTCTCGCTTCCTCGCGCGGATGCAGCGTCGACGCGACGTACGCATCGCGAATACCTCTCTCTCTGTCTGGCCAGACGACACGTCTGTCAGGTAAGCGGCGTATTTTGTCAACTATGCGCGAAAGATAAGGAGGGAAAAAAATGAATGAGACCAGCGTCGCGGCGTTTTGCGTTTCAAGAACTGATGGATGGCGGTTTCGGTTTTCGCTACTCTTCGTTGATGGAAAATTTGCGGAGCTGCTTACTTCGATAGACGATACACTTGTTTTGTTAATGACTTTATAGACTTTTGTAAACAAAAACACTGTTATGATACTTCGTGATACTTGATATAAACCTTTAGCTCAAATTAGACAAGATGTAGCAGTAATTGCATTATTTCGTGGATATTTATAAGGAAAATTGTTTTTTATATATATATATAGTTTTTTTTATATATATCATTAATATAATAGGTATTAATAATTAATTCAAAATTTAATCTATGATTCCTTTATTTTACTTTTTTTAATTATATTTACTGATATGTCATTTATTACAATACATATTTAAATCTTTTCGCTTTTCATCTATTAATTCTCGATATTAAAATGCAAGAGTGCAGTCGATAGTTTCATATTTCAATATCTTGGCGAAAAGAACTTTTGTCATTGAAAATTCACAAAGATCAACAATCCTCTGCCGCTGATGACCAACGCGACACGTAGCAATATTTCCAAAAACAATAGGACGTTACGTCCGACAATGCTCCTCATGGCTCATCAGGTTTTCAATATTGAGACATTAAGTCGAAGTAATTAGAGCGGAAAGTTCTTCGTGGATAGGCATGAGCGGTGCAATAAAAGCCGTATTTGCGGATGCAACAAGGCTTCCAGTGTGGTGTTTGAGGAATTGGCGGTACAATGCAGATGCGACGTGGCGAGTTACTGGGGCAGACAAATCTAGGCAGACATGACCCTTCCGGTGGATTAGGTCGTATTTCACATACGGAGCAGGACCGACCAGACTGGTGACATTAAAAATTGATTCGATCGACACTTTTCGCGTAGAATATTTCTTCTTAACAATACTCATGTAGGCTAATTTGATATATATCTTGAAATTATCAAAAACAAAATTGTTTTACTTATTTTGATCGATATCACTATCGGTCAAGATTGGATTGGAAAAAGTCGAGAGCCTTTAAAAATAATTGATTCAACAATAAGATATAGCGATAAATCTTTATCAACTCATAATAATATTACGTACGATTCAAATAATATATAATATTCTGACTGTTATCAGCCATGACTATTATAAATAATATATTTGATTTATGCGCACAGTGTTAATTTACATGTTTACCATGATCCGAGTGGGAGGTGCAGGAAAGTATGTTCGATGTACAGGAATTTTTTGGCAAAAAAAATTTGGAGGGTTAATACGAAAGTTGGAGACAAATCATCGTGTCGTTTCTCGTTTCCAGAGAAATATGACATATCGATAGCCGCGCGATTCTTTTTTTCTTCTTACATATTTCAAAATTATCACTCGCATCGTGACCTTGGATGATTGCAGCGGACCTGTATAAAACCCGACCTGCATTAACGTACAGCGCGTTACGCGGCAATATTTCGGCAGATCCGCAACGAGAGAGACCTTGGCTCCGAAACACCGAAACACAGATTCCGCGACGCGTTCGACTTTCCCTCTCCCTTTCTATTTTCGTTTTTTTTTATTCTTATATTGCAGTCATCTCTCCTATCAATGTTTCCTTACATAGGATGTTCCAACTCGCATGAATTGTGGCTGATTGGAGTTATGTTAATTACGTTCTCGAGGCAGATTGAAGTAAACTGGTTGCGCACTACAATATACATATGAAAAAATATATATTATCGTTCGTATCGCGAAAAAAATTATTATCACACGTTTGCGTTTCCTGTGATAAATTTTATTATTAATTAAATGATAATATTGATACCACTTATTTTTTACGATAAGTAATTAATTTTGTGAGATAAAACAACAAGTTACAATAAATTAGAAATTTTTTTGCGCGTTTTTTTCTTTCTCTCTGAGATATCTATCAAGATTAAGATAATTTCAAGGAGTGTGATCTCTAAAAATTCATGAAACGATAAGTTTATTATATAATCATTTTATATGATTAAAACGTCAACGAACTGGTGGATTTTTTAATTGAGAATCTATTATAACACTTGATTTCAACAAGAAACATTTTTTAGTAATAAGAAAAAAATGAAAGATATACCAATCTAGGGAGTGTACCAATCTAGGGAATGCGTCTTAGGCTGTGTTCCGATTCTCCACCTGACGGATTATAGTGGGATGAATGGGTGATGGGCGGAGTCTACAAAAAGTGTCCAAATGTGTTTTTAAATTGTCTTTATACGTTATCGCCATACCCAAATCACCCGGCTCATGGAGCCGGGTGACTTTTTCACTCTCCCGGGTGGATAAAGTGATAATTTGAACGTTTTAGTTGAGATTACGGTAGGAGTATTTAAGAGGAATCTGAACGCTTTCTAGAGGTGTTCAGGTGCACCCGGGTGAGGAATCGGAACACAGCCTTAAATGTCTATCAAAAAATTCAATTTTATATATAATTTAAACTTTGTTGTTTAGACATCTTGATATTTATAAATTTTATCATGTTATGTATGACTCTTTGTATCAATAATATAAGGATATAATCTCGATAGGAAAAATCACAAATAGATGTCTTTCATTAATTTCGTCGAAAATGATGACTGCGCGTTCAAAATCAATATAAAGATTATGTAAGATCTCCAAAGAGACTTTATAACACACGCATCTCATCGAATAAGGGAAAGAGGGGAGAGGAGACTTGTAAAAGTATAGAAGACAGGGCAAAGATCGCGAGTGATAAATATAAATGGGCCCAAGGTTACCGCATGTACGTTGCCCTAATACCCAGATACATACGATTAAGAGGCCCAAATGGTCATGAGTTATGACTAACGAGTAAACAGCTCTCTTTCTCTCTCTCTCTTCTTCAATAAAATGCTTGCGTAAGACTTGCGAATTTTCACGCGTGTCTGTGAAATGCAATTCAATATACAGACATCATCGATTCCTCTGAAGTGCATTTTGTCATTCATATTTTTTTTTTAATTAAAATCTGCTTTCAAAATTTGTGCAAATTATATTTCTGTTATAGTTTCACAGCCATAATTCAATTTTCACTCATACCGATATTTAAAAAAAATGATCAATTTTTTGTCATACTTGTAGATTCTATTCACATTTTCCCTCTGTATTTTTCAACGTAACGCAATTCTAAATTCGCTTCCAGAGTTTAGCGTTAAACGTGATACCTGTAATTGAAATCCGCGTGACTTCCGCGCGAGATTATCGTGCTGGGGCGGCCGACAACGCGTTGTCTTATCGGAAGAAGCGAGAGACGCAGGTGTCCTCTGCGTCTCAAGAATACTCAGCAGCCCAGCAGAGAGGGTTAACGATCTTCCTCTTTTCTCAATGTACATATATACGCACAAGAGGGAGGGAGATACGACAGAGATCGCGCGCGTCTGTCGTCGTCGGCGTTCCAGGATGACGAGCTTCTTGCTAATCGCTGGTGTCGGTGGCCGCGCTCGAGGTCTCCCGTTGGATTCCTATGTGCGTCACGCGATTCCACGACTCTAATTGTATGCCAAGGTGTTCGAATAATTTTGCGTTAGAGGTCGGACGAGGGAGGGAAGCAGACGTGGCAGACGGCAGGTAGCTGAAAGGGCAACATTAAAAAATTCCTTCGGCATGAATGGATTTCCGATCTCCCCGCATCCCGCGATAGGGCCTTAGGGCCTTCGCACACGAATTGCCGTAACCGTAAACTTAAGACACAGTATACTTACATACAGTAGGGACAGTCCTTTGTTCTCAAATCAGCCGCGCAGATTTGCTTGCGCATTGTAAGCGACCATTTTTATAAGTCATGCCAATCCCGTTCAACATAAAGAACCCAATAACTCTATTACTGTGATTACATTTATAGTAAAATATAATCTGTAAAACTACAATACTATCATTTTGATTTCGCAATATTTTTTATGCAATATTAAATTTTTATTCAGAAAAAATGACTATAAAATAATATATCGAAAATATTTCGCGCAAAATTGTTTTAATAGTAATGGGTACAACAAAAATATTGATACGGTGCTGCAACCTAAAGACATGGCGGACTGCTGAAAGGTCAGCTGAAAAAGATCAAAGGTTCCGACGCTGTGTGTCCCTACTGTATATAAGTATACTGTGCTTAAGACGTAAACTTAAGTTGAAAACTAATCAGATTATTGCTTTATTGTTAGCTTTATCTTTGCATTCCAGAACACAACAGAAATAATGATAAAGTTGGCCATAAGCTAAAGTAACTAGAATTTCAACCGGTTGAAATGTTGTGTTTTGGAATGCATAAAGCTAAAGCAATAATCTGATTGTCTTTCAGCTTAAGTTTATTCGTGTGCAAAGGCCCTAACAGTGCGGAGAGATCAGCCTCTGCCCTATTAGAGTAATGGTGCGGTTCTCGATTCGCACGATAAGTATGCTTAAGCCGATCGGAAAGATTCTGTTGATGATGCACTTGAAATGTGAGGAAACAAAAACAAAGGCTCTCGGTTAGATAAGCGTGAAAAAAATCTCACGTATCTCTTCTCAAAAAAGTTGGTTTGTAAATATCGATTAATTAATCAGCGGGTAGATTGTAGCACTGAGGAAATTCGAACAGATCTGTCAACAAGTGCAGATATGAAAAATATAAACAACGCGAATGCACTAGTGAAGTCAACAATTGCAGGCGCCAGGTTGATTCATTCTTGAATATACTCTCAGATGCGATTACATCGCATAAGAGCTTGGTGTGCATTCGAGATGCGCACACTCCGGATATCGCTTAGGAACGCATAACGATTTCTTCCGCGAAGACTCTCGCGCGCGAAGAAGCGTACAAAGACGATGACTGTTAAAAATAAAAAAATAATTTATCATACTTAATTTAACATAAAGATTGATAAATATATAATAATCAATAGTATCTGTGCATATAGAGAAAGATAATTAACGTTGTTTCACTTTAATTCGCGGAACTCATCATCTTAATTTTTGTTAAGATATTTATCGTAAATAATAATATAATGCTCATTTTAAAAATAACTTATCTTTAACACGTTCACACATTGTTCATTGATATACGTGTAGATCAAAATATATTGGTTTAAAAAATTTTTAAATTTATTAAATCATAAATGTTAAAATGTTTTTAATATAAAATTATCGACACACTGGATTAAATAGATTGTATTTATAGAATTAACAGTTTTTAATTTCTTTAATTATGATATTAAGTATTTTGCAAACTCTTCGATATTTATGCGAGCATATACATATAAATAATTATTTCAATTATCAAATTAAATATATGCTCATACGAGTGTCGAATTCCCATATATTTTTATCTGCGCTCCTCGTGCATTCGCGAGTGTATAAATATGATGAACTTGATCGGTGTAACGTAGATCCCTTGGAGTGTCCTTGGATAACGCGTTGATGCGTCATCGTGTATCCACGCAACTGAATCCTGCATCTCTCGAAACTGCATTTTGGGTAGGTGAATACGATCGGTTGCGTCATCTTAAAAGGATGATGCGACAGTATAATAATATTAATTCTTCGACTTTTTCAATCTCGTGTGTGCGTAGGTAGCGAAATAAAATTGCAAAACGAGCGAAAAATAATTTGCAAGTTAAAAGAATCCCCGACTTATGTCTTTAGCGCAAAAGTGTGAAAACTTTTATCTCACGATGGCGTTAGGTGTTTCTATAAGAAAAATTCTCTTTTATTCCTTTTAACTTACACTCGATTGACGAGGGTAGTAGCGATGAATTATATAAGATACAACTGTGTATGTAAAAGAATCTATACGCACACAGACTCGATTATGGGATTTACATATAACATGATTTTTTTTATATAAGCTGACAAATGCGTCGATATAATAAATGGCATTAATATCATATGCGATTAAATTTTTTTCTATTTGTTTCCTTGAAGATTACATAGCTACTTTCAATATATCTCAAAACATGAGTAGTATTATATTTAAGTTTAAAGAACTTTTTAAAATATAGAGAGAGAGGGTTTCAAGAGTTAAATTTCAAGATTATAAATAAATAAAAAGATTTCTCGTTTAATTTTAAGCGAATTTTGTTTTGACAATATTTATCGATTAGTTACATAAATATATTAAAAAATATGTACAATTGGAAAATTTTTTCGAAAGAGAATCTAATTTTAATCAAAGAATCTGATGGTGAAAGGAGCAACAATAGTTTTGAAACAATAATTTTGAGGATAATAACGAGCCTGCGAAAAAAATGGATCTAGATCGATACTTCGTACGATTCATCTCGCTCATCAAAATTTTTTCCATCGACGATTCTTGACGCACGTTCTGCGTCATCGACCAGCCCTCTCTGGAATTTTGCGATCTTTCCGCTTGTAAACAAGCCGCGGGTGTGTTGCGTCATCTCATCAAGGAGAGGAGAAGCCGGTCTTAGAACTCCTAACTCTCCTCTCTTTATTGGAATTCCGCGACGGTTCAGACACCGTCTGGGACCGACCCATCTCCGCGAGCGAGTATGAAATACGCAGACAGAGTCCCACGTGCCTAAAGTATTGCGTCTTGTTTGCTAAGACGTCCTTTGGATCGCGATCAATTTGTCGGACACGGATATCACCTGACCTTAACCCCTGTTTACGTAGCCGGATCCCGCGTACCTTCTTTCGCTTTCAGCAGCGCGTGTGGCTTGCACGACGGTATATATGGCGTCAAAAATTAAGATATTACGATAATCTCGAATCGTTACATTAATATTTTATAAAATATTTTCCACTGCTTATAATAACTGAAACATGTTTGATTTTAACATTCTTGAACGAAAGACCAGTTTTAAATCAGTTGAAGAAATGATATTATATATTTATATATATAAAGATAAAATAAAGATATTGATTACAATTTATAGAGAAAGAGAAAGAGAATGCTCATGATATAAAAATAATTTTGCACAATTTATTCAATTATTATTAGAGTATGCGTCCTGTCAAAGAAGATGACATAAGACATTTTTTTATTATTATTATTTATATCATTATTTATTTAGCTGTACATCACCACATTAATCGTACACACATACTATCTGTCTTTTAATATTTATGATTTTTTTATTAGTTTGTCAAAGAATGGGGAGATGTGGTTCTAATGACGATTTCGCGAATATCAATGTTGAATTAATGCAAGAAAGTGAAGATAAGGGATTAAAATAATTATGCATTGTGCTAATATAATTTATTCATATTATATTGTAGACATAATTTAGTTTTATGTTGAATTTATATTATTTTCATATATATTTTAAACTCTGTACCATGTTTTAAAGAAAAGAAAGTATATCTCCATATTTTAATAATATATTTTGCCAATTGATGCTATCTCCAAAAAATATACATACATTAAGAATTATGAAGTATTTAAATATTATAGAAGTAAATTGAAAAAAATTCTAAAACGTCAGACTTTGATTTTTTATTTTTTTCACACTTTGATTTTAATTTGCTATCGATCCAAAATCTCGCTGCAAACCGGCCAATTGATAGTGTTGACTCGGAAATCTCGAAATGCACCATGCGTTTTGCATTCTCTCAGTTGGAAGAAAAAATAAATAATATACGCGACATGTCTACATATATATTCCCACCTTTTACCGTGAATTACTCGGAACTAACGATGCGAGAGCTAGAAAAACATTCATTCTACCGCCTCGGGAGCCCTCTCCATGCACGATTGCAACGTGAGTTTTGGCATTTCTAATTCTTGTTTACTTTCTATAGCTATACGGTCGCAATTATGGTAGATATCGGATCGTATTTAATCGTTTCTCACACACAATCTCAGCGCCGAATTGCTTATGCCAGGTCGGCTGTATATTAGCGCTCCCGGCGCGGCCTCGGCCGCGGCGCGCGTAGTACAAGCGTTATTACGTTTTCCGCGTTCACTGCCCTCGCAAGAGAGTCGCACGCGCGCGAATCAACAACCGTCCAGCCAGAAAACGTGAGATTTCTCGCGGCATGAAAATGTATATTTTTTTTATTCGCTCGCGGAATCTCGATCTCGGTCCATTCCAATTGCGCCGCGGTCCCACGTGCGGTGCAAACGTGCGGTCGGCACGAGTAAGTCCTCGTGACCACCTTCCGAAGGTGTGTATAAAACGCTCTCAGTTACGTACATTCAGTTCGATGTGCTTTATTCTCTGCGTAGAAGCTCATAAACATGGCTATCATATCGTCTAATAGTGCAGCGTGAAATGCGATAACTCGACACGTGTCATGACGATTGTGCGGCTCATTCTTCTTGGCATTTTTTTTTCGCGCCAGCCATTTTGAATGGAACCATCGTATATGGGATGGGCGATTATATAAAAGTGTATATATATGTATATTTTAAGAGAAAAGATTTTGTGAACCAATAATTAATATTTATATATAAGGATTATTTTATTAATTGTTGATATATAATTAATAATTAATTAATATATTATTATATTTAATTAATTATTAATTAACATATATTTACTATTTATGTATAAGAATATTTATTCATACACACGCATACATCATATATTTTTTTAAACTTTACTTTTTCACCGACACAATATATTATAAAGGGAAGAATATAGTATAATTATATTACATGGACCGATATATAGAACGTATCTCTATATTGGCATATTGTAATTAATTAACAAATGTCTATAATATAATAAAAATATAATTTTTCTATTGAGAAATATGAATAGAGATGTAAGACACTTTAGATATCGAAAGAAATAACAACTCGTTGCAAATACCATTTTGCAATCTAACCGCATTACTGCTAGTATCTGTCTGTACCCTGTTAGAGACAATTCTAATGTGACATACGCAGCATTATCAATATACGTACAAAAGGAAACGGCGAAGCAAGTAACTACGTTTGTATGTGTGCGTGTTGTCCCTGTCCCTATTATATACACAACGCCATAAACAATTTTCCATTCATTCCATTCCATTTCGTTGGCTTATTCGTTCTGAGGCGTGCACGTAAATATGTACGTATATGCGAAAATCAATCACGCAACGATCGGAAGAAAAATCTCGTACACATAAATATGTAGAGTCCCTCTCCCCTTTCCACGTTCGTTCAACATTTCTACATATGGATAGAAAAAAAAGTCTCTCCGCTCACTTTTACCGCTCTCGTCACATTAACAATCGCTAATCTTCATAACGTGTCGTTACGTGTCATTTATACCTATATGGAATATAATTATTCTAAATACAAAATTCAGATATCAAACGCGTTAATACGAGTCGACAGTAAAAATTAGGCGCGACTTTATTTTTAAATCTTTATATAATTTGAACTTTTTATTTAAAAAATATTCTATAACAAAATAATAATAAATTGAGAGAAAAAGCTCTGATATATAAATACACAAAATCAGGTATGTGCAAAGGGCTAATGAGAGCTCTTAGTTTTTACAAAATAATTAGAGAAGAATTTAAAAACAAGTTTTTTAATAGCTTAATATCTGCATCATTATTATTGATGATGAGCTTTCTGCGTATTTCGATGATCTCTTGCGTCTAATTTTCCGTTCGCGTGCGCGAATTCTTCGCTTGAAAAAGTTCGTATGGTAAAAAATAATCTATATAAAAAAAATTAATATCTAATAATTATTCAAACTTTATCATTGTCATAATAATGATAATTTTCGCGAAATGGAGAAAGATTGTTTTCTCAACGTCGCTTGTAGGATCAAATCGAAGACAATCAATATTATTCTCGTGGAAAACAGAATTGTAACAAATATCTCGATAAATAATCAATCCTCAGGATTTTATTCTGCTTCGATATATATATACAATATAATTTAAATCGATTTCTCATATTAGCTTCTTAAAGTTAATTTCCTGTGCATTCGAATCATTGTTTGCGATTATTATTTGCATGGTACGCATCTTTTCTTTCAAAAGATTTGCAAATTTACACTCTTGTTATTTGCAATACACGACACCGATATTCGAATTCATTCAAGGATCGAGATATTTGCGTTGCGACCTTCTACGTGCAAGTCAGCGGTTCCTGGAAGCTGATAAAGCCGACATAATGGAGTTTGTGTTGTGTGTTCGATTCCCTCCAACGAAAGTGATCCCAGAGACGGAGAGGAAAAAGAAACGTCGTGAGAAACTGAGAGAGACGGAAAAAATAAAGGGGAGAGAGGTGTTAAGAAAGAGAAAGAGAGAGAGAGAGAGAGAGGTGTAGGGGGCTACGACCTGTGTGTGTTTACTACTGTGTACACCACAGAGAGTGACAGTGATTCTATATCTACGGCTGGTGACGTAACTAGGATCATGATTGCTCGTCTCATATTTCGTAGATGGAACTTGATGGCGAATTATGCGCGAAACATCCGATGCTTCATCGAGTTACAACGCAAGTTGGATACACGCAATTATACAATATGCGTCAGAAGATCGATGATTCATTAGGAACATTGTCACCGTTTTCGTACAAATTAAGTACAACGCAAATCGTTTGATTCACGATTGAATTTGACACCGAAGAAAGAAGAGTAGATGCGTCATAATTTATTGTCATAATTAAAATTGTGCGTTCTTAGGTTCTAGTATCTCGCAAAAAAATCTTGAATAATTTTCCATATTTCTTTAAACAAATTATTTTACCTTTATATATATAATAACATAAGAATATAAGAAATATATATGATAAAAATAATTTGCACTTTTCGCACTGCGACTTTCTTACATGGACAATCGATAAATATACCACGAAGAAAAATTGCAACACTCATAAGGTTAAAACTACATTTAATATTTTTAGAACGTTTCATCATCACTCATATAAAACACTCGTAATCGAGCTCATTGTTGGACCTATACACATTGATCGTTCATCGAGTTCACGGTCGTGTTGTTTACAGCCTACCAGTGAGGCAATTTTCACAAGAAGAAGTCAGAAAGAAAGAACGTGGCCGAAAATAAAATCTTTCAAAATAAACGAGAGAAGAAAGAGAGAAACGCGCGGATAAAATAAGTAATGATTGAATTCTCTCGTTGACGAAAATGAATTTTGTTTTCATATACAAACTTGCATTACGCGCGACGTCGAGAAAAATATAGTCTAAGACCTCCTTCATTGAAAAATTGCGGAAATTGGACTCACACAGCGGTGGAGAGAGAGTCTACTGTTTCGTCAGATCGTGTTCTAAGCCATTCTAAGGTTTAAATCAGCTGACGTACACACGCGACGTCTTTTTTTGCACATGGAAATTGCGCGCGAATGCCGAAAGCCATTCAGCGAATCTGAATCGAACGAACGAGGAGAGAGGCTCGTGTTTAAGCTGATTGCGAGGTGCATGTGTGCGGAAAAACGCAGCTATCCAGATGCTCCGTTCTTCTCCTCGCTTCCTATTCGTCTCATGTTTCCGCGATGGCGATTCTTTTTGCGTATAACGCAAACTGTCATACGATCGCCCGGGCGCGATCGAAAGGTGAGAGCGGAGGGATCGATGGACGAGGTGGAACGAGACGCTCATTATGCGTATGAACAGACGGAAGATGATGACGGTGGAGTCAGCCGATGGGGGAGATGACCTGTGTTTTGCGCCAATACGCGAGAACTGCGTAAAATGATCGAGGTCGGAGACCCCGATCGACGTGTTCTATAAGCATCGCCCGATTATTAGTATATCATCTAATCTCGCGATCGCATTTCTTCGGGCCAATCACCGTGACGTGCGACGATTGACGAATTAACAGCGCACTTTGTGCGTCTCGATTCGCGATAAATACGGAAGATACGATAAGCGAGTGAATAAAGAGCGGAAATTTCCGTTCAAAGATGCTAATTTATTTTTCAGTCCTTTAAACATTTTTTTTTCATTGTGCAGTTGTGGTCAATAATGCCTTCCATCTGAAGTCAACTACTAATCTGACTCCTAACCACTATCAACTAATCAGTAGTGATTTCATCAGATAGTAGTTGATTTCAGGTGGAAGGCATTATTGACCACGACTGTACATAAAAAAACGTGTGTATAGTATATATATATTGCATAAGTAAGAAAGAATGAACGGTAGAAGGAAGACTCTTCTCGTCGTTTCCTAATCGAGGTACTTTATGATGTTCGAAGGTATAGGCACTATCAAAGTCACGATTGTAATAAAGTCACTTATTATCGCAGTAGTTTAGTATTTGACTGTTCTATGTCGACATGACTATGTACCTATGCATACATGCAACTTGCTGCGCAGTTGTTTACTACGTAGAGTTTATACATACTTTCGAAGATTTAGATTTTAGATCAAGAAGAAGTATATCAAGCACGGCTAAGTAAGTTGAAGAGATTTGTAGGAAAATTCTTCTCGTCGTTTACTAATCGAACTTTCAGACTGTGTAAAGGTAATGTGATTTTGATAATATCACTTGTTATCTATAAGCTCAGCGTTATTCGATTCTTCTACATTTCAGCGTGACTAGGTGTGCATACAATACTTAGTACACAGTAGTTGCGGGATCAATGTACTTTCGAAGATTTGAATCATGCGATCGTATAAGAGTGCGCGTACTGCTCGCATACCGATCGATCGCGGTGTAACGACTGGTCACAGGAACGGATCGACCCTCTAAGACCACCACGAAATCGATCTCTAATTCGATCGAAGAAATTGCGCGAATTCTCCGCCGCCAGAAATGTCGCGAATTTATCCGATACGAAGATAAACGGCATCATGCGCATCATTAGTTTCTCTCTAGTTAAGTTATATAAAATTAAAGAAAGAGAGGGAAGGGGCTAATTAAGCGAGGTAAATAGCGCGCAAATGATTCTTCTTGTCAAATTTTATTTATTATGTATACGTTTCGATCCCAATTTTAAACCATCATCGATAAAAATAGATTAAAATTAAAAATTATAAATAAAAATAAATTATATATATAAGAATTCTTAAGAAATATGGTTTTAGAATTGCATGCGAGTTACTGCAAAATACACGAAAAACATCTCCTATATCGAACCGATCCGTTTCCTCTTACGTCATTTCTCGAACTTGATACAGGGTTGATTTTTTATAAGGGTCAATACGCCCCTGATATGAAAGAGAGACACAAGCGTTTCCTCGGCAGATACGTACGCGAGATTTCCTGTTCGCGGACCTCTCGTTGACATTTCGATCGCGCCAATCCCTGCCAATCACCCCGCGCTTTTGCAATTCTTCGCTTCTCGCTACATGTCTATATGCTCTTTAACCGCTGCATCCCGCGGCTTTTACGACAATTTTCCTCGTTAGATTTTCCTGCTCCAATTGTGCAATGTGTTTCTACCGGCTGAATATTTATTCTCTCGAGAGACCGGCGGAGATCGCGGCTCGATACAATCGCGATCATTTTTCAGTCCCCTGTCTCGCGCAATAATACGGAATAATAACGCAGCTAATGACAGAATGCAATATATACAGAAGCGCGAAATTTTATTTAATGTCAAATTATTTTTAATATTATATGCATCATTTTTAATATTATATACATCAATGAGATGTGAATGTAGAATGATCATGAGACTATTTCGTTGAGGCTCTGCATTATTATTTTTATCCACTATTTATTTTTATCTAGATAAAATCAAATTGAAAGATAACTCCTGGTATCTCTAGGAGATATAGGTACCTTATAATTAGTTGTAGCATTTTTTCTCGATCGATTTTTTTATTGTCATTCGCAGTTATATAAATATATAATTAACAATAGAGTTTTTCATTAATTATAAATTATTTTCATTAAATTATTAATTATTAAGGCGAGGTGATTTTGCGCGCCAAGGCGCCAACAATAAGAGACGAAGTGAATGAGAAATCGTAAGACGGTGCACGGTGCATGATAGCATGATGCATCGCGTTGCTGTTCGATACGCGGTATATAGTTGGGGATAAACGGAGGGGAGGAATCGAGTTCCCGCGGCTAGCTTCGACGAGCGGACCCAAGCGTTTGTCACTTTTACTGTTGTTGGGGTCAGTCGAGCATTGACCGCTCGCGCCGATTCAACTCGCCTTACGGCAGAACGCGCGAATGATTTTTTTTTCTCTCTCTCTCTCTCTCTCTCTCTCTCTCTCACTCGCCACACCCGCGCACGTCGAGGAAGTTTACATTGCGCAGTTAAGAAAATGTCTCTTTTGGAAAAAAAAAATAGAATTTATGTGTTTTCTCAATCGCTTATTATTTTCAACTTTTATCGATCTATATATAATTTTAATTTTAATTTTTCAAACCACAAAATGCGATTATTTATAAAGTTTCCCAGTCATTTTATAATGCAGGTTGAATAATTTTATTAATTTTATTAATATATTTATTAATATATAAAAAATATTAATTAATATATAAATTATAATTAATATATGAAAAAATATAAATATTATAGAGTGCATAAATAAAAATGCTTATATTACACAGGCGTGTGCTTCTGTTAATAAAAATTTTCTATTAATACAATTTTTTTTATTGGCCGTTTTAATTTTGCACATTAGGCTAGAAACAGGCTACTACTTTAAATTGCAGTTGCTTATATTATAGTTGATGTTTACAAAACGTTGCTCGCCATGATGATTGACTCCAAATTGTGGCCAAGGATTACGGGGAATGTCAAGAGTCAGTGCATTGCCGCATATAACGGATATTACGGTACTCTCTTGATGATCATTACATGTTGCAACGAGTATTCGCGCTGTCTATATAGGCAGAAATAATGCGAGCGCGCGAAGCTAACTTCAATGTTCGCTAATAAATCATAAATCGGTGCCTCATACCAATTCATTTGCACCCGTTAACCCACTTTATATCGTCAAGAGATGAAGCAATAAGAATCGAAAGATTACACAATAGAGCAATTAATCAATTTTATCACAAAAAATAGTTTTGAAGCGCGATCAAGAGTCGACATCGGCATATCGAAGTATACGTGAGTAGAAAGAAAAAAAGAGATCTTCATATTTTTATTAACAGAATCTATCGTTCGTTACATTAAATAATAACACGTTCACACGAGTTATGTGATATAACACGAAATATGCCTCCCCCTCCCATTGAAATAAAAAATGTTATCGCATTACATCCCGCATTTCTGTAATATTTAGAATAGATTACGGCACGATAAATGTGACACATCAGATCATACTTTGTAAGTATGACTCATCAGAGTTTGAATGTACCCTTCTTGTAAATGCAAACATTCCGAATTTCATTAGGAATCCTAGAATGATGCAAATGAGCTATCGCGGGAATTCCAAGAGGCTTTATATAGAGGAGAGAAAGGAGAAGGGGCCTGTAGATCGCGATCTGAATAGCATGAGCGATCGCGTAAGCGATCTCCCCCTCGCCATCTCAGCGTTGTTGTTGTTATTGTTGTTATTGTAGGTTCATTGCCCCCTGCCTACTACTAGTTTAACCGTACCGAGAGACGCCGGTCTTTCCTGCCTTTCGCCACGCACGCTCGAGCGACATTTCGCGCGCCCCTAAGTAAGGTAGATTTTTTTGCGCGCGCACGTGACTCGGGCCTCTATGCATTTCCGGGTCTTTTTCGGTGCAGCGATTTATCCGCAAATTTCCAACACGACACAGTTCTCAGTTTGCGACATTCTTATTGCACGTACTTTCGCAGATGAAAATAATGAAAATAATTTAAATATCGTGTAGGAAAAAAAATGATTGCATAAATTCTCTTATGTATAAGCCATAATTATTTTGCTGAAATAGAAATTAAACATTTATAGATATCTCTATTGCGTTGTAACATTTATTAATTCATTAAGATCCTTGTATAATTTAATTTTAATGTGTACTGTTTAAAATTACACATTATGTAATTCGCATTAATAAATAATTAGATGGTTGTCTGTGTAAAAAACATTTTCAAAAAGTATATGTAACAGAGAGAAGAAATATACAAAGTCCGTAGAGTTAGTTTAATAAGATGTTAACACCCTCGACACGCATTCTCTCAAAGAGACGTAATACACTACTATGTATATAGACTGCGTCATGTCGATTTTTTTTCATGTGTATTGATCCGCATAACATAGCGGGTAAACACGTTGATCAATCTCACTCGATTGAGTGCTATCGATTCTCTCAAACGAGTACAAACTACAAACTGCGTATAACTATGCTGGACATCTACAGATCACAAACACCGCCATTTTAGAGGTTCGGAGAAATGAAGGGCGGAAACGAAAAGAACGAATCGTGACACATGATTTGAAAAAGCGGGTGTGCCCTTTTAGCTGGTATCTTTAGACGCAATATAGAACCGTGCCTCTTGTACATTCTTCAACTTCCACAGGACTGTCGGAACCCAATATTTTATCTAGTCTAGAATAAACAGGCGACAGAAAGATGAGAGAAAGAGATCCCGAAGATATACTACAGATAGAGGAGTCTTCTGGTGTCGGCTAGTACAAAGAGAGAATTTTCTCATAGAATTTACCCTGAAAATCATGGTAATCGTGGGACAATATGGTATGGAAAGAATTTTATGAAAATTTCTCTGGTTAATATTTATCACAATAAACATAATAATATCTACACGTTAAAATATAAAATATGTTTAAGTAATTTTACCATGCAATTTAGTAAAATTAATCAGACATGTTTTATATCTTATTGTGATAGATATTATTATATTTATTGTGATAAATATTAATCAGAGAAATTCTCATAAAATTCTTTCCGTACCATATTGTTCCATGATTACCATGATTTTCAGGGTAAATTCTAAGAGAAAATTCTCTCCGTGTATAGTTAATCTCGTCAAACTTGTCATCGTGGGTGTCTAGAAAGCAAAAAGCAAAAAGAAATTATTAAAATATCGAATAAAAGCACAAAAAATTACTTATGTACATTAGTTTATAAATGATATCAAATCGATATTAAACGGATAAGAAATATTGCTTCAATTTATTGATGGAATTTTTTTAAGAGACTTACGTAACAATTTTTTTATATTTTTGCATTTGCTTAGTTTTCAAGTTTGATTTATTCTTAGACGAATTCGTGCAAAATTTAAAAAAACTAGAAAGAAGAAAGAAAATATTACTCTTAAAAGAAGGCGGTACACTCAACACTAGTTGATTCAATCAATCATCGATTGATTTTGGACTTTATTAAGTCGCAGTTCGTTGATCCCATTTATTATATATTTGGACAATTATCTGACAACATATCTGACAATTATCATTTCGCAAGCTTCTCTTAAAGTCTTTGAACTCGATTTGGAGAATTGATTGATTAGTCGATATAGTTATCTTCATTTCGCAACCTCTTCTTCATCTCTCCCTCTCCCTCTTTCTCTCTAATTCATTTCGTTCAGGTCGTTTATCTCGTCTATAAACCTGTCGTCATAGTGCAGGGTAAAACTAGTATTAGAGGAGGCTAGACTTATGTCAATTGTTTTTGTAATATCTACTATCTCTACTACGAATAAATCGATAAGTAGATAATAATCGATTCTGTATAAGTCTTAGTATCACGTGACATCCTCTCATTCCACACGTCAGATCTTCAAAGATCTTTGATCTCGATTGACGAATTCGATCGATTATCGATAATTCATCTCGTTTTCATTCCTTTTAACATAATTCAATAACACGTGGTTATCTTCTCCATTAATTTTACGAACAAATAGTCAGCAAGTTTTATATTAACGAAATTTTATATTAACGGAAACTTTAAATTCAAGTAGCAATATCTTGTGATGTGTACATGTTTCGAATTTTTTCGTAAAAATTTAATTTCTTTCACTATTAGACGACTATACACACGCAGTTAAAATTGAACGATCTAATTGTACAGTTGAAACTGCACAGTTTTATCGGTATATTTGTATGATAAGTCTGTGCAACTTTTTTAACTATACAGTCGAACTGAATGAATACAAAAATTCAATTGGTGAACTGTGCAGATGCGTAACTGTACAGTTAAATCGGAACGTGTGTACAGACCAGCTAGTAATAAACTGACCATCGCTAAAGCGTCGTCTGTCATTGCCATGATCTAACAATAAGTTAAACTGACATTAAAATGTGATAGATTTAACTGAAGGTATGGGTATGCGCTATATGTGAATCCGATCTAAAGTTTCATAACTATTCAGTTAGCTCAATTAGCTTTATTTGCGTCTGTATAGCCGGCTTCATCTTAATCGCTCTTAATACTTAAACATTTATTTGTTTGAAGCATGAGCAAATAGATGATAGATAGATTGAGTAACAGGTAGGACCTAGTCCGTCCTATAAGTAGAAGAGGCGATAAGATTCTTATTTTCCAAAATATCTCTCAGCGTATACAATACCGAAATGTTGCATAACGTTTACACGTGATCTCCGAAACAGATACCGGAGTATCTTCGCGAGAAGACGGGTTCATCGACCCCGGCGAATTAAAGACGAGGAGTCTCTCGTCCGTCGTGTCGTGTCGGGCCGTCGAATTCGGAGCTTTCGGTCAGTCGGCTACGAGAGTTGTCGCTCATAAATGAAGGACGAAGCTCCCTCCTCCGTCGATTGACTCCTAGCCGATTCGTGTGGCGGCATTTACGCCACTTTACCGGTCATTCACCCTACGGCCGTGAGCGCCGGCGTTATTCGCCACGTATTTCGCGACGCGAACTCGTTCGAACAGTCTCTTATCCGAAATTAAACTTGATGAAGCTTGCGGTGACGTTTGCTCAGAGAGGATGAGATACTCGCCCTGCGGCGAGAGAATTAGCCAAGGGAAAGGTTTGCATAGCGAAACGCTACGATGAGCTATGAATCGCGACGCGCTCCCTCATTAACATATGCATATATATATACATGTGAGTCATTAGCGAAGTCATTAAATTCAGAAATTCTTTCGCAAATATAATGGATTTTCGGATACAATAGAACAATATTTTGTATTCTTTTTTGCGTCATTCAATATTTACACTAATATTGTGTACGCGGTAATAAGTGATTACGAAAGTAACGATAAAGGCTATAAAAGCAGAATATACAGCTGATATACAATTGACAAACTTGTTGCGAGCGAGATCGTCGCGGTGCCGTTAGTTTACCTGAATATCGCGTACAATGTTCGCCGGTTTTCGGTGTTACCTGTCTCCTCAGGTCGGTTAACAAAATTTTTTATTTTATCTCGAGAGATATCTCACTTGGGCAATCCTATTATCTCGGCAGAAAAATAAAATGAAGAAATTACTTTATATTTTTGTTAATATTTTCGTTTATCTTGATGACTGAACAGTTAATCCTATTCAGGGAAAAAAAAATAAAAAAAAATAATATTCACAAACTGTCAAAATTTAAATTATCGAAAAAATTGTCACGAAATTGCAACAATTTCATCATATTTGTTGTACATATGTAGTATTTACTGAATTTTGATCGTTACGAGAGAGAATTTTTACACTTTATTGGGAAAAGATCGTAGGAATGCAGGTAATGCGATTTGGATACTGCCGACCGATGCGATTTCAATGTGCAATGTCAGCAGTCGCGAGTAAGTTTGACAATTTGCAATAGCCATCGATAATGCGAATCGAAACACGTTTACTTATGTCTTACATAACTTGACCCATTATTGACAGATAATGAATGCGCCACGTGCGAGGAACGAGGAAATGATTGTCGATGCAAGCATATTTTCTTGCATAAATATAATGACGTACGCAACACACAGCTGTTTAACAATTTTATAAAAAAAAAAAAAACAATGTTTATGTGCCTTGGGTCTCTAAATTTTCAAAGGTCTAAAAGTAATGATTGCGGGAAGCGAGTTAATGCATCTCGTGGTATGATAGATTATAATCAACAATATCAGAATTTTATTTAATTATATTTTAATATATTATTCGAGAAAAGAATATAAAATTAATAGAAAAAGTGAATCAGAGAATTTCATAATCTAAGAATATTTATCTTCTAATTCTCATTGCTCTTTATATTTTGTATTGACAAAATTTTTTCTTTTTTTTTTTTGAGCTAGGGTTTATTCGATGAATCATCTGTCGAAAAATTTCTCGATCGCAAATTCTTATTTACGCCATTCAATATTCATAAACATGTATACTTTTAATACAATACAAAACGTCGACAAGTTCTCATATATCATCATAATTTATTAAAAGATATTGATAAGTGATGGAAAATCCAACATATATAATGTTTTACCTTAAATGTTACTTGAAGTATTTTATACAATGAAAAGAAATAGTTAATTAAAGAAATTGTTAACATTTTTTTTGTGATATATTAAATAAGTATAAAAGATATTTATATCTTATAACATAGCCTGGTTTATAGAATCTCGTCTGAAATTATTCTAGTTAGTTCTTGTCGTGAGTTGTTGATATTTATGTATGTCTCTAGGTATAAATATACATACCTTTTTATTATATATATTTTTATATTTCTTTGATATTGATAACATTTATGTCAGAGACTTCTTAAAAAAACATTTTCTTTACGTGAGAAAATATTAGTTTACTAGTTTATCATATCTGCATCGTATCGACAAATATTTTCTTATTATTCCACTACATTTCGAAAGTCTCCAGATATTCTACAATCACGTGATTGGACTCCCGCGGCGAGTCGAGAGCCATGGTGCCATGGTGTCGTCGGGAGAAAATTTAAAGAGTCACGTAGATACAGGAGATGCAGGAGCGGAAGGGACGATAAAGCGGTCGAACTTTTGGGTATAAGTCCGCTCGGGTCATTGACCCGTTGGCGGTGGTCAGTGATGGTATAACGGGCGAGCGACCGACGCATCGTCTCGGTCTTTCACCCGCTATATTATCTCGACGGTGACATACGTACGCGCACGTAGTACACGTGCTCGCAATATATCCGTCTTCTCCCGGTCTCTCCTTCCTCGCGAGGATCGCCACGAGGAGGCGAGAGTCACGAGGAAAATATGCTTCCTTTACGGAGGAAAACTGTACGTACGTGAACTTTCTACGGGATGTGCACACGACCGTCCGGCGATCGAAATTCCGCGCGATCGCGTCGCGATTCGTATGCGCGACGTCAATCCGGTGAATAGCAAAGGGGGGAGGAGATTTCCTCGTTTTCTTCTTTCGTTTTGGCGCGTGGTTTTCTGCCCTTGTTGCGTAGAGTTTGTTTTTTTTCCAAAGCGTCGATTATAGAACAGAAATTTCTGAAGAGAAACTTTTCACATCCCCACAACCGAATGGAGTTTATACAACTCTAAAAAAATTTTGCACATTTATCTTTCAACAATAATGCACTCTCAACTATATTCGATATTGAGTTTGCGTGATCTGCGGTTATATTGTGTTATATAAATAATATATATTATTATATGAAGAAATTTTAAAAAGAGGTTTGTCCTGAACTCGACATTTTTTAAATTCGAAAACGTGACATATCGACAGACATTCGGCACACCAATGGGATCCCCTCTTTCCCCGATCATTGCGGACATAACGTTACAGGATTTGGAGAGGAGGGCGGTCGAAAGTTTACCTATAGATCTGCCTTTTTATTACAGATACGTAGATGACATTATTTTGTCCGCGCCCTCTTCCATGTTTAATAACATTCTCTCAATTTTTAACTCACTTCACACGAGACTCCAGTTCACTATGGAGGAGGCAGTGAACAATAGAATAAACTTTCTAGACACAACTATCATTGTGATGAATAATAATATTACTTTCGATTGGTATCACAAACCAACATTTTCAGGCAGATACTTGAATTTTGAGTCACGGCACCCCCTTTGCCAAAAGAAGGGCACGGCTATCAGCCTCATAGACAGAGCATTCCGTCTTTCCCATCCGAGTTTCCACCGGAAAATCTCGAGTTCGTGGTTAATACCCTACTAAAAAATGGATATCCGTTGTCCTTTATTTTTGTAATAATAAATGAACGCATCAAAACACTTATATTTTCGCATAATAATGAAACAAATACGACAAATAACAGGAATGATACACGGCAAAAAAGTTCCTTTTATTTCAATATACCGTACGTTCCAGGATATTCGGAACAATTTTTGTCTGCGGTTCGCGATTTAGAAGCAAAGTTATCATATACAGGTATAAATAAAATGACAAATTTTATACAAGTAATAAAGGACAAATTACAAGACGAAACAATGTAGGATATAAAATCTCATGCAGGGATTGCAACGCATCATATGTGGGGCAAACGAGCAGATTACTGAAAACGCGAATCGCTGAACACCGGAATCATATCAATAGAAACACGAACCAAAATTCCGTAATCACGAACCATAGATTGGAAAACCATGAATTCGAGTGGAGTGGGGTGGAAATTTTGGATGAGGAGCATGTTTATGGGAAACGTCTGATGTCCGAAATGATCTTCATAAAAAGACAAAGAAACAGCCTGAATCTACAGAGCGATACGGAGGGTCTGCACTATGCATACCTAAATATAGTAGAGAATCTATCGAAAATATAATGTTTACGATGATTTCAAGGCCTTGCTATGTAATAAAAGAACATCATTGAGATCACATTCATCCATAGCATATCCTATCTAGTTTTGTAATTTTTATATGTAATTTAATCTTACTGACTTTATTTTCAAATTTATGTACAATTTGCGTGTTTATCTACAATTTTATATATAAGTTGCGTATTGTTTAACGGGTCTGACGTGTCATATACAACTTGTCTTGATAACAAACACAGGAGCTATCGATAATTACTGGTCTTAAAACGACTTTGACACACAAATACATAAACAATTAAATTTGATTTCCGACCATTATTGATTGTTCCTGCCTCGAGACACACGGGCCTAGTTCGACGAAAAAAGTCTAGTTTCTTTCTCGACGACTACCGAAAAAGAGATATGGACAGCGTTCCTTCTGGGAATCCGGTATCAGTTATTATTTGCTAATGGTATCAAACACGTATGTAGTATTATAGATTCTTCGACATAAGACGAATGAGTGGGGGTCACCGATTGTTTAACTGTAAAACACAAATTTGTAATTCTTAGATGCTGAAGATGGTCTAAACCCGAAGACCGAAACGTACGATTGGAATAAAAAATAAAAAAATACAAAAAAACTTTTCGTTTAGAATTGAATATAATATATTAGCGTAAGAACTACAACGCATGACTCTTACTTAGCCCTTTGGTAACCTTGTATTTAAAAAGAGTGCTTGGTAAAATTCCATAGTAGAATATGAACTAATTATATGTATATACTAATTGTACGTAAACAAGGAAAATTCTTTCAAGTTCTTATCATGCGTTAGACGATAGTCTAACCTTTTATAGTCTAATCTGTGATAACAGGTAGGCAGACAGACAGATAAACTGTAAGATAAACAAAATCTAGCCGACACGTGTATCAAAACACCACTAAAGCAAAACGCTGGTTGTGATGGACGACGAGTCGATGATCGAAGCTCGCTAATTCATTTCGCGAGAAGATCATTGATCGCAATGGCCTTCATCACAACAGCCTTGCGCGTCTGATTTATTTGAATTTTTTTCCCACGAGCCGATCGATTAAGTTCTATAACTTGCCTGTTTAACGCCTATATTATTTTGCATTTATGTCTATATATTTCGTAGAAAATACAAGTTTTTGTTTCCACCGTCTTTCTGAACTTTTAAAGTAGCTTTAACACAATGGTCAAAATAATATATTATCTCATTAGCATTGATATAAAATATTTTCTATTATTATAATTTATAAACGCTTCAATTATTAAAGATTTGTTACCAATGAAATGTATTTGGCATGTAAATATATAAATTATGATTTGTATTGAAAAACAATGATTAAGATAATTTGTTCAACAGTTCTAGAAAGCACAGGATTAGAAAATTTAAAATTTCATCGCGCATTAAAAATATTAATAGAAATTTGATAATATATTCAATTATCAATAATAGATCATTATTAGACTTTTCTGAAATTGATGAAAAGATCGTATCATGAACATCGAATTGTTTGACTGATTAAAAAGTGTCATTCAACTTCTTCAAATTCGTAATTAATTATTGCTCATTCTTAATGCGATATGTATTAGATAAGACGTAATAAAGAGAACATTGTACCCGTCATAATAATTATTATTTTAATCAGAAATATTTGATAAACGCGTATGCTTTACACCTAGGTGTCTATTATCAGTATCTGCAATATACAATAAGATATAAATTATTCTTTGTATTTGTAAACGATTTTCGATCCTACGCAACATCTAATTTACCTCTCTCTTGATATATAATAATCGCATCGTTTCTTAAACGCGATGACCTTTTCGTAATAAGTTTTCAGCGGTTTTAACTCCGTTTCGATTAAATCTGTTTCAATTTTGTTTATTAACAAATCACATATTTGACTTTTTGCTTATCGAGCAAAAATTATATTCCTCACATCGCATGTTTCTCTTTGAAATTTCACCACTCACGTCACTAATCTCAATTGACGATTATCAGGATACAGCATCTGCATTCGCGACAAAGTGCAATGTACGATACTTTGGCATCCTATAAACAGGGATATAATTTTAATAATAAATTTTGCAATGTGTCTTGTACAAAACGTATATAAAAACATGATTTAATGACTTTACGTATGACGATTGTTTAACATCTTTAACGCATTAAATTATATCTTACAATATGTAAATAAATTTCGGATAAAATTTTTCGCAATAGAGATCAGTGCAACTCAATACAAGATCATTACGTTGTGTTACTACTGTTTATATATATTTATAATTTTTAATATTAAATATCTTAATCAGATTAAAAAATTATTAAATTAAAAAAATCTATAAAGTTCTGCATGCATACATACACTGTAAAAAAAAATTTGTTAACTTGACTAAACCGTTCAACTAAATTACTGTTTTGTTAATTGAACATATATTAGTATTTAAGTCAAATACGTTTTGTCAAAAGTTTTGTTAGATTTAATATGTTATATTTAATTTAAATATTTTTATATGTTCAGTTAACAAAATATTATTTAGTTGAACGGTTTAGTCAAGTTAACACATTTTTTTTTACAGTGTATATATTTAAAGCGTGAAATTAATATTTAGTATATAATATAGTAAATAGTAACAGTAATCTCTAATAAATATTAAATATATCTAATTTAAATATATATCTTCTAGTTTTTCTCTATCTATATAAATCTATTTATACATCTAATAAATAATAAATCTAATTTATAATAATAATAATAATAGTAATATCTAATAAAATGTGTTAGCACGGTTCGAAGGATCATATTATACTTTAATTGAAAATTATGAAAATTGTAAGAAATATCTTTTTTTATAGTGTAAATTTTAAAATCATCTTTCTTTATCGGTAAGCGTTCAGCTCAATATTGTGTAACATGGTCCAATTCATATCATCGAACCATACATCCTTAAACAGCAGATAAATCATTATTGCATTATACTTCGTTATAAAACTCGAAAAAATGATCCCGGTCATCGGATTATCATACATTGCGCTCTCACTTAAACAGTGATTATTACATGTCGATCGAGAAGGTAAGTGCGTGATAACCTCACCAAATTTGTTCGATAAACAAAACCTGTTCGAGTGCGTTAATGCTTGCAACACTCGAAAATGCTTAAAAACATTTCAAATGAATGATTCAGAGATAAATATGTATATAAATATTACACAATGACTTGCGTAAATCTACTATCAAGATGTAATTTCGTAGAGATTTGGCTGATAAATGCGATGACTGATAAGACTTTTAATAACTTGAGTTCCAATCAGACAATCACGTCGAAATGTCGTTCAACTTTCCACCATCGAATTTAATTTCATCATCGAATAGCTGATTTATATTATCGTACGTTGATTGCGCGAGGGACCAAAAAGACATCGTACACGCAAATAAATAGGTACTGGGAGGCAAATAAATGTATTGATCCCTAATGCGAGATAATTTATCTAGCTTTATACGTAAAAAGCTTCGAAATGATAAGCATTTAATCATTGAAAATTTTACATTTGATGAATAATTTCACACTTTTACGAATAAAGTTTAATTCCAATTCAGTTTTTAATAATTTACGAGTGGAGCGAGCGCGCTTTAGGGAAACGAGACGAGAGATCGAGGACTCAGTTGTGTTTATTATCACTAGCTCTGAATGCAAGTCTAGAATCTGCTAAATGCGGGTCATTGTCAATGCGCGACGGCTTTAGGTACAATAAATGGCGTGCAACGAGGTTATCAGCGAGGCCCAACCCGATTTCTAACGGACGAAGTGTCCGAGCAGCAGTTGTAAGAGGAATAACGGACTCCCCAAAACCACCTTGGCCCATTATTAGCCGTTAGAAATGAAACCTGTTGGATCCTCGCGAGACACCCATTGCGCTCCGCTACTCTTATTCCTTCCTTTACTATGTTCGACAGATCGTATCACTTGCTCGCAGATTACCACTTATTATGCGACAGACCTCATCATTTACTCGCAGATAAAAAATAATTTTGTAAATTTTTTTAATGGTGACTAGTCAAAACTTTTATATTTATATATCTTTATACTTTTTTAAGTTTAGCTTTTAACTATTTTTATAAATTTATTAGTTTATTCAAATTTGTTAGTTTTGTCTTAATGTTATGCAATTTAACAAATAGTAACTTGATTCAATATCTGCGTGCGTAGTCGGGTAATCGGATTACGAAAGGAAAGTTGAATGCAAGTTAATAAAGAAAATATATATATTCTTTTTTTTAGATAAATAAGACGCATTTAAAAAACCCCGTCTATTTATTTTTCTCGCGTCTTTCCTTCCCACGAAAGTCTTTTCCAACGGAAGTCCTGTCCAAACACAGCTGGCACAGATCGGTTCCGATAAATATGCATCTTAAAAACCACACACATATATATACACGCTCACACACACACATGTATAACAAACAAACAAACAAACACACACACATATATGTATGTACCTATATGGGATAACAATGGTAAATCTCGCGGACGCGCATAAAAGGGCGTGTCGCGCGTGGGCAGATTTAAGTCGACAATGTCAACTGTTTAAGAATACGGTACGAGATTATTGTGTGAACTAAACCGGTACATTTACCGGGTCCCACTCTGACCCACATACGCGGTTCGGTGCCGGAAGAGATGCAGCCTGCAACTTCGTGCGCGATGGAGCACAAAGGTGAATTAAGACTGACCCAGAGATTGACCCAGTCTCTGGTTGTTTTCTTCATTCGGCAAAATTGAAGACATCGTTTTATGAAATAGAAAATAATTAGGAAAATGATTATGATAAAAATTCATTACATATAAATGTATGTACATACATAACAATTTATACTAAAACAACTGAAAACTTGTAGACTTGACTCTCTTTTTCCCTCAAATTTAGAGGTGCGAATTCATGGGACGCTCGTTTCAACATTACATGTGGTTAGGTGACTTTGATTTGACGCTAGCGTCAGGAAAAAAAGCTGGATTTTCTCAACTTCAAGCCCACGACATATAAGATACGGTGGTTACATACGATACTGCCAAATATCGATAAATTCGATGCTAAATCCTTTTCAAGCGTTTTTACAATGTAGCATCAACTTTGATCAGATCATCTATTTTGACGCGAAAAATGAGCATCGAGCGTCAGCTGAAAAAGCTGAAAAAGCTCTTAATAAAAAAAGGATGACTCGAGAATAATAACAAATATCTCTCTAGATCTCTATACCGACTCTGTATCAATTAACATCTTGTATGATAAGCAATTGATAAATTTAATATAATGTGCAGCTTTATTTAGACCAGAGGAGAACAATAGAAGGACAAATGATACAATAATCTTATCCAGTTGAATTTAGATTAGATCTCTGATTGGATACGTAATTCGTATTCAGTTGTGGAATATTTCGATTGTGTAACGAGACGCGTAATACGCTTTTCCATTTATCGTCAATCGAACGTTTGAGTGCAATGACCGAAGGTCCTTAGTACGTGAGACTCCGAGAACTAGAGCTCCCGAGTGAGAGGTAGTAAATCTTTCGGCTCTAGGTTAAATGCCCGTCTAAGCATAACTGCGCTTAGCATGCATGCATCTCTCTTTCTCTCTCACAGTCATTACAAATTTAAATATTATTTTGAAAGCAATAGAAGAAATATGCATACATATGTTTATACCAGATATTTATTCTCCGTGCTCCATAAACGAAATCAGTTGCTACAATCAATTAACATTGAGTTTCGTGCTGTAATTGTATTATCAACGATTAATCATTCTTAGAATACACAATTCTGTTAATAATATACGAATAATTCTCGCATCATTAATTTTAAACGGATATCTCGTGCCGTCGTAATTGAAAAGCTCAAACGAGCGCAAACAGACTTTATTCGCAAATATAGCAAGATGTGCCGCATTGTGTGCCGCTTTGCTTGACAAATGATGTTTGCATAACAGTTTTTCACTCTCAAGAGGCGAATATAAACGGAGAACGTAAGGGGCCATTGGACGACTTTTTTTTATCATTAGAGGTATTGAACTAAGCGTTTCTCGAAAATATACCGTGTATATAATTATATATCTTTTTGTCAATTGAAAATTGAATTAAGGGAACAAAATAAAAAATTGTGTCGATGGAATTTCTTTGTAGCAAAAATTCTCGGCCATTTTTCAATGAAACGCGAAGAAGTTAAATCTTAATCTTGCTCCAAATTTCTCCAAAGAGTATGACTATAGTGCTAAACTATTGCGGAAATGGGTGTAGCGGTTTTTCCCCAGGAATAGCCAGGAATAGCGTTTAAGAGAAAAAGACACGCACCCACCTTTCGGTAATTGTTCGGCGCAGCGCGGCGATACCCTTCAATTATAAGCTCGCGTGATCGAGCAAGAGTATTATACGGCCGGAGCGAAGTGCAGCGGATAACGAGCGCGGCGCGATAAATGAGCGGTCTGGTATGCGAGTCATACACGTATATACACATGTACTCGTATATACATATATATATAGCAGTCGCCGATCGATCGATCGTAAAACGCGTAAACGTAAACGCGAACACACGTGCGGGAGCGACATGCCGCTTACTCGCCGCGCGAGAAACCGGGGCTGCAATTTCTGATTGTTTACATGTGAGGGCATTGCCCGGGATGCCGCTTACCTTACCTTACATTCCAGATGTGTGTCCCACCTCCTACTTGGGCCGCGCCACCTTCTATCGCACTCACGCAATGCGTAAATGCCGTAGCGCACGTATAGTGCACGTTCTAGTGTCTCCTCTCTCCCCCTTTTGCTTCAAGTGTTGTTGGGAAATTGCTTCATCGATATCGCGCACGAGGAAATCAGGAAATGCCAGTAGGATTTCTATCAGATCTACATATATATATATATGTTGGATCAAATTTAAATAATAAGAAAACGAAATTTTAATTATATATACAGGGTGATTCACGTAACGGTCGCCACGATTTTTGGGGTACTTACAATAATCTGACAAAAAATGTCATTAATCAGAAATTTACCAATTTGTAAACAAACCGTCAACAAATTTAACAATAATTTAATGATTGCATACAATTTTACTTTATGTAACATTTTAATTCAAAATTAACGATTTTAAAGCTTCTACAGCGTAATTCTTTGCTATCGAGGAAGTTCACTAAAAACGTAAATAGTAAACAGACTTTGACCTTATGTTACATCTATTAATCTGATCAGGAAATTTTTATTATCAGTTTATCTAGTATCAATTTAGTGTGTTATTATTTTTATTTACTATTTACTATTTATTTTTATTTTATTTACTATTTATTTTTTATTTACTATTTATAGTGAACTTCCTCGATAGCGAAGAATTACGCTATAGTAGCTTCAAAATTGTTAATTTTGAATTAAAATGTAACATAAAGTAACATTGTATGCAATCATTAAATTATTGTTAAATTTGTTGACGGTTACAAATTGGTAAATTCCTGATTAATGACATTTTTTGTCAGATTATTGTAAGTACCCCAAAAATCGTGGCGATCGTTACGAGAACCACCTTTATAAGATTAAAATATAAAATATCTCGTAAACTATTCACTTTTTGACCATCCTACCCTTATAATTTTTTATCCAGAATATTGTGAGGAATCAATTTATATAAAAAAAATATGATAGTTCCATTTAAAAAATTCAAGGTGACATTAATTTGTTTATAAAAAAAAAATTTTTGTTAAAAATTTTTTATTGCATGTTAAAGTTTTCGTAAAGCAGATTGATTTTCACTGTATAAACTTTTTTTTAAACTGGTGGAAATGTCCCAAAAATCGTGGCGACTGTTACGTGAATCACCCTGTATATACAGGATGCAACTGAAAAAAAAACATGTATGGAGCACACCATCAAACTCTCTGACTAATTTGGAGACGATTTTTCTTCAGCAAAATGTCAAGGGAGTCATCCATTTTTTGCATGTTTCCAATTTTTGCTCATCATCATGTACCTTTGTAATTAATAAGTTATTAAATTAAAATTTTCTATTAAAATAAACTCTACCTGAAATTAACTGAAGAACGTTTTATTAATATTTTAATTTCATAAAGTTTAGTTTGCCAGAAGCTCTTCTTTTTCAATCATTTATAACTTTTGAAAATTACTGGTGCTTCAACATTTTCATTAAGGAAAAATCATCTCCAAATTGGCCTCCGTATTTGTTTTTTCAGTTACATCCAGTATATATATATATATATATATATATATATATATATATTATATCATAAATAAAATATATCTTTGAGTCAAAAGTTGATTCCAGGTTATTTTTGTTGTATCTATGATATTAAATTATCTGGTAGCGATGATAGCCGGCATCCCTTTGATGTACAAGATTACGAAATTGATTAATTTTATATATATATATATCAACTTTTGACTCAAAGATATATTTTATTTATGACACCTGTGTATTGTTTCTATAATTAGTCTATAATTGTTATCTTATTTACTTATACTTATACTTATAATATCTTATACTTAATTGTTATCTTATTTACTTATACTTATACTTATAATATCTTATACTTAATTGTTATCTTATTTACTTATACTTATAATATCTTATACTTTACTTATACTTTACTTATACTTAAAACTATCCGATAGCGACACGCTACACTTATTTTATCATACTTATGATATGAAATTATCCGGTAGCAATATGCCAGTCCATTTAATGTGTATAAGATTACGAAATTAATTAATTTATCTATAATCAACAGGTCAACGTCCGGCGCGCGTTGCAAGGCGACATACGTGATCAGAAAGCGCACCGCGTGTTTCTCTACGTGCATCTCTCGCAAATTCTATTGGTACATAGAGAGCGCCGGTTAAGCCGATCGCCGCGAATTCATTAAGGAAGAAGAATGTTGGATGCACTTATTGGTACGTGCGAGGAATTGTGGACCCCGACTATTTGCAATAGCGAGGGCGACGTTTGCGATAGAATGCGCCATTGTTGCGAGGAACACGCGACTTATGTAAATCTTTCGTTGGCGAAAACGGCGGTTTATTATATAGCAATACCGCGCCTCAGGTATGCATCCGAGGGGATGTTTAACCTACTCGTACGTCCTCCTTTTCTTTTCTTTTTTTCTCCGTACGCGTAATAAGCCAATTGTCGGTCGACGACAATTGCGATCTTGCCGTTTGATGCATCTCCCCACTTCGAATTTTTACAGGCTCAGTAATTAGTTACACGTGGCCCGGACTCTCGTGATCTTCCCTCCCTCCTCCCTTCCTCGGACAATTGTAATTTCCATCATCAATTGTTACAGTTTGAATACCGTCTGATTCGCGAGGAGGGCAATGACCGAGTATGGAGCTTCGGGCGGAGAAGAAGATACTGGGCAGCTTCGAATTTTTTGGGCAGCTCGAAACCTAAGCGACATGTACAAAAAGACATTATGTTTCGAAATCTTGTATCCATATTTTTTCGAATAAAATTGAGATTTGAAGAGCAGTGTTCTCTCCTCCACATTGCAGTTGCTAGAGACTGACTTCTGGACAGAATCGCGACAAAGAGCGACCTGTTTCGCACGAAAAATCCGAGGAAAATCCTCGGCGAACAGTTTTCGCGTCGCCAAACTCTCCCCGATTTCCATCGCGCGAAATCCTCGTTTCGCATACCGCCACATCAGTCATCGGCGATTTAGCATACCGCGAATCGCGCCTGCCGACGTGCGATTGTGATCGGCTCCTCATACGCTCTTTGAACGGGAAGGGAGCAACAGCCAGCAGCACACGTCCTCCACATGGACGGTCGTTCACCCTTGGCGCCGATCACAGACAGAGCGTAGACCGCGTTTCTTCGCTCTGTCCCTTTCCTCGTCCTCTCATCGTCGAATGCCGTTGCGTCCTCTCTTCTCCCCAGCTTCTCTTCGCTTCCTCTTCTTTGCCGGTAGAAAAACCGAGTCCTTTCGTCGGGTACCTTCCTAATATCATATTTCTTTAGGTATTCGTAATACTGCATTCTTGGAAATTGTCTCAATTGTCTTCTCCTTTGTACAGTACAACATTAATCTAGTTGTGGAAGAACAAAGTAGTTGGTTTGTCGGTAAGTTATTTCAATTTTGATTATCTAATACAAATTTTTACATAAAAATGTTTACGTACATATATTTAAACAGATGTTTTGAATGCAGGTATTTTTCCTTAACATATATGCAGTCTGTAGGCTGCAGTCATTTAATTTCATTAATAAAAAAAAGTAATAGACTTTTATAGTTATAGACACTATGTACATACGATATTTACAAATATGTAACTTTAGTTTAAAATGTATTATTATGATTTTAAATTTTGTATTGTTTTGTTATATTATCGAAAAAATTTTATTTATTTATTACAGTTAGAAATTCGTAAGCCACGTGATTTAATTTTTATTTCCTAAAAAAAATCTTGTCCAAATATGAGACTTAAAAATGAGTCCGATATTAGAAACACTTCCCTTATTGAGACGAGAGTCATTTACCGAGTCATTTCCGTCTCTCCTTTTTCTTGGCGGCGTAATGTGACACCACGATGCATTTCTAATTTTTCAGGATGTCGTTCCAGCGTCCACAAGCGCATTCGCGTTCGGCATCGAGGCAAAATAGAAGGAAGGGGGAGGAGACCCGAGAGGGTGGAGAAGGGGGGCCATGACGATTTTCTCCAGAGAAGTCTGTTTCGCGGTCGTTCACCTCTTATGAACGGTCACATAAAGGGTATGTGGACGTGATGCGTTATACTTCTGCATTGTTTTTTTTTTTTCTTTCATCGTCGGTGAAGTGGATTGATTTTCGTCTACATCTCGTTGCGCTCTACTTACACACTGTAATTGCCATCGTAACGAGATTAAAAAATTATTTCGTTGTTTGAATCGCACTTCGGTGACATTTAATTTCTTTCTCATCGATTTTCGCTCTTAATTGATGCAATAAGATGACGCAGCATTAAAAATCTTGAAACTTTCTCAACGCACAGTATTGAATAATCATTTGGATATTACATATTGAAAGAAAAATGCTTCAATTTCTACACGAAAGAATTTTTTCAAGAATTATTTTACAGAAAGTATCATAAATTTGTAGATCAATGGTGTCTTAATATTAATACGCCTCGCTTATTAGATTCGTCAAGGAGAGATTTTTGAATTTTAACTTTCCTCAACTTCCTTCGAAAACGGGTTTTTCCAGAGAGATGAGTCAAATGAGCGGTATCGGACGATAATAAATTAGCATGTGTCATCTCGCGATTGATCGAAGGAATACTCGCACTGATTGATTTAATCTTCGTACTCTTCACCCCGTCGAGCGATCGTGCGAAAAATGACGCGATGAGCTTGTGTTCGTGTGATCGACGGTATATTCCGAAGATCGCGAAGGTCGTGCGCGGTTATCTGGAGGAGCACGCGTGGAATCCTTCATCGTCGCGACAAAGTCACGAGGATAATCGAGGCGTGGTTCATCGCGGTATCGATATCCCCTTACATTGACCTGCGCTGAATCGAGCAAATAATGAAGAGAGAGAGAGAGAGAGAGAGAGGGAGAGAGAATCGTTACGTTCTCCATGTTCTGGATCAATGACCGAAGAAGTGCAATCTCCGACTCGTACGCATTTCGAGTGCTTTCGCGTGAACATGATATTGCACTGTGAAGCTTTGATAGAAACTTATCAAAAAATTTTGATAGTCACGAGTACGTTGCGATTATTACCGCGTCGGATAAATTCAACGAACGTGCGTTAACGCGCACTTAATTACATCGGCAAAACGGAAAATTTTAAGAGTCATAATAAGTCGCCGTGTTTTAATTTTTGATGAAATGCTCTCGCACGAAATGCAATATAGTTAAGAAAAATGTTGTTAGTTTTAGAGTAGAGATAAAAATAAATTAAATTTCAATTGAGATCTCATGGATAAAGTTGAATATATTGAAAAAAACGAGATAAAGACATTAAATGAAAATTTCCTTGTTTTTGGGAGAAGAAAAGAGATAATCATTTTGCGCATTGAAAGACGAGTTAAACTTTACGGTTTTTTTTTTTTTATGAGACTCTTGCGCTGACGTCGCTTCAATGTAAAGTGCTAATACCGTGAAAATTCCATTTGTAGACAACGACTCGAGTTTTTGGCGAGCCTAAGCGACTTGCCGCTCGCTGGAGACGGACAACGTCGTAAACTGAAACGAACGCGTTTCATTCGTTCAAATGCGTAACGAAAACGATTCCGTCTGCTGTGGGCATCAAGTGATCTGCCTGGGGAGATATCATATAAATCAATTTCTGTTGGCTAATCCAATTCCTGAAACTGTTTTCGTGAACCTGCGTTCTCTTGTGCAAGTACATGGTAAACACATGACTATGCATGATTATGACTGATACGATGTTCCCTGATAATTCTGGATTTTATCAAATCCAAAAATAGAAAGAGACGGGACAAACTCATGTTTCTCGCGTGATGATGTATGATTATCAAAAAACAAGTAATTTCCTATCTCGTATCTTTCGTGTCTTATTTCTGTTGAACACTTATTCCACTAATGAACCTTAAATACTAGTTTATATTACGATTTATGTGATTGCGATTTTCCTCTTTATCCTAGTAAACTAACTTCGTAAGAAATAGAAAAAAAGAGAGAACGTCGTTTCCGCGAGGTACGATGAGGAAATATACTCTCCACAGGCTCAAAATATACATTCAGATATTGTTTGTTTAAATAAAATTTTATTAAACACGTACACACATGTTACATGATAATTGAAATAATACCAATAACAATAAGGCCCTGCGCACAGTAAAGAAAATATTAGGAATAGGCAGAGTTGGGCAGATACTTCAAAACAAAATATTTAAATACAAGATACAAGATACTTTTTGATATATATTTAAATACTATTTAAATACTTTGGTTTTGACATATATTTAAATACTAATTGTATTTAAATACATTTATAAATACTTTTAAATACAATAATTCTTTAAATTTTCTGATTATATATTGAAAGTAGAATTGTATAAAAATAGAATCAAAAATCAGCACTTTGAAAGATAAGTTTATTTATTTTAACTTTAAACTTCATAAAATAATAATAATAAAAATAATATTATATAGACATATAATAGCATATATTATATAATTTATATATTATATATAATAGCATATATTATAGTAATTTAATATTTATTTATCATCACTACAAACTATAACTTTGGTAATTCTTATTGCCTTTTAAAAATACCAATGTTTCAAACATTTTGTCAGATATAGAAGATCACGAGTAGACGACTGTATAAATCCCGTAAAAGAAAACAGTCTCTCTACGCAGAAGCGTAGAAGAACATAGACTAGTATTAAATTTTATAAACGCCTTTTGCACACGTGGGATAATAATGTAATTACATAAATACATTTAAATACAAGATACATTTAGATTAAATAATTAATTACAAAATTCAAGATACTTGATTATTCGGTATTTAAATACTGTATTTAAATAAGATACATATCTAAATACGTATCTCAGATACTTTAAGATACATATCTGCCCAACCCTGGGAATAGGAATAAATATTAAGCATTAGGCTTACTGGATAATACAAAAGTACAAGCAATAGGAACAGAAAATAGAAAATATTCATCAATAGAAGCAAGAAATATCTATTGTTATCCCCCTAATATCTATCTGCTTTTGTTGATGCATGGATATTTTTATTCTCTGGTCTTATTGTCTATACTTTTGTATTGTGCAGTAGGCCTAATGCTTAATATTTATTCCTATTTCTAATATTTTAATTTTTTCTATTGCGCGTGGGCTTTATGACAATATCTGGTTATTGATATTTAATATGTGCGATACTAGCTACTGGTAAGCAACTACTTAAAGGTCTCTTAAAAAAACAATAAGTCTTTATATGGATTAATCTTATCGTCTTATCAGACCTTAAAAAATATATATTATTACATAGATATCGGATTTGATTACAACTTCTTATGTCGAATAATACGAGGAATCAATTTATGTAAAAAAATAGGGTGACTCCGTTTAAGAAAACTATGTTGACCTCTAGATGACTTAAAAAAACATCACTCAGAAGCAATTCTAGATCATGATATTATGTCTCCCTTACAACTTTCATATGGAACATTTTTCCCAAAAACGTTTTATTTTTAAGATAATCGACTGTATCACTTAAAATGAAACACCTTATATAAAATTAAGAAATGTACAATAGTTGACCTTTAAATCGTTAAAAGAACACTTTTGCAAAAATGTTGACTATATTGCAATAAATGTTTATTAAATGTATTGACTGTATATTTATATGGATTATGCTATATATATATATATATTCATTAAATATATTCTGATTTTATTCATTGCTATATATTCATTAAATATATTACGATAAATAAATATTATCATTTATTATATATCTTTTAATTATTATTAATATATAATTTGCAACATAAAAAGACACAAATATGTTTTGGTTTTTAAAGTTTAATTCCTATAAGTTTCGTTTCTTTTTTTTTAAATAGATAAGATAAATTTAACTTGAGACAAAATATTTCAAGAATTGTCGATATGTTAATTGTTACGTAAAAATTAATATAATATGTTGCATGTGTGAAATTAATATTTAGATCAAATTTATTCAATTATATATCGATACTTGTAACGTGTATGTCTACGCAGCATTGTAAATTATTATAGATAGTAATATCGTGATGATACCTAATAGTTAGCGTTAGTAGAAGCCTTTTCTACTCTACGATCTACCATACGGTATGTTTAATCGAGTTGTTTTCGAAGTCTCGTGACTGATAACTTTAAGCACGTGAACGTGGATTAACTTCGGTTATGAGCGACAGGTATGAAACAGGTCGATGAACCCGAGATGCAAGTCATATATCATGGCGCGGTGATTGGTCTCAGGGATCTAAGTGTGATGTTCAGACAAATTTATTGTTAGAAATATATCGATGGGAATCTCTTATCAAAAAAGAATTTTATCTATTAACCTATGACTTGCATTTCTTTCTCAAAAAGTGTCTCGCCTTGTACTTACGTCTTACAGGAATAATAAAATTTTCAAAAAGAATCTTGATAATCTAATTTTTTGTCTTCCTTATCGTACTTCTTGCGCATCAATATGTGACCTCGATCGTTAATTAGTAGCCAATTGTCGCACATATCAAATATCAATTACATCGGCACGATTGTCATGTAACATGTACGTGTGTTCTTAATAATTTTATAATACTTCGTTAGCCAGAGAGCGCGTGAATCATTAGTCATTTAAGAGTTCGTGATTTACTGCCTCGCAAACTGCTATTTGCGTAATTACGGGCTTCATTAAGTTTACGAATATCGGCGTCCGTACGATGAATGCATTCGCGATTGAGATTAATTAGGTTTACACGTGACGGCCGTCGCGCAAATTATGACTCGTCCGAAATCTTCGAGCAAGTCGCGCGTCTTGACCAAATGACCCCAAAGATTTGATAAGAGAGGCAACGTCGGTGCGCGCAAAGTCATCGATCGGCACAATTCGTAAATTATGATGCAAGCGGCCGATTATAAGGCAGGCCGTTATTTCTTCGCGCCAGCACGTAGGTATATAGGTATTTATTGCGACGTTATAATCTGCGCAAGCCGGCCGACAAAATGTATTCGCGTCAGCGTATATCCGTGCGCGGAGTAATATTTTCAATCGCTGTGTAAATTACTCTCAACTCATACTTGTTGCTTATTAATATATTGCATTTTGTGTGTTAATCGATCCTCATCTTTCCGCGCAACATACAAATAGCACAGACATGAGTATAGAAGAATCTATAAATTTATATTATATTCAATTTAATATATATTTTTACTACTCCAGTTTATATTCATATAATTGATTGATTATAATAATTTTTGTCTTTAAAGAAAATTATTAATTATATTAACAATGTGTAGTGGGATAAAATAATTAATAATATTTGTTGGATAAATTTCTAATAAATATTATTTAAAATGTTTAAAAACATTACGTGTGTTACTAAAAGTTTTATTAATAAAGCATGAAATATACAAAATAAAAATACAAAGTATTATATATATATATATATGCAATTGCATATGATGCTCCTTTTCTGTTAAACTCATGATTATTGTTGCTTCTCATTTTATTTTTATAAACAAAAATGTGACATTGCAATATTGCGTTACGACATAACTAATATAAGTAAATAAGGAGATTTTATACAAATAGTCATAATCTCTCACTCTGTGAGACAGACATTTCAGGGAGAGGTTTAGTTCTTAAAATTTTTTGATTTATCAGTTCTACAATTAGATAATTATATAGATTATATATAGATTATCGGACAATTTAGTTTGAACTTTGACTCATTGTTTGATGATCAAGTATTTGAGCAGCGATACATTACATAAAATTCAACTCGATACATGCAACAGCAATAATCTGATCAGTTAAATAATCGAGCATTCTCTTAGACGGAATATTATATTTCTAATTAACAAAACATGGTTTGCGCGCTTCCAATTATATTTCTAAATCAAGCAAGAGATTTTTGATGCGGGGGCACTGAGACAAACGGAAAAATCATAGAAAAATGAAAGATAAAACAAATACATGTAGATCCGTCTACGCAATCGAGAAATAACACTTGCAACTGAGAAATCGACAAACGTCAAAACGATTTTCACAGAATCACATACCTAGTTCTCGAGTACACGATTCTCGAAACAGCATCACGACGCATGACGCACGACGCAGCGCGAAACGGCGCTTCGCGGCGTCTGCGGGACGAGCGAGACGAGTGAGACAAGCGACCTCGCTAGCTCATGCCTCAACCCCCACCGGGGTGGCCGATGCTGGACCCCTGCGGGGGGCCCATGGTCCCCACCAACAATCCTAGAGCGAGGGGCCACGTGGTTTTCAACCAACGGGGCCCATGCAGGAAGAGTCCGCCCTCATCCCCCAAAGAGGAAGTGACCATCACCCCTAGAGCACAACATCTACGTTCTATCCCCACCTGTTGCAGTCCGAATCGCCCCCACCCTCCGACATCCTCGGTGTGTTCCTCTCTCTCTCTGTCTGTTCGGCCACCCCTCCATTGTGCAAGGGACCGCTGGGGGACCACAGCTGATGAGTCACTATATAAGACAGGCAAGGACAAGAAAGTATATGTTAGTACATACTCAATCCTTTCGTAGCTCGCACGGTTTACGACGTGGCGAGCGGCGGCGAATTCGGCTGCGGCGGTGACCGACATTTTTTTCTCTCTCTCTTCTTTTTTTTTCTCCTACTTTTCTTCTTCCTCTTCGTTCCTTCCTATTGTCTTCGCTCCCTTCTCTTTGCCCTAAAATTATTCGTTGTCATTCTGCGTCTTTCCCTGAGAAACCTCCCTCTTCTAGTACACACCCTCGAGTCATAGTTTATCTTCGCTACCGCGACGTATCGTTCATCATTACTCTCGCGACAGCTATCAAATAGAGACCATAGATGTTCGAAGGAACATAGTCTGCGGGAAGCGGAAGAGTATATTCCAAAGAGGACGAACGTGTATTTTATCTTTCTTTTTTTTTACCGAAAGACTTTATAAGAGAGATATATACACACAGAGAGATATAAAGAAAGAGAGACTTTTCGCGGTATATATACAGTCAGTGGTAACCCCGCGACACAGACACTCGTTACGACTCACGTTACGAGTTCTTCGAATTTCGATCGATCGCTCGATAGTACTCGATCGAATTCAAGATGGTAGTGGAACAATATTTGCCATGGATCTGGGACGCGATGAGCGGCAACAAAATCGAGATCATTTACACTTTTCTGGTGTTCCTCTGTGTTTTCCTGGTGATGCGGTGTATTGAATATCTGAGATTCATCCGCACCTTACCGCCCGGTCCGTGGGGGCTGCCATTCTTCGGCTATCTGTTCTTCATCAGAAATGCAGCCTTACATCTGCGATACGGTGAACTGGCCAAAAAGTACGGCTCCATATTCAGCATTAAACTTGGCAATCAGCTGGTCGTCGTTCTCAGTGATTATCAAGACATACGCGATACGTTTCGACGCGAAGAATTCACCGGCAGACCGCACACCGAGTTCATGAACATCCTCGACGGATATGGTAAGTGTCGAGCGCAGCAGATTCCGATAATACGCTTTATCTCGCGACTTTAGCTCGCTCTCGTATCATTTGAGGGAAGGGAGGGAGGTTAAAGCACTTCACGCGCGATTTGCTCGTCTTTCGCGCGAATTCACATTCTATTGAATTTATAAAAAAAAATTAATAATTCATTCATTGCCGTCATTTCCGAGTATATTTGCCGAAATATTTTTTCCCTAGTCTTCCACAGTACGTTTATGCTCAGCGAACATGATTTGCGGTATTCGGGGAATCTCTCGAGAGATTTTCTTCTGATGATCGTTTTCCTATTTTTCAATTTGCTCTTTTGATCGATCACGGTTTCTTCTCAATCAATTTAGGCGTGGTCAAACTGTGCTTCGAAAAGCTGTAATCATTACATTATATTGACCGATAACGAAACAAAGTAATCATAGATAATCGAGAATTACCGTGATTTGTTCACATCATTGTTACAGGCATCATCAACACGGAGGGTGCTATGTGGAAAGATCAGAGGAAATTTCTTCACGAAAAGCTTAGAAAGTTTGGCATGATGCACGGTGGTGACAAGAAACAATTGGAGTCGAAGATTGTAGTGAGTGTCAAAAATTCAGAATAATCAACACGTAATCTATCATTCGTATTCCGTTCATTTTCTGTAAATTTTCCCTATAATATCTTAAAACGTGATATATGAAAGCTTAAAATGTATTATTTTTTTTATAATTTAACAATATTATATGAGAGATAAAATATTCATTCCATTTTTACGCGTCTCTAACTACAAAAAAAAATAAGCATTTTTTATTTATAGCGAAAGAGAATGATCTTTACGTTTAAAATTTATTTTTTATTAGTTTACGCGCGATAATGGTATACTTTTTCTTACCGTACACAAGATAAATTTCGGCAAAATTTAAGGCTCGATAAATATATGACTGTAATATTTTTATTTAGTCCGAAGTCAATGTGTTTCTGCGGGGGTGTGCGAGGAAAAACGGAGAGCCCATAAGCATCTCGTTCTCCCTCGGTATGTCGATTAGTAACGTGATCTGCACGCTCATAATGGGAGTGAATTTTCATCGCGACGAGCGGCGATTCAAAAGATTCATGAGCCTCATTGATGAGGGATTCAAGCTCTTCTCCAACGTGGTGTTGGTCAACTATGTACCGAAGATGTCTCACCTACCTTTCGTGAAAAACATCCGAGACAAGATCTCGCAGAATCGGGATGAAATGGCACAGTTCTTTCAAGAGACCGTCGATGAACAGAGAAGGACCTTCGACGAGAACAACGTGCGTCATCTTGTGGACAGTTATTTGATCGAGATTGAGCGAGCCAAGGAGCAAGGCCGGGAGACTGAGCTTTTCCAAGGAAAAAATCATGGTGAGTAGAAATCGATACTTCGAAATCTCGTTTTTTTTATTGCTGTTTCTACGTTTAATGTATTTATTGCGCATAATAATAATTGTTCAGTCTTCGTTTATAATGCGAGCGCTTCTTTAAAACACTGTTCTCTTCTCTCATATAGATCGTCAGATGCAGCAGATTCTGGGCGATCTCTTCTCCGCCGGTATGGAAACGGTGAAAACTACCCTGGAATGGGCGGTGCTTCTAATGCTCCATTATCCGAAAGAGGCAAAGGCGGTGCAAAAGGAATTAGACCAGGTCGTAGGAAGATCCAGAATGCCTTCATGGGAGGATTTTCCCAATCTTCCGATCACCGACGCGACTATTCAAGAGATTCATCGCAGATCCAGTGTCGTACCGCTTGGAACCACACACGCCACCACACGGTAAATTAATCTCTCTCGAGTAATTGATTTTTATTTCCCACGTAATAACATATCTTTCGATCTTCTCCTCACCGTCTATCTTCTTATCCGACTTAGCCTATGCACGGGCGCACGGGCGCCCTTTCCCTTTCTCTCTGCCTTTACGCGAGCTAAGAGCGGGTTTCACAACGCCTTCCTCTTCAGACGGCTTTCCGTGTCTGGTATATCAGAATCTCGCGATCATTTTGGATGATTATATTCGGCGAGCAAAAGTGAAAGCAAAGGTGCGTGGCCCCTCTGTCTGCTTTTCGGCCAGGCCGCCCCGCCTTTGGTTCGAAGCGGCTTCGAGAGGTCGACGACACCGTTACACCAGTACGGACAAAGAGCCTATTCTGCGTCAAGCAGGTGTATTCGACTCGCGATATATCGAGAATAACTCGTTAGGAATGATCGCGCATGAAAGCAACGGCCCGTCGTTAGAAACTGCGCGGGCGGCACAATTTCACTTCTTCGCGGAGAACGCGGCCAGAAAGAGCGTGACGAGCGCACGTGCGTGCGCGTAAAAAGTCAAGTCTAGTGTGCCCGACTTCACCGACATATTAGTATCCCGTACAGTTGACACTGAAATGTGTGACTAATCAAACTCATTGCGAAACTTGACATGTACTACTATATGTATTGCCTCTTTAGAAAATTATTAGTAACGAAACGCACATGCCAATTTTTATCGGTATATATTTAATTATCGAGAAATATTTTTCAAAACTCTTTCGCTTTTTTTTCTCTCGATCAACCGTCGATTCGATCGATCGATTATTGATGGAACAATCCTTCTCTTCGTGTTGCAGAAATGTGACTTTGAAGGGCTATACAATACCAGCTGGTTCTCAAGTGGTGCCTCTGTTGCACGCGGTACACATGGATCCGGAACTCTGGGAAGAACCGGAAGCCTTTCTTCCCGAACGCTTCCTCCAGGGGGGTAAGGTCGAGAAGCCGGAGTTCTTCATGCCGTTCGGGGTCGGTAGACGAATGTGTCTGGGCATCGTGTTGGCGCGCATAGAGCTCTTCCTGTACTTCAGCTCGCTGATGCATACTTTCGATCTGACACTGCCCGAAGGTGACTCGTTGCCGAGCCTGCGGGGCAACGCAGGCGTCACGGTATCACCGGATCCCTTCAAGGTTTGCCTGGTGCCGAGAGATCTCGATCTGATCGGCAATCTGGACAACAATAACGAGGTTATTGATGGACCCTTGCGTAACGCCGGCAGCCATTGAGCGTCTTCAACGGACTCCAGAATTCACGGGCACGGTAGTTGTTCCTATTGCCACAGAAAGATCGAACAAAACAAGAGACTTTGCGCCACGGGATCATCCATGCACGCGCGCATCAGCCGAGGTGGAATCCCGTAAGATTGTCTGATTGCATGTCACTTATCGGAGAACGATCGAGGGTTGATTTTAGGATAGAAAATTTTATTTTAATACTACATATTTTAGATGGAGAGAAAAATTTTATGCATTTATTCCTTTTACAAAAGTATACTAAAAAATTAGCATTTTTAATTTAATCAAAACTTATATACATATATATTAAGTCTTAGAAATTAGAAATTTTTTTTCCTAGAAAAATGTGTGTGTGTGTGTGTGTGTGTGTGTATGTGAGTGTATGTGTGTGTGTTGCATGATCGATCGTCTTCCGATATCTAAAATAGTCTTCCTAGTATATAATTTGAACCGAGTTGAGATGATCCTCCGAAAAAAATTGATAAATTGTGAAAAGTTACTAAATAATTTTATTAGTACATAATAGAAAGAGAAAGAGAGAGAGAGAGAGAGAGAGAGAGAGAGAGAGTCAGTAAGTTAGATGTAAAGATAAAGTTAAGTTTTTGAGCATCTTTCATTGCTCGGTGTGTCCCCGCCGTTTAATTTGGTACGGCGAAATCTTATATGACATCATTCCTAATTATTAAATTCATCTATCACTACTAACAAATATATTTTTTATCATTTTTATAAAATGCAGATCTCACAAAAGATCTATATCTAAAATTTCTTTAATTGTTTTTTTTTTTTTTTAATTTCGTGAACATGACTCGTGAACTCGCTATATCAGAAGCGTGGCTTCTTTTCACAAAATTTAAAAAAATTTGGTCCAAAGAAAGTTTCTAAAGAGAAAAAAAATAGCCACCTCACTGCGGGCATCATCGAGATATTATAAATTGATTATGCTCAATTATTATAATCGTGTAAACATTTTTAATAATTACCTTATTAGCGCCGGAGACCATAAGAATAATGAATTGGCGAATATATAATTTTTTTGGCTGCAAAATTAATTTCTTTGGAAAATAGCATGAACAGAAATCGATCGGATGATCGAAGAGAAATTCTTCCTCGGCTAAGGTTTAGAGTACAAAAGGAGCCTACGGTTCGAATCATCTCTCCCTACCTCCTCTCCTACGTCCACCCTTCATAGCTCCGATTTCTTCATGAGTATTTATTGCTTCGCGACGTTACTCTGCCCCGTTTCCCTTTAATCCCCGGGCCTCGTATTTATTAGTTTTTAGTTTAAATAGTCGGTGAGATAGACGAATTTTCGATGTGTCGAACTATTTTTATGCCTCGAATTGAGTAAACGAGATATCTTAATTCTGTCACAATACAGTTATTTCAAATCAAAGACATCTCAGAGATATTTTCCCCTCGCGCGCTTTATATTTACATCAAATATGTTACTTATCTAAAGATTCTGTCATCACAATCGCAAACACCGTCTATCTTCACCGTAGATCTCCGCGGATGAACGAGGATGGCGGTTAAATGCCCCATTTTCGTCTACGATAATGATAACAATCCCCGTTATTAAGTAAAGAAAACAGTGAAGAGAGAAAGACAACGCAAGAGAGCGAGAGAGTGTGAGAGAGCATATCCGCATATGTAAATAGATTATCCATTTGATCGTGCATGATCGCGTTGGCATGCGTTCAGTTTGTGTGCAGTATACATATATTTAATGATATATAGCCGGTCGACGTGCCGTTTGACGAGAATGCGAGACTGCCCTTGTACCCGAGATCACTCGCGTCGATATCGCGGTTTCGTTGATTTTTCTAGCGATATACTTGGAGCGGACTTAGTCGACGCCGATGTGAATCGGCCGGGAACGATTTTCGTGAAAGTCATCGTGAGATTCCGCCGTTGCGACATCCGCCGCGACGTGGTCGATCGTTCGGAAATAGACTGAAAGAACATCGATCGAACGAACGGACGAACGATCTACTGTTCGGCGCGAGTGCGGGCTGAGGCTGTGAATCCAAGAGATCCGGGATGTACGGTCGACGATTCTCATTGCGACGTCTCAATCCGATTTCCCAAAGGTATCCCAGGCTGTGCATCCTAGAAACGGCAATGAGCGCGCGCGGTGGATCCCGTCGTTTCTCTATGGAGACGTAGAGGAACTCTCTCGAGTCCGAAAAGAAACCCCAAAGTACGCTATGTACCCTTTCGCATTCGACGACTGATTTGCTTCCAACATATCAGAGATCCGATGCCGCGCGCGCGCAGAGTTTAATTTTCTCTTCGCCCGAGTTATCCGATAGGGTGTTAATTAATCTTAGCACGTAGCACGCATGAATTGCAGAATGCCGCATTGTGTTCACCCGTCGACCTGTGTTATTTAATGTTTCTTTTTTTTTTCTATGAAATAAAGATGTTTTGCAGTTGAAATGATTGATCTAATGGCTGATTTATCCCCAACAATCCAACCGCTTATTACGTAAGGAAACTCATTTCACAGATTCTGAAGAGAGAGAGAGAGAAAGCGTATATTTATTCCAGCGCTCTGGGATAAAAAATCCCCTCAAGCGCACCATACAGAGAATGGTTCATTAGAACCTATTACATATTATATAGGATCAATTACTTTTGTTTAGATATTAGGGAGAGAGAGAGAGAGAGAGAGAGAGAGAGAGAGAGAAGGGGGAGGGGAAAGAGATATCTCGAAGTTGGTGTATTTTTCGAGAAGTTGAATTCTTCATCGATCGCTCCCGCGAAAAATTTCGTCTGAAAACTGCAGCCTCGAAGAACCGGATTCTTAAAGATGAGTAAAAAAAACTTTTGGTTCCTCAGCTGCACCATCGGCCTTCGACTCTGATCTCTGTGATCGCGCGCTCATCCCTTCCTGCCGCTCAATATTTCGAGAACTTTTGCTCGGGGCCTACGAAAGAGGACTGAGCTGGGCCTAGCTTTCTCTTCCACTGGCCCGTTCAGTATTCTCGCATTTGGTAGTACACTTTTTTCAATTTATACAACCAGGCAATCCACGATGATGTAGCTAAAAATAGGCACGAATAGATATAGGAATCCCGCTGGTTGGCGAGTTTGATTGGATGATTAAAAAGTAGGCTATAATAGTGCCAAATTAGAAAAAGAAATGTGAAGACGAAGACATCGTGTTAAAGATTTCAAAAGTTTATAGATCTTTCGTGTCATAGTAACGTATTTACGAACGAGATAATAAAATTCGCGGGGCATCTCGCGGCTTGCACAAAAGCGAGAGACGAGCGCTTCGCGCGCTTACATAAGAGAAACTCGCGCGCTCTGAGTTTCTAACGAAATATCGTCGCCGGGTACACATTACGCTCGTAAGGTAAGGTTAATGACACGAAAGTCAAGTGGCCCCAAACCGCATACAAGTTACGTAAGGTCAGCTCAGCCGGCTGTCAGCACGTCCCGGGGACGTACATTGTGATAATGGCGCATTTCCTGCCATCAGTGTACGTGCGCACGAGAACGCAGATATAGGTATCACGCAGATGCGCTTATGTGCACCATGTGCAGCCACATATAGCTGCGTGTTGCCGCATTGTATTGCGCTGACCCAGTAATAGGGCCTTTATGCTTTACGCTTTAGTATATATATGTCACTTTTCGTGGCCTTTTCGTCGCCCAAGAGTCGGTCGAGTAGCCAACCGGCTGCCGTATACAGCGAAGACAGAAAGTTTGAAGAACCGTTGCTTCAAGGCTTGGCTCAATGAAGCAGGAAGAGGCGTTTTGTGGCTTTTTTTTTTACTACCCAGTACAAAGTTGAAAGTGTGTTGATAGAGCAACTTCTTTTTATAGCTCGGTTCGTTTGAGTTTCCTCATCTTTCTCTTCATTAACTGGGCATTGGGCATTGGGCCATCGCGATGTAATCTGTTATATAGAAGCATTTCAAGTTAACTGGTTATTGTTCTCGGAATAAGAATCCAGAGATTGACGTTTATCACATTTTTTTATATTAAACTCATCTATTCAATAATTTATTATATCGCAGATTATTGTTATTGCAAACAGCTGACTCTACCCATTGAAAACGATTAATTTATTTCGAATACTTTGCCAAAACTAAAACAAACGAAAAATTTCATCCTTTCTTTATATACAGCACACATATATTGATAAGAATAGATGAGGATATAATCTATCTTTAAACTAGAAAAATAATGTCAAGCAAGCTGTAAAATTAACTATTTATAATTAAATTTTTTTACAAATTTTACATTGATTGCATAATTTCACGCGTTGTCCGAGCGTTTTATTGACATTTAAAATGCATAAATATGTTAACGTGGGCAAGAAGCAGGATGAGGCTTTCGAATGCACTCGTCATTCAGAGCCTCGACCTTTTCTCTGCTCTTCGAAAAAAAGGCGAAATTCTTAGTTTCTTTTTTTTTATATTATAGTGTTTTTCTGTGTGCCCCGACAATTAATAGAAGGAAACGCAATCAACATTTCGGTAGCTTCTGGTGAACGGTGCGCTCTTATAATTTATCCAAGGCCACTACATTGAGAAGAAAAAAATGCGTGTTGCATAACGATGACGGAATTTCACGAATCTGATGCGAGATGTGCGAGAAAAAGGAGAGAGAGAAAGAGAGAGGGGGGAGCGAAGCGAAGGGACGCGCGCGCGATTTATGTAAAATCATCTCCCAATAATCCGTGATCGCGGTTGACATTTTAACGGCGTAAGACTCCATATTAAGAGCGTACACTGGTAATAAACATGCGCCTGATATAAAATAAAAATCGCGAGATGCGTACGAATAAATTCCGCTCCATTTTCACAGGGTGGATATTTTCTCTGCCTCGTGACTCGCTTTTAATAAAAACAATCTTCTTTTGCTTATATATCTACATGTTAAAATATTTGGCGATGGCGAAATATTTAACTGCCGACGTTATCGCAATCAGGTTATAAACCGGCACGCGAATATCTGACATCTTGCACGACGTTAGCTACCGATCTCATTAATATCTGCCTTGTGAAAAATGTATACATACAAAAGTTTGACGTATGCACAACTTGTTGCAAGTAAACAGGCAAAACAGCAAATAATCGTAATCAGTGACAGATGCCTGAAATTAATTAAAATCGTGTATTTCAGCAACCTTTGTGCCGTAACTCGTTATTATTTGATAAAAGTCTTCAGTTTTTCAGGGAAAAGGGGGAAGATAAATTTCGATAGAGAATAAAACCCTGATTTGTAATAAATTTTACTGACACAATATGAATCGTCGTGTGCATATTAACATAATATTAATTATGCATATAAATGCTCATTGGTCCAATCAAATATTTTTATTGAAAACTTATATTGACAGAAGCATATAAATTTATGCATAAATTTATTCAAAAAAATATGAAATCTAATAATAAAGAAACGCATAATTTATATTAGTAGCAGGATTTAATAACAAAAATAAATTTTTGTTATTATTTATTTTTATCATATTTTTATACAAATGATACATTATATGTATATACAGAAAAAATTAAATGTGTGTATATATTTTCATGAAATTTGTAAATATATACTTAGTTCTGTATATGTATAATTTATAGTATTAATGAGTATAAGAATAATATTACTGTATGTAAATTTATTCCCGCAACGTGAAAACCAACCGATGCGGTTTTGGGACCAGAGTGATTCCGCATTCACCCTCCAGATCGATACACGTACCGGATGGTACAGAGATAACGAATGAGCGAAGAATCCTTGCGGCAAAGAGAAATAATATCATCCTGGCGAATTCATCACCGACGCACATACGTTTACCTTAATATGAAATATACGAAATATACACATATTATTTAATATTTAAACGAAACTGATTGTTTTCAATCTTGTATTTCGTATTTCAAGCTTACCTGTTTGAAAAGGCAAAAAAGCTTTCGGTTTGGCAAGAGCTCCATCCTCAGCAATAAATCTTTCGGCTTTGAAAGAGAGCGGATCGTGCCAGAATGAAGGATCCGTATGAATAGCCCATTGCAGCGGAATAACCATGCTGCCTTTCGGTACATCGTAGTCGCCTATTTGTGTGTCCTGGATGCATATATTGTCTCGCATCGTTTATTTCAATTTTCATTTGTCGTGTGCAAAAATCGCAGAGTTAATTGTTCGTCGTTAACGTTGCTTAGTTTTGACGACAAAGATATATTCTCAATTTACAAGTATTATAATTATCATAATTACATAATTATAATTATCATAATTACATAATTATAATTATTATAATTACAAATAAATTATCAGATGTATTGGATCTTATGAAATAAATATACACATAAAAAATTGCGTTAATTTTCTCACTCTGCTTAATATTGCTATACCTCGAGTGTTCCATGAGGAACTCCAAGCGGTGTGACGCTTCGCAATCTTTGTGTCTCCGCGATGGCAGCTTCCAATCGAATTAAAACAAGTCTGTCTTCCAAACTGGGCGGCTTTTGTCCCAACAGTTCGTTCATTTCATCGTAAATTTTTTTCTATACAAACAAAGACATATAAAATTTGGCAGAAACTGTACGGTGGATCGAGATTCTCCATAAGAAATAACATTTATTCAAAAATATCTAATACTTGTTCGTCTGGATGTGCCGCCATAAAGAGCAAAAACCAACGAAGGGTTGTGAGAGTGGTATCGGTGCCTGCGCCGAAAAGATCGGCCAAGAAATGATAATATTGTGGTTGAGTAAAGTATCCAGGATTATCCGCATTGGTTCTCATTACATCGTCGAACGCCGCAAGAAAATTATCTGTTTTTTCAAGTCGAGCACGATGCTCATCGATAAGCGTTTGATATATCTGATGTGTTTTCAGTTTGCCATCGATAAGTGACGCCATTACTTTGCCGTATCGTGGTAAAAATCTGAACAGTTGAGAAAACCCAACATTTCTTATTTATTCTCAAGGCTCTCATATAAATTTAAATTAATCTTCACATTTTTAAATATACTTAAGACTTTTCTTCATCATTGACTTTAATATAAAAGTGAGCTGAATATCTTTAAACATATTTTACTCACGTATCCATAAAAATATAAATTATTTAAGTATTAATATATAAAATATAGTATATAATTATATTTCTTTTTATTTAACTAAAATAAATAATATTTATGTATGAGAAAGTTTTTACATTCCACACATTTCAACTTTTGTTAAAATAAGCTAATTTGATTTTATAATTATAAATTATATTAATTATAATCTTTTGTCGAGGATGCACTTTATCAATAATCTTTTTGATTTAGCTTATGCATTAAACCAGCAAATTGTCCTTTGCGCCATTTTTTTCTACAGAGTTGTACTTACTTTTCCAAAGGATTATTTAGTTCAATTTATCATGTCGCTTGCATATATGCAAAAAAAAAAAAAAAAAAAAGAATTGTGTATCCTTCCATGTCCTTTTATCGTTCGAAAGCCACCGCCTTCAATAAAAAAACACGGCATTTGCATGGTAGACGTTGACAATGAATCATTACCTCATCATCGACGTGTTAATTGGTCGTGCGGATCCAATTCGCTTTTTTTTTCCGCGAGATAATGCGGTTTACCTTCCGTTAGCGAGATGCAAAACATATCGCGCGTTATTATACAAATACGCAGTCGCGTCGATCGAGAAGGATCTTCGAAGGATCTTTGCCAGGGATAGCGCCGTACCTGAGGAGCGGCAAAAAGTTGAGCGGCCCTGCGACTCCGATATGCTTGACTCCTTCCTCCTGCAAGTGTCTCAGCCATTTCCACACCTCGTCGTTCTCCTCGTAAACCTTGCCGAATACGAGATCGTTCATCAGATTGCCCACGCAATGATGAAGCGTCTCCAGCGGATCGATACCGTCTTCCGTAGCGCGATCTTTTAGTTTCTGAAGAATCAATCAGAAGAATTTCTGCCTGTTTCGTTCTCCGTTAATCAGGAATTAATATGAAACATTTTTCTCATATTTTGTAAAGCATTACATCTGTGTTTAGAGTGCAATGAATTATCGAGCAGTTTTTTTTTTTTCTTCAATATAGCAACGATTTTTACATTTAAATTTTTAAACGCCATCGTTGATAGCATGTCGAAATGTCAGAGAAATTAATAGCTTCATTAAATGCAATGACATTTCCAGATAAATAAATGATAACTCGCGCAAGAATTTGTGTTAATTCGCGTCGATTATTCCTTTTGGAATAAAATGTTTGGATCATCGATATACCGTTTAGAGGCAGATTTACGCGATAAAATGATCTGAAATATCCATTTAACTAGCTTCTTATTAACGCTAAACGTTAATTTACCGATATGCATTCGTTCACGGCCATGAGAATTCTTTCCTCCATCCTGTCCCTCCTAGCACCGGGTAACTTCAACATGCCAAAATTCTTCAAGCATCCAGCTACGAATCTTCGTTGATCCCTCCAGAGATCACCCTGGGCACAAATGAGGCCTGCGAAACGCATAAAGGAACGAAGAAATAAGAATCTTTTTTTCTAATTTTCTGTGTCTACTTTTTGTTTCTTTTTTTTTGTTCTTTTCTTTTTGTTATTTTTTTCACAAAGGCAATCTTCGTCCGTTTTACGATCGTCAATAATGCCGCTACCGGAACATATGTCCATCGCGTTCCTCCTTTATGCGTAGAAGCGAGCCGTGTTCTTGGTGGGAGGGTGTAAAAAATAGCGAGAGAGGATTACCGTCATTCCGTAAGTAGGCGCAGCCACTGAACTCACCGAAGGATAATCCTCGAATGAATAAACAATAATCTCTCACCGCACCCACTCTCAACGTCCCTCCCTTCGGTATATTCGCGATATAAAACCAGGTACGGTGATCGTCGATTAATAGCGATCGCGATTGCTGATTAAACGTAACGGCGATAGCGACAAAGTGTTCATTAACGTTATTTATTGTACGATTTCTTTTGCATTTTCCAAACATTTATTCCATCCATTTTTCCTCTACCTCTTTCTACAAATTTTTTCTCTACATTATTTTATACATTATTTTATACATTAATAGATCAAATTTATTTAGTTTATATATTAATAGAGAAAATTTATTTATTTAATATATTGATATTATTAATAATTATATTTAAATTTTCCTCCTTTCTCCAACACATAAGTACCTACGTGTTCACTTACATCGTATCATTTTTATCATACATACATTTTGTCGACTATCGATTATACTTAATTAGCCTGATCGGAGAACAGATATTATAAATTTTTTTTCTTATTGCAATGCTATGGGCAGATTGAAACGAGTTTTTTTTATTATGCTCTTTAAAGAGGTAATAGAAAAATTTGCGCTGCGAAATTGATGCATCTGCGCTACGACAGCGAAAGGTGTGTCGCGCATATGTACATCCGATTTCGCAGCCAGATCACACGCGCGAGAATGATCTCGGAATCCTGATCATCGCTCAATGAGACCGAATAATCGAGGTTTACGGTCGATGCGCCACAGGAATATAGATTGAGACGCGCAATTTATTAAATTAAACGATACATTGGATTGTAATTTTTTTACTTGCAAATTGATATTTTTATCAATTATGTAAGGAAGCGAGAGGAATGAATATAGACACGCAGCGAGGTCTTCAATCGCGATTGTCGCCGATCAATGATGATGACTTTCGGTTGCTTACACGAAGAGGAACGAAAGCGAAATCTCGAGGGAGAGACGATCGTTTCTGCGAATTTACAATTCGTCATGATATATACGTTCGAGACGCGAGCGTCAAGAGAAGAGGTAACGAAAGTATATATACGTCGGGGTACAAATAGGTTATCGCATGATGTGTGTTTGCGATTATCATTCGCAACTTGTTCTAAGAGGCAGCGCTGTCGATAGGTCAGTGTCGTATTTAAATGACGCCAAGAAAACTTTCCGGGATCTCGCGAGTACGCGTTAATCTCTCTCTTTATTCTGCTCGATGGATTTTAAATCATGTTCGCAATAAAATAGAGAGAATTAAAAAATCATTACAATATAATGACCCTTTGAACGAATAAATCTTATATTTCTTTACAACTGTATCTCTGTGGAAAGACAAATATTATAAAAAAATTTTATTTTTATATTTAAAGTTATTTTTTTAAATATTTCAATCTTTTGAGACTTCATCAACTTTAAAAAATCAGGGTAATTTAGAGATTTAAGTATATTTATTGATTGCATATTTTTTATATAAGACAGCTATAGTGAAGAAATAAATTCTACATCCGAATGTTATATTGCATTTTCATCTTTTTTATAAAATGTTTTAATTTATAATTTTCACAAAAAGGAAGACAGCATCGGGATGACAGTCTTTAAGGAAGGACTCGTAAAAGAAGAAGCGCAGAGAATAGTTAGTTGCAACTTTGTAGCTCGCACATTACCTCTCATCTTTGCGATGCATCATCATCTGTGCGGCTACAAACGGACGCGAAGCTACAAACAATGAGGCTCTTCTTGCCGGTCGAGATTCTTACGCAACTAAACACCCCGCCGCGGTGATTTCAAGGGATGACATCACTCGGACTCTCGGGCACGGCACGGAGAGGAACGCGCTCACCACGAATTCGCGAACCGCCAGAAATAAACCGGACGAGAGGACGGATAATGCATATATGCGTCCAAACGTTTCAGGGCCGGTCATTCCACTTCGGCCGGCAAAAAGTCCGATGAATGCAGCGCAAGAAGGCGACTCGTGCGATAGTCGTCCTGTCCAAATACAGCCGACCGATCGATCGCGCGTTTTATAAAGGCGAGATCATTAAAATACCGGAATAGCGCTGTCGATCACATACTTCAAGTGTTTCGACTAGTATTCGATAATAGTCCTAGCGAATCTCCGAATTATGCGTAAGATTCCTGGGGGCGATTCTGCGAGAGAAGAGAAATAGAGAGGGAGATTAAAAAGATCTCTTTTACCAAATATAAATATATGTCTTATTAAAGTATGCATTTCACAATAGATGGGCAGAATTTTCGTCTTTACTCTGTTCGCAAAGGTTTAACGTCTTTATCGTGCAGTTAATTACAAATAATTTTTCGATTGCAAGAGATTCGACAGATGAATCAATACGATAATCGTGGAAGATTCTAATGACTCGTCGATGAATATTAAATAGCAATGGTTTGAAAATTGCTCTTTGAAAATTAGAACAACTATTGGGATAATTTTTCTCATTATTGAGATAAAGCGACGGCGAAATATTACTCAAAATTAAATAGATGAGCAAATATAAATATGTCTTTTAAACACACATTGCCAAAAATTATTTTGTTTCAAAGTTTACGAGTGTGTATATTAGAGGGGGGGACTTTGTATTTTGCTTATTAATTCATCTTCCTTGTCAGTATACATATAAAATTTGAAGAAAAAAAATTAATTTTAAGTTTGTTTCAATTTTTAATAAGCAACCGTAAATTATCAAATATCGCTCTCCTGATATCGGAGAATCGTTGCCGTGAATTTCTTTTGCGAAATTATATTTCAATGAATATTGCATTAATTATAAAAAGTCCTCTTTCAGGAGCGCGGGTCGTGACAAGTCGATGATAATGTGAACGGTCCGTTCATACAACGTTCCGTCGTTCTTAACGGGAGAGGCCGTCGGCTCGTCCTTGCGAAGCTAACTGTAATTCCCCGCGGATGTCTGCAGAGCAAAACTGTCGACGACCGGCAGAACTTCCTTCAAGGAGACCGATAAAAGTGAGAGTCCTTCGCATCTCTACGACACACGGCAGGCCCCGGGTCTGCTCGGACGTGCCTAATCGACTCAATCGCGGGGATAAACCACTCGTTAAAAAAAACAGGATGCATCCCGAGCAGGCCCTTTTTCAATGTGTGTAATTATTGTAAATTAAAAATGCACAGATTATAAGCGCATTGTTTAATAAGAAATTGTATTTTTTTCGATAGTATTTTTCGGAAAAATATATTTTGTGACACAAATAAATTTCCAATCTTTTGAAAGCTATTTGGAAGTATTACCAAATACAACATATACTGGAGGGGGGATGTGACAGTTTTGCAACGATAAAAGCTATACAAACGGTAGATGCGTGAATAATTATATAAAATAGAAAAAAGCGAGATACAAGGATACTGCGTGAGCAGGAGCAGAATTGCGTGAAGAAAAAATGAAATTCCACCCACACCCACTCTCCCGCGCGCGCGAAGGAGGAAAACAAGTCGTCGGGAAAATTGCGAACATCTTACGTCAGTGTTACGCGTTTGTAATAAGCTAAGCGGGAATAGTCGGCTACAGTGTGTACATATGGAAGCTCGATTGGTCGTAACGCTTATTTTACACGCGCGCTTCTGACCGCATCGTTGAGTCAGTGCTGAGGTATGCCAAGTCCGAATGGAACTGCGACTTTTCTATAATCGATTGTAGATCATCGTGTCATTACGTCAATGTTCGCGTCTGCCTGCTAGTTTTTTTTCTTTTTCGAACTTGTATAAAAATGATCTACGCGTGTGGAGTGCAATTGAATTGAAAAATCTACAAACCTTTTCTTAATTGAGAAATTTAATGTAAGAGAGAAGAGAAATCTTTGATAATTAATGTTTTTTTTTTTTTTATATAAATAACGAGCAGAGAAATGATATTTGAAGAAAATATTTAGAGACTCATATTTCAATCAATCTATCGTCATTTTTAAATTTACCATATACCATATAATATAATATATTTGCACAATAATAATTAACAAATTGGGAAAGATAAATCAAATAAATTAAATATATATCTTGCTGCGTTTCAAGAATGGCCTTGCGTTCATCAAAGAGATGAAGAAGCAACAAAGCTACTCGAACGATTTCAGATGGCACAGATGGCGAAAACTTATAACCGTCCTCGTCGAATCCTATCGAGTGATTCGAAGTAAATTGCGATGTCATAAAAGTGAATCGTGACAGAACGGTCTCTTTTTTTTTATCAGCTGAAATTAGCGTCAATATACTGCCGTTCGCGTGTGCCGCAGCGGCAGCATCAAGGACGTCGAGAATTTCAGGTTTCGTCGACCCGCTTAAAGGCCAACGCCGTCGCATCGTCCAGACACTTTTGACGATCACCGCGATGCAGGTCGATGCACCGGTGGTAACGAGAGTGTCGGCGCGATAGTCTATCGTTTTCCAAGATCAAGTCTCCCTCCCGTCGTTTATCGGCACACCTTGCCCTGACTGTACAAGGTGCAACGCGACACCTCTAGGTTTCTACACTCGGTCGCTCTCTAGACTTAGACTGTAATTGCAATTGCAATGATGTCGACTCCTAATCGGCTTCAAGCTGACAATACCTCTGAGTTTTACATTTTTATTATTCATATTAATAATTTTTTCGAATCGTCATATCGCGAAATCCTCCACATTTGTACCGAGAATATTTATTTCAATTAATAATATTTAATATTCATTAATAATTTTATATAATTCATATATAATATATAAATATTTTTATAATATATCGTTAGTATTATTTTGTAATAAGATGATATATACGTGTATATATTATGCCAAAAATGCACATAATTTAAGAAAATATTTTAATGTTGTATTTAACGATATGTTATATTAGAAAATTTATAAACTATATAAAATTATAATTTTTTTTTTTTACAAAATATTTTGCATGTGTAGTTTTATATATTTTTATAGCATTTTTCTGAAACTTAATTTATACGCAAGACACAGTTATTTCCCGGGTATCCCTAGTAGACGTGTCTTATAAGGATTAACGTTACTTTTACTTTCGGTTCGTTTCTCAGAAGTCTATTAATACTTTGTTTCGCATCGCCGGCCGATCATTCTCCGTTACCTTTACCTGATCACCGATGGTATCTGCGGCATTTCCGATCCATCCTATCCTTTTCACGATCTCTAATGCAATTACTTGCTATAATAGGTTTTGCTAAGACGACTTCCTAGAACAATCAAAGACTCTATTCTAAGAAATGCCGCCTGTATGAAATATTTCATAAGCCTGCAAGTTATTATACGCCAATTAGATTTCGGTTTCAGAATAGAAAATTGTTTTTAATTATACGTATCATTGATGTAACTCAATGATTAAATTAGTGTTGTATATATGTCTATATTTATATGCAATATGCAAATTAAATTAAATTTATAAAACCAGATTGTAGCTCTTTATCGAAGGAAAAATGATAAAAATCTAAAAAATCGCTAAATATGTCTTTCATACAGTTGCTTTGATTTTCTTTCGTCTGTCTTTTTTTATTTCAAATTGCGCGATGTGTAAAACAATCGAACTCTATATAAAACGGAATTGATCGATCCGACAGCGCGACACATGACATACAGTGCAGAAAATTTGCGTAATATGTTTACAGACGGCGCGTTATCTCGCCATCGGCGCGCTCTATAATAAATTAACGCTATTACGTGCGACATTATCCATGTCGTGGCGGGGCAACCAGTTTGCCAATCTGCATAAGAAATGTGAGCGCGCCCATAAAGGCGCGTGTAAACGCGCTGTCGGATAATCACGGGTTGCACTGTCGGAAGACACGCGCCTCCCGAGTTGGTATTCTTCCCCATATTCATCTCTCATATAGGCAACGGCGGCATCGTCATCGTCGATTTATGTGTATAGCTTCTCTCACGTAAGATTTCACGGATCGAATAACAGAGAAGTGTTCTAGATTGTCCTACGTAATATATAAGTGGGAGATAGTGTGCTCTGATATAATCGACGAAATATAGATAACCCAGCAAATATTTTAATCACAAACTATATAATTTATTAATATAATTTTAAAGAATATTTAGCTATAAAAATTAAAAGAATTCAGCAAATTAAAATTTTAGAATGCAAATAATAAATTAATCGTATTTTTTAATTCATTTTAAGTGAATATTGTTTCAATAATTTTTCGATTTTTAACGCAATATATCAAATATTAGATATTTATAAATCAAACGGATAGATAATGTTTTATATTTTGTTGTTGTTATTTATATTATATATAAATATTCTAATTATCGTATGAATATGATAAATGTATTTTTCTTCTTCTGCAATTTACAGATAACTCGATTATCAATCCTAAATTTCATGTATCGAAAGTGTAATAAATAATTTAAAGTGCATTCGTCGCACTTGATCGGAATACGCGTCCTTCGACGCTCCGATTTAGAGACTTCAATGCGCCGCGAAGCGTATACTTTCGTGCGGCCAGTAGTAAAGGTCTATAGCGGCGGTCGCGCAACGTCTGACTAATCCCGATCCTCACTACTTGGAACGAACGTTAGACTTCAGAGAGCTTCCCTTTCCTTCCGAACCGAACGCTTGCGGTTGATCTAACAAGTTTAGCGAAACTTCACGTGTATCATACGAGGTATGTACCTGTGCGGATCTGTACCTGTTGATGGGGGCGTGGCTAGGAGTTCCCCACCAAACGCTATTTCGATGGAGAGAAAGAAAGGAGACTTATGCGGCGGGAGGATCTTTCCTGGATGCTCTGGAGGGGCATCTACAAGGAGTGGAGGAAGGCACTCTGGAGTCTCAAGAGCCTCTCGTGAAAGGTGTCAGAAGCGCCTCAATGTCGCGAGGGCAAAGGATGTGGCTGCACTAAATTTAACGTGCGTCATAAAATGGTTGATCGTCAATTTATCGCATTTTCAATTAAAATTATTTTGCATCGATTTCTTTTCTGTATTTGTCTTTGCATTCTCCTATTCCTCTGCGATTTCTCCGCACAGCTTCTTTGAAACTTTGATGGATCGAAAAAGTGACACAAAGGAAATGCAATTTCTTTATAAGTTTGCGTCGAGAATTATAAACGAGATTTTTATGAAATTATACACTGAGAGAATTTTCTCTTAGAATTTATCCTGAAAATCATGGTAATCGTGGGACCATATGGTATGGAAAGAATTTTATGAGAATTTCTCTGATTAATATTTATCACAATAAAAATAATAATATCTATCACAATAAAATATAAAACATGTTTCATTAATTTTACTAAACTGCATAGTAAAATTAATGAAACATTTTATATTTTATTGTGATAGATATTATTATTTTTATTGTGATAAATATTAATCAGAGATTCTGTCTAAGCCATAATCTTGTCCCACGATTGCCATGATTTTCAGGGTAAATTCTAAGAAAAAATTCTCTCTGTGTACGGTTTGTAAAAGTTGTGTCAGAAAATTTTCATTTATAAGAGATATATTATAATGCATGTTCATAGTTTTTAATCGAATTTATATTGTCTTTTATTCTGAGCAATCATCATATTATTCAATATTTACCTCATAATTGTGACTATAAAGTAAATTTTTTTACATAGTCCTTAAATTGTACGTATCAAATCTAAATATATTGACTTATTTAATTGCATAAGTCCAAAATATTAAGTACCACATCTAAAATTCAAAGTAGATAAGCAAATTCTACTAAATTGCATTGCTTAACTGTATATGAAGTAACGATTCAAATTTTCAATAGACGATTTACATAATCAATATAAAATCAGTCCGAAAGTTCATATCATGGTCGATTCGTAATACATACACGCGTATTTATCGGCTCGCTAGATCGGCGCGCTTGTAAAAGAGATCGGCGATGATAGCGCGCGGAGGAAATGAATGGAGAAATCACGGGGCCGTTGACTTTGGAGACATGGCGCCTCGTAAACATCGCCGAAGGCACACGCACACGCGCGTGCATGCACTGGGAATCGAAAAAAAAGAAGAAAAAAAAAAGAAATAAAGAGAAGAAAGAAGACGCGCGCGGCGGGGGGAGGAAGACAGGATAGAGGGGGAGGGAGAGAGAGAGGGAAACGCACCGAAGACGGCGATGGATCGCGAACGAGAGGATGGGAGCTTTCGAAACGAGGTGTAAGGTGTACCACCAGGTGCCGTGGTACACTTTGCCGTGAAATTATCGTCCCGCACGGATCGGCTCGGCTCGGATCGGATCTCGGCACCGCCGTCGCCGACGACGGAATTTGTGGCCTTGCCGGCGAATTTTCAGTCGACGGGCGAAACTTACGACCGTTCGAGTAACCCTGTTTTCATCTGGAAACAAAAGCCGCGGTCGCATTAAATCAGGGACTATATAGCGATAGCTGTACCTACAAACGTCATCAATCGCGACGTTTGTTCCATATACGTAGACTTCGATTTAAAAACCTAGCTTAATTGCAAATGTTTCTATGGAATATGGAACACCGAGGAAGTCTGGATACGCGATACTTATCTATCGTGTATATTTATGTTCGGCAACACACTCTATATACTTCAAATAACGGAGCGCGAACGAAACTCTCTTGTATGCAGAGGACCGGTTATCAAATGTCGGCGCCGTAATCGGTAACTTTGATCGTAAATCGAAAATCGTAACGGCATCACTTGAATCTAGAGTCTAGTCTAGAGAGTCCTCGTTATCGCGAGAACGGGACATCAGGCTGACTAGCTCTATTCTATTCTCCTTGACAGTCCATACCTTGGCGAAACCTCGGTTTTATCTCGACACGTCGTTGCAACAATCGATCAAGTGTATTCGTGAGCCTTGTTCTTATCACTCTTACACATTGAACGATAGCAGTACATTTTGTAAATTCTTTTCATAATTTTTCAACATTCAAATTTTAAGGTCGCTGTCCAAAATTAAAATTTTTTAAATATTACAATCTGTGATTTAAATTGTTAGATTTTTGTAATCCCTTTCGAATATTCTATGTGATAAATATATTATGCGTAACTTAAGAAAAAAACTATCGTACAAAAGAAGCAGAGTTTTACTGTAGAAAATTGAGTACGCAATTCCACGACAGACTCGCGCAAGACTTTCGAGCGTTTTCTAAAAACTCTCAAGCGTATTCTAAAGACTTTTCGGAAACATCCCAAGAGCTGTTAGAATGACATTGCGAGCAAATATACGACGTGTCGCCGAAAGAAATCCATATTTCTCATTTACGCTCTCGAGGGCGAGGTCTCCTCAAAGAGACTTTCACTGCGCGTACACGTCAAATTTAACGCGGAAGAATTCTTCTGGGTCGGCGGTTTTACGCCACCCGGAAACTCTCCACTAAATCCACCGTTGACCTACGTCGGGACCGACCTAGTTTCCTATCCACGAGATAACCGAGACATCAGTTTTTTTTGTGGATCCTGAGGCACCACCGGGTGGTAGGTAGATCTTTTTTAGTCATTTAGTAGGTTAGTCGGCCCACGGCAGAACTTCGTTCGTTAGAGGAACCGTTACGTCCTACAATGACCGGTGATGCCCTTTCATTGTGCGACCGGTCGCTCCATTGTTACCACTTCTCCTGGCGAGTCGTGATCGCGCACGAGTTTCGCGACTGGCATACGCCATGTGTCATACAGTATGGTATTGTATATATGAGTTTTGTATGCACTTTTACGACTATTTAAATTATCAGTTAAATTGCGGATCAAATCCAGTCAATAACTGTCTATAAAAATATTTTAAAAAGCGCCTAAGCATGTCTAAAAATTTATTTATTATACTACTAAATTATACTTAAATTTCGTTCATTCTCGAAGAATAACGAGAGAGTTGATATTGTACCGCCATATAAATATTTAATTAATAAGTTGTATGTTTTCATTCTCTATATACCCCTTCCTAATTGCATTATTTCTTTCATTTTTAAGTGAGAGTTACACTATATCACTTCGTTAAATTACATGTTACAGATATATTTTTAATTAATTTAAACATATAGAAAATGTATATTAGTGTGGATTTAATTTAATTTATATAATAATAGGATAAAGAAGATACTCACCGTACCCCTGCATTATTCCGTGCGTTAAATAAAGTGGGGCCCTTCCGGCAAACACATCCTTCGCAAAGGCCTGTCTTACCAGCTGAGGATCCGACAGCAAGATCGTATAGACCGAGCCCATTCGCAGCCCACAAATCGGTCCATACTTCCTCGCCAGATTTGTCAGCGACACGTAAGGACGTTCAGAGTCTAGCCATGGTAAATAACCGAGTAGCGGGATGCCGTATGGTCCCGGGGCAAGTCGAAGCGTTTTACGACGAAAAATATAGACAAAAATTATGAGAGATATACCGAGGATGATATGTATGAGGGATATCATAGTTTATAAGGAAAGGGAAGCGGCACCTGCAAATTAAAGAGGATACTGTTGAATAACAGTAATTTGGTGAAAGCAAGATATTATAATTATCGTGTTGCAAGATTTTTATGTAAATGTGTAGCTGTGTTATATATGAGACACGGACGACATAGAGATGTTAAAGAGTACTTTAGCATTAAATTAATTAAATATATATATGTATATATGTGCTGTGTGTGTTAGACGGACGTAATAAATCACATAAATGTTTCGCGCGTAACGCGATCCTCCTCGGTGATCGTAACCGCTTCTAATTGAGGGAACGCGATTGCAGCTTCCAGGAATGGCAACGGCAGAAATGAATGATAAACACCTTTCTCTGCGCCTACGGCGTAGCGTGCATATGTAAACTTATCTCATTATCAAGACTCGCGCGCGCGCGCGCGCGCGCGCACGTGCAATCGCGCGCGAAGAGGACAAGGAATGATTCCGTGCTGCGACTACGCGATATAGGCCGACACGTGGTTAAACACGTGCCAGCGAGTCGTTGATGAATCGAGGAAGCTTACTTTCGATGGCGCGCCGCGCCGGGAGGATTTCTTTTACAGCCATCACTACACTTTGGCTCGCAAATGTTTAGCGGTGTTGTGGCATTTCGTATTTTTTTATTCAATTTCTTGCGATATTATAAGTTATAACTTTTCTGCGTTTAATGCGAAAATAAATTTTTCCCGCATAAATGTCAGAGATCTTTAGTCGTGAACAACAATTTTGTTTGCAATTTTGATATAAAAATAATCGATTATTATAAAATATTTATTAAGATATAGCAAAAATGTGCAATTAATTTAATATAAAAACAAAAAATATTTCTTCTATTTTAATCAGCTTTATAAAATAACTTTAGGTATTTGTTAAATTGCGTGGACGAAGCTTACTTTAAAAAAAACTAGAAGTTCTAATTGAAATGTATCGCAGAAATTGTGCTCTTCGCGAATAAAATATAATTTAAAGAACAAATATACTCTTTCAGCAGTTATATAAGACGTTAATTGTGTAGACTCAGAAAAGTATTGAACAACTCACCAAATCTGCACACGCAGGACTTTTATTGCAGTTGCCACACATGCACGCTTTTCTTGAATAATATTATAACTTGTTGCACGAGAATTATTTGACCTGAGTCAGTAAAAAGAAATAAAAGATATGTGAGTTTATATAGATAAATATATAAACGGACAATTATATATTGATTTACATACGAAAAAGAAAAGAAAATTTACACGTATAATTATCGCTGAAAGAAAAATATTACAAGAAAGAATATACGATGTAACTTCGACCGCAGTATCGAGCTAAGTGTCGTCGCGAGACTTGACGAAAGTGATCCCAAGTAGTCGTTTGACTACCAAATGATAACTGCCTCGTGCTGCGACAGCAAAGATTTGTTTTGTGTGATATTGGATGACATTAGAATAGACGTTTCACGTTCTGAGACAGGTATTAAAAACTTACTTAAAAGAGAATATAAGCATATTGTATATACAACGCGTTTTATTTTTAATTTAATAAAGTTATAAAATATTTTGTAACATTAAGATATAGAGAAGCAGTAAAATATTTTTATACATGTGTGTGAGCTAATTTATAATTGATTAAAATATTATAATTAAAACAGAAAAATTGTTTTATCATAAAAAAAAATTATTTTTAATAAAGAGTCTTGATGAACTATTAAATGTACGATGTAGTGAGGATAAAGATTAATTTTTTTGACACACGAAATATATCGTCTAAATTTCTGCACTCGGCGCCTATGCGAAAAGGAATTCCTTCGCACAGGACCCTTTTCGACAGACTAGCTGAATAAAAAGTTACGTATAGTCTACCTGACTTAACAGGTCTTCTGGTTTGGGTTTTACGAACTAAGCCGTTCGCCTTTATAATTTATCGAGATATTCGCGCACGCACACACACACACAATTTACGACTAATTAAAGAACATCTTGGAAATAATTCGCGTTAAAAGACTAAATGAATCTAGATTCAATTAAAGATCGTATTTTTTATACATTCGTGTTTGTCGTGAATAAATAAAAATTCCATATATATGACTAACCAGTTCCTTGTGAGTCGCGAGTTTATGTGAGATCACGAAAGTATATATTATGAATATGTATATTCCTAATATCTCTGTGCATAAACACATGCACACCCCAGAATATCAACGACCCGTTGCCCTTACGCACACGACTGACCTTCTTGGCTCACCTTACGAGTATCCTGTGTGCACTCACCTCCGCTCACGTGCGAGCTATCGCTCGCCTTCGCCAATCACGTGCGAGTTTATACGTCGATCGCGTCTCTGGGTCCCGAATTCAATTTATATGGTACGTGCCCGAGTGCTCGAGTTAAACCGAAAAAAATGAAAACGAAGAGGAAGAGCTCAAGACTTTCTTTTTTCCTATCGTGACCCACTGCCCGCTTGACGAAGTTTGGGTTAGAGAAGATTCAATCGCCAAAATGCCCTTTTAACCTCTTGGAAAGCTTTCTAGAAACACTCGTTGGCGAGAGAAACGTTTCTACTTTTTGTACAAATACTTGAAGATCGTACAAGAGAGAAAGAATTTAAAAAATTTTATATATATTATGTTAAATTAGTAATCGAAATATGTAGTTACTGATTTATTTCTTTGCCAAAAATTGCAAAAAATAGCATAAAAAAATAAAAGCAATATGCAATATAAATCTTTATTCTCTAATAATTTTTCTTTAATAATCTCTGTTCTTTAACCTTGTAATAATATAAATCTTTTTTTAAATAATATGGATATTTTCTAGTTGAGAAAGAAATACGCAATCCTGAAAATATTATAATTAAATTTAAATATAATGCAACGTGTCTTGAAGGACATTTCTCGCCTGTGAATTTAATTTACATTTTGCATCAGTCAGCTCTCCCTAACTATATTACAATTAATTCATATATTTATATTTATTTGTGCGTGTAATGTATATTTTTGCATACTTATTTTATACATATAATATTTTATTTGTATATTTTATATTTATCTTTGTCTCAGCTTTTCTCATCTCATCTTTGTATTTAACATTCGCGATTGCGGTAATGCCGATTCTTTTTTTTTTGCGTTTTATCTTTTTTACGTTTATTGATTGAGAAATGAGTGAGTAAAGGTAGACAATTGACTTTCGCGAGAACAAGATTTATAAGTAAATTAAAAAAAGAATACAATTTCAATATATTAGTAATGAATCCTTTTGTAAAAAAATGATAAAAATATATAAATATAGTTTACTTCCTAACAAAATTCATGAATTGTTATCTATATGTTATGTACAAAATTAAATATAATTCCTTCTTTTAATTTTGCAATTTGGGGAAAATTGGAAACTTACAATTAATATAATTGTCTCTTCCATTTGATATGCGATGTTATAGCTCATCCTCAAATCAAACCTTGAGAAAAGCGCGAACTCGCGTGATGGTTACGCGTGGCGCGTGCAGAATATGTGCGCTGGTAAATCACGCATTTGCGAGCACGTCTCGCCGCATCTCGTTTCGCGAGGATATTGCGAGAGGGATGGATGCGAGAGGGACCGCAATGATGGGCGCGCCACTTTCCCTCCGCCATAAAATGGACTGGATTGCGAAGGAGGAATTGGAGTCGAAGGAGACGCGGGAGAAGGTGACGAAGAAGAAGAGGAGAGGACACATGCACCCGAAGAGGCCAAAACGTGATCAGCCGTGCACGTTGCCGATGATCGAACGCACTCTTGAGCTACGATTCGCACGCATTGGAAAACGTGAGGCATGTTGATGTCTTCAACAAGCCGCGCGATTATCCTCCTCGATTCCTTCTTCGGCTTGCTTCTTCCGCCGATATACTCGAATCGCTGTCGACGATTTTCAAAATTTGACAGATACTTATGCATCTCTCAAGTCCTCTTATGCTCATTTTTAATTTTGTCCATACAAGAGTAATAATCATTTTATTTCTCTTTTTTAGCGACGATAAATTTGATGCAGCAAAAGAGAAAAGAGCAAAAATATATCATTGGTATACGAATAAAAAAAATTTGACAATTTATTTTTGATGAAAAGAAGATCGTCTTCTACCTTAAAAATTAATTCGCAAGATGCTCCGTGAGAGAGCTCTTCAACAGTCATTTTCTACGACAATAAGATTTCAAAATTCGCGATCGATAATTAATTTTGTAAAGATAGCGTCGAAGAGGGAGAGAGGAAGCGAATGAAGGGCGGGCGTCGACTCTTTAATCGGCGCTCTTGCTCGGACCTCGGCGGATAAAGCAAACGGCCGCGCTGATGAGAGATCGGCCCCCGCGAATGGACCCCGCGCGACTTCCTCGCCCGCCTTCCGAAGCCCCCTTGCGCTGCGTCGGTTCTGGTATGCATCGCCGACCGCGGAACAGAGTACAAATGCACCCGAGCTATCTGACGGGACGTGCAACGACCGACAAAGGTCATTCGCAACGTTAAATCTGCATATCGTTTCTCGCGTCGCCGCTCTCCGCCTCTTGTTCATTCTCCTTTGGCGCGTTGAATCGGCCAGGAACGCCGCTAGGATCATTCGATCGTGATCGGACACCGGACAAGAGGAGGATTCCACGATCGATCAAGCATCGAAATTCGGAAGATTCTTGCACAAAAGTGGGGGAAACCGATATCGCGCGACTAATGATTTTCGTTCGATCGCGTCGAACGAAAGTAACACAATTATTTTCGATTAATTCGTGTGAAAAATGTTAAATTAATCTAAATTTAATTAATTTGACAATATAAGAAAAATTTGTAAAAATCTGCCTTGCAAAATGTTGAACGATATTTCTTTTAACTCTTCTTCAATGTTTGCAATTTATTTTCTTTTGTCATATGAATGATCAAAAGAGAAATAAAATTTCTAACAATGCTTTGTCATTTTTGCATCTCATCTTATCAAAATAATCTTGCAAAATATAGTTTAAAATATTATTAAAGGATGGTGATTGTTCAGTGCTGGCGTTAGGGTAGGGCGAGGTTGGGCGATCGCCCAGAGCGCCAGATCTGTATAGGGGCGCCGCTGCCCGGTGATTCTAAAATTTAAGAACAAAAATCTTTCCTTTCTCAAGAATTTCGAGCTCTTGAATGGATTAAATGGGCACCACGATAATCTTGTCAGGATATCAATGTTGCTAAAACCTATGTTGTGTGATTATTGAATAAGTAACTTGACGCGGCAGAAAAGAGAAAGAACAGAGAGTGAGTTCATCGTCTCGGCTCTAATGCGGCTGATAACCTAAACCCTGTTGTCTTATCGGGTAGAGACGAGGGAAGAGATGATGAGTAAAAGAAAAGATGAAGCGGTGAAGAGCGAAATAGAGAGAAGGGAGGTGAGGAAGATTGTTCGAAATTCCTTTTCGCAGACCACCACCGATCACCACAGGTAGATTGTAGTGCTCAATAGAATTTAATCGCGGTGATCGATGTGCTCCAGATAATGGCTACTCGCGTTAAAAGATCGTTAAGCCGCGCGGCGCCGAGTCGTTGAACCACTTTGAGTAATCGAGCGTTTCGTCCTCGGACGCATCCAATCTGGTTTTCGCGAATCCGAGAAGTAAAGCATTGCCTTATTACACAAACTTACTTTTACTTGTCTCCCTCTCCCTGCCTCCCTCTCACTCTCCTTCTCTCTCTCTCTCTCTCTCTCTCTCTCTCTCTCTCTCTCTCTCTCTCTCTCTCTCTCTCTTTCTTTCTATTTATTTGTATTAGAAAAGAGTAATCGCTATATTTTTAGAGCTACTTGAGATTAATTATAATTATTTCAACAAATTTCTTATTTATTCATAACAAGACTGTATATAAATGAGAATTCTATCATGTATTTTAAACTATTGCAAGATTATTTTGATAAGGTGAGATGCAAATTATAAAGCACCTTTAGAAATTTTATTTCTCTTTTTGTCATTCGTGTGATAAAAGAATCTTTTGTATCATGTACAAATCCAAGAAAATAATTTTTCTATATCACAATTTCACCAATCTAGTTATTCACAAATATGCTATTACTTAATCGCTCTTCTATCATTTTTTTCTCTCTATCTGGACATATCTGGATTGCCGTATCTTATCTTAAGTGCCTGACGCTCTTCCTAAGAATTCTCAAAAGAATCGCATTTAGCGCTCTTGCAAAAGGGCTAGCGCCAAAGATAGCTTTATAACGAGAAGAGCCGACCCTCCCCTTCGAGAACTATAGACCGTTATTTACGGCCTCCACCTCCTCTCAGTCAGTCTCCCCTGGCCCCCGAAGCGGCACATAACTACCACCACCTACCGTATAAGCGTAAGCCGGATTCTTCTCTCTCAGGCGGCGGCGGCAGACATCGGGCAGCCATCTAGATATCGTCTGCAGCGTGCATTGAACGCAGGGGGAATGCACTGAATGCAGAATGCAGGAGCGAGGGTACCAACCCCGGTGTTCTCTCGGGGGCTTCAGGGCTGCAATCGCTACGGTGATCGATCGTACGTGACCAAAGGCCCGGACGAGGACCTCTCTCTCTCTCTCTGCGAAGGTGTCCTTCGTCGCGATCCACGAATCAAAGTGTCCCCTCCACGTCAGAGATCTAAAGGCGATTCGGCGAAGCGGGCGATCGTTCCGTTCCGCGTGGAATACGAGTGTCACGGAGAGCGGAGAGGAGAGACATTCGCTAAATCCGTGCCTGTGAGACCGTACACTCGCTCCTGGGATAATGAAATTATTTTTCTTTCGACTTAAGGACGACTACTCTGGGTTCGATGAAACGGATTTTTCCACGAGGATCCCTGCCGCCCGCGGGAGAGACGCGGGAGGACGGCGGGCGGCAAGCGAAGGAGGTGGTGCCGGGTTGCTAGTGATGAGTTTTTGTCGAGCCTTGCCTGCTCGAGAGAATAATGAACTCTGGGGTGCGTCGATCTCTCGGAGCCGCGCTTCCCCGACGCGCTATCCTTCGCGCGTCGCGTCGTTCTCTCTTTTCTCCTTTCCATCCCCCTCTTCTGTCTTCAATGACCTCAAAATCGAATGCATCCCATTTTTGCACTCTCCTCTCTGTGTTCCCAATGCTAGATGTACGCGCGATAATTCTATGGCCACGTCGCAAAATTCGTCGCAAAATTCTTCCGTCGACGTTGACGCGTTCAACGTCGTTCAGTGCGACGAAAATAGACGATGTCTCGTTATTTCTCGAGGTCATGGCGTGTGTCGTTTGGCTGTCAAAGCAGTCCGTGTCGATAAAAAGTCAAATGCTCCATTAATCATAACGTAAAACTGCGGGTTATCGTGATTCTGCGCGCGGAATGGGCCATAAACTGATTTTTCAATAGTAAAATTATTTTGAGGGCTGCGTTACATTCAGTCAAAACAATTAACTTTGCATCTCTCGTAGTAAAATTACACACAATTATACATATTACATAATACATTAAAATAAAAAAATTAGATCACAAAAATTTAAATAAATAAAATGTAATTTCCTAATATTTCTAAATATTTTATATTTTATTTTTTAAATATTTTATATTAAATTTGACATTAATGCAAAACATATGTTAAATTATCCCCGAAATATGTGCACAAGTGTCAATTGTTAGTTTGCCAATAGCGAGGAAAGTACCGGATGCAGGCTCACTCGCAAGAAGAATTCAATTACCTTGCCATTGTTTCTCCTTTCGCTCGGTGTGCACGAGGGTATCTATTTATATCTTGGGGAGATCTTGCATCTTTTTTACGAGACCTCCGAGGTAGGTGCTCGAGGCTCCTCCTAAGGATCCCGGCAGCGGGTACAAGGATCGTACATATCTCCACCAATCTACCTACCTGTTCCCTCTAAACCCCTGCACCGGGTAGGTAGGTAGGTATTGACCTACGGGGCAACGAACGACCGGGGTCATTGGCTGGATCCAGTTATCAAGGTTGGGGTCCTTTTCCTTCGGTAGCAAGGAGATCGCCGTTTCTCCTCGATACGGATCGACAAACTTTCCAAGCTCACCTGTGCCACCACCACATCTACATTATCATGTACAACCCTTCTCTTAAAATCGCGCGATTGCTAAGTTGTTGCAAAATTGCAAGCTTAAATAATCATTACGATTGTCTTACGATAATGCTATTAATTTGATGATTGATTTCGTAATTTTATTACCCTCTCCTGTCCTCTTATCAAAAATGCGATTTACGATTTTATCACATTTAAATAATTTTCGAAATTTTCTGACAATAGCACGTACTCACAATACACGTGTTGTGCGTGATTCGGACGTCCTTTAAAAAAATGCATTCCTCGGCGCATCATTGAATGGCCGACTGCCCTACAGCTCAAGGGTCGTATAAGTTCGAGACTGCATTATGGTCCTTCTTGGAAAGGCAAGCCATTATTCTGGCGGCTCTCTCCATAAAATGGGCGCCCTTTTTGCCAAATATATTCAAGCCGGCAACACTACACTTACATTTCGAATATAGAGGAAGAATTCATCGACATTATCGGATTTCATGGACTTGTTCTTTCTCTCCCCGAAACTCTCCGCGATTTGAAACAAGGATCCATCGTGTCCTTGCAAGGAGATGAAGACAGTGTAGCCAGATGGCAAGTTAAATGCAGTTAAATGCATACGTATTTCGAGATCGACGATTATTTAAATATATTACACAGAGCATATGCAAATACAATTTCAGCACGAAACCGAAATAAATAAATTAGTTATCTACCAAAAGTTTATACAAAATTTAATGCGAGCAATTATATTATATGTAAATAATAAATATTAATAATTAAATCAAATAATTAGTTCTTAAATAAAAATGTTATCGCACATAATATACATTCATTAGCCGATACTCAATAATCTAATTGATAAGTAGATCCATATTATATGAATAATATATTTATAATCAATAAGGAACATATTATCATTACTTAATGTAACAATTGTTGCATCATGCAAACTGTCGTACTTTACAACAATTTTCTAAAAATCTCTAAAACTGCATGTCTGATATCTTTTACTGTCAAAATCAAAATCAGAACAATACTACACGGAACACTTCTAATCAGACGAAAATGCGAAATGCCAATCTTTGTAGAGACGAACAGTCAGCGTAGAAGGTAACAAAGGTGGAAGAAGAAAAGGTGAAAAAGAAGAAGAAAGAGCGAGCGTAACCGGTCCAAGGGAAGCTGCGTTCTGATAACCCAGTTTTATGTGCTATCGGTCAGATCGACCTCCCCCGTCTTTATCGAAGCGGAACGATCCTAGGTCTACTACCTCCGTGACGCAACAGACTCTCGGTCATTCAGCAAATAGCTAATCAGTGACTAGCTTGTGCGACTAACAGATTCTAGCTCGGACGCTTGGGCTGCGTCCTTATCATTCATCTCGCACAGCCATTCAAGAGAATATTCGCGACTCATTCCACGTCAGCAGTTTAGATGGATTTATGTTTTTTATCTCATAGCCTTTCTCTGTCTCTCTCTCTCTGGCATGTAGATTACGCTTTAATCTTTGTACATCGACCACAATTCGTGCATAGAAGTATATCATGTACAGTATTTTTTTTAATTTTCACAAAATAAAATCTCTCATTGATTAGAGATGTTATTCACACTTGTGAGTGGATTGTATAATCCTTTCCTTATTTAAAAATAGAAGCTGCATTGTATCACAAAAAATCTCATAAAATATACTTTTTATCTATAATATAATATTTAATTTTAATTAAAAAAAAAAAAGTTTTTCAATCTTTTTAACTCTAATTGAGAATTTATCCCATTTTCATATTATATATATATATATATATATATATATATATATATATATACTACATATTTCTCAAATAACTTTCACGGCAACAATTATTACATGTTAACATTAAAAGAGCTTTAATGCAATTATCTATAATATATGATATATGTAAACGAGATAAAATTAAACGCAACAATATGAATGTCATATATAAAAGTAAATGTAATTTCTGCAACTTCGAAATTATTGATCCCCATACAACATTGCTAATTTGGTCAAATTGCAATTTTCGAATGGAAATAATAATTTTAATTTTGTTTCGTTTTGGCATAACGAGACCGAGATATACTTATATGTAATATTCGCTCAGCGCGCAATTGGCATCGATGTATCTCCGTGACGAAACGCGCGGTGCACGGGGAAGCATAAAGTAAATTAGCGAGTCGTCGTCCATGTAGATGACTGTAACGCGAGTGCGTGATTTGAAAGTGCGATAGGTATTCACCCCTGCCCCCTCCCTCTCCCCCGCGTGACAGTCAGTCAGGAAATTGGGTCGTCGAAAACCATCGATCTTCGCGATGTGTGCACACGTAGCCGGTGACCAGCTGATCGACGTTCCCCCCTTTCCCCCGGGGTTCAACGACCTTTTTGTTCGCCAGCTAGATATTTGTGCCTACTTAAAGTGTTTGCACGACAGTGGACACCTCGCTGCAAAATAAACGCCGCCGCGCCGTTGCACTTATGCAAGTGCGTCTTTGCACATCACTTCATCGCGACGTTACGTTTTAACGTCTCTCGCTCATCGACGAGCCCCTTGTGGACAAACTTCGCCTTAATTTGAGTGCGCAAATATTTTGCCGCGACGGCGTTTTCACGTCGGCTCCGACTCCTTTCGCTTGGATACGCGAGATTTTCGATTGGCAAATTATTGTCTTTTTAAAGAAATCCCATGCTGCCTGTTGACCTAATATTATCAGTTGTTTATGAATTTTCTCAATATATCATAACGCATCAATGATTACTTGGAGGTAAAAATAATTACATAATAATTTTTTTACAATCACATACAGCTCTTAAGTTTGAAGTTTCAAGAGTCTAAAACACACGGCTAACATAGGCGGAAACATAATAATTAAATAATATATAGACGGACTAGAAATTCGCATATTAATCTCATGAGAACGAAAGCAATAATGCTTTTAATAGAAATCATCACTGTGTCTTTTAAAGGTTTTCTAGTCCAAAGTTTAGAATCTCAAATTTCTTACTCGGATTAAAACGAATGTGAAATGGTCCAGATTGATTTCTTCGGATGTGTGTATGTCGAAGGGACTATATATGATAATTACGAAAATCCGCTGGTCAATTCGGTATCTCGCGCGAGTTTTATACGCGCCGGTTTTTTATCTCTTTCCCTCGAAAGTCATTCGCATGGGAATTCGCAGATTCGGCACTCGCGCGAACGGTCGTGCGGCCGACGACCGCGACTTTCTCCTCTTATGCTAATTTCGTTAATATGCCATTTTCACGACTCCGGCCCACGCCATTGTACTGTCCGGTATTTGGCTTAAGAGCGAGAGAAAGAAAAATAGCGTGTGTGAGAGAGAGGGAAAGAGAAAGAAGGAGAACATTCCCCAAAGCTACGATAATTAGAGACAACCAGCTGGCGACTTATTACGTAAAATTATATCGACTGTCAGGACTGGGGCAAATTTAAAAACCTGAAAATTTATTTCCGGCTAATACTTTAATTATGCGTGAAAGATGAAACTGGTCCAAACTTATTATTTGTTATTATGTGTATATTATCTATGTATCTGTGTCGAATCGCGATTTAAAATTAGCAGATTAAGAAAATAATTTTATAATTATACATTAAGATAATGTATAATTATAAAAATAAATTATAATACTTTATCGATGCAGAAGAATGTCATGTCGAAATGCCATATGTTGCTAATTAATAAAACAGTTGCTTATAAATTGCTTTTAATTATCAATAAATATAACATTGCTTCTGTAAGTGAAAAGAAATTTTTCTTAGTACATATAAAAAGAAATTATTTTGCTCAATCTGACATTTTTTTATGGTTTTATTGGATATCTTTTAATATATCCCTCTTAATTTATTTATACTCTATTTCGCATTCGCGAAACAATGGATGCAGAGTATCTTAGAAATATCTATTGCATTTTCGAACAAGAGAGTCGGCTATAATTAAATGTTACATTTAAAAATATATATTATAATTATGAGATTTTGACTTTATCGGTTTTAAATATACGCGTAATACATTTATATTCGTCCTATCTTTGGACTTCTTGAATGAAAGATCACAACGTGCAAAGATTCGGACTGCAGAATCGTGTCTTATCAGCGATATTAAAGCCGTCTATCTATCTAAACCTCTTTCCTATCATCCAGATAGGATGAGCATGATATCCCTCCTTGCAGCGTGGAATGTGCAAGCTGGGTTGTTTATCTCATATAAAGCCCTCGTACAAAACAATCGTAATCGAGTTACATGTTGCTTTCGGAACGTTGACATCAAAACAGAATGTAACCAGTGTTATGTGAAAATATTTTTCACAATATAATTCCAAATTTATATATTTATTGTAAGTACATATTTCTCTCTAAAAAGAACATTGATGCCAAATTGCTACGATCAATTCTATACTGTATTGAGAGATACGTATTCTATCATATATACATATGTATATATGAGAGATACGTATTCTATCATATATACATATGTATATCTGTATTTATTATATAGATTCACAGTATCTATGTAAAATGATAGATTTTTATTCGCTGGCAATTATCTAAAATCAATTGTATAGTCTAATTAAAAGTCTATATGAAGCCAATGGACTAAATCATACGATTTTTCTTAGAATAGGATAGATCGCGACGAAACCGGCGCCGATCGGGGGTCTCGCAGAAAGAAACGTTCGTCCTCCTGACTCGTGCAAAGAGAAAAAAAATGGATCGTATTCTCGATCGGTTTCTCCGAGTGGTTCGGCCAGTGCCGTAGTAAATGACATATCCGCGATGCCGCGAGAGCGGAGTTCGTTGCCCTATGAAAGAAGACAGCCGCAGTGGTCCCGTCGCGCGTTTCTGGGTTTACTGTTTCTGCCCGCTCGCGAGTGCCAGCATCGCACCGGTCGATGTATATGCGTTTCGTAAGCTGCACGCGAGGACCCGTCTGGGTTCTACCATATCGCATCGAAAGCACGAAACCTCGTAAAAGTGCGATACACATACGTAAAAACGCATGTACGTGAGCGCGGAGAGAAAACCGGTAAAAATTAGTTTTGGCGAGACAGTTCGACAAGGGATTACAAAACACCTGTCGGATAATTGATTCCTTTCTAAAAAAAAAGCATGTTAAGTCGATTCTCGCAAGTATTATTGTCTCTTTTCCGCAATGCTCATTGGCCGTCAAGATTCGCGTTGTGCGTTATATTCGTAATATTAAGAGACTGTCATCGCGAGGGTTAGCAGTTTGATGGTTTGTTCAAAATAAAATTAAATAAAATAATAATATATTTTAAATAATATGTTATAATACTTTAAACTCAATTAATATTTTTGACAGTTATCAGCTGATTTCTGTCAAAAAATATTAATCGTGGATAAGATATTATAACATATTATTTTATTTTATTTTATTTCGAACAAACTATTCAACTACTAACCCTCGCGATGACAGCCTCTCGATGCTACAAATATAACGCACAATGCGAATCGAAACAGTCAATCAGCATCGCGGAAAAGATGCAACAATACTTGCTAGAATCGACTTAACATGCCTTTTTTAGAAAGGGAATGTTATAATATTCTAAACTCGAATAATATTTTTGACAATTATCAGGGTGTGTGAAAATGTGAAGTTGGCACCCCTATGTTATGCTATCATAGTTCTGTTAAGAGTTCTGAGTTATTTAGAACCATAGGAAGTGTTCTTGATAATTTTTAGAAATAGTTCCGGTCATTACGATAACGAAAATCAGTTTCAAAAAATAGGGATGCCAACTTCACATTTTTTTTACACATCGAGTTCCAATAGTTTTGAGCAGAGTTTTAAGGTTCTTTTAAATAGTTATATAGTTCCTGATTATTTTTTGAAAGAGTTCTGCAATTTTTAGATAAAAAAATGTACCTTTTAGAAATATCTTCGATATTGAAAGTATGTTTTTTTATCTCTATAAAAATTGCAAAACTCTTTCAAAAAATAATCAGGAACTATGTAACTATTAAACAATTTAAATTTACTCACCTCACGGTTGCTCCTTTGTTGCCCGATGCCTCCCCGGGCCTCCTCGTAAAAGTTTCGAAACACTTGCACTCGCGTTATTTTTTTTCGTTCGCGACGCGCGGCGACGCCCGGGTTTTAGCTATCACAATCTTCGACGCGTTTCGGTAAAACGCGAGACTCGCGAGAGCTTATTCGCGCGCGAATAAAACCAAAGCTCCATTTTTGCGTCGCCGCTTTTCCCAAGATCCACTTTTCGCAGGGGCTTATCGAACGAAGATGATCAGGAGAGCGACTTTGCCGCGACGCACTCAAGTCGCCGAAGGATGCAGCGAGACGAACATTGAGCGCGATTCATCACGATTGACGAGATCAATTTCACGTGTGCGATCGCGATTACGATGTCGGTACGTGCGACGCGATCGGATTTATACGATAATTAACCGCCAAAGACGCTAATTAATACACTCGTCCTTTCGCGGACCGGCAAGAAGCGCGCGACCGAAGAAGAGCACTGGAGGTGGAGCTAGACTGGCACTGCCAGGTTCGGAACGCGCAACGATACGTCGCGCCGAGTCGTAGTGGTGGGGCATTGTAGGGGTCGTGACGTGGGAGCTCGGCGAATCACGTCGCGACTACATACCTCCACCAGGTCGTAGTGATGGGGGTATGTAGTCGCGACGTGAGTCGCTGAACTTCGGACGTATGTTGCGTCGCGAGCCCTACAATGCCCCACCACTACGACTTGTCGCGACGTGTCGTTGGTCGTTGCGCGTTCCGAACCTGGCAGTGTCAGTCTAGCTCCACCTCCAGTCTCCAGTGCTCTTCTTCGATTGTTCGTGATCAACGGGCGCTTCTTGCCGCGAAAGGACGAGTGTATTAATTAGCGTCTTTGGCGGTTAATTATCGTATAAATCCGATCGCGTCGCACGTACCGACATCGTAATCGCGATCGCACACGTGAAATTGATCTCGTCGATCGTGAATCGCGCTCAATGTTTGTCTCGCTGCATCCTTCGGCGACTTCAGTGCGACTTGATCATCTTCGTTCGATAACCCCCTGCGAAAAGTGGGTGTTGGAAAAAGCGGCGACGCGAAAATGGAGCTTCGGTTTTATTCGCGCGCGAATAAGCTCTCGCGAGTCTCGCGTTTTACCGAAACGCGTCGAAGATTGTGATAGCTAAAACCCGGGCGTCGCCGCGCGTCGCAAACGAAAAAAAATAACGCGAGTGCAAGTGTTTCGAAACTTTTACGAGAAGGAGGCCCGGGGAGGCATCGGGCAACAAAGGAGCAACCGTGAGGTGAATAAATTTAAATTGTTTAATAGTTACATATAGTTCTTGATTATTTTTTGAAAGAGTTTTGCAATTTTTATAGAGATAAAAAAACATACTTTTAATATCGAAGATATTTCTAAAAGGTATACGTTTTTTAATCTAAAAATTGCAGAACTCTTTCAAAAAATAATCAGGAAATAACTATTTAAAAGAACCTTAAAACTCTGCTCAAAACTATTGGAACTCGATGAGTAAAAAAATGTGAAGTTGGCACCCCTATTTTTTGAAACTGATTTTCGTTATCGTAATGACCGGAACTATTTCTAAAAATTATCAAGAACTCTTCCTATGGTTTTAAATAACTCAGAACTCTTAAGAGAACTATGATAGCATAACATAGGGATGTCAACTTCACACACCCCGATTATCAGCTAATTTTTGTCAAAAAATTAATCGCTAATCGCTGATAAGATATTGTATCATATTATTTAAAATATATTACTATTTTAATATTTTCAAAATATTATAACATCCCCATTACCGTTATAAAAATGTTATAAAATAAACAATTTCTCACTTACCAATACCTGCAAATAGCGGAGTTGTAGTACACAGCACATTGATCTAAAAACAAAATATTCAAATTATATATATACATGTGTGTCTTATAAATAATGCAGTTTTAAACAAATGTTTTTATTTTGCATACCTCACAGTTGCCCCGCTGTCGCCCGATGCCTCCCCGGGCCTCCTCCTCCTCTCTTGGTCCTTCGTAACACTCACAATACTCGCGAAAACACGAATAATTACGATTGTCCGACTTTACGCGGCACTCCCGACACGCGAAACTTTACACGGCACTTCCGACGCGCGACACTTTACACGGCACTCCCGACACGACGCGTAAATCGCACTGTGTATCGCAATGCTACCTGTAACAAATAAAATACATACATATATTAGAATAATCTATTATTTCGCATTATAACATACACAATATAATATAAATATGTAAACTAGAATATTTAATTAGCAAATTTTCGCTTTATTAATATTTTTTGAGAAAAATCAGTTGATTAAACCGTTAATTTATTAATTAATTTTTAAAATGTTATAAAAATTAAAATAATAATATCTTTTAAATAATATGTTATAATACTTTAAACTCGATTAATATTTTTGACAGTTATCAGCTGATTTCTGTCAAAAAATAATAGTATGTAATAAAATAATATATTAAAATAATATATTAAAATAATAGTATGTAATAAAAATTATAAAATAAAATAATATGTTTTAAGTAAAATGTTATATAGTATTTTAAACTCGATTAATATTTTTTGACAGTAATCAGCTGATTTTGTAAAAAAATATTATTCAAGTTAAACAAACTCTTTATATAAAAATATTATTCTTTTTTATATAAAATCTAAGAATGGCCCGTGCTTGTGTTGTTCTAGTGAAGGTAAAAATAAAAAAGTATGTCCATGTGAGCTATTTTTATGCCGGCACGCTAAATTGGCCGAATCGCTAAATGTATTTTGTAAAGTAAAATAAAAATATAGTGTGTGGCTAATTGATATGTATATATGCAATATGGTAATAAACAATTTAATATTTTCAAAGACTATTTTTATTAAATATATATGAAACTATATATATATTAATAATTTTGCTAATTTTTTATATTAGTGATAATATTGGATAGTAATCATATGTAAGAAATGAGTTATGTATGCAGGATGAAGAAAGAGATAAGAAATAAATCTTTTAAGCAGCATTCTGGACCTCTATAGAAAATATCTGCAAGACCAATAATGGAATACATTGTTAGCTCTTCTAGCAGCTATTTTGCACATTATTCGCGCTTGGTTTGTACGCAAAATGCGTACTAACTAACTAAGTTATAAATAGTGTCACGCGTGAAGCCGATTGCGCCTGTAACGAGTCAATATGTCGTGGACTGAAAATACATGTCGTTGCATGGAAAATACATGTGCAAGGTGCGAGAACCGCAATACGCGACGTCGTAAGTAAGATCGCAAATAAGAGTTGTTCGCGTGATAGCAAACCTAAAGAAATAGGTAAAAAGAAAAAAAAACACACGTTACACGGACAAATAGACACTGGTGCCAAGTAATCAAGACGGACTGTCGGCGGATCAGAAGAAACGATCACGCGTATAGTGTATAGTCACGCCCGGGCGCGCGTGCACTTTTCTTGCGACAAATAAATGAAAACGGTCGAGTTTTTTTTTCTTTCCATGTCAACGTCTTCCCTCGAGGTCGGCGCGAACAATTTCGTTTCGTCTGTCATTAAAGGGACGTAATTACGACATTACAAATTCAGACTAGACCGCATTATAAGTTCCGTCGCCGTGAGAAACTAAAATGAGCCCGCGACTCGACGTCGTAATTACGGCGATGGATAATTAAAGTTTAACGAGGCGGTTTGAAGCGAGTTTAAGCCACGGCGTATACGAGATCGACGAGCCTGTGACTCATTCTTTATCAACGTCTTTGCAACACGATTGAGGGCGAGATTGAGATCGGTGAGATTATTTAATCAGAATGTCATCAGGATTGCGTAAGGTCCTGAAACTTTTATTCCGAAAACAAGCAATATTGATTCAGCTATATTAAACTACATTAAATAAATGTACATTATTATTTTAACATGCATTATATTAATTATTTATTATTATGACTAATTTAACAAGTTGATTTTTCTTGGAGATAAATAAATATGTCTATAATTTTCATATTTTAGTTCATTATAATTTTTTTTCAGTATGAGTTAGAGTGACAAATGCCAATTTAAAATTCTCGATAAAAATAACACATGAAAAGAAAAAAAATGTTCGTAAAAGCAACTATATTGTTAATTGCAATGCTCTTCGTAATCGTGATTCCGATATATTTCATGGAGTCTAAAAGAGAATCGATCTAATGATCAATTGGTCGAATCTCGGATGAGCACAATTACAGTGGAGCATATATATAAGAGTAAAGATGTGCCGCGGTCCTTCACAAAGGAATCGCGGAAAAAGATGAAGTGAATAGAGTTAGGGCTTCTCGCGAAAGAAGAGATAAGTCGTCGAGCTCGTTTTTTTTTTCAACCGATCAGTTTTAGAGAGAAAGAGAGAGAGAGAGCAGACCAGGGCCTACCCCACCAAATCACCGATTTGTCCATTTCACTACTCAAGGGAGTCTTATGCCTATGAATCTTATATAGCTCCAGGGCGTATTCGTTATCGCGTTCACGCTCTCTCATCTCACGATCGAGAGAGTCGGCCGAGTAGAAAGACACGATCGGTCGATTGTATATATGTATGTACGTATGACCGCGTTTGTACCTCGTTTGGAACACACGGCAGGTCGGTCGACGACCTGGCCCCGCGGTAGGCAAAGCAGCGCGGCGGAATTATAAAATTGTGTTACGACACCCAAAACGCACGACTCTCCCGCTCTGCCTCCGTCGTGACGCGATGCGACTCCAAGCATCGCGATTGCAACCGTTTAAACATCCCATTTGCACATTGCTGCTTTAAGCTCCTGTCAAAGTATCGCATTAGTTTGAGCTTTCAACTCGAATATTTTTTGGAAATGTTAATTCTTAAAATTCTAGTTAGTTTTGCATTTTTCATTAATCGCGTGAGAACTTATTAATTGTATTGATCAATTTGAAAACAATATATAAAACAATCTGCAAAAAATCAAGATAATTTATAAAATATATTCACAGATTTGGACATCTCTGTGAAAATAAAACAAGCTTTCATTAAAGAAGATCTCATTCTACATTGCGATTATATATCAGATAAAAGCATTTTAATGATATAATAATCAAATTCAAATATTCAATATTTTGTACTGATTTACAGAAAATAAAAGGGAATTGCAAAGTATGAAGAAATGTAATCAGCCATTATATATATAATGTATTAAAGAACATATAAGGTGATCATGGAAATGCATTGTGTAAGAGATGCAATTCAATAATTTCAGAAATATTTTTACGCATTGCACTGCGAGTGCTGACCACGGAAAGAAAGTTCCTCCATTGTGGCATCTGGAATCTTGAATCTCGAATCGAGAGGTGCGACGAGCACGTGAAATCGACCGTGAAAGAATACCGGATCATCGAAAGCAGCGATGCTCAAAGTTGCAAATTTGACGCTGTCTTGTAGCGAGAAAAATAAATGACGAAAATCAAAATAATGAAATAAAGAAAAAAATAAATTTTGCATAATCAGAATGTGTACAAAGAAAAGAACATATAGAAAGTTTAATTTGTATTTGGTGTATATATATGAGTCGTCTAAATAGTTTCAAATATATTTTTAAATTTGTTTAATAACATCACTTACGTAGTCTGTGTAATATTTTTATTTCATTATTGTTTATTAGAAATAACGCTTAATTTAAAATTTGAAATGTAAACTATATATAGTCAATATTTGCGTACGATAGTTCAGTTTAACGTTTGAGAATGTCTAAAAGATAGGGGTTTGCACGATTTTGTAAAATCATGATTCGGATCTTACAATCGGTAGAAAGGATGAGCGAGACGTTTGGCCGATTGCTCCGGGTCATCAGGGGTCGACGTACTCGAAAGTCGAAGCTTTCCCGGCTCATCAGCATGCGGGTCTCGCGATATTGTCTATTAACGAAATTTCTAATGCGAATTTATGATAATGAACGGCCGGTTAAGAAGATTATCCATTGCCCCGTGGCCATTCAATCTATCGAAGGACAGAGGCTCTCAATGTTTAAAATATTTTTCGGCTGCAATCGTACATCTTTGTTTATGTCTTCGTAAAAAATTATATATAGATTTATATCAATATTGTTAAATACAAAATATAGTAATTAAAAACATTTTTTGGACGTATCCAAGCGATGTGTGACATTTCTTCAATGTTCTGAATTTCTTACATGTATAGAATGTATTTGTATTCGTTGAAGATAAACGCTCAAAAAAATATATGTAATTTATTCCTCAATTTGGTCCATAATAATTTGTTCCTGATGAGTTTTTTCAGCTTTTAATATCTTACTCTAACAAACATAATTCGGGAGGAACGCGGGATTTATGATATAATCACCCTTTCAACCCCGTTAGCGAATGACACGGCTATCACCAAATAAAAAAAAAAAAAATTAAAAAAAAAAATAATTCTTATACCGAGACAAGCTTTGACAGTTAGTGAAGGAGGCAGGATTTCTTTTCTCCCAGAATTTCTCTTTTTAAACATTTTTATTATACGCTCACGAAATCGTCTTTTAAACAATTGGGTCTGGAGAAAAAAATCGCGCCGTGAAAAAGTAACCCAAGTCGCCCTTGTGAGAGGAAATTCTCCTTATGATTCTCTGTAGGCAAAGAACCAGTCAGCCCTACAACGATGACTTATATAGCTTTCTAATTAACGCATTGCTAATGACTCGAAATTTATAACTAAAATTCACTACATGCTTGAGTCTTTTTTGAAAATCTAATAATACTGGTTAAAACCTAGTTGATTTTTAGATCAATATTAATTTATTAAACTAATCCATTATTTCGGTTTATTACATATCAAATCTCAAATAAATAAAAAAAATTAATTTAGCCGTACATGTAATTTGTTAGTTTTACTGATCAAAACCAAATACATTGTAATATTTTTTTTTATAGATATATTAATGTTCTTTATGTAAAATTCTCTAAAAATTTTACAGAATAATATAGGAAAATTTAATATAGGATAAAAGTTCTCTAGTTTTATATATATATATATATATATATATAAGCATTTATGTCAAATGAGATATATATCTTAATTAAAGACATTGTCAACATTTTTTCAAGACTTATTAAATGTTAAACTCTCTGACACAATATATGTCCCGAGTGATAATGAAAATTAACCGATCATAATCGGAAAAGTTTGCCGCGGGCGAGGCCCGTTTAGCGTCTCGCAAAAAGAAGAAATCCACAGAAAGAAATCATCTCGTTGGAGAACTGACGGGACGAGTCGAGGAACTTGGCAATCGTGGAGGACGGGCAGCGTGTGTCGTTGGAGGTGTCGCGGAAGGTGGTAGTCGTCGAAGGTGGCGGTTTGATAAACGGCGGGAAGGGGGGAGGAATGCGGGGCAGGGAACGGAGGACACTTTCACTCTCACAGGTGTATGACCGACTGGAGAACGCAAAGCTCGCTGTTCGAACGAGCAAGAGAGGACAAAGCGGTGAAGAGGGTGGGTATAAGAGAGAGACAGAGAGGGGGGCAAGAGATAGAGAGAGATAGGATCAGAGCGAAAAGGACCAGAAAGATGGAGAGAAAAAAAGTGAAGAGCAAAGGAGGAAGGAAAGAAAGAAAGAAGGTTTAACGCCGCAATATATGATCTCGGACTCCCCGTTTCACAAAGTGGAGGGCCTCACGCGGCCCGCTAGATAACGGCCCATCGGTCACGTGCTCGCACGTACTAACGTTCACCTCTTTCATTGCGATAATATGAGATATCTCATATCTCAACGTTAGCCTGCCCTTTTGTTGCACATCGGTTAAGTTACTAATTAAATTAAAAATCTAATAATAAGGAGCAATTTCTGGCCAGAACATACTAGATTGACAAAACTTTACTAATATCTGTTATACATGCAAAAACTCTACTTGATCTAAATTTTATCTATTAAATTTTTTATTATTCAATTGTTAGCGAAAACAGAAATAAAACTACGTAGCATAGCTGTAACATTGGCATGTGATCTGATCATATGATTTTATGATAATTATGACAAAGACTCTCGAATAGTCGTCTTTCAATTTCATTCGTTCTACCCTTCTTCGTACGTTCATTATTTTTAAGTAAATAAACATAAATCTTTATTTATATCTTTTAGGGCCAGTTTCACAAACGTCGGTTAACTTTAATCTCTGGTTAAACTATATCTTTGTCTCTTTTCAGATACGTTCTTAAAAAGAGACAAAGATATAATTTAACCGGAGGTTAAAAGTTAACCGACGTTGAAACTGGCCCTTAATTGGTTCAGAATGTGAGGCATAAATTATAGTATTTAGTGTACAATATTTATGATAAAATATCGATTTACACGAATCAATTCTATCGAGTTGCTTGGCATTCTTTTATGATAGCGAAGTAGGTAAAAAAAAACGACGAACACAGTGGTCCATCTCGCGATAGCGGATATGATCGCATTAAAAGCCGCGGGCACCATTGGCGACGATGAAAGGAGGGATAGAAAGAACTCGGCAGGGGGGCGAGAGAAAAAAAAGAGGGAAAGAGAAAGAGGGAGGCAAAAAGTAGAGTTGAACGAGGGCGAAATGGAGAAAGAGAGAAAGAGAGAAAAGGATGGTGATGAGGGTCGATGAACCGAGGACGTCCGCGCTGTTCGCCGAGTTTACTCACTACCAAAATACATTGTTGGTCCCGATGGTCCGGAGTCCCACAGTGGGTCAGTGGTTCACGGGAGACCGAGCCTGCCCGGAGAGAGATACACGGCGCGGAAACATCCTTTACGATTATTTTGGCTTTCATCCGCGTCTGCGATCTCCGAGAATATCAGTACACGAGACCACGGTGCCACTTGCCAAAATCGGCAAACAATGATTACAGGAAACGCGAAATTAGACGCTGGCATCATTCGCGCTCGCGCGAAACACCGTAAATGTAGACGGTTCAATTATTAATGTCGACACATAATATCAGAATTCGTACCAGCTAGGTTAATAAATTGTGTATATGAGACACATACTATAGTTAGAGTAGTTAGAGTAGTTAGACAATCTCTGTGGTTATTAGAGCCGTGAAGTATGTATTAAATAGACACAAATAAATAAATCGGTATTAACTTATAATAATTCAATTGTTGCAATAATCAATGATGTCTACTCCTTGAGAAAACCGCACATAAAAATTGCCTTAATTTATTTTAAAATTTTATTAAATATTTTTATTTCATGCTAACAAAAAACTTTTATCGTTAAACCCTCAATATGTATTTTATAATTGTTCTACAAAGTTTATCTAGGCTGTGTGGCTAGTTCTTTGCGAGCAAAATAAAAATTAAAAAATTAAAATTAAATCTTAAATCTACCTCTTGGATCTTATTCTTTTTATTTCGTTACATCTTTCCGTTCTATATAGACATATCTGTGCGTTGCATCGATCGATGGACCACTATTTACTCGTTTAATGAAAAAAATTGTATTCGCCTGATTCTGGAAGGCTTGAATTCTGCAAATTTATTTCGCCGCAAGTAACGTCGTTTGGTGGAAGCGTGTCGAGTATGACGACAAGACGCGAGTGATCGACAAGGCAGCTCATTCTGAGCCATCGGTCGATTTTATTTGGCGATCAGGCCCGAAGGGAAGAAAGGAAATCGCGCTGGAGAAATGACGCGAGGCTCGTAAAGCAGGATAAAGAGGTTAACTGTTGTGCCGCTAAAAATACCTCCATCCCGCCTTCGCATCTCGTCTTCCGTCCACTGCATATATCAGATTCATCTCTCTTGTATTCAACATTCTGCAAGCTCGCGAGATTTCGGATGTAATATAGCGGGAATAGAGATGGTTAGAGTAATTCTAGAAGATGTGTTGCTCTTGTATAAAATTTTACATGTCGAATTCTAAGCAGTAAGTTCTGCATCTTATAAAAATTATAATTTTTTTGTTAATTAAAATATATTTTTTCATATTGATAAATTATATGTTTACTTATATTTCAGCATCATATTTTTATATATTTGTTATTTTATTGCAATATATTAAAAGGAAAGATGGATAAAAAGAAAGCCAAGAAATTTTTCCAGTTTGTCCAGACAAACATAGTTAAAATGCAGAATGCGTTTTAATTACCATATATGCCGTCAACGTTACGTACTTTTTCCGCCATTTCTATCTTTCATTTACGACACTTAGAGCATTGTTTAAATCTGCTTGAAAAAGTTATTTTTACATTTTTGGCAAAGATAAAACATATATATTTATGTGGCAAAAACTGGCATAATTTGAGCGGGTCGAGACTTTCGCAAAAAAAAGGAAAAGAAAAGAAAAAAAAAGGAATTACACGAATGTTGTACAAGTGAAACTTCACGGAAAGACTTCCCCTTGATGAAGACCGGTTACGTACATGATATTGAGCGACTTCAATAAGTGACAACACTCTGCAGAAAAAGTCAAATATGGTCTTCAAAATATTACCACGAAATAACTCGCATGTTTGGCTCATTGCGCAATGTTAATGATTACGCGCGATCTTCTATCTCGGGAAAATATATTATAAAGACTTTCATGTCTTTTTATAAAACAATAATTCTGCTTTAACTTAAACTTACAAATTAATTGAAACTTGTATGTATCTATTTAATTATAATTTATCAACTAATGTAAAAAAGAGTAGTTCAATATAAATATTATCATATTTGCTATGACGAATTAATACAGAAATGCATATATAAAATAATGACCGTTAATAAAATTAATATTAACGTGAAAATACAATTTCAACTTCTCGTGTGAGCAATCGGCGCCGATCTTGAGAGACTCTACTCGTATCAAAATCTTACAGCATTACATTGCACTCATTTCACAAGCACTGTATTTCGTATCGTACAGTATTTGCATTTCGAATATCAGAAACAGCAGGGTAAAAAAAACTGCAAGTGTTTCCACGGCGGGAAAGAGACCGCGGTTCGTTGTCCCACGTGGTTACACGTGGAATAGCATGTGCATTCGCGGCGCGCAAAAGATTTCGCGCTATAGAAGAGAACGATCGTTAGCGACTATCGCCTCGACTCTGTTCGCGCGCCGGGAGCAAGGAACTGCTAATGCGACCACGGCAATCGTTAGAAATCTCTCACGTTTCTTGCGCCACGGCCGGCATTCGCCTGGTCTAATCGCTCGTTAGACAAGTCACGTGCCACGGTATCACGCTGAATTCGCGCCCTGCACACAATGACTCTCCGACGAACCGAGAGAGTCCAATAAGACAATGACGTTCCTCCCGAGAGGCGACACGTTCGATTCGTTTGCACCTGTGCGAACGTCTCGATCTTTGCTCTTTCGGCTTTCGTATTATAGGATTATGTTCCTTATTCTAGCAGATTGCTCCATAATGCTGATACAATTGTGATAAAATCTTTTATACCTTTTATAATCATCAAATTTAGATATGAAATATATTCATTAACAGAAATTAAATTGTGATTTATTAATATGCCTAGACGGGTTAAGATCTGAAACAGCACGCGTAAGACGAGTTTCGAGAATTTTTAATGAGAACACGGCGAGAAGGCGAAATTTTAATATCTTCCTTTTTATCTTTGATTGTCGATTTAATGACAGCACGAGCAATTTTTTTTAGCAGAGTCCATTTTAATTCTAACGGGGAGTTTTATTTATTTAATTGATCATATTCATAATGTATATTAATTAATATACGAGTATTATATAATCGTGATGTATATTAAATGTGTCCCATTCGTTTGCATTCATAGACATCTCATGACACGCGATTCTTATTGAGTCTCTTCGTTTCAGATTTTTGCAAGCATTTTGCAGTCCAATTTTGCAATCAACTATGCAAAGGTAATAAAATAATTTTCTTAAGGAGAAATTTAATTGCCGAATGCAAACGTGTCAGATATTATTAATGTACGCACACAGTAAATTAATATAGGGATATCTATTTGTTATCCTCAACACAATATAACAGATAAAGTAGAAAGTATAATATAAAAAATGATAAGCATTGCAGTCTTGTATAAAGCTAAAAAAAAATTCAAAAGAATCATCTGCATTTTAACAACCGTTAGATCGGCCACTGTCTATAAATTTTTATCACCGACAAGAATTAACGACTCGATCTGCGCCAAAGATCGTAATCTGATTTTTGTGTATTTTGCAAAAGAAATTTCTTAATAAAATAAGTTTAGAAGAGCTAAGGAGAGAGAAAATGAGCGAGATAAAATCGATGAACCGGCATCCGATAGGAGATCCGCGACGAGGGATGATACAATTTGTTGAAATGAAGTGAACAAGAAAACCAAGAAGAAAAGCCATAAACCATCATTAGACGGTCATAAAACGCGAGTTGCCCGTAACGAACGTGGAAGAATCATTCTTGTTCGCTTGCGGTTCCAAGAAGTCCGGTTAGAATTTAGGCTACCCGAATCTGGAACGCCTCGGTCGTTGGCCTTGCCTTCGATTCCCTGCCTTCGAGATTTTCGGGCGCGACTCCGCGTATATACCGGCGTGCTTGTACATCCGTATGTTAAAACGAAGCTTTTATCTAACGAACGTCTAGACTGGTTCGAGCCGAATGTGCTGAGGATCTCGAATCACGCGACGTCGCCGACAATTTTGTCCCGAACCCGTGGAACGTATACGGAAGGGAAAAGACGTGATCTAAACGGCGTCCGCTTAAGAGGTGATGAGTAGGAAATTTTAATTATTTCGATAATTCACAAAATGCTTATTAATCTCATTTTCGCTTGCTTACACTGAAAAAAAATTGTTAATTTGACTAAACCTTTCAACTAAATATTATCTTGTTAATTAAACATATAGAAATATTTAAATTAAATATAACATATTAAATCTACCAAAATGTATATTTGACTTAAATACTAATGCATGTTCAATTAACAAAATAGTAATTTAGTTGAAAGGTTTAGTCAAGTTAACAAATTTTTTTTTCAATGTACTACATAAATATCAATAAAATCGGCATAAAGTGACAAGTCCGTCAATGTGCATACAGATTATACTAAACAATAGGCTTATATGTAAGAGGATTTTTAGATGGCAAAATAATGTGAAAAGTATATAGAAAAGATGTAGCATATAAATATAATAAGATATCTTCATTTTTACTTTTGTATTCAGTAGATTTCGTATATCATTCTGGGTCTTATCTGTCTAATTTAAAGATTACTTCAGCATTTCCAGAAACAAATGTTAAAAAGGCATTTTTAAATTAAATATATAATATCGTAATCGCATTGCAAAAATCATTCAACTTGAAAATTTACGATTAATAGAAAAATTGATATATTTTCGACGGATTCTTCAAACGTCAAATAATTTTTTAAATTAGAAATCAACTATTTATAAGAGAGAAAAATTGATTTATCCAGATCGTTTTTTTTTTATTCAAAAATTCAATTTCTTATTAATCATTGCATCACACAAATTAATGGCTATCGCTGTATCTCGAATGTCGTCAATCTTCCTCTCGCATTACGATGTGTCATTCTAATTCTCGTTATTCGCACGTGTGATGAATGATTATTGAAATGCATATATCGCAATCGTTATCAACGCTGTTTGTGCATGGCGTGTTTGATGCGGTGAGCGAAGTGCGGTTGCTACCGTTAATTTCGCGCGATTATAATTGTACGCCTTTTTTTCTTGCCTCGTACATGCGCCCGGGCCCGAGTGAAGACGGAGGCTGAGGACGAACCTCGCGGGCGCGGCGGAGGACGGAGGAGGTCCGGAGTCCGGAGGGAAAGGCACGAAACGCGCGATTCAAAGATAATGTACCGATGTACTGAATTACGCGGCCGGCTACTGAATAATTTTGACCCACATCCATGAATCGCCTCGAGGCGACGGGATGCCGGAGATCCGATCAGGCGCCTCCTTCTCGGCGCTCCTTTATCGAATCTACCGTGTTGCTCATTTTCAGAACAGCGATAAATAATGCGCCGTGAAAGATGAAAAAAAGAGCTACGTCAGATTTTTTAATTGATCGGGCACGGAGGATATTCTATTACAGATGTATAGTAAAGAGTAAAAGTCTTGCATGTAGAAGACACATATGCAAAACGCAATCACACTTGAAATGTCAAAAATATTTGTTAATTTCAAAAATTTCTATATATATTCTAATATGTTTGAAATTTTTAGCGATAAATTAGAAAAAAATATGTGTCCTAAAAAGAGATTTAATTATCAATTTAAAAAATTAAAAAATTTAGTAAATTAAGCAAATTTATGGACTATATTTTCCAGCACAATTTTTTATATTGCAAATAAATTTTAATTTAAGATATTCTTCTTATCAAAATATCTAATTAAAAAATTACTGTCTAATTAAATAATTATCGTAAGAAGAAATATTTTACATTTTATCATATACACTGACAATGAGATAAAGCATGGCAAGACTTAATTTGTATTTGTTTCGTGTACACGTAACTTCCTTTATGCAAATGTATCGTCTTGACGTACATACATTACAATAACGTGCGGTGATAATTCTACTGGAAACTTGTCACCGGAACTCATTTTCTGGACGCTATTAGGTTGCAACGGAAAGATAAGCTGTGCGATTTATATTCAGGCTATGTCCGTGATTATAATTTTCGACTTAAATAGGTTTCAAAACGAGAGAACTTGAGTGAAACATTGCAATAATTGATGTTACTAATTAGCCCTAGAAGGCAACATTAATTTGATGCAAAGCAAATTGAATTAATAAAGAAGTATCGATGAAAAGATGTCGTATTTTAGAGGACACTTACTAAATATCTTTTACTTCGCACAATCTTTTACTTCCAGCAGATAAAGAAAGTATGTATTTGCATATCTAGTATCTACAAAGTTCTGTTAGTGAGTGTATGCTAAGGTGGATAAGGGTTTCATATATAAAGGAAGGAACGATACTTTTTGTAATTAGACTAAGTGGTGCTCTTCTTCAGGAGAAAGTACAATAATGGTTCTAATACGAATAATTTTATCACTCGTAGCGATCGGTATCGGTTTAGGATTGCCAGCTAAGAGTCATCGCGAATCTCATGGTCGCTCTGTACCACCTGAACCACGGTTCAATGGAGTTTTCGACAATGACTACAATCACGAGAAAATTGGTAATTAAATCTCTAATTATACTTCCAATTTCACAACGAATTTTGTATAAATATATGAAATTTGAAATAAAAATAAATTTTATTTGAATCATTTTGATTGTGTAATTGTTGTGTATATAGCATTTTGTTAAAACTTGTTATATTCATGTTTTCTCGCGTAGCCAATAATATAAAATATTGGAGCCCGAATGATCTACAAAATGTTTGGGAGCTGAGTGGTTTATATGAGGGTGATATAATGATTCATCCCGATAGTCCATCAGGGAAAAATGGTCTCTTAGACGCTACAGCACGATGGCCCGGCGGTGTTGTGCCTTTCTTTATACAAGAAGATGATTTTGGTAATTTTTTATATATTTTTTTTACAAAACTTTAATAGCAAGTAAAATATATCAAGTAAGTGTTTTTAACTAATTATAGATATGCTATATCTTTTATATATTATATTTGTGTTTATGATCAATTTCGCTGAAAATCGCTTAAGCTCGGATTGAAAATTAAAAGTAAATATCGTCTCTTTAATAGCCAGGGGAATTTAAATCGTCATTTTATATGTACTTAAAAATGCAATTTTACATGTAAAAATCATAAACTCATAGATCGAGACCAAATCGAATTGATCAAAGGAGCTATGCAAGAATATTATGAGAAAACTTGCTTACGTTTTCGACCTTACAAGGATGCTGACGAGGATTATGTGACAATACAAGCGAAAAAATCGGGATGCTGGTCCCTGGTAGGTCGTCACGGTCGCGGACAGGTGTTGAATCTACAAAATCCGGGATGCGTTCATCACGGCGTTGTCGTGCACGAGCTCATGCACGCCTTAGGCTTCTATCATCAGCAGAGCGCCGCGGACCGAGATGAGTGGGTCACTATACATTGGGAGAATATTAAATTAGGTATCTGCCAATAACATTAATATTATTAAAATATTTCATCTTTAGTCATATATAAAAAATGTACATTTTTCTATAAATTTTTTATATTGAAAGATTTTTTGAATGCGTAATATATTATTTATTCAGTTCATTCATATATCAAAATGAAAATGATAATATATTCTATAATATTCTTAAGGTGAGTAGTCTCGCATAATGTGTGAACCGAATTTTAATGAACTCTTGCAGGTAAAGAGCATAATTTCAACAAGTATGACAATCGCACTGTTACCGATTATGGCATAAGCTATGATTACAAGAGTGTCATGCACTATAGTTCTCATGCTTTCTCTAGGAATGGAGAACCTACTATTACGCCCAAGGTAATAATCGTGTGGGCACACTCGCAATATTCCTATTGATTTTAATTTCATCTCAATGTTTTGCAGAAACAAAAGGTAAAACTTGGTCAGCGAGATGGGCTCAGTGAAAAGGATGTAGCTAAGGTGCAAGCAATGTATAAAGAGCAATGTGGCGATCGTAAGCCGGGAGAAAATGACGATTCTTCTGAAGAAATTCCTCTAGGATGGATATTCGATTAAGTTCATGTTCCAAAAATCAAATTCTCTAGAATTTATAATATTAAATATCGATAAAGCAAAATATATATGTAAATATATTTCCATTTTAGATTACACACATGTTTATTATGTAGTGAGATTTCTGAAAATATCAAATATATCTTATCTCTAAAGTATAACTAAAGTATAACTGAAATATATAAAGTTTATTCATAAATAAAATATATATTTGATGTTGAAATATTATAAGGCTTATATATCAGACAATATAGCATTAAAATTGATTCCTAAAAATAGTTTTTTTTATTTAATCTTAAGGCACTTAATTGGCAGGACTCTTTTGATTGTAATATGTTAGTTGTTTCAATTCATTTACAGCATCCTCTGCCGCCTAGAATCATATTTATGATATATTATATAAGTCTAAATTATATAATATATATTATATAATATTATATGTATATTTTATATATATATATATATATATATATATATAATAAATTATATAATTATATATTATATAAATCTAAATTTGAAAGAATACATGCATTAGTAATTTACTTACATGTCGTACTTGTTCATCCTCATCCTCGGTTAAACTCTCAATTAGATTTTTTAACGATTTATCCCAGACTTGTTGTAGTGCTCGACAGCAAAATCTACCTAACAATCTGATCATAATACATGTTCTCGCTCGCAAAACAGCTTGTCGATGATTGAGAAGTTTGTTGAGCTGCTCCACCAAAACACCTTCATTAAAAATATAATTTGATATGTATAATTTATAAAATTATAATATATTAATATTGCAGAAACAAATAATCTACACGTAGCTCACCAGAAGGTTTCGTACGTAGTACGACTCGTTCTACAAGTTCAGCATTTTCAGGTTGAGAACGTAGAACATTATTTAAAATCGCAACGAGATCTGCAACAACTCTTGCCTTTCTTTTCTCCAAAGTTAACAATTGTTGTAGAAGTGGCATTCCGTTCACAATGTAAATAGCATCGCAAAACTGCATGAGAAATTGATCCTCGATGTAGACCAACCTACAAAGGACCAGCATCGCACATTCAAGAGCTTCAAGTTCATCTGCGGATAAAGAAGATGCCGATCTCGTTCCCGTATTGGTTAAATCTGCCGTGTTCGATTCGCTGTTGGAACGTTCCGACATTAACAGCTTTATAGCATAAACGAAATTCGGTACCACTCTTACATCTAAATAAACCCGTTCGATCTTCTTCAAATTCTCCTTGCTGATTGACACGGTAAATGGCAAAGATAATAAGCAAGCTACATATTCGATGACTCGACAACCGGCTGCCGGATTTCTCAAAGGAGAAACGAACACCGAAACGCAGTTTTGTTGTAACAACGAGTCGATCTCGCCCTCCATAACTTCTTCCATTGATCTTTGTAAAAATGCAACCCACTCCTCGTTTTCGATAGGTCTTTCTACTGCTCTCAGATCCCAATCTGGCAATCTTGTATGCTTTTCAGTCAATTTTTTCTCACCAAATTCCTGCTCGTAATCAATGCTCAAGCAGCTCTGTTTGCAATCACCATCACCGTGTACAATTTGATTCACATGTGAAGATTTTTCAATTTGTTGGCCTACATTGACTCCATCACCCTGAGCATTAGTGTGATGCAATTCCCTATTCAACTGTCGTATGGAATGATTGTCATCCGTTTGCGTTTGAACAGGTTTTGAGTGATCCTCTATTGGGAAATTATGATGTACATTTGCACTATGCGGACAATCATTCTGACATATAGCGTGATCTGCAGCTAACAAATCACTTCTCAGAGATGCTCTAAGACTAAGATTTCCCAAGAGTACGTCAATGCTGGCACTGGAGTCAGTGCCGCTTGGTTCGCTACGACGTAATGCTTGACAGTGTGTTATCCCATGCTGACAGTAAGTAAAAGATATCGGATAGCCTGGTTGTGAAAAACATGTTCGTTGATAATATTTCCGTTCATCCTCTCTTTTCTGGATTGCTTTCTCCGCAACTCTAAAAGTATTATCTTAAATAAAATATACATATTATAAATATAATTCCTTTTAAACAAATATCAAAAATTAATAATATAATACTTGGTTTGTTTTACAGCATGTATTGCCAAATTATGCAATTGCTGTTGTTTTGCTATCGCTTGACTTGTAGATAGCGGAGTTGTAAATGGAGTAGATGCAGAGCCTCCTACTATTATAATTCGATCTTTGACGAATGGGTGTTCAAGAAGAGCAGGCCAGGTCAATCGTTTAGAAGGATCCTTTTGAAGTAAACCCTAAAATTATGAAATTATGATGAAAGTTACATTACATATAAATATATACCTAATATCACCTAAAATAAATATTCGTACTTGTAAGAAGCTTTTGCAATTTGGGGAAATAAAATCTGGCCACTTTACTGTTTCAAATCTGATCAACTTCACCAAGTGCAGTATCGAAGTGGTTTGAAAAGGAGGAGAACCCACTACTAATTCATAAATTATACAACCTAAAGACCTAGAAATTTATACAATTGTTATATAAATTGTATCCAATCGTTGTATAGTTATATATTTACCATAAATCAGCATTGTGATCATAAGGACATTCGTCTATAAGTTCTGGTGCCATGTATAATGGTGTCCCTTTGATAGAAGTAAGTACATGTGTACCGGTGCTCATACTACGAGCAAATCCAAAATCACACAACTTAGCCACACCATTTGCTTCCAAGAGAACATTTTGAGGCTTGAGATCTCTAATAATATTAACACAATTGTTATATCATTGCATATATTACATGCTGTTCCTGTCTCCAATTAGACACAAACCTATGCATCACTCGATTTGAATGCAGATAATAAAGCGCAGATACCAAATCACAAGCTATTACTTGCGTTCTTTCCTCGGACAATCTGCCTTCCTTATCCAATATGTCATAGAGTTCCTTATCCGCGTATTCTGTTACAACCACGATCTAGATCAGATATTCCACAAAATATCTAGAAATATGTTTCATTTATAGCTTAGTTTCGATCAGACATACCTCATTCTCTGTTTCAAATGAGTCTATCATTTGTACAATATTGGGATGATGCAAATTACGTTGAATCTCACACTCTTGACGTAAACCCTTAAGTTCTTTAAACGTTCTGCCACACTGTGGGCAAGTATAATGGTGTATTAGTCATGAAACACACAGGAGTTATTTATATCTCTCTTGGTTCTAACGCAGACTCAACATACCTTTTTTATCATTTTAAAAGCCACGATTTCACCATCCGAACGCTTTTTAGCTTTATACACCTGTCCAAAGGATCCTTCTCCGATCTGTTTCAAAATCTCATATTTTCCTATTTTGAAATTTTCGTATTTCTTCATCTTGACAGCTTTTTTCAAATCAAATGTAACAAGAATACACTCTTTATATCAGCACAATGTGCGCATGCGACAAAATAAATGCCGCTTGACACGCGTTGAGATGTATTAAATGTAAACAATTAAATGCGAAAACATCAGATTAAATGTAGCGATGAATTTTTTTATAATTTGAATTTCTTCAAATTTAAGAAACTTCTTACAGGACCGAGTAATAAGTTTCTTTTTTTTTTTTTCTTAAAAAGTTCTTCCAATTTGGAAATGTTTTTATTAAGCACATATAAATTTAGATTTTTCACTTTCAGTACTTGTTCACATTATTTGCCACGTCTTTACAATAAATAAAATAATAATCCTAAGCACGTGTCTTGATTAGCAAGCTCGAAAACAAAGATTATATTATTGTTATAATCGCGCACTAACCTATAATGCTGCAGTTGGAGCAAGAACAAAAGTGAGCCAAACCAAGTATGGTTAGTAAATCAAGTAAGGTTGGAAGAAACCTCTGATGATAACAGAGAAAATTATATAGCGCGGAAAGAAAAAATATATATCTTTTATCGCGCATATATGCGTACATATAAGCATAAAATATATATGAATAATATAAATTATAAACTAAATAATTATAAATAATAAATTAACTCTTTTTACCATCTACGCTTAGAAATATAAACAAAATAAATGCGTTATTGTTAAACACGAATACTATATATATAATAATTATTACATATTTATATAAATATGCTTTCAATTATATATTTTTTTCCTAGAGCCTAGATCTCTCTTCACTTACAATTAGTAAACGTATAAAACTTTTTTATGAAAGTGAGAGATATTGCTATAATAATATATTATGGACATACTATCATAAATCTTATGTAAATTGAGTGTCAGAAAAATAATCCCTCTGATAAGATATTTAATTGCTTTTGAATAACAATTTCTATCACTGTAACAAATATTAATTATACGGTGTTAAAATGTTTGTTGAAAGTAACAAGCAGAATTTGATAGAATTATAAACAGAGAGTATCGATAGAGAATAACGCTTTTATCGTTATTATAACTTTTCCGTACGATAGAAACACATGCTTATGTTTGTAAAAAAATAAAATTGCTATGACAGAAATATATATATATAATGTCTAAACTGTTTCGCTGCGGTGGATTATTAATACAAAACGCGCGTAGCAGACGATAGACGTTCAACCGCGACCGACACTGGACTGCCAAAAGTTTTTCGGATCGTCAGCGCGCATATTCTGCAGAAAAGGTATACATAATCTAAATAACATTACATTAACAATAGAGTATTCTATACGGTCTCTCGTTGCTGATAAAAAAATTGAATGCCTATATATTAGGCGCCTATACGGAGTCCTTTTCGAGCAATATATATGTTAATCGAGCGCCTAAATAAGGCGCCAAAACAGAGTATATATCCTACAAGCAAATTTTTAAAGCGCCAACAGCAATGAAAGAATTTTTTAATAATTTTTAAATAATTAATGAACATACACACAGAAAATATTACTTTGTAAGATTTGAAAAATTATATCTTTTATAAATACAAATGTCACAATCTCACCGGCAATTTCAAACTATGTGTGTGCAGGTCCGAGAAAGATGCAGGAAGCTCGATGTGCCTCGTTTTTTTTGACATTGGTAGTTTTATTAGGCAACTGGCTAATCACGGATGTTAATGCACGTGTAGATGATAAGATGATGCAGATTATTCCTGATGATACTGGGTCTTGTACAGGGCCATTACCGCCATTACAAACAAGGAAGACTTCAACCGGAAGAATCATCAGTTATAGACGTAAGTAAAGAAGCCCATTTATATTAATTAGATCCAAATATGATATACATATAATCTAAAATATTCTAAAAGATACGACGAAAACAAAGTCTAAAAAACACTACAATATCTCATGACAATAATTTATATTTTTTAAACAGTTGATTCGTGGTCTCAGTACGAGAATCCCGAAGAAATTGCAAATAAACGAGAAGGAGATATAAGTAATTTGCCATCGAGAAAAACTCTTACGACGAATAGAAATTTATTATGGCCTAACGGTGTCGTAAAGTACTATGTTAATGCCATCATAGGTGAAACATTTCTCTGACAATTTTAAATTGTATAGAAATATTTCAAAATAAATAATATATAAGCGTTTTTATACATTATCTGTTTCAGTTAATCAACCGAGTAAACTCGATTTACTGCAGAAAGCATTGGGTATTATAATGGCAAACACTTGTGTTAGATTTCAGCGCATTCTAGACTATCGAAGAATTCCGATGAATAATTGGGTCAACATTTCGGGTCATTATCAGGGTTGTTACTGCGATATAGGACGTAGGGACCATGGACCTACGAACATGAACTTAAACGTGGAACAGTGTTTCTGGGAAGTTGGACACTCGATACACGAGATGATGCACGCCCTAGGTGTATATCACGAACACATGAGACCAGATCGAAACAATTACGTCACTATAGTATGGGAAAATATAGTAAAGAGTAAGTAGTATAAAATTTAATAGCCACTCCCTCTTAACATGCAATTAATATTGAATCGAAAATAGGATTAACAACTAAGTCTCTGTTTCCAGAACATGCATACAATTTCAATCTTGCGAATACCAGTGAAGTAACTACTTATGGGTTACCGTACGATTATGATAGTGTAATGCATTACTCGATGACTTCATTCTCTATAAATAGAGATACTCCAACAATAATACCTAAGGTAATTATGCGACAAAGTGTTATAAATATTTTTAAGATATTTTAAAGATAAAATTGTTAATATTTATAATGTCTAATTTGTTGCATCAAATAATATAATATTGTTGATTCAGGATTTTTAATTGAATTAATAATAAAATTCTATTTTTTATAGAATCCTCGTGTGGCGATCGGCCAAAGAGATCACATGTCATTTTACGATATACAGAAATTGTTAATTACTTATAATTGCAAAGCCGGCCCTAGAAGTTTGTTTAATAACCAGCAACTTACAAGAAATTCTTTGTTTCAAAGAGAAAATTTCGTTCGTCTAAAATCACAACAACAAAATAACAAACTTGTGTTTAAAACAGGAGTAGAAATGCAAGTGCCAATATCTAGCATACATAATGCAAAATCACACGAATTAGAAGAAAATATGTTTCAAGATCAATCGGTAGATTTAAATAATTTCGAGTAATTTTTCCTAGATCTGTACACTGTATTCAACCTGATAATTATACAATATTCCGAGAAGAAAAACAAATAGAAGCGATGGAATTTACTATAATGCGGTAGACCTACAGCGTCGTATACATTGTTGATATTTTGTGGGAAATTTTACTCTTTTTATACACACATAAAGTTTTAAACATTCTTACATATAGTGATAATAAATGTCTCTTATGTTTCTTAATGTTATATTACACATGCATAATATGTGTGTGCGATATGTGATATTTGATGTATGTATATATAATTTTATTGATTACACACAAAAAATCAGTAATGACATCTTTAATAAATATTGATTCTAATTTCTGAAGTACCCATCGAAAATATCCTCCAACATCACCAACAGATGTCATTATCTGTACAATTTCAGTAAAGTCACTAGAATTTCAGAACATTTATTGTAAATGACTGAACCATAACCTATCATAACCTAATTTACTTTGACTATTTCTGAATATAAAATTTAACATAAAGTTAATCCAAGTGCAACAAAATCAACAAACACTTCGTATTTGATGAAAGAATTTTAAGTGCTTAATCATAATTTAATTTACTGTGCAAAATACTCGATCAAGAGATTAATATGTCAATAAATATAAGTGATTCCCGTAAACAACAATTGGAGGAGCTAAAGAATTTCACTGATGCAGTTAACAAAGAAATTGCCAATATCGTTGAAACCTTAGGCTGGACAATGGAGAACACAATGGCAAATATTGTAAGCATGATTTTAAATTACTATTATAAAGATATTATTATACTATTTCTTAACTATGATTTATTTACATAGGACACAGAATATTTTACATGTCCATATGATCCATCCCATCAATTAACTGAAGGATCTCTCAATAATCATCTCGTCTCTTGTCAATGGAAAGCTGAAGGTTACGGAAAATTGAATGTCCCATTATCGGAGCCAATTTTATCAACAGATTCCTCGTTTAGTATAAAATTTGGTAAGCAAATTTCAGAGAGTAAATGCTTTATCTTTTAGAAACAGTATGTTATACTACATTCATGAAATGTTTGTTGTAGATGAACACGTGCAAGATGAAATTCTAAGGAAAGCTAAAGAACAAAATCCAGCGATGCAAACTGGTTAGTAAAAACATAGAAAGTATATGCATTTTTATAAATTTCAAATGATGATGGAATTTTTTGCAGCGAGTTATGAGTATTATACTTGGTGTGGAATCAATATATCCTTTTACATATCCTTTACTCAATATTTAGTTATACAAAAGCAATTAAAATGGATATATTGTAATACTTACAATTTAAAATATTTGTGTCATTTTTCTATATAGTAATATAATTGATAAAAACTGAAGCTATTTTTTTTAATTTTTTTAATTGCAAGAAAGCAGTTATGTTTTAATTGTTCTATAATTGTTATAATTTCGAAAAATATGAATTCTTGACACTTGATAATAGGTATAGGTGGGCGGTTAATACCACGTACATCTGATAGACTTCTCACAGATTTCACCAGCGATGAGAGAAAAGCACTATATGATTATGCCATCTCTAATACTGCCAAACCAGACATTGGACAGGACATTGCAGTCATTGATAATTTGTAAGTTTAATATATAATTTATATATATATATATATATATATATATATTTATGTTTAATTTGTATTTATATTTATAAATAACTATCAAAATTATTTCAGAAAACACCAAGAGAAAAAAGACAAGGAATTATCTTTCTTGGAATTGTTAGTACAAGAACGCAATTTGAAAAGACGTAGAGCAAAACATAAAGGTGTTCATACAAATAAGAAATCTCATGTTGAAATACTCAGAGAAGTGATTAATCAACAAATGGAGATGTATACAGATTACATGTGTGAGCAAAATAATTCAGACCATGTTCAAACTACTGAACCAGACGATTCAAATCACGAAACGATGCAAGATAGAACAGAACGTTTATATAAGGCATTTCATACTTCCTCACGAAATTTTGATGATTTGCACTCCAGAGAAAGAAATGACCATTACAATAACAAAAGAGATGATTTAAAAAGAGAGCATTCGGAAGAAAAAAATTATCATCGATCAAGAGACCGAGACCGGCATGAAAAATATTCAGATGAAACATATAGAAAACATAGACATACTGAACATATAAAATCATTCCATTCGAGGGATCGAAAATCACATAAAAAACCTAAACATCGAAGCAGAGACAGACATAAAGATAGACATCGTGAAAAAAAACATAAATCTCAGGATCGTGACAAATCATTGGAAAGACATTCAACACATAGTGATCATAAACGAAAAAAGAAAAATAAAGATTATTAATAAGTAAATTTTAAGAATGAAAAGATAGGTATATTTTAAAAGTTTCATGTATGTCAAGTGAGTCGTAATAGTTATATAATAATCTTGAAATAAATCTAGCATGAATATTATTTATTTAATAAAATATCATTCTCTGTCATTGTCGATCAAATATATTTTTTTAATTATAATTATACTTAAAAATTCCGTTTAGTTTATTGCATCAAATATTTTTTATTTCATATGAAAATAAAAATTTATATACGATTCATATATATTTGATTCATATATATATATTGGATGAGAACTATAATATAATATAATTTAGGTCATTTAGGAAAATATGGGGGTATATCAAGAGAAGAATATCTGCAGGAGTTTTGTCACAAAGAGACAAAATTTGTGTTTCGTAATAGATGGATTTTGAGATGGTACATATTGAGCTATTTCTAGAGTTGCTTAATTTTATATGCTTTTTCTGTCCGCATATAATTAAAAAAATTAATGCGCAAGTATAACAACGCGAACTAGTTCTATAATGCGAAATATAGTTCAGTTTTGTATGCAAGTTAAATTTCAATTAATAATATCATGTTTCAATTTTATTTTTATTTATCATGTTTCTAACATCAACTTTTTGTTAACTTACTGTGTGCGATTAAGCTATATCAATATAACAGTTTCATATTGACATAGAAATTGATCGAATAGATATTATAAATTTTAAAATTATTCGTAATATAAATTTATCGTTAAAGTATGAGTTAAAATAATGAATTGTGTGTTCAATAGTTTTAATAGTTTAGTGACAAAAAATCGATATTACTCTATTTTCGTTACTCCGAGATTGAGCAATTATCTTTATAAATTTGATATTATAAAAAAGAGCAGCATTTTGGACGATATAGTAAAAAATTTGGCTTATCAACCATAGAGAAATACTCATATATATATTCGAGATAAAATCGGTAACAAAATAAAAAAAGTAAAAATAGCAATTAAGTGTTACTCAGAACAAGATGCATATACATCATTTTATCATATAATTTCTTAAATCTTTTTTTATATAAAGTTAACGTATAATTTCTTAACTCTTTTTTCGGAATTGCGCTCTGGTTAATTTCTGGTTTTGAATTAATCTACATATAATGTACATACATACAGATAATGTTATAAGTATATATATATACATGCAATACACTCACCGATACGATGCGTAGCAGCTCTATACAAAGCGTTGATCTATAACATACAAAAACCACAAATTATATATAAAAGTTTTCAAAATAATTAATATTTAAAAAAGTCAATAATGCGCAATGAAACTTTTATTCCTACCGTAAAATATATTTAATAAAATTACGTATAAAAATTATTAAATTTTTTAATAATTTTTTACATCTAAATTTATATAAAATATAATAAAATTTAATTTTTTAAAAGTAAGTTAAATAATTATAAATTGTATAAACAATATTTAAATTATATTTCGTCGAATAAATTAGATATATATATTTAAATATGTATAAAATATGATAAAATATAGTTTTCATATAAAAAATTGTGTGTATTATTATCAGAATTTTATTGTAATTTATTTATTAAAAATTATTAAAAGTTATTAAAAGTTTTGAAAAGTAAAATATGCAAAATCCATCCTTTGCATTATATTATACATACATTAATGTAAAATGAATCGTTATCGCGGAGATGAACGAGTAATTATTATAATTTTGCAAGTAATAAATAATAAACGAAATAAGTTATAATTCTACTTACGACAAGGTTGCTCCGTCGTTGCCCGATGCCACCCCGGGCCTCCTCCTCCTCTCTGCAGAAGACACTTCGAAACACTTGCACTCGCGTTACTTTATTTCATTCGCGACGAGCGGCGACGCCCGGGTTTTAACTATCACAATCTTCGACGCGTAAAACGCGAGAAACGCGAGAGCTTCTTCGCGCACGACCGATGCTCCATTTTCGCGTCGCCGCTTTTTTCAAGGCCAACTTCTCGGAGAGCCTTATCGAACGACGTTGGCGACTTCCCCGCGACGCACTCAGGAGTCGCCGATATTCCCGAATTGACGCTATATTTTATATATACTTTCGAACACGATCTAGAATGCTGCCTTCTAGTGCACTTTTGAATTGTTCATCAACGGTCGCGCGCTCATCGCCGAGCCACGAAAGTACGAGTATTAATTAAATTAGTGTCTTTACGCCGTTAATTATCGTATAACTCCGATCCCGTCGCGTGTATCGACATCGCGATCTCGATCGCACGCGCGAAATTGATCTCGTCGGCCGGGAATCTAAGTGTAACGGTTCGTTTATTACTGGTGCAGGTCAGAGCCAGTTACGGAACGTGCAACACGTCGCGACAAGATGGCCGAGTGGAATGGAGGGGGTCGGCAGCAACCCCCACCACTCCAATTTGGCCATCTTGTCGCGGCGTGTTGCACGTTCCGTAGTCCGTAACTGGCACAGACCACAGACTGGCAATCGCGATATCAGTACACGGGACGCGATCGGATAATTAACTACGTGAAAATACTAATTAATAATCGTACCTTCGTGGATCGACGATGAGCGCGCGACCGTTGTGCATTAGAGGGCAGCATTCTAGATTGTGTTCTGAAATATATTCACCAAAATGCAGCATTTGACCGATCAATCAGAGACCGAGGATCTCTCAGTCCTGATTGGTCAATCGAGCTCTTCGTGCGAGGTAAATATATTTCCGAACACAATCTATAATGCTGCCTTCTACTCTACTGCACTTTTCAATTGTTCGTGATCAACGGTCCGCATGCTCATCGCCGGTCTACGAAAGTACGAGTATTAATTAGTGTCTTTGCACCGTTAATTATCATATAAATCCGATCGCGTCGCGTGTACCGACATCGTGATCGCGATCGCACGTGCAAAATTGATCTCGTCGGCCGGAAATCTCGCGTAACGTGTTCGTTTTCTAGTGGCAATTTCGAGACGCAATACGCCAAGATCGAAGTCGTTTGGTGGCGGCGGGAGGGGGGGAGGGGTAGCGGCGTACGTGCGAGCTCGGCTCGGCGACCCTCTCCCCCCTCCCCCTACATTCCAACTTGGCCATCTTGTCGCGACGTGTTGCGCGTCCCAGAACTGGCACTGACCAGCACCAGTAATAAACGAACCGTCACACGAGATTCACGGCCGACGAGATCAATTTCGCGCGTGCGATCGGGATCGCGATGTCGATACACGCGACGGGATCGGAGTTATACGATAATTAACGGCGTAAAGACACTAATTGATACTCGTACTTTCGTGGCCCGGCGATGAGCGCGCGACCGTTGACCATCAACAATTCAAAAGTGCACTAGAAGGCAGCATTCTAGATCGTGTTCGGAAGTATATATAAAATATAGCGTCAATTCGGGAATATCGGCGACTCCTGAGTGCGTCGCGGGGAAGTCGCCAACGTCGTTCGATAAGGCTCTCCGAGAAGTTGGCCTTGAAAAAAGCGGCGACGCGAAAATAGAGCATCGGTCGTGCGCGAAAAAGCTCTCGCGTTTCTCGCGTTTTACCGAAACGCGTCGAAGATTGTGATAGTTGAAACCCGGACGTCGCCGCTCGTCGCGGCAGCATTCTACATTGTGTTCGGAAATATTGTATATATAAAATATAGTGTGAACGTAGCGCCAATTCGGGAATCGTGGCGACTCCTGAGTTCGTCGCGGGGGAGTTGCCGCATCATCGTCGTTCGATGAGGCCCTCCGATGAGTGGGCCTCCAAAAAAGCAGCGACGTGAAAATGAGCATCTGTTCTATTCACGCGTGAATAAGTTCTCGCGATTCTCGCGTTTTACCGAAACGCGTCGAAAATGTGATATCTAAAATCCGGGCGTCGCCGCGCGTCGCGCGAACGAAAAAAAGTAACGCGAATACAAGTGTTTCGAAGCTTCTACGAGGAGGAGGCCCGGGGTGGCATCGGGCAACGACGGAGCAACCTTGTCGTAAGTAGATTTATAACTTATTTCGTTTATTATTACTTGCAAAATTATAATAATTACTCGTTCATCGGATGTATGAAGTTGGCACCCCTATGCTATGCTATCATAGTTCTGTTAAGAGTTCTGAGTTATTTAGAACCATAGGAAGAGTTCTTGACAATTTTTAAAAATAGTTCCGTTCATTACGATAACGAAAATCAGTTTCAAAAAATAGGGGTGCCAACTTAACATTTTTTTTACACATCGAGTTCCAATAGTTCTGAGCAGAGTTTTAAGGTTCGTTTAAATAGTTATATAGTTTCTGATTATTTTTTGAAAGAGCTCTGCAATTTTTAGATAAACGTACCTTCAATATCGAAGATATTTCTAAAATATCAAGTTCTAATAAAAAACGTTAGTGTTCTGAATCGTACTCGATAAGAAAACAAAAAACGTGAAAACCGCATGGTTGTATCTATTATAGTTTCCGAGATATCGATTTTTATCACTTTTACCACTTTTACGTCGGGCCAGAAATTTAAAGTCGACCTGTCATACGAAAATTTGCGATAACTTTTTATTAATTAATCCTAGCGTTTCGAGCATTAATAGTTATTGATAAAACTCGTGTGGTGCTACCCAAAATTATCAACAAAACTATCGAAACTTAAAAAAAATTTTTATTCATCGGAACATAGAAAAATTTCTGGCCCGACGTAAAAGTGGTAAAAGTGATAAAAATCGATATTTCGGAAACTATAATAAATAGAGACACGCGGTTTCCACGTTTTTTTGTGTTCTATCAATAACTATTAATGCTCCGAGCCTGATTATCAGAACCTTTAAAAAAATTTTTATTTAGCGGGACTTGGAAATTTTTCGACCTTGCAAAAAAATTGTTTAACTGTTCTGATAATGAGGCTTGGAGCATTAATAGTTATTGATAGAACTAGAAAAAACGTGGAAACCGCATGGCTCTATCTATTATAGTTTCCGAAATATCGATTTTTTTCACTTTTACCACTTTTACGTCGGGCCAGAAATTTAAAGTCGACCTGTCATACGAAAATTTGCGATAACTTTTTATTAATCAATCCTAGCGTTTCGAGCATTAATAGTTATTGGTAAAACTCGTATGGTGCTACCCAAAATTATCAACAAAACTATCGAAACTTAAAAAAAATTTTTATTCATCGGAACAGAAAAATTTCTGGCCCGACGTAAAAGTGGTAAAAGTGATAAAAATCGATATTTCGGAAACTATAATAGATAGAGCCACGCGGTTTCCACGTTTTTTCTAGTTCTATCAATAACTATTAATGCTCCGAGCCTGATTATCAGAACCTTTAAAAAAATTTTTATTTAGCGGGACTTGGAAATTTTTCGACCTTGCAAAAAAATTGTTTAACTGTTCTGATAATGAGGCTTGGAGCATTAATAGTTATTGATAGAACTAGAAAAAACGTGGAAACCGCATGGCTCTATCTATTATAGTTTCCGAAATATCGATTTTTTTCACTTTTACCACTTTTACGTCGGGCCAGAAATTTAAAGTCGACCTGTCATACGAAAATTTGCGGTAACTTTTTATTAATCAATCCTAGCGTTTCGAGCATTAATAGTTATTGGTAAAACTCGTGTGGTGCTACCCAAAATTATCAACAAAACTATCGAAACTTAAAAAAAATTTTTATTCATCGGAACAGAAAAATTTCTGGCCCGACGTAAAAGTGATAAAAGTGATAAAAATCGATATTTCGGAAACTATAATAAATAGAGACACGCGGTTTCCACATTTTTTTGTGTTCTATCAATAACTATTAATGCTCCGAGCCTGATTATCAGAACTTTTAAAAATTATTTATTCAGCGGGACATAGAAATTTTTCGACTTGACATTCGAAAATTTGCGATAACTTTTTGAATAATTTTTAATAAATAAATTACAATAAAATTCTGATAATAATACACAATTTTTTTATATGAAAACTATATTTTATACATATTTAAATATATATCTAATTTATTCGACGAAATATAATTTTAATATTGTTTATACAATTTATAATTATTTAACTTACTTATTAAAAATTAAATTTGATTATATTTTATATGAATTTAAATCTAAAAAATTATTAAAAAATTTAATAATTTTTATACGTAATTTTATTAAATATATTTTACGGTAGGAATAAAGGTTTCATTGCGCATTATTCACTTTTTTCAATATCAATTATTTTGAAAACTATTTTATATATAATTCGTGTTTTTTGTATGTTATAGATCAACGCTTTGTACTATAGAGCTCCGCTGCTACGCATCGTATCGGTGAGTGTATTGCATGTATACATATACATATATCATTATCTGTATGTATATACATTACATGTAGATTAATCCAAAACCAGAAATTAACTAGAGCGCAATTCCGAAAAAAGAGTTAAGAAATTATACGTTAACTTTATATAAAAAAAAATTTAAGGAATTATATGATAAAATGATGTATATGCATCCTTGTTCTGAGTAACACTTAATTGCTATTTTAACTTTTTTTATTTTGTTACCGATTTTATCTCGAATATATGAGTATTTCTTTACGGTTGATAAGCCAAAATTTTTACTAAATCGTCCAAAGTTCTGCTCTTTTTTATAATATCAAATTTATAAAGATAATTGCTCAATCTCGGAGTAATGAAAAAAGAGTAATGTCGATTTTTTCTCACTAAACTATTAAAACTATTGAACACACAATTCATTATTTTAATTCATACTTTAACGATAAATTTATATTACGAATATTTTATAATTTATAATATTTATTCGATCAATTTCTATGTCAATATGAAACTTATTGATAGCTTGATCGCACACAGTTAGTTAACAAAAAGTTGATGTTAGAAACAAGATAAATAAAAATAAAATTGAAACATGATATTATTAATTGAAAATTTAACTTGCATACAAAACTGAACTATTTCGCATTATAAAACTAGTTCGCATTAAACTTGCGCATTAATTTTTTTAATTATATGCGGACAGAAAAAAAATATAAAATTAAGCAACTCTAGAAATAGCTCAATATGTACAATCTCAAAATCCATCTATTACGAAACACAAACATTTTGCCTCTTTGTGACAAGACTCCTGCAGATATTCTTCTTGATATATATGTATATATTCCGAAAAGAGAAACAAATAGATGCGAAAGAATTTACTATAATGCGGTAGACTTACAGCGTCGTTAACATTGATGTTTTGTGAGAAATTTTACTTTATTTTTACACACATTTTAAACACAAAATTTTAAACATTCTTACATAGCGATAATTAAACACTTAATTCTGCAGATATTGATATACTGTGGAACAAATGAATAAATTACTTAGCAGTTTTTTATGTTGCAAATTACGAAAAACAAACGAAATATGGAAGTATTTGAGACCTCAATATTGTTCTTAATATTCTTACCTTACTGCATTCCGTGTATATGTATATATTCCGTGTAGCATGCATCCTAAAAATGTCGCTTTTATCAAGCTCATCTTCAAAGTTTTGCATCTCGAACGAAATATTACTCTAAGAAGCAATGTTTTCAAGCCGGGCAAACCATATGTTGTCTTTGGGAAAAATCGTCAAGTGGCGTTTTTTCCTAAAGACAACATATTATTTGCCCGGTTTAAAAACATCTTATATCTTTGTAGATCAAAAAGAAGCTTCATGTAAATTTTGAAGCAAATCGCAAATGATGACGTTAATATAGAAAATGAATTCTTATATACAAGTATTCAGTTACACACGCGTGTCGAAGCCCGACAGAGCGCAACGTGTTGTGTTGTAAATCGACGCGATCTGTCTTTATCTCTATAAACGTTTATTACGTTAACATTGACTCATTTAATTGTCGTATCATGTATTTCAATACTAATCTTTTCAATTTAAGTTTTGTTTTAGTTCCTGTATGCGTTTTATTAATTATAAACTGATATGCATATACATGCAGGGTATCAGTAAAGTTTTTAATACATCGCAATTTTTTATATAATTATATAAAATTTAGTCGATAAGTGGAGTTGTATAAATATTAAAATCGTTATTTAAAAAAGAGAATAGAAAGGACAAGGGTTTTCTTAGCATATGTATTAATGTGTACATATGACAAAAAAAAATTTGTTAACTTGACTAAACCTTTCAACTAAATTACTCTTTTGTTAATTGAACATGTATTAGTATTTAAGTGAAATATACGTTTTGTTAGATTTAATATGTTATATTTAATTTAAATATTTCTGTATGTTCAATTAACAAAATAATACTTAGTTGAAAGGTTTAGTCAAGTTAACAAATTTCCTTTCAGTGTAATTAATCCGCGAGAATTATCGCTTGCCAATAATCATAATCATTTTATTCTCATAGTTTAATTGAAAAATCGTGGTTTAGGAGATGCATGTGATCTGCATGGCACGTGCATTTAACGATTTATCGACGAATTTTATGACCTAAATAATACACGCGGAAAAAAAAATCGATCGAAAAATCTGCGCGGAGTCATCGAGCGATGACCATAATAATCCAAAATCGTTCAATCCAATAGAAAAATCTAAATTTATTTCACTCGTAAAACATCTCATTTTATTGGTGAAACATCGCGTCTTGTTGGCGTTTCGAATTTTCTTCTTTCTATCCTTTTCATTCTTCGTCGCGTCTCATTTTTTTTATTCGCGTCCACGCGGACTCGAGCTCGAGCGACTTTTTTTCTTGCATCTTTCTCTATTCCCTTTCTTCCGTCTTTCTTGCGCTTATCTTGGCTGCTTTCGCGAGAAAATCAAAATGATCCTGTGCTGTGATTGGTCAAATCTGAAATTTCACTGAATATCATTCAGTTCAATTTAAATGAAATTCAGTGAAATTTCAGATTTGACCAATCACAGCACATGATCATTTTGATTTTCTCGCGAAAGCAGCCCTTATCTCTTAAGGCTCATTCAGATAGGACGCGTCAAGCGTCAAGCAGCGAGCAGCAATCATTCAACAACCAATAAGCGAGGTAATATTAGCAATGGCGTAAAAAATATTGCCTCGCTTATTGGTTGCTGCTCGCTGCTTGACGCTTGACGCGTCCTATCTGAATGAGCCTTTAGTCCTTATATGGCACGCTCGGCGAGCGAGCACCGGCTCGGCTTCGGTTCTTCGATAGGTAAACAAAAATTGAAACTCGATATGCCGACATTTTTTTTCACAATTTTCAATGGTTTTAGGTATCGTACATCGCATCTCGAGGTTTGAAATTACATGTCGAGCTGTCATCGATTTTCTTATCGCGGAGATTTTTGGCTTTTAGTTACTCGTACAAATTCGTACATGTACTTAAACACGCGAATATATATCGTGTAGTTTCGAGCATTTTCTACGAGTGTAGGAAATAAATGTATACACATCTTTTAATGTATCAAATCTTTTACTAAATCATCATATAAGTATTGCTCATTTTTATATCAAATTTATTAAAATAATTGCTCAATCTCGGAGTATAATGAAAAAAGAATAATGTCGATTTTTTGTCACTAAACTATTAAAACCATTGAACACACAGTTCATTATTTTAATTCATACTTTAACGATAAATTTATATTACGAATATTTTATAATTTATAATATTTATTCGATCAATTTCTATGTCAATATGAAACTGTTATTGATAGCTTAATCGCACACAGTTAGTTAAGAAAAAGTTGATGTTAGAAACAAGATAAATAAAAATAAAATTGAAACATGATATTATTAATTGAAATTTAACTTGCATACAAAACTGAACTATATTTCGCATTATAGAACTAGTTCGCGTTGTATTATACTTGCGCATTAATTTTTTTAATTATATGCATACAGAAAAAGCATATAAAATTAAGCAACTCTAGAAATAGTTCAATATGTACAATCTGAAAATCCATCTATTACGAAACCCAAACATTTTGTCTCTTTGTGACAAAACTCCTGCAGATATTCTTCTTGATATATATATTCCGAAAAGAAAAACAAATAGAAGCGAAGGAATTTACTATAATGCAGTAGATTTACAGCGTCGTATACATTGATGTTTTGTGGGAAATTTTACTCTTTTTTTACACACATAAAATTTTAAACATTCTTACATAGCGATAATTAAACACTTAATTCTGCAGATATTGATATACTGTGGAACAAATGAATAAATTACTTAGCAGTTTTTTTATGTTGCAAATTACGAAAAACAAACGAAATATGGAAGTATTTGAGACCTCAATATTGTTCTTAATATTCTTACCTTACTGCATTCCGTGTAGTATGCATCCTAAAAATGTCGCTTTTATCAAGCTCATCTTCAAAGTTTTGCATCATGGTCTCGAACGAAATATTACCCTAAGAAGCAATTAGCGGAGGCAGGATTTTTATTCCATAGGTTTAGATCAGATATGTTTTTATTGCGACTTATGTTTGATAGATTTGGATGACAACGATAATCCCTGGGAAAAGTAATATTTTTGGAATCGTAAATGCTTTTATATACTCGAAAGGTCTATATTAACGTCATCACCTCCGATTTGCTGCAAAATTGACAGGAAGCTTATTTTTGATCTACAAAGATATATGATGTTTTTAAGCCGGGCAAACAATATGTTGTCTTTAGGGAAAAACGCCACTTGATGATTTTTCTCAAAGACAACATATTGTTTGCCCGGCTTGAAAACATCATATATCTTAATTGTAGACTAAAAAGAAGCTTCATGTAAATTTTGAAGCAAATCGGAAGTGATGGCGTTAATATAGAAATTTACCTAAAGTAGTAATAAACTGTAAGGATTTTAGGTAATACCGAAGGAGAGCTTTCGTCCTTTCCGATTTTCCGAAACTTTACAATATTGTGTATTTTTGTGCGTAAAACACGAATCTGTAAATTAAAATTCGCCCCCCCCCCCCCCCCTACCGTAACTTTTTTCCTACTTATGGGCAACAATTTTAATTTACATATTCGTGTTTTACGCATAATAATAGAGAATATAAAATTTCTGCAAAATCAGAAAGGACGGAGCTCTTCTTTAGTTTTAGTATTACCGGATTTGTTTGCTAGAATTTTGGTACGTATAGTTATAGAAAAAAGAAAGAAAGTTGCGTATGCATTTACTTTTATATGACTACATACTTAGTTAATTCCGCGTTCTTAAACGTCATGTAAGATCAGGAATTTAAAAGGATCCTTGGTAAGTTTAAAAAGTTTCCAGTGGGTGTACGTAAGAAACTAGGTTACTGCAACAGGTGGGTACTAAAGTAAATATACGCACATTACGTCCACTCTTTAGGAATCCTGACGCGATTTGATTATCTTGATGATTAATGTATAATTTATAATGACTAGCGCTACGACATGTGTATAATATAAGGAATAACTTTCCAATTGATAGATGCAAATGACGTTTCAAAATTCAAAAAATTTAGATGCAGACACAAATATTTTTTAATTTATATTTTCATACTCTTATAATTTATATTTTTTCTCTCTTTGTTCATATTAAATTTTTCTTTACTTTGATGCCTCTTTAGAACCTCAATAATTTGTTGAAGAATTTGTTTTGTATCTACACGCTTTCTTCATAATAAATTCATTGATTAATCTGGAGTCAATTTTATTTTAATAAAAAATCGAGTCAATATAACTTAAAAACAATAATTTGTAAACAATTAAAAATCAAGTTTCTGTTTTACAAACTGAATTTCAAATATAATTTTAAATGCAAATAAATAAGCAATATTTAATCTTTATTTTCATGTAAATTTTATTTTGATAATTTTAATTGAAAATTAAAAAACTATTTAAAAAGATATTTATACATCCACTTGCGTGCGAAAACCTTCGATGAGAAACAATTGCTACGTTATCGGTAAATGGAAGGAAATGTAATAAATCTGCGACACATTTTGCGATTTGTATCATACCGCATAAATTATATAAATGTGCAATATATCACTGATTACTATCCAAACCATCACGCGTAAAGAGTCAGGAGGCGTCTCCCGCGCGAAAAGTTGTTTAATAGAAAGACATTATCGCGATGGAATAACGACGATTATGCAAAACTTTGGGATCGGTTCAGCGAGTGTAATTCGAAGGATAAATTAACCGAGCGCGAAGCATTATCAACCTGTATTGCTATAATTTATGACTACTAATTAAAGGGTTTAAGGGAGAGAATCACCGTTCCGATTTGCACGCTTCTGCCACCCTATGAAGCTTTGGAAACTTTAAGCGACAAACAGGTCTCATTAAGATAGAGAAGCACCGACTTCTAATACGCGCAAATCATCTCGTACTTATATATATATATATATATATCATGCACATAAACAAAAAAAAGAATAATCGTATAATCGTAGAAAATAGGAAGGGGAAATCAACTATTCGAATCGTTTCGAATCGGTTGTTATAGGACTCAACTGATTGCGATCACGTCATCGCGCGGAATATCGGTCGTAAATTACCGAAAGAATGATTGGCACAAACGACGAGATTAATTCGCTCGCGGGGATTAAACGCCGAGGGCGTCGGGGACGAGTGATTTTGAATTAGTCGGCCGGCTTATATACGTACACTCGTATACACACAAGCGAATGACTGATCGATGAAATATACGCGGGACGCGAGAGATGTCGGGGATATAAATACAAGACGGCGATAAAGTACAGTCTTCGACACAGAGGTTGCGACACTTTTTTTAAAAATGATTTTATATAAATATGCAGTAAAATTCAGGATCCGAATCATTGTCATGTGCTTATGCGCGATAAATGATCATGATGTCAAATTTGCGGATAGTGTGTAATATAAATTTAAATGTCATGGATAATTTATAATAAATAAACATTAAATTCAATAAATATAAATAAGTGTCGCAACCTCACTGACCACGACTGTACACATCGGAGAACAATTGATTGTTATTCTTGTGTGCATACGTGGAATACGTCAGGCGGGACTCTAATCAAAGAGCCGCGCGTGTCGAATCCATCGGAACGCGAAGGCGTCAAGCGAAGCGACGAGGCAGCTTCGCCGATTGTTCATCACGCTTTCGTTGCGTGTTATATGTTATATCGCACGACAATCGTGCGTATAATTCACTCGGAGTGGCTTCGGGGCGCGGAATTACGTCGCGACAACGCGTTTGTTCGGCCGATAGCTTATCCAAGGCATTGACGGCTACGAGACGTTGATACACTTGATTTAGGCCGGCCCCGGACGGATACGGCCATTCGTCAAATATTCCATCGACGCGAATGATCGGCGTTTAATCTCTCGTAGCACCGATGGTCGCACAGTGTGTGAGAGATTGTCTTTTCTGTGTTTTTAGATTACACATGTCACGTTTGTGATATGAAAGTTTTTTGTGTCAAGATATAAAATAATTTTCAGACTTATAGTTGGTAGAGAGTGTAGACTCTGCTTCACATTGTGCTACAATAGATATTACCATGATTAACGTGGACATTACACTGCATATGATGATAAAATATTTCACATTAATAAAATTTTAGTAAAATTGTTAAGTTATGTGCCACGAAAGGTTTAGCTATTTCCATACAATTGCAAACGTATTTATTTATTAAAAATATAGAGAACGAACACACAAATGCTTCATATTTATTTAATAAATTTTGTTTTTGTCATATTCAATAATGGAATTATCACGTTGATATGAATTATTACATTGTCATACGCGTCACATGATCTATACAATGCATTACCTATCTCGGCTTGACAAGTACTGGGCGAGTGGTTGCATTTAGATATGCACTGTAAGCTGCTAATGCACCAGATAAACATTCAACAAATGTTTAGAGACGGTTTGCCGAATATTGCAATACGAATCAAATAATTTGCATGCGATAAATGCGGATGTTCCGATGCTAATGTATCGTTACATACAGTTATCAATATTGATCAATACTTGGCACAATTGAACACATTGTTTGGATGTAATATAAATATGTTATGAAGATTTGATGCGCAATTTATAAATGAAGATACAAGTGAACATTATATGACAAATCAACGCCTTGACGCGATTAATATTTTAATTTTTAATTGAAACGTATAGATCTTAGATATTGTGCTAATTTTAATTAGTCGGGCTTATTTTTTATTAAACGTTTAACAGAAATTGATAAGATTTTCTAAAAACGGCCCCTGTCTCTCAACTTTATACGAGTAATATTATTTGAATGCTTAATAATTAATCTTAAAATTTGACTATGCTCTCACTATCATTTTAAGACTTAAGAAGAATATTCCGTGCCACGTATTAAATAATAAAAGTAGATAAGTATAGTATAAGTAAAGTAGATTAAATATAAGAGGGTTGAGAGAGAGAGAGAGAAAAAGAGAGACAGAGTGAAAACCGCCATTTCCGCAACGACACGATTCTCGCCAAAATCATAAAATCATAATTTAAGAAGGATCATAATGCTACAACAACCGAATCGCGAGGGTAAACTTCTGCATCAATGTAGCGAGTCAGCTAGAAAGAACATCCGAAGGAGAGGGAACTTGGCCATTTCGTTGTAAGCCGTCATTAACAGATACTTAGAATGCACGCGAAGGGCGGAAAGTATAGATGACACGATGTACTCGCACCTGCGTGCACCATTAAAACGCACTATTAAATATTAACGGAGACCTTTATGAGGCCGTAATACGCTCAACGGCTCGTAGCTCGCTGCTAACAACGTCGGTACCTTCTTCTCGAGCAACGCTGAGGAACTCGAAATAGCTCCTGTTCATCGACATGAACTTCCGATGCCTTCCGTGAAACCGTCATAAGATCCGGTCTGCCGCTGCAAATATGCAAGATAAGTTTGACCCGCGAAAATTTATCTTTCAATCACGATCGTGTATTATTCAGAGCAACATATATATATATTATACTATAATATAATACAATAACTTTCCGAAAACCGAGAAGTGGGATTTCTTGTGTAGGAAATATTAAAAAATTAGAATTTTATATATTTTTTATCTTTTTGTGAGAGTAGTGATGGAATAATAATTCAAACTGAACAATCTCTGAAGCGCGTGTATGTGTGATATATGTGTACATATAATTTTTTAATATTTTAACAAATTAATAATCGTTCTAAAAGTTTACAAATAATCAATCATTTAACTTCTCTCTCATCAGAGAGAAAAGATGCGTGTATAAAGTCTATACATTTTTCAAAGTTATTTTTGCGTCGAGTTAAATCATATGCAGATTTCTTAGTTAAACGTTGCTTGTGGTTTTTTGTCTCATTAATTCGCTAAATGAAGCGCAACGAACTTCTTTACGCACAATCAATCTCACGCTTGGAAGAATTCGCCGCGAGCAAATCTTGAAAGTGCATCACGCGATAGGTAACTACGAGGCACACCTTAACGAAGAGAGTGTAAAAGTTTTAACACGTTCTGCGGCGGACATCGTGGTAAATAAAATTGAACAATCCTTCCAATCTGCCTTAGATTTTTATTACTCGCAGAAACTTGGCAACCTCCTTCTCGCCGCGCACAAAGTTTGGAATCCCTCTGTCGAGGAGAGGCGAGGAGAGGACCTTGTGTGCCGAGCGAGAATTCGTCGGGAAAAGTCATTCTGTTCGTTTCTCCGCGGGGTAAAGGACGACGACGCGGTGAATCGCACTGTCGACGATGCTGAGGGGGGTGCGAAAGGGAAAAGTCCACCCTCTCTATGCGGTATAAGCCGCCGGCGGCTCTCCGTATCGTTCGATAAGCCCTGAGCCCTCGGCGCGGTGTGGGTCCACACGGCACAAAGGCCTAATTACCCATAAATTCGCTGATTTACGGCGGTCTAGAAATGTAAATATGAAATATGAAAATGAGGACGGCGGTAATAAAAGTGATGTACGGGGCTCCGTAGGGTCGTTCATGAAGGCGTCCATCATCGTGCTTGACGGGCTTCTTTGTCTGGTAGCGGCAGTCGAGAGCCATTTCGCTCTCTCGTCTCTCTCTCCCTCTCCCTCTCCCTCTCCCTCTCTCTCTCATATCCTCGCGACTCTCTTCCGCGACTCGCTCTATCTCGCTCTTTCATTCATTCTGTACTCCTTCTGCCCGCGCTCACCCTTGTCCCTTGCCTCTCTGCCCTCTCATCGGAGACGCCGACGGAAACATCCGCGCGATTCGCACGCGAATTTGGTTCTCTCACGGCGAAAAGGCACTTTGTCTTGCCTTTTGTAGCTGTCGTTTTGATTCACGGCAGCTAGTGATTCTTCTTTTCTTCTATTCGAAGAGAAGTCGGGAATACTCGCGGCCGCGCTCGATTTATCGTCGCGAAAATTGTTGTGACTTTAACGATCGCTCCTAATTAATGTGTCAATAACTGACTGTTGGTTTTCCCCTGTCGATTTTCTAAAAAGATACAAGTCGTTTCGTTACAGATACAAGACGAATAATAACTCTAGACTATAATTTTGCTAATGAGTTAATTAATTCACCGCGATAAATATGCATTAAATAATGTTTATACGACTCATCAAATTATATTCGTCAAAAAAATAAATCCAAAGAGGGCTATGCTCTCATGATGACGGTTTTAATGAACGCTCTTTCCAGGAGAGGCCACGTTAAAACTGAAATCCGGTTCTTTCGATAATGTGCGTTCGAACTGACAGTATTCGTTTGCAGATACGTTTCTTTGCATAATTTCACTTTAATTAAAGCCGCCGCTATTGACTCGAAGCAGCGTGAATTCGTGGGAATTGCAATGTTTGCACGCTATTCGCTCAACGTTTTTGCGTTATTTTTTTGCTACGCCATTTGTTGGGATGCAAACAACCTTCTTTTGGACATTCCGAAAAGATCGTTACACAGGTGAAGGAAATAGCAGATATAGTTACGTTGAAGCTGCTGTAATTTCATTTATTTGTATCCGTTATAGCGATCCTTATTACTTGATATGCGAAAGAATATTAAAACATTTATGAAGAAATTAACATTTAAAATTGTAGTCATTTAATGTGTTGTATGTATATAAAAGATGAATAAGAAATAATAATATTATTAAAAAATATAAAATAATAAGCATATCTCAAAATAAGACGAATATTTGCAAATGTATATCTTGAGAGAAAGACACAAAATAAAAAATATTTTGCTACGATTGCATCGAATATGTAAAATGATGATAATCTTTACACAAGTCAAAAAAGATGAGAGGTAGATTTTCAACACATATATCGATAAACGTACATATATTTGTTTCCAAACATCTTGAAAAAGAAAAAAAAAGGTTTTTTCTCATCTTTCATAAATCATGTGCAACTGTTTCTCTTTTATAGAATAAAGAATAGAAAAATCTTCAAAAATATCTTGCCTTCTCTCTCTCTCTCTCTCTCTCTCTCTCTCTCTCTCTCTCTCTCTCTCTCTCTCTCTCTCTCTCTCTCTCTCTCTCTGTATGATATCTAATTAAATAATATACTGTAGAATTGGAGAAAAAAGTATATGTGATTAAATATTGATTTTATCTTTGGTAAATTTCTATATTAACGTCATCATCTCCGATTTGCTTCAAAATTTACAGGAAGCTTCTTTTTGGTCTACAAAGATATATGATGTTTTTAAGTCGGGCAAATAATATGTTGTCTTTAGGGAAAAACGCCACTTGACGGATTTTTCCCGAAGACAACATATTGTTTGTCTGGCTTGAAAATATCATATATCTAATTGTAAATTTTGAAGCAAATCGGAAGTGATGAACGTTAATATAGAAATTTAATATAGAAACCCTACTTTATATTCGACGAGTTTGAATTAGATCGAGTCGCGAGTAGAAAAATCAATAATCTTTTCTAATCATGCATACTATTGTCGTATTTCAATAATTAAATTCAATGTTTCGAATCCAGTTACCCCTCGAACGATTGCACCCTTCCTGTGTGAAGTGGTTTTCGGGATATGTTTCAAGATGTCGTGACGATGCAGATGACGTGGTGGAAATTGCGCGCCAAAAAGTGTGCCATATCGTAAATATCTTTCGACAGGTCGAGATCGTAAAATTCCGAGTTATTTGTGTTTATGAACGTAGAACTAGTCATTGATTTAATTGGTTGATTTCGGTTTACACATAGTGATATTGTGATCATTTGTATATGGTGTGTTTGTCTATCCGGCATCCGGATTCAGAGATAATCGAGACAAGCGATTCTGTGGAATGACGACGAGGTCTTAAGTATGTACGATTAGAAATAAAAACAATAATCGCTCTTTAATATATATAATATCCGAAAGACTGGAAGCAAATGGTTTTCTAGTATATATATGTATCTCAAACTATATAATCATAACCAATTGTGTGAAATTAAGTAATGAATTAATGTGCGAAAAGAAAATTCCACAACAAAAAATTATAAATATAATCGTAAAATTTAAAAATATTTATTAATCAAAACTTGCGCAGTTTGAAAAAAAAATATTTTGTCGCGTTTATCAGCTGTATCCGGTTTGATAATTTTGTTCGCTCAGAATAACGATACTCTACCATTGATTCCGCGAGAGAAGCGAGACGAAAATATCGAAGATGCTAAAGGAGAACGCGGTTTTTCCGTTCTTGCGCGGGGTCCGCCAATTAACTGCGTTACACATAATCTATTACCCGGTCGCGCACACGAACTAGTCCCTTCTCGCGTTTGCACGACATGGTTGGAATAACCCGGCGAGCTCGCGCGCATAAACAAGGCGCGAGGCGGGAGGTACGGGTGGTGCATACGTACCCCTTCTCGAAGTGGAAACGTCGGGCCCCGATCGAACTCACGGCCCGCATTTGCATACAATCGCCGTTGCATTCGATCTCTCGCGCGCGCTCCGGCCACGTCCATATACATCCTCCTTTCTCTCCTTCTCCTCTTTCCATCTTAATGGCAGGCAACGCGCACACGGCTAATTCATTGTATATTTAATATCCAGGCATCTGCGCGCCGGTGCGGCCGTTTTTGCTCGACGAAAAGGAGAAAATGCGTCGAACCAGACGCGAACGCAAGGGTTGTGTGTATGAGAGAGAGAGAGAGAGTGAGAGGGAGGGAGGGAGGGAGGGTTGAATAGGGAGGGACGAGAGGGACAATAAAAAGAGAGAGAGAGAGAGAGAGAGAGAGAGAGAGAGAGAGAGAGAGAGAGAGAGAGAGAGAGAGAGAGAGAGAGAGAGAGAGAGAGAGAGAGAGAAAGAAAGAGAGATAGTCGCAGACATGGCGCGACGCGTCATTGCACGTGCACGTGCATTGATACCGATATTTATGCCCGCCAGTTAATCATGTCAAAGTCGTTTGATTTGTCGTTGGCTTTTATGGAGGGGAATTAAAACGTTCATTTCGCCACAGACATTCGCCAACAGTGACCGTCCTGCTGGTGCCGCTGCTACCGGCCCTATGAGTTATTCTGTCGGCAGCCTTCGGCCGAACGGCGAGGATGAGCTTTTTGTAAAATTAGCGTGTCTCGTTATATGCCGGAGAATATGCATTTTTAACGCACCGATCGAATCTTTTTTTTTCTCCGTTCCGCGATAATATTGGACATGGCTATTTATGAATACGTATATTTGATGTGAACGTATCCTCGTAGATTTCAATCGGCTCTTCGATTTACGCAAATCTCTGCATTAAGGCTCCTGGCTCCTTTCCGACCATGTCGAAATCGTAACGTCAGAGGCGAGAAAACACACGCTAAAATTTCTTAGATGCCATTTCAAAATAAAAAAATATTTCGATGAAACAGCACTTCAGATGGCTTTAGCACACTCTTAAAAAACCCCGAAAACTATCCTTTCTCCTTTATAATCAATCAACAGCTGTAAAATGTAATATTATGAAGCCCAGTCCGTCTGGTCTTTGCACATGCGCAGTCATTCCGCATGTCAGTCTCATATCTCGATCATTTTACAGATGTTGATTGATTATAAAGGGAAAAGGATAGTTTTCGGGGGTTTTTAAGAGTGTGCTAAGGCCATCTGAAGTGCTGTTTAATCGAAATATCTTTTCATTAAAAAATGGCATCTAAGAATTTTCAGCGTGTGCTTTCACGCCTCTGACGTCACAATCCAATATGGCCGCGATGAGCACCCAGGAGCCTTAAATATTTACAATAAAGTCTCGATATTTCAGATCGTACGTTTTCAAAATAAAATACCAATTCTATATAAAAAGAAAAGAACAAGAATCTAAATTAAAAATTTGGTTGTCATCTTATCAATACGGCAAACAGTTTATCGATTCGTAAGTCAACACGCGAGAGAATGTATTAGAGAGGTTTTTTTAAGCGTCCACACGAGAGAAACACACGTCGTACCTTTATTCAATCCATTTTGCTCGGCAAAGTTCTTTCTCCTTGTCTGAAAAAAGATCGAGCGATGAGAAACGCTTTGATGAAAGGCTCACGTACGAGCAGTATCGTTGCATGGACCTTGTAATATACATAAAGCTTTATTGCCTGCCATCCGTGGAAACTTCGCTGATTGTATTGCAGGACGATAACCGTATCTGTCGCTCCCGCAATTCTCGAAGCGTACTTGATCCATCCCCGTCTTTGACTCTTCTACTTTTATCCTCCTTTCACCCGCTTCTCTATTCTACCGGCATACCATGAGACTGCGATTTGTAATTTGATGTTACGATAAAAATAGTATGCTCGCTCTCTCTGAAATTTATACGCATTCATCTCGTATAGCGTATTTTTATCTTATTTCTACAAAATGTGCACGGCTATTAAATAACAATTTCAATATTGTTAGTTTGTAAGCTTGTAAGATTCTTTTTTTTCTTTTTTTTTTTTTTTTTTTACGTTTGCCTTTACAAAGCTGTAGAAATAGAACAGATGCGATAAGAAAATGAATAAGATCAGCAAAGATATTTTGATCACGGAGATCTCGTTAATAAGTCGAAGATGTAGAGAATTTGCGAGGCCTGGAGCTTCTCATTCCCTCCAGTTTGCGCAACAGGAGTTGAAGCTACCCAACTAATTAATTGACGTTCCTAGTCTTTGTAGACAAGATGTCAGGTATTAAAGACGGATGCCGCGAGGCTCGCGTTTGCGTCTGCTTTCACATCTGCTGCCTTTGTCATATAGTATATAGATTATATTCTCACTATAAGAGCATGCGAAATTTAGCTAGAGCAGGAACTGAAGACTAACATTGTCGATTCTTCTTTTTCAATATCCTTGATCTTACAATCTCACGATAGTTTAATTATCACACATAATAATACGGATCGATTTAATTAGAGATTCGGTAAATTACATTTTCAATGTTATATAAATGCAGAAAAATATTTTACGTTTATTGTTACGGCTATATTATTAATAAATAAAAAATTATTTTTGTTTGTGTATAACACTCAATTTAATTAAAATGAGGCAGATTTCTGTCCCTTATGAATTTGTATTTAATTGTGTAATCAAAATAATTTTATAAAGTTCGTATACATATATATTATATACGTATATGCTAGAGAAAATTTTGAGAAATTATATAAAGCCACACATATGCATATACGATAAAGTGACATAACTCAATTATACGGGCAATTTGGTGATACATAATTGCATTTATCTCTATGAACGCATGGTCTGTAATCTATTTATTATTGTCGTTTCAAAACTCATCCCTCAACGTGCACCGGAACATCGACATTTTGATGTTCACAGCGCGTCCACTTTATTCGTTAGCAAAGTTAAAATTCCATCTTTTTCTTTTGCATCATTTTATCTACATTTGCAGTTTTACGAAATATCGTTTTTCGTAGCAAAAAAGATAGGAAAATAATATTTTGTACCCGTTCATCATACTTTTATTCATTTTTTTTGCCTTTGTCGGTTTTGATTCTCGAGTCTTGTCAATTCCTCTCTCGATCGATTTATGAAACGTTAAAAATTCTCTTGGCAAATGAGTTTCCCTTGAGGCATGATCACACGGGCCGGTGCAGTCGTTGAGTGATTGATTTGGCGAACGCTGCAGCTTGAAGAAAATCACACAGCGTGCGAAAACAGCTCTGGTCGCAAACAAAAAAAAACAAAAAACAAAAATTGAGGGAAACTGTCGATCCTTTCGGCGGCGAAATGGTGCACCTGCCAGGCAAGTATCCGGCAAAGGAAGAAGATCGACGCCTTGCGAATTCTCACGACGTGGACAAAGTCGGTCGGTGGGCAGCGGCGAGGTGGGTCCCTGGTGGGTCGACAGGCGTCCATCAAGGTGGTCGGCGGTACGTAACGCCGAAAGAAGGGGGCGGAGGCGAAATAACGACGGAAGAGAGAAGGAGAGGAAGCCTGACGAGCGCTGCCTCGGTCTCTTTTCTTACTCCTGGGGGACCGGTCCACGGCGAGCGAAGGTGGAGAGAGCGAGTGAGAGGATCAATCGGACGTATATATCCCCTGAACGTAGGAGAAAGTGAGCGAGACGGACGGAAGGAAGCAAAGCGAGACACGGAGACGGAGAAGGAACGGCATAGCAGCTTCTATCACGTCGGGCGAACGGGCGGACAGCTCGGAGGCGATTTGTCTTTCATTTCGGGCTAATTTATTGCGCCCAGGCAGTTCTCTCTTTCTCTCTTCTCCTCTTCGCCCTCTTTCTTCCACGGTCGAAAGTCCCCCTTCCCTCTCCGCCGCTCTTCTGTCCCCCTCTGCGCCTCTTCGTCTCTCTAGCGCTATTCTCGACTCCGCACCATTCAGCCACGCCCCACCCAACTAATGTCCCACATAAAACTTGGTATCAGCGATCCTCAAACGGGGATTTACAATCCCTTCAAGCGCCGCTGTCACGATAAATCCTCCGGGGCGACGTCGATATATCTCGCGCGCGAATACTTCTGTCCCTAATGGATACCCCCTTGGTACATACAACTCGGAGTCGAAACCAGTCCGGAACCTCTCCGTATATCCGAGCGACTGCAACCACCCCCGGGCCGCTCCGGTCATTCCCCGTTGCCGCTGCCGTTCTCCGTCCTATCCGTCGAGATTCGACGGATGGATAGCGGTCTAACGATCCCACCTTTACTTTCGCGTTTTCTTCCCCGACATGACGCAATATTCGCGAACGTATCACACACATAACGACCTACTGTTAGTTATACTTATGATGTTGGGGCATACGAATCTACTTTCAAGCGCTTAAATTTGCGCTGTCGCTATTAAATAGAAGATCGAGATAAATGTTGTCTCACAAAAAATTATTGCTCATCTTCCTTTAATATAAAACAAAGTAAATATTTCCGACAGAATGATGAAACATTTTGTTTTTTTCCTAATTCGTCAATCATTTTATTAGTAAGAGAAAAAAAATAAAAAATTGATATTACTGAAATAATTTTTATATCAATGTACATACATAACAATCAATGCAGCTTGTATAATCCTTTTCGGGTTTTTATGTAATAAATACAGTATCACTTTTACAGATATGTTTCATCTGTTATATAATCATATTAAAATCGAAACTACTTACGCGTTTGACAAATAAGAGGTCGTTTGCTTCAATTAAAGACCGGGCAATTAAATCCACCTTGCATCCACCGAGTTGAATACGTGGGTGGTACACAGGCATGCAAACGCACACGATGCACTCGAGGAGGTCTCATCCTGAAAGTGGTAACTAGCGCGAGTAAGGAAGATATCGTACGTTATCGCCATTTGCGCGATAGGATATCGCGCGTAAGGGTAAAAAAAAAAAGAAGCACGTGCGCGCGCGCGCGAGCGGAAAGACCTACGTGGAAAACGCATTATCTCCAGTTATAATGCCGCCCTATTAGGATGCCCGTCGCCGACAGTTAATAAGGGTAAAAGCGCGCGTTCGCGCAATTAAGAGCGGTAATAAGCGCCTTAAGGCCAATAAGATGTTTCCTAATGGAACTAGCTAACAGCGCGTTGGACCAATTATCCGCGCGCGCATTAAAATGCGTGTTAAAAGGAGCCGACGCGACGCGACGAGTCTTAACATCGCTTCTCGCATATGACCGGCGATCGTAGCCCGATCTTGATTATGAGGTCGCAGGTCCTAGGACCCGCGATCCCGCGTCCCTTCCGTACCGTTCGCGCGACCCTCAAAGTATCTCCAAAGCGTAGTATGTAAGCACCTCTAATCCCCGCGATAACGTTCGTTTATGGATTCCCGATTCGCTTAACGAGCGCAACATCTTTGTCGACCGGACCGGAAGGTACCGTGGAATCTACGCGAGTTTGCCTGCCCCGGGGGTTTCATTTTCTCCTCTCTCTTTCTCTCTCTCCAGAGGGAGAGCCCTCTCTTCTTTTCCCATTCCAACAAAACGACTCGCCTTCTTTTCTTCTTACTTTGTCGTCGTCGAACGACGGTGGTATGAATATGGAGTAGCGTCGCTTCGTAATGCCACCCCGTTGTTTCGCAGCCGCGTTCTTAACCGATGCAGGTAGTAGCGACGAGACGACGAGGGTAGACGACGTCGGGGTACGCGGAGCGAAAGGTGGTCTAGCAGCGAAGGGTGCACGTCGGTTGGCACGGTGGCAAATGTAGAGAGAGAGAAAGAGGGGGGAGGAGGGGAGAAAGAGAGAAAGCGAGATGAGAGAGAACCCGCGGCTTCTTGTCGGAGGCTTTCGGCATAAGTCCTCGTTATGATTCAACACGCCTTAAGCCGGTCTTCACGGGCCGCGGCTACCCTCTGCCCGCCGCTTCCTCTTTCTCCGTCTCTCTCACGCTGCTCCGCTAATTCCCCCGCAAGTTCCGCATCCTCCTCGCGTCTATTCCCAAAGCACGACGTCAAGGAATATTACGCGCTTTACCGTTTATACTAGCGGCAATGCGCCTCGTGTACATTCCAGCCGCGACGTTGCGAGGATCACGGAGTTAGGGGAGGAACATTTTGCGAATGCCGCCGGCATTAACTTATCGCGCGGATTGTGGTATCGCGCTAGACTGGCCCCGTGATTTTTCGTGCCTGCTATCGAGAATATTAGGTTATTGAAATGCTCGTTATAAAGATCACGATAAATCTCTCTCTCTCTCAGTTTACATCTTTACTAATTGCCTGAAGAATCTGCAAAATGTGTGCCCATAACCATTTGAAACTTGAAAGACATCAAAAGTTAAATATTTTTAGTTACATACATGTATCGTTTTTGTTTTCATTTTCTTAAACTAGAACAACACAAGTGCGCGTAGCGCGCCATTCTTTGGTTTTATGTTTGAAAAAATTATATTTAAAAAAAAATAATATAAAGTTTGTTTAAACTCGATTAATATTTTTTCTCAGAAATTAGCTGATGAATTAAAGCGTTAATTTGCTAATTAAATTTTAAAATAATATTATGGTAAAAAATTAAAATAGTAATAAGTTGTAAATAATATGTTATAATACTTTAAACTTGATAAATATTTTTTAACAGAAATTAGCTGATAACTGTCAAAAAGATTAATCGAGTTTAAAGTATTATAACATATTATTTAAAACATATTATTATTTTAAAAATTAATTAGCAAATTAACGATTTAATCAGCTGATTTCTGTCAGAAAATATTAATAAAACGATAATTTACTAATTAAATATTCTAGCTTACATATTTATATTTATATTGTGTATGTTATAATTTGCTAATTAAATTTTAAAATAATAATATGGTAAAAGTTATAAAATAATAATATGTTGTAAATAATATGTTATAATACCTTATTCTCGATTAATATTTGTTCTTTCTAAAGCTATATCTTTTCGAACGAATCTCCTTCGAGTTTTAATTAATTATTAATATTATATAAGTCATGTATCGCGCGCGCGTTATTAGAGTGAAGTTGCCGATGTTTGTAGCCTCGGCCATTACCGAAACGCCGCGAGTATCAGGCAGTTGGAGCTGCGTCCCGCTGTGATTAATTAGTAAGCATAATCGTTAGAAATGATTTCTAACCTTTGTATTGTAATATTTATCAATCGCATATCATAATTTCAACGTTATTGTCGTTGAAATCATGTTATGTTATGTCATGTTAGTCGTAATTGTTCGAAACGTATATTTCGCGAAAAATTCGATGCAAAATCTCTTGCCAACATAACCCAACTTAATCTCGCGCGCGCGAATGTGTTGCGATCCGTGGATATATCTATCGTTAATTCTAGCTTACATATTTATATTGTGTATGTTATAATGCGAAATAATAAGATTATTCTAATATATGTATGTATTTTATTTGTTACAGGTAGCATTGCGATACACAGTGCGATTTACGCGTCGTGTCGGGAGTGTCGTGTAAAGTTTCGTGTGTCGGGAGTGCCGTGTAAAGTGTCGGGCGATCGTAATTATTCGTGTTTTCGCGAATGTCGTGAGTGCTACGAAGGACCAAGAGAGGAGGAGGAGGCCCGGGGAGGCATCGGGCGACATCGGGGCAACTATAAGGTATGCAAAATAAAACATTTTTTCTAAATTGCATTGTTTATGAGATATTCGACACACACATGCATAATTTGAATATTTTGTTTTTAGATCAACGTGTATGCTGTGTACTACAACTCCGCTACGTATCGGTGAGTGAAAAATTGTTTATTATATATGACTTTTCTATAGCAGTTAATGGGGTGTATATATGTTGAAAATATTAAAATAGTAACATGTTTTAAAGAATATGTGTTATAATATCTTATACGCGATTATTATTTTTTGAAAAAAATCAGCTCTGATAATTGTCAAAAATATTAATCGAATTTAAAATATTGTAACATCCTTTTTTTAAAAAGGCACGTTAAGTCGATTCTTGCAAGTATTGTTGCATCTTTTCCGATGCTGATTAACTGTTTCGATTCGCATTGTGCGTTATATCGTAACATCGAGAGGCTGTCATCGCGAGGGTTAGTAGTTGAACAGTTTGTTCAAAATAAAATAAAATAAAATAATATGTTTTAAATAATGTTATATAAAACTTTAAACTCGATTAATATTTTTGACAGAAATCAGCTGATAACTGTCAAAAATATTAATCGAGTTTAAAGTATTATAACATATTATTTAAAACTAATATTATTATTTTATTTAATTTTATTTTGAACAAACTGTCAAACTACTAACCCTCGCGATGACAGCCTCTCGATGTTACGAATATAACGCACAACGCGAATCTTGACGGCCAATGAGCATCGCGGAAAAGTGACAACAATAAAGTTCGATATATGCGAGTACCGACTTTACATATCTTTTTCAGAAAAGGAAAGGATATAAAAAAATTAATTAATAAAAATATTTTTACTATTTAAATAAATAAATAATTACACAGAAAGATATATTTAATATAAATAAATAGATGCATATAATGATGAATGCAACGTGCGCTCTCACATGTGAGGTTTCAAGAATAAAATGTTAATATTTTTGATATTAAATAATATTGTACAGTAAATGAGAATCGTAATTTTCATGTAATATGTTTGAAAATATCTTACTTTATAAATCTCTCTATGTTACGATACTGATAGTATTTTAATGAAGGAAAGAAAGATTAGAAAGAGAAGAAAAGCATGAGATTTATACATTGAAGATTACAATTGCAATGCGGTTTAATCGTATATACACATTTACATTTAGAGAACTTTATAGAAATCACACGTGTGAACGGACTGTTGTAAAAGTTTAGACAGCCAGAACGGTTCTGTGGAATGCACAAGTTTTGGAATATGTAATATTTTTTATGTGCTTGTTTAAATAATAATTTTATTACTTTCTATGCCATTACATTTTCTCAGAGATTAAGACATTTCGCATTTTCACACAAATATAATGATAGCAGACATCTTGTGTAATTTTCTTATCTTTATTACTATTTTCTGCCTAAACTGATCGTTTTAAACTTATTTTTATATCAAGAGCAGCTACTGTTTTTAATCGTATCGTAGCAAAAATGTATCAATAAAACCGAATTGGATCTCTTAACGGCTTCTCAGCAAATTTCCGAGAAGAACGATTTTCACGCTTTAGTGCACGATTCTAGTGAAATCACTTATCTGATTGAGTCTCGCTTTTGTGAGAGTCTTTACCCCGTTAGGTGCCATTGGTCGGAGCGCTTATATAGAAATTTTGATACGTACAGCATCATACGCAGTTGGAGCAATTTTTTATGCCGTATGAAAAATATAAATTCGCGTATAATATCTTTCATTTTTACATTTTATTACTGATGATTAAAAGCGCTATAATACCGTCATTATTTCCCCGCATCATTATTTTACTCTGTGATATTTTTTAACGAGGGCTTTTTATTATATAAAAACATCAAGAATTTATTTTATTTTATATATCACTAAAACATTATATAAACGCGAAAAAAAAACATAATTCCGAACGGAACGATTTTTCAATCGTTTGAGCGCGCGTGCACGCATACACACGCACGGTTAAGTTTTATTGTGGTATAAAAGCTCGAATATTAATTTAATCGATCGTGGAATCATGCGCGGCATAATCGTTGTGACCAAAAATATCGATATCCCGAGTTGCAAACGTATGGTCAGGCAATGTCCGCCCTTCTTCCGTCCTTTGGCAGAGCGTAATAGGTGCAGGGCACCTAACGAAGCGTGCGGCGTTGGTCACCGGTTCCCCGACCACCCCTTCGCACACAGGGTGGTCGTAACAATTATTAACCTGATTGTAATTGCACCTGATCATATACGCGGAATAACGCACGGGGGAGGTGTGTGTCGCGGGGAGGGAAAGCGAACGCGCCGATAGAGAATGTACCGATGAGTTCGGGACTCGTGTGGGCAAAGAGAGATAGAGATTATGCGAAATACAGAGAAAGAGATAGCGAGACAAAGAGAGAGAGAGAGAGAGAGAGAGAGAGAGAGAGAGAGAGAGAGAGAGAGAGAGAGAGAGAGAGAGAGAGAGAGAGAGAGAGAGAGAGAGAGAGAGAGAGAGAGAGAGAGAGAGAGAGAGAGAGAGAGAGAGAGAGAGAGAGAGAGAGAGAGAGAGAGAGAGAGAGAGAGAGAGAGAGAGTTGAACTGTTGGATCGAAGAATAGGGCAAGGGGGATAGAAAGAGAGAGAGGGAGAGAAACGATCGTTGTATTGAAGGGTTGGCATTTGTGAGGCGGGTTGCGTTTAATCCTGTCGCGGATTCGGGTCTCGGGATTTGGACACTATATAGGATGTGTACTAAAGAGAGATAGAAAGGGGGAGGAAGAGGGAGAGAGAGAGAGAGAGAAAACGCGCAATGGAAAGGGAGGACGCGTGAGGCAGTAGAACGGTTCATAGGTAGAGGAAATGAAACAGATAGTAGGGACGAATAGGAGTTCTCGTGCAACAAATCAATTCACTCTCTCGCTCGCGTGCGAGTAGGCCCGTGCAGCGCGTGTTGGGACGCAGTATGCGTTGCACACCACACAGTTTCGCTCGCAGTTGCACTCGCGGCCCGAACAGTGTGGCGCGAGCAGGTTAGCGTTGTTTTACCGTAAGGGGTTAATTGCATTGCCAATAACAGATAATGCAACAATCAATGATTTAAGGGAGAGAAGGGGCGGAGAGTAGGGAGGGGACCGCCGGGGGTAAGAGGGGGAGGGTATCCTGTCGCCCTCCCACTTCATCGGTTTACAAGCAGTCCAGTATACGGCCTATATACGCGCAATGATGTTTGCAACGGCGCCTCCACCCTCTCTAATTTAAACAGTCCCAGCAGGCTCGCGGCAGATTATCCTAACAATAATTGGTCGCGCTTCCTAAACCGGTCCGGGTGTCGAGCACGCAGCTGGAGAACGCGCGATTAGGCGGTGAGAAAATTGGCCACGGAATAGTTATATGACGATCCAAAATGCGAGCGCCGAAGAAGCGACTGATTTAGTACGACAGAAACGTTTCTACCGAATAATTTGCATAATATAATTATACGATTTCTATATCTGTTAATAATACTCCTCTACATGTGTATATTTTTAACCGTCAGTAATATAATAATTATTAAATCATAGATTATGAAAGCCACTTTAATATGTTATATAATATTATTCTTACGCATGTGTGACATTGTATGTAATTGTAGCATTTATATAATAATTATAAATTAGAAATATTTTCAAATTATCAAACAACTTTTATAAATTTATATAATTATAGAAACATTTATAATAATTGGATCTACATTGTAGTATACTAAGACTATCATCTGTTTGAGATGTAGGGAGAAATATATTATAGAGAGGATAAAATGATGTCGTGGACATGTACGACCCTAAGCTTATATATGTCCATAATAATAAAAGAGATGGCAGATAAGAGAAAGCAATTTCAATCAAACGTAATATCTAAGTGACAAGAGCGAAGGGAGGAATATTACTCATCTTAAAAAAAATATTTAGAGTTATGTATATTTATTTATAGTTTATAAACACAAAAAATACGATGCCATTTAAATATATTTCTCCATAAAAAATTTTAAACTTTGTTACTCTCAGTTGTTGAAGAAATGGACGTGTTTTGACACGTCAGCAGTGAATGAGGCAAAGATGATTTTTCAAGAATATTTATATAAAATAACAGTATGCAAAATAGGTGTTTCGTGAAAACTTGTTAAATAATATACACTTAAAATATATATATAATATTAAATGATATGGCCTTCGACGCAAACATTGGAAAATTAATGTCTACTGGCGGGCGTCGCGGCGACATTTTCCCCAGTATAGTGAGAGGGTGCGGGGGGTGACTGGTTGTTCTAAGTGCGTGCGTAATACGAGACCCCGTATTTCGTCGGGGCGACGTTTTCATCGCGCAATTTTTCCCGAGTTACCGTCCATATACCGAGAGTTATGTCCGTCAGGGAATTAATATAGGCAAGATTTGTTGTTATTACTGGGTGGTGTGCCGGGGGTGGCGTGAAGGGGCGATGGTACGGCGGCGGAGGCTTTCTCAGAGCACAGAGTGAAGCCATTACTTACTATAACTGCTGCTAGGGTAGGACGTTGGCGTTCCTGTCAGGCATCCATCATTGCGACTAATGGCTCCACTCTCCTGCCAATAACATCCGGGTGTGCGTCCGGAAACCTCAGCCTTTACTCTCTTTTGCGATCTTACTTGCGTATTTCTAAGAAGTTTACCAATGATGCCAAATTTACTATTCATCTTAATTCCGCGATCAATCTCTCGATGACTGTTCATATAATTGATTAAACAGATTATTCGCCGGGTATAATTTTGCAATAAGATTGCAGTTCTTGTCAAAATTATATTAAGTATTTACATTTGTCCACCTGAAATTTAATTGCATTTTATAAACAAACTGTACAATTTTTTTTAAACTAGTCTTCGTTACAATATGTGAGTGCAAATCTCATTATCAACGCAAATGGCGACAAAGTATATTTTATGATTTCCTCGAGTTTCAGCTAACATTGCAAAAAAAAAAGTAGTAGCTCGTCGCTGCAAGCGACTTTTTTCAGGAGACCGGGAAACGTTCATCGAGACATTTTTACGGTTGTTTCAGTTCGTTTTCAAGTGCGGCTGCACAGTTACCGCGCTACTGGTATTAATTTTCCGCGCCTCTACTGGTTCGTGGCAACGTACCGGCCGCACACAGTCGTTAATTTATGTACTTACGAAATATATAAAACGGCGTGGAATTTACTGAACCTCGAATAGTCGAATGAAAAAAGGACTGTTTCGGCATAATCTTATTTTGAAATTATTTTTTTACTCGCAAGATTAACGGGTTATATATCGCGCATGAAAGAAACGCTCGAGTTTGCTGATGGAGCAATCGAGAAGAGCGCGTAGAGTTATTAAACGTTGGCTGGTAAAACGAACGAAGCCAAACGGACAATCGCACATTATTAATCCGACAGAAATTAATCAGGCATTAGTATCGTGCCACATTTTCGTTCGAGCGGATCAGTGGATATGGAATTTCGGTGATGATCAGCCTTGAACAGTGGTTGCCAACGCAGTCATCCAGTAGCGGTTCAGACGCTTTGATTGCTGGTAAGCCAGACTCAGAGCGATGGCGAGGGGGAGAGGGAGCGGGGGGTGGCAGACGGGGAAACAGGATCGTCGGTGCAGAGAGACCGGGATGCTGTGTAACAGCAATGGTCAGATAGTTATTACTGAGCGATTTGATAGGTGGATAATGACGAGTAATGACACACCGCGGTGGGAATCGAAGCCACCCCCTCCCACTTTCGTTGCGTGCCCGATGCAACCACCCCTTCGCTTGTTCCCCTTCCCCTTTCTACCCCCCTTTCTATCTCTCGCGCTCGTCTCTTCACCATGTGCTGCCTCTCTACCATACGGGGGTGCGGATGTGGATATGAGATTGCGTCATGCATATGCAGCTGCATTTGGCATCGAGCTACGCGCGGCCAATCACCGCCGTGAAACTTGATTGTCGCCGATTATCCCCGGCCGATCGACCTAATAAAACGCGGATATTTTCCGGCATTACTGCAGTAACACCACCTTCCCGTACGCGGCATGATTTCGATCTTGTATTTTATGGGATATGATAGTAACGCCGGTCGATATCTATGCCCGTATTCTGTTCGCGGACAAGGGGACGTTCGTATCCCCCTTTTTGGTCGCGAAAATATGTGACGTAGGACAGAATTAACCCTCTGTGCCTGTGTTAACAAATTCAAAGCTAGATTAGTCTTGTGTTTGGCTTTATTGTTTCCATACACAGTGCCTCAAAATCACTGTGTGTCTGTTTAATCATAAACTTTTGATCAACTTGTTTCTTAGCAAATAAGTAGAGAAAGATAATTTTTTTCGATCTCATCTAACTTTTCATCTTTTTCTTTAAATTTTGTTATGTCTCAATACAAGCTTCTTTCGCAGCGATAAAATGATCAGTCAAGGAATTATTTGTAACAAGAGTAAGCAGTAAAGATTAGTTATTTAGATTTTTAAATATAATTATCATTCTTTTAATGCCCGAAGAAAATTGAAAAATTTAACGACAACAGTTTAAAATTGAAATCTCTTTTAGCCAGTAATTCTAATTGTGGAAAAAATTCCATTTTTATTAAGCCATTAATCGATTTTATTTGTTGCATATGTGCATAAAATATCATTAAATTAAATTGATATCACACACGTTTTAATTAGTATGTCTTTATATTTTTCATTATATGTACATGTTTTATTGCATGAATTTATAAATAAAAATTAATTTTTTATTAGATTAGATTAGATGAAACGCAATGAGAAAGATATTACATATATGTATATTACAAAATTAATTGACTTTATTATTTTAACAAATGATATCCACGTAGGAGTATTAATATCGCTAATCACGCACTTAAGATTCATACGTTCGTAAAGACATATTGCTATGTTATTCGAGACAACAGTACTTGGCATTACGTATCACATAGAGTTCAGAAAAGCGAAACTTTCCGAGTGTGCATTTACTTTCGTGAGTGATTAGCGGAACTGTGGTATCTGTTGACATAAGGCTACACCACGTCGAGCTGAATCAGGGCAAACTCGTCTGTCCTGAGAAGAGTCGGTTAGTTTGTTTTATATACGCTGAGTCGTACTGTCTGCCAGCCACGTAGCAACATTTACATGCTACGAACGACGGTAAGTACGCGAAGGAGCATGCAGCGTACACTCTCGCAACGTATATGCTAATCGTTGAAATTTACTATCGTCGTTTATGAGATAGGAGCTCTTTAGTTTAGGTACAAAAGCATGAAACTAATTAAAAAAATGTGCGATATCAGTTTAATTTAATATATTTTAGAATATATACATATTCTACATACGAGTACATAGTGAATGAAAATGTCAGTCGATATGCTTGATGCGAAAGAAATTTCTTTTCCAATTAAAACTATTAATTAAAAAGATATTAATTTTAGATTTTTATCGTTAAATTTTTCAATTTTTTTTATATTAAAGATAATTATTATATTTGAAATTGTATAACTGATTTGCAATATATTTTTTGTTTTTGTTGTAAATTCTGATTTCTTGAATATGAGGTTCATAATTTTATCCGCTGCGAAGGAAGCTCGCACTGAGACGCCACGAAATTTGAAAAGGAGGGCGAAAGGTAGGGTAAAACTGGCGAGATCGCAAATCTTTCGCGATGATGGCACTCAACTTGCCGTGAAGAGTCAGCAGTCGTTATCGGGGCGCAAAAGAGGAAGCAATACCTGTTGCATACGTCAGTGATTCCTCTTCTGGCACGAAAACTTTGAATATTGAAGAACGCCTCGTTACTTGGCGAAGCTATTTTTTCCTTCTCTCGAAGAAACCCATTTTACTAGAAAGATTTATTCTCCTCGAATTTTGCCTGACGAGAGATTACCTAAACTTATTTTGATAGCTTAAATTTTAGACCACTGTCGAAAACATTACCATTGTTTTATTATTACATATTATATATTTACATTTATTATTCTTTTCTTTTATATTTTATACCTATATCTTGAATTAAAAATCTTTATATTTGCCTTTCCTAATTAACACATATAATAATTAATATATTGCTTAACTTATATAGAAATTAAAAAATGTAAAATAAATTCAAAATTATTAAAAATATAAATATTTAGAAAATAGTGTGGATATGTGATATGCTATTTATCGATAATTTCTCTCTTTTTCTCTCCCTCTCTCTTGTGTTGCAATGGCATTCTATAAATGATACAAATAATACAAACTTTGATATATCTAATTTTTTTACGAGATATAATTGAATTCGAAATTGTCGTAATAACGATTCTCCAACACTACGTATAATATTTGGATATAATACATTTATTATACGAGACTTGACGCGAAAATACACACGAGAAAATCTGGCATGTATGTCTCGAGATGTGAGTAGGCAGGAAAGGGGCAAAAGAGGGGGGGTTAAGAGCAGTGGGCGCCGTCGAAGCAGCGGTTATCTCGGCAATTAATATGATTGAGGAGACATCTCTCACGTCTACGTAATATCTAGCAATGGCCCAAGTTCTGATTGCTTTCCCCGTTCCACCTACGCTTGCCTTGCTATCTCGAGTGCCATAACCCTTGCGCGTTTCCTCGCTCCTTCCACGATGTCCCGAGTTAACGAAGCTGAGTTACGACGGCGGATGCTCTAGTCACGAGGTCGTGGCTTTTTAACCTAGTTTCTCCGGCGCCATCCATCCCGAAAGAATATCTTATTTTCATCCTTCTTCTGATTTTTAACAGCTTTGGATATCGTCAGTGTCTAAACTTGCACGAATAGTATTTTTTTTCAAATCCACGTAATATAATCTTTGATGTCGAGCTTTCTATACGAATATCACGGCGAGTTTCATATAAAATATAAGGTAAATATAGCAATTATTGCGATAACTGTTTTATTGATCAATTGATCAATCGGTCAATTTTCAAACGAATCTTGCAGAATAGATCTCAGAATTAGAAAAACCTTTGATTATCTTTAAATAAAAAATACTTGTGAGGGTCAGGATGATGCGATGTGTTTCGCGACATCTCGCGAAAAGAACTTTTGCGAGGAACGATTGGGCAGATGGGTACTTAACAGAAACTTTTGGCGTAAATGTTCTCGAGATATAGAAACTGATCGCAAACAATGGTACATTTCAAAGCGAAACGCGGGATTTTCTTCAACAATTCTTCGGGGACCACTCGCTAAGCCGCGCAATCGAAAGAAACGATTTCCGTGTCGCTGACTTTGCTCAGAATTTCAAGAGGAGTAGCGTGGAATGAAAGAGTTGTCGAAACGGAAAGGATTCTTCATGAGAAAACGTCCGCGTCTTTAATCATTCGCAAAAAACAAAATGCGTCCTGAAATGATCTTCCGGTCAGAAATGATGATATATGTCGCACCGATAATTATACAAAATTTCGCGAGACAAAGTGAAATTTTTAAACGATAAATCTCTAACAATAAGAATACTGCAAGCCTGAAACATTCGTAAAAGCAATACCAAGATATCGTTCCCGAGAAAGGAACAAAGGGCCGCGTGGCGGGAATTGAACTCACGCTAAGGCGGATACTTAACGGGGGTCTTGAAGTTTGCGTGGATGGCAGGTCGTCGGTGATGGGGTTTGTATATTGCGCGCACGAGAGAGATTCGGCGCGCGAGAGAGGAACGAGAAAACCCGTGAGATCGAGACAAGCGAGAGGGTAGAGACGAGTAAGGGCGCGAGTAAGCACACGGCGGAGAGTACAGGGGAACGAGGTAGAGCGAGAGGGGCAGGAGGATGGGAGGAGAACGACGACCATCACACTCAAAGCGGTACGTGACACACCGGCTATGGTTCTTATCTGCCGGTCCCGTTTTCCGTCCCCGCGGTGCCACGGATTCCACGGGGTTCTCGTGATAATCCGAACATTCCGTCCTCCCTCCACGTTTGCGAGTCGACCTCCGCCTCCGCCTCCGCTGCCTCTCTCCCTTTTCCTACGTCGGCATCTCTTTCCTCCGCCGCTTCCACCACCGTCTCGCTAGCTAGCGAACCAGCCAGCCTCCGGGCGTCGGCTTGTATACCTTATAACCGGTATGTGACGTTATAATCGCGGGCGTGTGCTCCCTCTCTACGAACGCACGGGTATCGAATGTGTGCGCGGGTATCACTCGTAGAGGGTGCGGCGCGACGCGACCCTTCGGTCTCTTTGGCCGCACGTACCTGTACCCGCGCTTCTCCGTCGCGAGAGCGACAACGTTTACGCGGCTACGAACGAGAAACCGCGCATACGTGTGCACGCGCTGCGACGGAACACAGGGGCGCAGTTTGCGCGACTACGTCACGGTCGTCTCGTAAACTCGGCAGCTCGGAATCAAACGCCTCATACACCCTCGTCGTGCGCGCTCGTGCATTCCTATATCGCCCGTGGGGTCGTCGCCGATAAGTTTGCGATCGCGGGATGGAGGATACGTGCGTAGTTTCTCTCTCTCTCTCTCTCTCTCTCTCTCTCTCTCTCTCTCTCTCTCTCTCTCTCTCTCTCTCTCTCTCTCTCTCTCTCTCTCTCTCTCTCTCTCTCTCTCTCTCTCTCTCTCACCCTCTCTCTCTCACCCTCTCTCTCTCTCTCACCCTAGAATTTCTTTCTTTATTCGTCACGAACTTTAAATGTCCGATACCGAAGAGAAGAATGAAAATTATGACCGCGAGAATGACTACCCTTCGGACTTGTTTTTTGGGTAACTGATGGAATTTTGGTCACGCGGTTTACACCGTCGTAAATAATGCAGGGTAACGTCGGTGTGTCGCTTGCGAAGAACAATTCGGGAGCAACTCCCGTATTTTCTCAAGGCCGGTGGTGCTCGCGAGCATGGCTAATCCTTGGTCGAGCTTCCAAAGTTACTCTCCCGCAATTGATTATTAATTATCTCGGAATTAGAATGACCCATATTATTCTTAGAAGGACAAACGTTGCTATATATGCCCGAGAAATTTTTCTCCTATTTTCAACTTCTAATGTATCGTTTAATTTAATATTTACTCTGATAGCTCTGATTACTTTGCGCAGTTAAATCATATTATTTTGAAACTATTTAATGTACAATTTTACCGACAGTTCCTTTTTAAAACCTCTAAGAGGAAATTATTTATTATCTATTGCAAGTACACAAAATAGAAGATCAATACAATATGATTCTTATAAAAATAAAATCTATCAAAATTCATAAATATGAAAAAATAGAGGTTGAAAATAGAAACAAATTTCAATAAACATGTGTATGTTATTTTTTCCCTATTTCTCACATTACAATGTTTATCAAAGTATTGCACTCATTATTAAATTGTAAATATTTAAATATCAATGTAGAGAAATTGAATGTTAAAGACATATGAATCCTACATGACAGTAACACTTGTTTATTTCAATTATATGCAGCGCGTTAAATAATAAAAGAAAGGATAAAGAGAGTAAATTTTTGATGCGCTGTATATATTTTAAATAACAGCTTTTATCGAGGTCAGTTTTATCAATGCAGCACATTGATTATTCGAATAAACATTATGTTATTGATGAAAATGAGTAATATATTCTTTGTCTGAAAAAACTAGCAGTTTTCTACTTCAATTGCGTGTGTGTGATCCGAGAAAACTATTATTGAAAAATTGCTCCATGTTAAAAACTGCCTCTTCTTCTATAAATGGATATAAACATTGCGAATGCTCGTAATAGACATATAGTCTTTTGCATTTATTTTTAATTCAATAATAATAACATTGTTATTACCAGGAGTTTACAACAACATTGATTTTCACGTTAGCAGCGCGATCAGCTGAATACATAAAGCATTTTCACCAGCTCAGATACGGTTTTGTCTGCCGCATTACAGCAGGCGAGGCTGCCGATAAATTTTGCTCGGTTTTCTTCGGCATCCAAGAGAACGCGGTCGCATCGAAAGAAGAATCGATTGTATACGAGAATGGGGGCGAATGTGGGTCGGCGGTGTGCATATCTCTTTTCGCGGCCGCAACGTCTCTTAGCCGGTTCAATTCCGTTCTCTCCCGCCGAGAGAAAGAGAGGAGAAGTTGGAAGTGTTATGTTGCGGTTTCGTCGGACTTGGCTAGGATGCCCTAGAGAAGTATACGCGAATCGTTGCGAGAAACGCGCAAAGTCGTTGTCGTTAAAAATGACGGACTCTTAACGGCAATCGAAGAAGGGACTGGAATTCTTGAAGCGACAGAAACTCATTGGCGAAGGGGTATCGGGATATTTTCGCAATCTTTGGGAGAAGAAGTAATTTCTTGTTTACAAAGCCGCAGAGAGCATCGGGGTTTTCGAATATCCTTCTAATAATTGATATGCCAATCGATCGCTTCGATTTGAATTTTTCATCCGGCACGGATATCGTTTCGTTCGTCCTGAAATGGCACGCTCTCTGTTGGGAAACATGACTGCGCGTTCGGTGACAAAAGGATGTGGGTGCACTAACCGTGTGTAAATTGTTAACATTGCCGCGTAACGATGTGGGACTTTTGATAGATCGGTACTATGCATTTTCCAGAATTGCCGGTTAACGAACAATTTATTGCAGATATATTGTTTTATATGTAGACGATATACCTTTGTTGTTCTAACTAAATTAAACTTTCCAGAACTCTCTCTCTCTCTCTCTCTCTCTCTCTCTCTCTCTCTCTCTCTCTCTCTCTCTCTCTCTCTCTCTCTCTCTCTCTCTCTCTCTCTCTCTCTCTTTTTCTGCATATGAAGATTATAGATATTTTATATAGTTAAAAATGGCGTACTTTGTCACACTTTTATCGCAATCTTTTACGTGTGATTTTTACCCATTCCATATTTTTGCTCATTCTAATGAAATTATGACCAAGTATCCTTACAAAGAATTCGAGATTCGTCTAATTGTAAAATATCGCACATATTATTTAAGAACCTTTTTTGCATAATATTATTTTCAGAGTACAATTTAATTACATCTAGTGACATAAATATTATAATACATGCTGTGGTATTAATATATTATATAAGCGATTCTTTTCTACTCGGTGGAGAGAAAAAAATAACACCCGCGTCAATAAAACAGTAGGAGTCGCAAAAATACTTCTCGATTGTCTCGCACATCGGGCAAAATATTTGTGCCGCCTTCATTACTCTTTCGGATGAAGTACTCAAAGATCTAACACGAGCCCCTTTGTGCCCGCGTCACGACTTGAGACTGGTTTCTTCTCGGTTCTCGCGCGTATAGTACCTCGGATTGCAAATTTCGCCGCGGGTGCAAGTACAAGAAGAAACGGACGAAGGGATGATTGCTAAGGAGCTCCTTACCTTCAGAAGTCGTTGGTTTTTAATTATCAGAAATGTACGCGAAGAGAGAGAAATAGCGAAAGAGAATGAGAGAGAGAGAGAGAGAGAGAGAGAGAGAGAGAGAGAGAGAGAGAAGAGAAATAAACAACTGATGGAAACGCGAGCCCGCATTCGTCCTAATTAGCGAAGAAAAAAGTCCGCATCGACGCGCGGACGAGATAATCGCGGACGGTGCGCGCGTGTAATGGCAGCAAAACTTGCCCGTCGGGTGTATAAAACGATAAATAGCCGTGCGTTACGAGTGCGATGGAGAAAAAAGGAAGGGGTGAGGGAGAGATGGAGAACGAGAGAGAGAAAAAAGAGAGAGGACGAGAAAGAGAGAACGAGAGAACGAACACATGTCCGTGTCACCGCCGTCTCTCCTGGCTGGATCCCGGAATTTATGCCGCCCAGTGAATCACGTCAAAATTTGATTTGTCGATGGCTTTTATAGCGGCAAGTTATTGCGCGCGTTATGTACAAATTCGGCCCTGTATACGCCGGCGGCGGCGCTATCCCGAACATTTCCACTTTGTCGGTCTCTCGTAATGTTTCCGAATACAGAAAAACACATCGGGGGCCGCGGATATGGCGATGTGATTTGGAAATGCGCAAACCCATTAACTGGGCTATGTAAGCTACGCTAGCGTAAATAAACATTTTAATGCTGTAACAGTCGCGTTATAAAGCCATACGCGTATAAAAGCCTAGTAATTCTGTACCAACGGGGACAATGCGTCAAAGCACTTAACATAATTCTTGAAAGCCCGCTTCCAGCGAGGCATTTAAAAGGGATTATAAATTCCTCTCTCTCTCTCTCTCTCTCTCTCTCTCTCTCTCTCTCTCTCTCTCTCTCTCTCTCTCTCTCTCTCTCTCTTTCACTCGTACAAGGGTCGTAAATAATATCTCGTAAATTCATATATCGATATAATAATTTAAGAATCTAAGAAAAAAGTAAGATATAAAGATGATTATACGAAAAATTCGAAAGAGTTACGCGGTGAATTATTCTTTTACAAAGATATATGTATTTTGGAAATATATTTAAAAACATTCTTTCTCTTGCGCAAAAATTAAATCTTATTTTAAAAACAGTTGTTTCTACTGCAAGAAATTGAATTATATAAGACCATAAATAAAAAGAACGTAAGTAAACTATTGACAAAACTAGTTTTCTTTTATTATTTCTGCGAAAAAATTAAAATGTATTAGACGATTTTTAATGAAAGACTAAACATAATATCACAAAACATAGATAACAGTATAAATTAATTGTAAATGATTTCGATTCAGTTTCTCGTCTTTATTATTTTTCCTCTCGAAAATAAACTTTGTATAAAAATATCTTGTTCAGTGTATATAAAGTTTTAAATTCTATATGATCAAACTCGAGGAGAAAATAGTTTCGCATTAACACGACACATGTCGATGTGTCTAAAAAAAAAAATGGTTTTTCTCCCCTTCTCTTTCCCTTTCTCTCTCTCGGTGATTTTGCGTGAAAAACATTTTTTTCCCCGTACACGCAGCGGGACGATCAAGCGCAATAAATCACAAGCGCACTTTTCAGTTGGATACTCTTCTTCGTTGAAACAATACGCGGCGAATCTGCGAAAGCGAGCGATGAAAGAATAACGACGCTGCGAAGCGCATCGGAACCGCGAACCGAACTAAACGTCCGGACCGCAATCGATATAGATATACATATGTATATATCGGCGATCGAGCGTCGCTGATTTTCGTCGATGAAACACGTCGGATCGGACGGGTCGCTAGAAGGCGCTTATTCAGGGGATATGGTTTTTTAATGCGCGCGACGCGCGTTTGTATGCAAAGTACGGTCGCGGATTTTCCGAAGCTGCAGCGCTGCGCGACCGCGGCTTGGAGGCACCGACATGGGAGATATGCATATATCAAGCGGGCGCAACGAATATATCATTCATAATTTGTTCAGAACGGTTGATTTGTAGCCCGCGACGTGCGGCGTCGACCTGTCCTCCCCCCGGTGAACCCCCCGGCCGTCCAACCCCCAGCGCGTTATCCTTCTTCCTTCTCTGTCCCCGCGTCGGGCCGCGTCACGCGCCATTCTATCCCTCGTAGCGCGCGTAGATTGAAATTAATACCCAATAATGCTTGTAAATCATTAGGGAAATGCACGAGCCGTGTTAAAACCGCGCCTCCATCCGCCGGTAACGGCGGTCACTCCATATTTGTTCAGCGGTGCTTTCGCCGATGGAGAGGTCACGCAGTCGCGAAAGGTTCACGTTTGTCCGCGCCCGCGTTAACTATCCGGGATTATCAGGCCGGATCATTTCGTCGACCACTTCGCGCTTCTGCAATGCGCGCATTGTTTCTATATGAGATGGATGTTTGGATGGTTGTTTTTTTTTTTTTTTTTTTTTTTTCCCTCCCCCCACGTCGAATGGTCCTACATTTGGGCGCCGTATTTTATATTTTGCCCTAGGTATGAATATATCGCATAAAGCACGCGTTCTCGTATATTCGCGTTCTACTTTACAAGGTTCGTGTCAATAATAAATTAATTTGCGAGATTTACAATAATCGGCTTATAAGAAATATTAACTCTGTGTATTGATCGCGAAATAATTGTCGACTAAAATTAATATGGTTCTGTATGTAATAAAAGATTATATGAGACAAACGATGAACCGCAATGTAATACACTATTGGTTAGCCATTTGTATAAAACTTGGTTACTTCAGTTTCACCTATTTTTTAACGGTTGAATAGTTTTAACTTTGAAATATCTAAGCATAAAATGCATTTTAAAACAAAAATTTTCTATTTATAACAATAATAAAGCCATTTATATTGTATACATCTGGCCTATCTGTTAGATTTAATCATTTAATTAATATTTTATTTATACTATATATTTGTTCTTAAAAATATAGAATATTATATATGTATAGGTTTATTTAACTATTTATATGTGTTTACTTGTAAATACTATACAAATAATAATTTCCTACAAGCAAAATAATACGCGACAAAGATAATGGCCAGACAAATAAAGCCGTCTACCTCGATACTGTCCAAGAACATTTCCGACGCGTCATAATAGCGGAAGTCTCGAATCCTGTCCCTCAGAAATCCCGAGCGTAGGGCATCCAGGCGTGTGTGGGCAACGGGCTTTATTCGGGATTTCCTGAAGTCTATGCTCTCGGAGGTGTCGCGGCTTCAGCCTTGCATGTAGAGCAACTCGAACGTCAATAAGTGTGTGTGTGTGTGTGTGTGTGTGTGTGTGTGTGTGTGTGTGTATGCGCGTACGATAGTATCGGTACTCCAGTGGCGCTTGGGAGTACCTAATCTCGCGCTTCCTAATGGTAAACCGGGGGTGCTTGCAGGGTTGCTTAGGCGCTCGGCTCGCGCGCTCTCGAACCGAGTATATTACACTTACTCTACTGCAGAAGTGATACCGAGCCAATGGGCAAACACAAGTAAATCAAGATTGCCAGTGATTTGTAGCGGCCAGAGTGCCCCGGTGAATTCGGGTCGTGAGTTTCGTCGGCACCCTGATACCGGAAACGGCTATTTCGACCACCAGATAAAGGTGTTTCCACCGAGTGTTCGGGGGCGGCGACAACTACGACGACGACGACGGCAACGACTCCTGGCGACGTTAGATCCCTGGCTAGTAACCGCAATATTTGCCGTGTCGTCGCTCTCTCCCGGGGTATTTTCGGATGCACGCTTAATCGTATCACAATCGCAGTTGTGTATATGTAGATCAAATATATAGCAATTATATTTTTCGTAAGATTATCCAAGTATTGATTAGTGTTTTGCCGTAGTAATTTTTATTTTAATTTTCGAAACTTCTGAGTTTCGCTTATAATGATAATGATGTAATAATAATAAAACAGAGTATTTCTGTTTATTACAAAATGATAATGTGATTCGAGAAAAATTGGTTCACTCTATTATATATTTGATATTGTTTCTTCGATTTAACAGGAGATGAAGAGATTTTCAATATTATCAATTATGTACAATACAATACGCGTATAATTTTCTCTTAATCATAAATGTACCGTAAACGACAAAGAAAAGTAATTTAGAATCTTATATTATTTTCTAAATTTAAACAAAAGGAAAATAAACTCAGATATAATCAATATTATTGAATACCGCTATTATAATCCTCTTTTAAGCTTAAGCGCTTTCGAGATAAGCGATCTCGCCGATCTTATTAATCTCTGATGAATAAAAAGATTCATCTAAGAACGATTTAACCGGCGATAACTGATGCGCGCTTTTCTTTCATCTGGATGCAAGTCTAAAAGTTCGACGAGGAGACGCGCGTACGTGCAACAGGTGGCCCATAAAGCGTGCACGTCCGTTTATCAAGGACGAACGAGTGCATTCGTATTGACTGATGGGTGTTAAGGTCCATTGTAACGGTGATGTGATCTGTACGTATCAGTCCTAAACTTGAGCGACAGGAGTGACGATTACTCGCTCGCGCTGCTTCTCATATGATGAAATCTTACAGAGTACAGTAGTGGACTCTTGTAATGACGTTCACGTTCTTTCGTATTGTAGATTCTAATAGAAATGTATCGACAATATTTTTTTCGTATACGTACTATGAAAACATTTCGATAGAATATTTGATGTAATTTTAAATTATTAAATATGATACAATAAATTATTTCGTTCGTATTAGAGTCATGAAATTCGCGTTATTAAAGACTGGCGTAACATATCGAATTTTAATAACCACAGTTTGAATTGATTACTATATATGATTGATATAATAGTACGATATAATTGGATATTTTACATCCGAAAACGGTTAATATCCCTATATATAAAAGTATTTATCTGACTTAATTATAGGCTTCTCGTAAGATTATAAGAATAATCTTGCGCACCCGGGTAGTTGGAAAGAAGGAGATACTATAATAAAGTGCCCACAAAGAGCTATTGTCATCGAAATATCTCATGGCAATAGAGTTGCAAAGATCGCAGATCGGACGGTCGCGCGCGGCGGGCAGTCGGGAGAATGGGAAACTTTTATTAGCCAAGTGTCTCATTAGGTAGGGTTTCATACCGGCGTTTGGGAGGGAAAAGGTGCGCCTTAAAGATGAGAACGAGAGAGAAAAAGACAGAGAGAGGAGGAAAAGACGCGGAACCAAGAGGATACACCTCGGCGAATTCGCAGACAAGGTGGGCCCACTGAGGCTCTGCATCACGGCCCCTCGCGGCTTGCCCCACGACGATAGTAAAAACTTTTACAGTCCTTATAATTATGGGTAATTCGCGGTAATTAACGAGGCTGGACGGAGTCACGCCGGCAATTTTCTGAGTAATATTTCTGCGACGATAATATCGCGCCCTCTCCTACGCCACATCGACCAACACCACCCTCGCGGATGCCCCCCTCATTCCCTACGTCCCTCCCCATCGCGCCGCGAGTATCAGGATTAAGAGTCTTGCCGTCCTATGTCCTTCGGGGATTTCCCGATCGAAGAGGACATCGTTTGGAAGTTTCCCTCTGTGTCGATGAAAACTGCGAACGGCGGCGCGCGCGCTAAATTTTCAGGAAGGAAATTATCTTTCTAATAACTTTAGCGGACAAATTATATCCCTTTGTTACGGGAGGGTTATAAATGTCAAAAAAATTAAATTACTTAATGTAAATCGATATTTATATAAATGGAATTTTATATGTAATATATAAATAATTATACCAAGATTAAGTTATGCTATATTTTAATTTTTCTCTCTTATAGTTTTGATTTTTTAAAATCTCGTTTATTATCTTGTTTATATGTATTTCAATTGAATTTATATCTCCCATGTGAAAAGAAATTCGCAGGATTTGCAATCTTTATTACATGTAAAATAATTTGCATGATTCGTATACAGATGTGGAAGAAGTAGCCTATTAAAAGCAAATTGAGATTAAGAGAGGCTATGCTTAAAAGCCTCCATCCTCTTTCCGTTCTCTTCGTAATCAAATCTGACTACCTAATAATACGGATTAATGTGAAAATCGTCCGAGTTTGCCGATTTTGAGACCACTTACGCCGCTCCTTAACGATCCGGGCCCCGTCTTCGGCGAGGCTCGTATAAAAGGAGAAGCTTCGTCATGGTCTCTTTGCTTCTGGCATCGCGCGCAGTAAAGATCGTCCGAAACATATCCCCGTACGCCGGTAAACCAAAGCATAAGCGCACTGCGTCGCAGTATACTGGAGTATACATATACGCAGCCGCAATGAATGCAAGTACCAGGCTAATTTCTAATAAATATAAAGAGAGGATCTCTCTTCTCTCCTTCCGCCTTTACCTCCTCGCCTCGCATCTTCGTTGCACTAGAGGACTAGATATCACTCCGGTAGTGCATGCTTCGTACCGAGATTACCCAAGATATTCAAATAAATTCTCTCTCCTTCCAGTCTCTCTCTCTCTCTCTCTCTCTCTCTCTCTCTCTCTCTCTCTCTCTCTCTCTCTCTCTCTCCCCCTCCCCCTCTCTCTCTCTCCCCCCTCTCTCTCTCTCTCTCTCTCTCTCTCTCTCTCTCTCTCCGTTCTCCTCATCTCGCCCTCCCGTCGCGCGTCTACTCTCTATATTCCTCCCTTCCCTCCTCCCTTCCCTCTTCCAGTAAAACGACTCGAATGCGCGCGAGGTACGCTCGGCAGATTTGCGAGGGACTTGGGCGAACTCCGCGGACGCACGAGCGGCAATCTGCAAGGATCTCCTCTTCGAATTTATTTTATCGTTTCTGCTGGGAATGACGTTCCGTAACGAGACATAAATTCGCAAAGTCGGGGTAAACAGGGCCGTACGTAATGCGGCCGCGCCGGTTCTTCCGCGAGCACGACGACGTCCGCGCGAGTTTACAGTCTCGGCGACAAATCGGTAAGAGGCGTACACCGTATATGTATATATATACGGGCTACAATTTATGCCTTTCCTTTGCATTTACGATCGTTACTAGAATGCTCTTGGAACGCGCTTAATACCTACTTAATGCTAACATCTTTTAATTAATTACGCCGCATCTCGTTATCTTTATTTCCAATCTTTTATTTCGCGACTCGACTCGAAGGTTCAATCATCGCAAAGTTGGATTAATTCTTGTGCAATTTTTGACACGTAAAAAAACATACTTTTTTTTCTATCTTACAACAATTTCGCAGTGTCGAACAAAATTGACGTACCGTAACATGTACAAATTTCACACGAAAGTATTAGTATATATACAATATTATAATAAATTATTAGACAAAGATTATATATTAAAGGATCTTCCTTAAATGCTGGAAAATATAAATTTTTGATCAAATCAGTTAATGTACGTAATTAGCTTGAGAGATTCGCGACTGCAACGAAAGAGATAAAATATTGAACTTTCATTTGGAGGATCCCCAGACAGAGCGTTGTAGAGGATTTTCCTTGCCTTTTCATGAGATGTGAGTCTCGGTCTGGTAATTCGATCATTCGTATTCCTTGGCCAACCCCGGGTCTTCTCAACATTGGGCGATTGCGATTTCGTAACAGTTGCGACAACGATTCACCACGATGTCGTATGGCCGGAAAGATTTCAGTAAAACTTATTTTCATCGGAAAGTAGCGAGAAGAGTTTGATTAAGCATTAATTTACGTAACGCATTAATATTATAATTCTTGCTACAAATTACCGAAATTGATTCGATTGATGCAAAATACTCGATTATTTTACGTTGTGTTATATATTTGAATTACAATGCAATAATTAATTTTTAAAGTACCAAGAAATAGAATGATTTATATATATATATATATATATATATATATATATATATATATACCTATATGTATATAAAAAAAGATCAAAACTATCGGATTGAACAGCGCTTCGAAACAAAAGTTCAAATATGGTAAAGTGGTCCTTTCCGAAACTCTGGAAGGAATAGAAAGGACAGAAGCACTCGCCCCTTTCTTATAAAGCGGCTTCAAGGGTACTCGAATATAGCCGGTAATATGGCAGTTTGTATTCTTTGATCGAACTGCACATCGAGTGACAGCTCTTTGCAAGCTGCGCTTTACTTCGATATATCTAATCGTCGTGAAACGAATCGAATTTCTTTTTCGTTATATTTAATTTGCAAGCCAAGACACATTTTTATCTTGTCGTAAAATAACGCTGAGAACAAAGTAGTCATTTAATATAAAGTCGGGTGTTTATTTAATTAAAGAATGGATAATTTTTTAATTAGAATATTATAAAAAATTAATTAATAATCCTATTCTTCGATCGATCGGCAGATCTGTTTCAACATGGATGAATCAAAGAGCGCGAAGACATTGTGACTTTTTCGTCTTGGGAATGCGAGATGGGTGGGTTTTTTACCTAAGATCTTAAGATCGCAAGAGATGGAAACGAGGACGCGGCAATGGTAATTCGATCGTTCGTATTCCTGGAGATCGGTCGGCGTGCGCCCTCGCGCAACAACAGTTTCTATCGGACAGTTGACGATGTGTCGCGGTGGTTTGCCACCCACGTCCCCCGTTTCCATCCCCGCCGCCACCACAAAGTGGACGCATACACTGACGGTTGGTCTCTTGCACGGTGAGCTGAACTCAGCTCCCGTGGGGGTTGGTTGCCCTCTCTCTCTCTCTCTCTCTAGCTCTTTCCGCTCTTCATTCCTTCTCTATCCTTGTCTCTCTCTCCCTCTCCCTCTCTGTTTCTCGCTCACTCGCTCGCGCGCGGTTCGTCTAGATACAGGGTCGGAGGGGATTGAAGAGACGGGGGGGTGGTGCTGCCGCTGCTGCTCGGTATAAGCCAGTGCGCGTCAATAACCGTCCATCAGATGTAATAGCTCCCCGAGACACATCGGTTGCATTTAAATGGCTGCTTAGCCGACTCTGTCTCGACGCCGACGTGGATCTATGGAATTCCATCAAGCTCCACGGGATCCCTTATCGTCCTAACCGGGTCGTCGCGTCTCGGTCCAAGCACCCTCCAGACCCAAGCCTCTCCTCCCGCCAGTTTCTCCCTCGTTCTACGGTTGCTACTGCGATTTTCTTTGCGCTGTTCCTAAGGAGCGCGCGCGTTCACAGTTACTTTTTTTTTCTCGAAAAAGACGGAGACAAGAGGGAGCTTGCTCTGCTCGTGCACCCCTTTCTTTCCACTAAAAATTCCTTTGTCGAATCACTGTACATTTCGAGAAAAGGAAATTTGATCGACATCCTGCTTCCGATGCGATTCCTTTCGTATTATCCAAACTAGTTAAAGATAATATTTTTCAATTTTCTTCATTTTTTCCATTTTTTTAAAAGATGGACTAGAGTAAGCGAATAAGCTGATTAAATATTTTAGTTTACTAGTCCGTTTCTTAAAAAATTACTTTTAAAATCTCTTTATTTTATAGAGAGAGTCATTGAACCCCTGAAAAATTTAATATATAATTCTAAGTTAGCTTCTTAGCTTATAGAAAAGTCTCTAAAGCATTTTACACATCAGCTTCGCAAATCTGCGCGATAATTTTGATAAAGTTGGTATAATAAAGTATATTAATCGTTCTCATATTTTCTTCATAAATACAATTAAGGGGACTCGAGAAACTAACTCAGAAATTGCACCATCTTGCAGCTTACTTTTAATTCTTCGCATCTTGGCGAAGCGTGACAACGAGCGTCCATGAGTTTCAATGGTCGCTTTTTCCCCAAGATCGAAGAGTCACGAAGCAGACGGCTGGAGTCAGGGTAACAACCGACGGCACGGGTTAAATCCGCTGACTGCGAGGTTTCTTGATTGGCTCCATCCGCAGACCTACGTGCTCGTCACAACAGTTCATTCCGGGCGCAGCCCTGCACCCCAGCTTTCTGCGTCACCCTCGTGTCCCGAAATATCGGAATTTCCAAGTGAATCGTTCCCTCCTCTTTCCGTCGCTCGCGCGCCCTGAGCGCTTAAACTATTAAATGGCTTCCTAACGTGAAAATGATTGGTGTTGAGTTCATTATCGTCCGTTAAGCCTGACTACGTGATCGGAGATTCGGCGCGCGATTATTTATTGCGTTTCCCTTGGCACAGTATATTTTATATTTGACACACACAACGAATCAAAACTATACAACTATAAAATTTTGTAAAAATATTTAACGTTAAAGTTGTTCGATAATATTCATTAATGTTCATTTAAAAGTTCAATTTTCAATTTTGGTGCATGCAAAAGCGATTAATATAAATTTTAATTTTTTCCATATAATCTTGAATTTTATATACATGTATATATAATTTCGATGGCGTTAAGCTTTATGCCAATTTTTATCTTATTGTCGGAAATATTATTCTAGTATAGAATAATTAATATTCATATTTTTTACAAAGTAAAATAATGCACTGGTGAAAATATTTTGATTTCTTTAAATCATATGTGTCTTAATCTCTCTTCAACTAATTAAAAATTTGAATCTTTAAGAACAATACTCTTTACAAGGATCTAAATAATAACTCCAAGTACATATCTATCTTTATTGATAAAAATAAAAGTAAATTATATTTTTGGAAATTTGCATATTTCACAAATAAAAAAAGAAGAAAAGAGAACGTACGTTATCATGGTCGAGTACAAAAGGATTAACGGTAAAAGTGATCTTTGTATGAGCGATACGAGATTACCCTGGTGAGATTCGCGCGACAATTTACGGCGGCATCGTTATATGCGCGCGAAGCGAGCAAGGGGACGTTACATCCAATCCTGTTCGAATTCACGAGGGAGGCTCGTCGCAAGGATGGGCCGGGCAATCCGCGAAACTTGGTGGTCGCATCGGGCGAGAACTCGTTCATTCGGACGAGGCGAGGACGCGACGGTGAGGCCGCGGAATCGGGCGACTACTTTCGCGTTATTGCTCAATGTATAATAATTTGGGGGCAGCCCACAGCGACGGACATCATTCGCCTCCCCTCGTGCTCTCCGTCGGCAACTTAATCCCTCGCGGTGGTGGCGGCGGGTGGAAAAGAGGAAAGAGGAAAGGGGGAAGGTTAGCCGTGCCCGTTTTACCCGCGGAATCGCTCTCTCTGCGGAGGGTCGTCGAGGTGGCGGCGTCCGGGGGACAGAAACGCGCAAGAGAGGTAGGGAGGGGGTGGTTACAGGCAAAAGGATCTGCATGGCGGCTCCACCGCGTCGCAAATCACTTAAACTGCGGCTGAAGCTACGCGAGGGCGAGCTCGACTCCGGGAGGGGAAGGCGGGAGGCGGCTGGATGGTCGAGGATGCACGGGAGGGCGGAAGAGGCGAAGGGGGAGGGTGATTATAAGACCGCTCGGGGTTGCTGGCTAGCGAGGTAGTACCATCCGTTATGACTATAAATCTAAGATAACAATAACGTCCCTCTCCCGCGCCTCTCCACGCAACCCCTTCGCTCTTTCTCGCTCGCGCCCGGTCCGGTCTATCTTTCTTCTCTTTACCATCCACCGCCTCCGCGCAAACTGTACCTACCTACACCCTCGCTAGCTCTGACCCCTTTGCCTCTCCTCTCTCGTTTGTCCGGCGGGCATTAATGCCCGCCTGCGCCGAGCTCTGCTCACTGGCCATTCGACGCACGTGTCCCGACTCGGCTCGCTCGTGTAAGCACACACGCGTCATCGTATCGACATTAACGCCACGACATGTTCACCGTTACGTAGCCGAACGTGGCGACAGAGACGACAGAGACGAGAGACAGAGAGAGAGAATTCGTAGACGGAATCACAGACCTGGGCGTGATTAGGAGAGTTCCTTTTGCAAAGTGTCGAAACCGTCGAGATGAGAGCGAGTACGGAGCTCCAGGGCGTAACGTCAACTACTTGCTGTACAACATTGTATACGCAAGATGCATTGCGACTTTGCCACTGGATATGGAAACGATTCTCTCTCAAACGTTTCCATTATACGATATTTTTCAGATTTACAGAATATTCCTTTGGTAATCAGATTATAAAACGACAATTATTTTGATATAATTTCATTTTATCTCATAAATTACCGCATTTTGTTGAGGTATTAATGATTTCTGCATTTATACGATTGATTTGTAGCGTCATACACCAGTAGATTATTTTACAAGTACAAAAGTATATGTTTAATGGAAAATCTCCGTAGCGCAGAGCTTTTAAGCTGCTTTGTTCTTTGACAAATATCAATGATACAACGTGTCACAACTTGTTTAATAAATTATGAACGCTACGAAACTGTATGACAACAACAGTTTTCTGAGTGACGTAAATACTAATAATAATAATGATAACATCGATGTTATATCTCTCAACTCAAAGGGATATCAATGCGTTTTGGATCGACATCAAAACGAAAGCAAAACGAAATAATGCTTTAGATGACGTATTAATTTTGCGGTTATTATAAGGGGTGGGGGGTTTATTAGTAATCTCTTATTAAAATTTCAGACGAATCACGAGCCGGATTTAATTCGCATTTTGACAGCGGCTATTAGAAAGCCAATCTTTATCGCATTAAGAGAGACTATATCGTATCACGCATATGTTTTCGGGTGAATTAAACTCGTTTGAACTGATGCACGCAGCGTGCCTAGCCATTTGCGCACAACGCACCTGTAAATTTATTGATATTAGAGGCAATGAGCGCTACAGCTGGTGCTGACCGAACCGAACGCAAGCCAAAGCATTATTTCGATAAACACCGGGAAGAAGCGCTTGTGCCCCCATATTGTATGTATCACTGGTGCAATAAATAAAAGATAATGTAAACTTTGTAACGCGCGCAAACTCTCGAATATAAGTATAAGCGATAGCTGTGGCTAACACGGTTGTGTTTCGAGCTATTTATCGAAGTTACTTTATTATATATCGAAGCACAAAAACTGTTGGAGAAATAGAACAAATTATTTAAACAAACATTTTTTTATTAGATAACTTTGGGGGGGGGGGCGAATTACTGTGATACATCGAAGAGTTAATCGAATCAACTCGCATTTGTCGAATTGAAACTCTATAAGATATCCAAATTATCCATCTCCATCCAGATGAAATGCCGCGCATTCGCACACATCCGTTATTTGGCAAATCGAATCTCCCTCCGATGGCAAAGAAAACTGGTAGGATGAAATATTTTGCCGCCTGAGTTGGCGAATATCGCGATAACGCTAGCGATTTAACGTTTACGTCGACAACGCTTTTAATTGGGCTTATTGCCGTAAACAGCGTGCGCGTTAATGAAAAGTACCACGGCGCGGCATTACTATTCGGTACATTAAGTCGCCAAATGAAATTCACAATCGATGACCGCGCTGGACCGTCGGCGAAAGAGTAATAATGCATCGCGATAAATATGTATACGAGTTTATCGTAATAATGAGTTCACTGATTCCTGGCACAGAGGGAGAGAAACAACACACAGAGAGAGGTATAGGCGGGATTGGCCGTAACAGAACGAGGCGAGGGGTCGGGTGGCCCGAGGGGAGGGTGCGCGGTCGAAGTTGGGTTATTTTATTGGGAATTTTGGCGAGTCGTCGCTCGAATTTGCGAATCGCGCCTGTTCGATAGCTTTCAAAGGTAAATTAATATCGCGCCATGAACACGTGCCCATCCGATGCACTGATGAGCTTAATGAGAACGGAAGTAAAGAGCCGTGGATAAATGTTACTTTGATCAGGCACTAATTGGGCTTGCGGGCTAAACTCTAATTGTCTGTGAGCTCAAAAGGCAACGGGCGCGGAGGATATTTCGACGAATTGATTTTGGCAGAAATAATTTCGCGCGCGATTCTCGCGCACAGGCCGTTTGTGCTGCCGTTTGCGAGACACAGGGGTTAATCCCGGGGATGAGGTCGGTTGGACAGAACAGTGGGTGCAACGTGTCCGTCCAGCAATAAGGAAAATGTAGGAATGAAGAGCCGTTTGGGTACATCTGCTGCTGCGTCGTCCATCACGTCCGCTACCAGGGCCAGCTAATACACGTATAATTACTCCTTTCTAAGATTTATTTTAATTAGTCTCTATATCTTCTCTAACGACCGGCGCTCTGATTTAGCACAAACTGTTTCATCCCTACCTAACGGCCTGGTGTAACGTCTCCGACGGCCTGAAACCCTTTTACGACTCCAATCCCCCTTTAGTCCGCTAAAACGACGATCTTGTTGTGTATCGAGGGATATATTAAAAACTGGGGCGCGCACGCGATACGCTCGTCGCAAGGTCGAGATAAGACCGAGTCGCGTCGCGATAAAACGTTCACGTAAAAATGCTCGTAAATACGATCGCCTTCTCTTCCGACTCTTCGTTAATTACACAGCACGTTCAAATGAGCAATATATCACGAGCACCGACTCGTGCGAGAATCAACGTGTTAAAAGTTAAGCTTTCTATTCTGTACAATACCACGATCCAAATATATTTGGCCGTTTAAAAGTTTCAGATAAATAAAAAAAATTTTTCCCGCACTTTCTTATATAATATAATTAATATTCGCATATTATAATCTCTTTCGAGAAAAGCATAACCGAGATTGACCGAGTATGGATTTAAAATTTTTTAATTAATTTATTTTTGTACGTATTTTTACACCTTTCTCTCTATCGAAAAATAATTTATTTTTTTAAAGATTCTAGAATTAAAAGCATGAAAAAAGTATTTATAGTTTGTACATCAATTTCCTTCCAAGCTCAACTTTTCTTAATGAAATGTCATCAAAATAATTATGCGCATGTTCGCGTTTAATTGCAACTTATTTGCACGTAGAACGTATACCGAGAGTATTGTTACGCGTTTACTCTTTATAAACTTATTTAGACTCTTTAGAATGAAGACCATCGATTTTTTATTAAATACGTTCTCTTTAATGACGATTGTAAGAGTTAACGGGTTAACAGACGCTAACCGCGCACCGATAAACTCAGTCGATTAACGGTGTGCGACGCCGCGCGCGATTAAGTCGCGGCTCGAAGCGCGATCGCGGTGTTCCTAAGGGTCGCACTAAATCAGCCTCTGACGCACCGGCTCGGTCTTAGCTCGGTTTTCGCCGGTAATATTGTTATCATTAGTGATTAGGAGCGGCCGTCGGCGGTGCGAGGGTGCGAGTTAACCGAGAGAAGACGGAGAAGCCGGGTCGGGTGGGGTTGAGGAGAGGAGGCTCTCTCTTCGTTAGCCGTGCTCGTTGGGTGGCGTGGCCCGCTCGCTCCATTAACCCGTTCATAGGCGATCTAGCGTCGTGGCGTCGTCTCACACCCCCGTAAGCCAGCAGTAAATCACCTCCGGCGCCCGCTGCCACCTCTCCCGGCGTCCCACTTGCCTTCTCTTCCTCGTGGAAACCGTGGCGGCGCACAAACCCGAAACTCAAGCCAAACATACGAACAACCAACGTCGAGTCGTGCGCGGGGTTGTAAGATCGCCTGTGAATCCGTAATCGCCGTAAACCTGAGGACTTAGGCGGTCGGAACCGCGGATTCGCTATCTATACGCACACACACGTACATTCACACACCGACAAAGATGCGAGAACGCGCGGGCGCGTATGTGAGTTCCTCGTATGTATAAATGGAGAACGTACGAGCGCAGGTCGAGAGAGTGAAAGAGGGAGGGATGACTAAGAGATAGAAGGCGAGCGAGGGGAGAACATTGGCGGCGGTCGCCTCTAGCCTAAATCTATATTTCCACCACCCATATTCCGTATCTGTTCATCTGGTACCGGCGACCTAACCGTGGCAGAAGCGTTTCGCGCCACCTTACCCCTCTCGTCCCGTCCCGTTTCGCTGCATCGCGAGAGCGAGAAAGAGAGAACCCACTGCCTCTCCGTGCTTCCGAACAACCACCGACGCCTCGAACTCGCACCCCCTTCTGCCACCCACCTCCTCCGCTAAGCGACAAATCCTCGTGGTGCTCCTACGGACCGGTACAGCACGACGGCACGAGCACATTTCCCTGAAATACGACGTCCCCGGGAGCATAAACGCCGTTACTATTCCCACAAGTTGTAACTGGTGTTAATTATTGACTTGATATATATATATATATATATATATATATATATATATATATATGCCGAGCCAGCGGAGCGACTGCGGACGCGAGGGGATGGGGCGGGCACCCATGGCTCGGGATGAGTTTGCGCGCGACGCTCCCTGCCGATATCTGATTATCGTCCGTCTTTGGCGTGATAACGCAAATAATTAAACGTCCCGCGGCTTCCTCTCCCTGCGTTTATATACTCGTGGAAGTATTGGGCGTTCCCACGTGAAAGGGAAGCGAACGGATTCGAGGAACTTTACTGTTTCTTACTTTCGGCTACCGTCATCAAAATCCGGTCGTTCTTTGAATTTAAAGATTTCGCATGTAAGCATAATCTAAAGCTTTTATATATAATATATAACCATTTTTTAATGTAAATTTTTTTTTAACAATAACAGTATTTTAATCTATAGTGTTATATGCGTACATATATATATATGCGCATACATAATTTAGATATAATTTTCGGATAAATATAATGCGAATAATGCAATAACTGTTTCTTTTAAATATTGATAGTTTAATAAATATTTTTTAGAGAATATTACACAATAATTCTTCAAACGACAAGATAAGTAAAAACAAAACAATGAAAGAAATAACTCTAATTTTAAATTATAAATTAATAGTAAGCAGCGTTTGATATTGCTCGTTAGATATTATATGACTTGCCTCTTTTTACATGCGACAAATTTTTCGGTCGCGTGGATGGTTGTCTGAGTTCACTCCATAATGACGCCGCGAGAAGCCACGCATTCCACGTGACTGTTTCGAGTGTCGTCGGGAGCTGAGGAGAACATTAAACGAGGATTTACGAAAACAGGCAGCCGGAAAAAAAGTCCATGTCGACCATCTCGCGCAGCATCTGTGTCTGTATATTTGCGAATATTTTCCCGACGCGCTTGATTTTCATTTTTCACGAAAGGAGAGCTCGCCTCTGGCGGCAAAGAAATTGTACAGAGTTCCGCAAGCAGCATTGAACATTATCAAAAAATCTCTGCGTTGTACGAGCATTTAAATAAAAATCTACGATGTATGCGATAATCTATTATTATGATTGGCCTTGCTGTATGTAAAAAAATGTTTGACGACAAGAATATATAATTTTGTAATTTTTAATTCACTAAAACTCTTATTTACTGATTTATTGTTTTATGCTATTGTTTAGCTATTCTTTTTTTAGGAGATTATAGTTAGATTTTTGTTTTCTAATTTTCAATGTTTTTTTTTTTTTTTTTTTTTATGTAAATATGTGACGACATTTCACGTCAGATTCGCGATGCAGAACGTAAGGCACCTAGTATTGCGAAAATAGCGAAACAGGAATGGGTTAATGCAAAGAAAGGGTCGATGTGAGCTGAAAGTGTCCGAAAAGGTGTAGAGACGGGAAGAGGGCAAATAGGACATAGGGGATGGGGTTGGTACCGCGGTAGGCAAAACGGTGCCTGCAGACGCTCGGCTGTTAAGCAGTAAGCATGAAAGATGGTGATGCCGCCCGAGGGAACTCCTTCCGTTGCTTTCATTATTAAAGGTCGCTTCATAATTGACGGACTTGCCACGTAGTTTTCAACGGAACTCGGCGCCGGTCTCTCGTAAAACTCTCCCATCGTTCGACCAACTTTTTTTCGCGGCGTCTCTCGAAAGGCGTATACATTGGATGAATCAGATATCGCGAACTTGCCTCAACGCAAGTATGCATTCATAAACTTTGTCCGTTCGATTTATCGCGTATCTTTAATGCACGGTTTGCTTTAAAGCTGTTATTCCTACGAGGAAAATCTGAAACTGCGTTTATGTATGTGGGAAAAGTTTGCCAAGTTGTACTCTTGTTTATATATATAGTTACGAAGATGTAAATTTTTCTATAATATAGAGCAATTGAGTAAGATGGATTAAACTTGCATCTGGTTAATATTTCTTTTACTATACAAATACAGTAATCGTATTTTATTAATCGTAATGATTATAACATAAATATTCATAAAACATATGTATATAAAAATATTGATAAAACAACCCGATAGAATTTTCCACATCAAAGTATTTCGTACGCACGCATTCTTGAACACGATTATTGCCTGACCGCAAATGAATCTATTCGTAGTCGAAATGCAAAACGCGAGACGGCTGATCGCGGAAAGCAATTCGTCTGTCGTTTCGATTTGTTTCTGGAAAGGGGAAAGGGCTTCTCTACCTTCTAAGCAGACGAATCGCGTGTACGGAAGGGCCCCCGCTTACGCATTCGCTGCCATCGCAGGAAGCATCCGGCTAAATTGAAAGTTTCGTCTGAGAGGGAAATACATTTGTAAATGAAACAGTCGCGAACGTATGCCTGTGGAAGCCTGCGGCTATTCAATCTAACCGGGGCACAAAGCTAATAGAAATCCTACGTCTTTCGCATAAAGGAAACTGTGAAATAAAATCGAATGTGAATCCTCTTGCGCGGATTACCAATAACTTGAGCGTTTTCGCTTGCGAGTTTCGCGAAATCAACTCAACCAGCGGTCGTATGTTCGAAACATCGCCGACCATACGAAAACAGATTTTGGAATGTTAACCTTTGTATACTTCGATACTTCAAGGATCTTTGGAGAAGGGAAATAATCAGGAATTTTATTAAGCTTCAATGGTACGTGCGAGTTATCCGATAGTAGCGATAGTTAGATTCCGTTATTGATTCTCACTTTTATCGTTTTGCGTTAAAGTAAAGTCTTGCAAAAATTACACAAGACTCAACATGAAATTCATAATGTTCTCTGTACAAGAATTGAGAAAATATTCAATTGTAAAAGTCTTTCAAATTTCAATAATTTCCTATGAGTGCTTAAAAGCATAGAAATTATACAAAGTAATGTTGTCAAGTTAAACTAAATTGTATGAAATGTTGCACTAAAATAGGAAATAAAATAAAAAATATAAAGTCAGAGAAAGATTGAAACAGACGCAAAAGTATAGAATTTATAAAACATCGATATTCTCAAAAAACAATTAAAATTCGTAAAATGTTTATAGATACATTGCACTGATAATAATGATTTTGCTTGTAGATTTATTGCGCTGATAACTATTATTATTATGCATTTCTTTCTGTATTTTGATTTGATGAGAATTCGAAGTCGCAAAGTGTCCTAGGTTTGCGCGGAAACATTTCGAGAGAAGAGAAAACCGTTCCGCGATCCTCGTGGTTCCGGACGAGATCGATCGAGAATTCTTTTAGCGCACGAGCTCGCCCGTTTCAGAGGAAATAAGGAATTAAGGTTAAGATTTAATTTCTGATTAGGCGGCATCGTGCCCTCTGGAGGGAGTAATCTCGCTTGGCCATTGTGACTGACAGAAACGCGCGATTTCGCGAGATGGAAGGACCGACTGGCATACGAATCGCCTGCTTTAACCACCTCTAGCTAGCATTTCGACTAATAACGACTAACCTGCTAGCAGCATTCTACCTATAATGGTATGCGCTAGCGCGAATCTCCCATCTTCCGCATATACATATACATATAAGTATGTAACGAAGGCACGGCTTTCCTATCCTATAGTTGAAGAAGCGGCCTCTTATCGTACAGCCGTCTGCACCTTTTCGTCGGAGCGGTTTTGCGCCGCGAATGACGACAACGTGAAGCTTATCGCACTTTTAGTGGACAATAAAATTATTTTTACGGAACTTTGGAACGTTCTTGAAGCAAAAATTTTTAATTTGCTAATACTAAATAGGCCTACAGAAGTGGCCAAATAATTATAATAAATAAATAAATAAACAAAAAATATGTATATGTATATAATATTTTCACAAATCTTATTACTTGGAGATGAAAATAAAAATTAAGCACTCACCGAATGTGTATCGCTGGAGTGGTGCGCACAAGTTGATCTGTAACAAATACAAATACCAGGTGTCCCATTTTAAAGGACCCACTCAAATATCTCATTGTCAGAAACACTGCGTTAAATCGAAAAATGTTTCCTACAAAAGTTGTAGGGTTTCGAGGGGAACATAACATAGTAATATTCATATGACCTTGGGCGGCGTCTCCAAGGTCAAATGAAGGTGAGAATGAATTTTGAAAAGAAGAAAAAATATTAGGAAAATAAAAAAATGCTTCAGATAAAAGTTGTTCAAATTAATTAGTAGAAAAAGATGTTATAATAAAAAATATGGGTTTCCATTTAAAAAATGTATTCTCACCTTCACTTGACCTTGGAGACGCCGCCCAAGGTCATATGAATATTACTATGTTATGTCCCCCTCGAAACCCTATAACTTTTGTAGGAAACATTTTTTGATTTAACGCAGTGTTTCTGAGATATTTGAGTGGGTCCTTTAAAATGGGACATCCGGTATATATCTATATAGAATATAAAATATAAACTGTAATAATAAAAAATATATATTAAAGAAACATAATGTTTAATATTATAATTAATTAGATTATTTTATGAAAATAATTAATTAATCTAATTATAACTCTTAAATAATCTTGGAATATTTTATATTCTACATATGCATCTACAGAAACACACATTAATATTAATATATATATGTATAATATGTACATGTATAATATATAATATATATTTATTATTTATGCATGTTTTTTCTTAAATACAAATAATATAATATATCAACATAAATTACTATCGCGAAACAGGTAACTAACTTTACAGGTAATAAATAATAAAGTAAATTATAATTTGCTTTCCTACTATTGTCTTCCCGAATATGCTTCTTCTCTCTTGTTCATTCTCTTTGCTAGTACTCTTTTGTAGTACTCGTATACGAAAACACTGTTAACGATCACGCGCGTACTAATTACCAAAATATGACAATCGCGCGACAGTTTACACGATACTCTCGACGTGAATCGTACACGACGCGTGCTTTACATACATATATTCTGACAAGAGAATACATGACACGCACTTTATGTCGTGACAGGAAAATAATGCAAAGATTACAATAATCGCGATAAATTGATTAATCGATTGTGCTTGAGGTGCGCTTTGTATACTCGACGCGAATCGCACAAGATGCACACTTTATATTGCAATGAGAGAATAATACGAAAATCATAATCACACTAGACGACGATCTATATTTCGAGAGGTATAATTACAATGAAATGAAACAACACGCGCTCACTACTTTCTCGTTTCAATCTCACCCTGCGAATGATAGCAAGGTATCACGTATCAATAACAGCACGTGATACGTCACAAAATTCGGCGTTGACGCGACCTTGTCGCTTGTCGCTGTCATTCACGCGGCGAGAGCGAGCGAGTAGGTAGTGAAGTGAGACGAGTGTGTTACGTGTGTGTTTAAGTATAGTATATCGTAAAAGATCTTTCCAAGTGCGGATTGTAGTTTCTTGATGTATAGTTTCCGCATTATTCTCTCGTTGTGATGTAGAGTGTGCGTTTTACGCTATTCACGTTGGATTTGCGATCGCTTAATTTATCGCGATTATAACCTTACTTATTGTTAGTATTATGTATTTTCGTATCGCGATATCAAGTGCGCGTCATGTACGGTTAACATCGAGTGTCGTGTAAAGTGTCGCGTCGTTCTTGTAATCACTGCGTTCTTGTAATTAGTGTGCCCGAAATTATAATTAACAGCGTTTTCGTGAGCGAGTATTGTGTGAATGCTACGAAACAGCAGCAACGGACAAATACTCGTAAGAGAGGGAGAGCAGGTCCGGGGAGGCATCGGGTGATAGCGGAGCAACCGTTGAGGTTAGAAATTTATAACTTATTATTTTATTATTTGTTACTTGTGAATGTAATTGTAGGAGCTTTCCAACAAGAACACAGAGTATCATTCTATCTTTGTTGGCCACTGGTATTGAAAGAAGATAGAATGATACTCTGTGTCACACTGTGTCTGTTGGAAAGCTCTTTGTCTGTGTGTATGTGTGTGTGCGCGCGTTTTTATCTCCACGACATATATGACGCAATAAAATATTTTAGATTTTATTTTTAAAACATTTATAATAAAATATTTATAATTATATACATATATATATATATATATATATATATATATATATTTTAACATTGCTTAAGATGGATAAGTTTTTATAAAATTTTTTTTATAAAATTTTAAATGTATCTAAAAATAACTTTCTTTCGGAATTTTATAATTTTCTTTTCTTAAATACCTATTTAAAGAAACGAATAAAGATATTATTTGCGCACGTTAATTGTTCAAAAAAAATATTATTTTAGACACTGTTTAATAATTTGAATATATTTGTATTTTACAGGTCCGATGTTCTACAACTCCGCTGTTATTACGCATCGTACCGGTGAGTCTTAAACTAATTTTTATTGTATTTGTTGACATATAAAATCTTCATATTAAGAACGCAAGCTCAGAATTATATTCTGATTTAAGACTTAAAGGTACTTAAAAGTACTTAAAAGAACTAATGTATTTAACTCGTGCGTAATTGCACAATTTATTTATTATTAATCTCTCTCACATCATTGTGGAAATGTTAGATACATGTCAATTAAAACCTGTCAATTGTTAATTGACTTGAAATGTTAGACATGTGTCGATTAAATCCATTTGTACAAGCATATCATTTATTACGCAAACTTTGAAGGCTACAAACCGTTGTACAAAATAATATTACAAGCTACTAAAATTTAATCCTCGAATTTATACATGCTATACATCTTCGTATTTAAACTTTTCTCCCACTTTCTTCGTTTCTTTTCGTCACAAGATTCACGATGAACATTGATACTATGAGATCTTTGCGGGCAAGTGTATAGACGCATGGAAATGGGCCGCAAGACCAAGTAGGGCGCGGATAATATTGCGATGTGCGGTCGAGGGAGCGCGGTGCGGAATTAAGATTCCGTGGAGGACGAGTCTCTGGGATCTCGGTATTAGACTAACGCGGGCTTAAGTCCTCAAGATAATTTACCGTTCAAACGTTAACCGGGCACGGGTTGGCTCCTTCGGTCGGGTGCGCGAGAGCGGATGAGAGAGGATAGGAAACGGAAAGAGAAAGATAGAGCAAGAGAACGAGTAAGTGAGTGAGGAGAGAGGAAGGGACGGAATAAAGGAGAGTAACCGTTCTTCTGGGCCTGACAACGCCACGACGACTCCCGGCTCCCGGCTTTTTACCCTCGCTGCCGGTGACACATTTCTTGATTTTCAGAACAATGGCGCCATGCGGCAAGGAGGGTGTGTAAGACCGCGTGGTAAACAAGGTAGTACACGTACCTGGCAAGTAAGTACATGAAGCCGAGTACGGTTAGGCGAGGCGAGGCGCGTCGCGTCGTGGCGATTCGAAATGCGCATCGCGTACCGTCACGCCGCTCTCCCCCGGCGCTCGTAGAATCGAACACGGTGGCCTCTCGCGAAAATCCGCGGAGAAAAGCACAGGCGGAGGGATGCCTTGTGCAGGGACCAGGCACACGACCTTTTTAAGAACTGCGCGAGCGAAAGAATCTCCAGGGCGACTCCGGTATTCCCTTTACGTTTCTCGTATCTAGATCGGCCCTTCTCTTTTTGAATACGATTCGGGGAAATGACGTTCGGGGAGTATCGAAGTGATCGAGAGAGCGAGAGAGAGAGAGAGGCGAGGAATATTTATCGATGTTATTTGGATTCGGACGATTCGATAGCCTGCGATAGTAATATTGAACGTGTGTGGAGCGTGTTTGCGAACGTTCCCTTTGACTCCCTTTGGGAGTCGGGATGTCTCTTTCTCATTGGCAATTTTCGGCGTCAGTGAGGTGGAATTCTAACGGCGCGGATTTTAATTAGATTAGAGTTAATTAGATTGTTGTGCGTTATATTCAACATTTATGTAAGCGCAATTAAATTTCGCGTAATTAATTGTTTAGGTATGAATCGGGTCAAAATGTCTTTTTGGGGAGTCAGTGAGTTCATATTGTTAATATGAACCAACCAATTACATTTGCTTCTAATTTCCCAAATATATATATATATATATATATATATATATATATATATATATATATATACAATTAACGATCGATTATCGTTCGCGGCAAAATCAGAAATTAAAGAATCTTGACGTCGGAAGATTCGTATATATGCGATAACGAGGATGAAGAGCCGTGTCCTTCGCGCAAGATCCTGGATGGAGCCGACAATGCGATCTGTGCGCTCGATATCGCCGTTTTATCTCAGAACAGAATTGACGAGTCCTACGCGGATAATAAGAGAAAGGCGAGCGAAGAAGAGAGAGAGAGAGAGAGAGAGAGAGAGAGAGAGAGAGAGAGAGAGAGAGAGAGAGAGAGAGAGAGAGAGAGAGAGAGAGAGAGAGAGAGAGAGAGAAGGCGTTAGGGGATGTAGTGGAGAAGAAAGGGAAGAAAGAGCGACAGACGTCTCGTTCTGGCCAGACGTTCTGGACGGAACCATCCGCAAGAGATTTCTGCAAGCGAAGGGATGAACTAGCGCTGGATGATTATTTCGTGGATCTCCGGGATTGAATCCGCGTTGGAGGGTGCTTGAGGGTGCGTCCAGGCCCGTCCTTCGAGAATGAGAGTCCGTCGGCTCGGCTTTTCATCCGATACGACCTTCTAGCACCGACTGCGACCGCCACTCCCGGTACACGATGTCACGAGCCAGTCCGACGCCGCCGTTCCCTCCGTTCCCGCCTACCCCCCCTTTGTCCCTCTCGCAAGTTTCCTGCCACCCCCGAAGAAGCTCTTTATCTAACCGCGAATAATCGGACAATTTTCCACGTCACCGCGTTCGCTCGTCTTGCGACGAGCATTCGTTGCGTCTACCCCCCAGCTTTTGCAGGAAGTAAAAGGGAATCGAGGATGCCGAGAGGTTATCACGGCATTTTGCCGTGAATCACGAATCCCGTGAGCGTACAGCCGCTCGAAAAGCCATCAGTCCTGTTGCCCGTCATGTGAAAGAAAGCACATGACAAGTGCATAGAGTGTTCCAGTATCATCGCACGTCTATACATATGGATGACAGATATTGAACGATAAAGTGAGACAGTTGTTTTAATCGACAATCCTTTTACATTGAGAGAATTATAAAAACGTTTGGCAAATTAATCTTGAGATTATAGAGAGAGAAATCTTGATAAATGACAACTTAATAAACTTTGCTTTTTTAATAGTTACGTGGTTTTAGGCCTTTTTTATATCATTTTGATTGCACTTAATTTGGGGAGAGGGATTATGTTATTCAAGATTACAAAGTTTTTTATTTACTTAGTATAATGATACAAGTGAAATTTCTTTTCAGTTTTAAAATTTTATTTTATTTTATGATTTTTATTTTACTTAAATACTCGTGTTATTCATAAATAACGACAATTATTTCTTTTGATATTTAACCATCAGATGCATACAAAATTGTAGATTATTTTTTAATTTAAAAAGATGTTACATATATGTAAGATGTTAAAAATTGTAAATGTTTTAAAATATAATGGATAAAAATTATCTACAAAATTAAAATTTGCGATTAGGCAGTGCAAATGAGAAAGACATACACATGGCTCATTTTCTATGTTCATTTATTTGTTACAAGTTAAAATTTTGTGTTTATATTCTTCCGATAAATGGCTGTTAAAGAAGTGCGGAATACATCCGAGTAGGCGTTCAAGAAAGTTTTCTGTATACCCTTATAATGTGAATTCGATGTCGGGTAGGACGCGACCGAAATTTTAATCAGCCTGCGAGAGTATCTTTGCAGACTCTCTGCTCTAGTTTCGGATCCGCGTTCCGGAATGTCAGGGTGAATCAGTCAAGGGGTCGAAAGACGCGGCGCGATTCTATTTAGCGGCACGTCGTTTGACGGGGTTTATTGGGGGTGCAACAGGTCGGGTTAGACTGGAGTGTGTTCTCTCACCACCATCATTAGTCAACGTCACCACCCGGCTCTCTCTCTGTGTACCTACCTCCACGCTCGGCTCCGTTCTCTCTGTTCCACCCTCCCGTCCTCTCCGCCTCTGTCTCCCTCTGTATCTATTACCGGTATAACGTCGACTACTAAATCGCCCGGCGCGGCGCCTCCACCAGCCGCTCGGTCATGCGTGCGGCTTCACCTCGAAATCGCGGAAACGTTTCGTAACGGTTCGTTCGACTAACTGTTTTACTGACGCGATCCCGACTATAAAACAAGATCGCGTTGATGTACTGGAACTTGCGTTTCTTATCTTTAATTAAAAGTTGAAATACATTATATATATAAAAAGTACAGTTCGCTTATAAAAAGTAATCTTTAAACAGAAAAAAGATTATCGCTATTTTTCAAAGTGTTGTCAATTGTACAAACACGATGAGTCTACTTTAATTATATATTTGTGACTTTTGTTTGTTAATTTATAATTCTAAATATATATTATTAACTGATTTCAATTTCTTTTGTAATGCAAACATGAAATAAGAATTAGGTACGGCTATTCAACGTTAGATATATAACGAAAATATGCATGAGATAAAATTGATAAATTCTTTATGGATAATTTATTATCTCTTTCGTTCTTGATTATCGAACAAACATCTCGTGTTAACGCTGCTTGCATTTTGCATCGCTTCGAAACGCTTACTATTCAAATTTTCGTAAGCAGAAATCCTTAATGCCCGAATAGTAGCTTGCGCGAGCTTTCCAACGCGATCGCCACCGAAACGTCTCGCTAGACGCACGATTGTTAGACCACGCGCCGGGGTATCGTAACACTGGAAAAGCAGTAACAACGATACTTCTACAGGCCTTTCCCTCGTGTCGGATCGCGTAATCCCGGCAGGATCATCCCATTGTTGTTAGTCCACGTGTGGATACGAGCTTTGGAGTTTCACGAGCAGAAGCCACACACTCGCCGCCTACTCTCTCCCGGCCATATTTCCCGCGCGTTCTCTCTGTGTCCCCAGTAAGTATAAGCTCTTTCCAACAAATCCACCACCTCATTTAGTGCCACACCGGAGATTAGCGCGAAAGCCTTCTTCTTGTGTCGCGCAACACGTCTGACCACGTATACGCGCGCGCTACTATATGCTAATTCTTCGCGGCCGCCCGTAATAACCGGGACACATTCTAATTTTGCTACCCGCAAAACCAGTCGACTGTGCGAGCGCCATTCCTTAAACTTTGCGCAAATACACCCTATTCTTCCTCATGCATCTCGATTCTCTAGCGTCGTGTGCGCATATTTATTAGTTAACTCCACCTGTTGTCGCTACGTGTTTTTTTTTTGTATGATAATTATTTTGACGAATAATATTTATTTTATGTCTAAATATTATTAATTTTTTTGTACTCTCTCGTCGAAGAGTTACAAAAAATCTTGATATTAAAGAAGAACAAGAGGAAAATTAAAAAAGTTAAGAGTTAATTTAAGAATAAATTAAATTAACTCTCGACTCTTTGGTAGTTATACGCTTTGCGTGAGATAAAAATAGAAAAATTTATTAAGTTGACAGAGCGTGTAGTATTTCGTTTAAAGAATTTCAATATAAACTGACCATATCTCATTAATCCTATCATCATTGTGCATGTATGTATGTATGTATTCCGATTATTACTCATTTTCCCTGAAATGCAAGGTCGTAATTTGTACGACTATTGAGAGAATTATAATCAATATCTGAAAACGTCATCACGCGTGTACCATGCAAATATTAATTCTATTTTGTTGAATTTTTCATGAATTATTATATGAAATAAATGTTTTTAACAAGCTTGTTAAATGGATTATCGACAGAATATTGGGAAAATTTAATTCAAAGTTTTAAAAAATAGTTAGCATTAAAAAGTATATCAAAATATTTGATTATATTAATACATATTTAAAACTGTTATTTAATATCACTTTTAAAATCTTATTATTTAAGAATATTAAAAATGTGATATACAGTTAATGTTAACTAGTTGATTATACATGATTATATAACGTGATGAACGTTTAATGAATGACATATACATAAGATGGAGATTGTAAAATCTTTTCACACGTGAAACACGTCTATGAAGTGCTTGCTCATTCTGTTTTAAGAAAATTGTTGTTAATTGTCCAAGTTGATACTTTTGATTCCGTAGACCGTCGGTAGGCTTTGTAAAGTCAAGTAATTCCAACGTGTTTCTCGTGATCGGATCGGAGCTAGCCTTGGTGCCAGGAAGGTTGAAAGCCGCTGTCAACATCTCTCAGTGGACAGCGCTGTCTGGCCCGTAAACCTTGTTATCAACCACCGGCCATTAGGGGTCCAAGGCGACAAAATGCCGAGCAAAGTGCCATCTTTCCCGAATAATTACGCTCCATATTGTCGATGCTATCGCGGTCCACGTACCTTCCTTATCCGCTTGCTTGAATTAGGAACGCAGGGAGCTTAACGATTTCAATTGAGGACGTTACCAACGCTTTCTCAAAGCGTGCGCGAGAATTAAAACGCGCGCTTAAAAGCGCGCGTCCTTAAAAGCGTGCATAAACAGGGCGGCGATAATGTAATATATTTCAGAGACATCCGGCGCGCGCCGCGACGGATAAACGTTCTCGAAAGCGCACACTTTAAACGCAAGGAGAACTCGTGTCGTATCTTCCGACTTTATCTCGCTCGACTATATCTTTAACGCGGAGCTTTTGTCTTGCAGTTGTGCATCGAGCACTTTCGGCAACAATCTTAAAAAGTTGTTATTTGTATGTACAATTTACATATCTTCTAATCAAAGTGTCATAGCAATTTCTTTAAGAGAAACATTGATATTTAATTCGTCAAAAATCTTTTATTTTTTTATCATAGATTGCAGATTCTTGTTAAGAGCTGACTAAAAGATAATCTATATACTTTCATTTAAAAAAAATTATTTGTTTGTCAAAATATTTCACAATATTCGCAAATCTATTTCCAAGAAATACAACTCTCTCGCATACGCTGAAGCTTTATCAAATGATAAATATTGTAAAATCAAAGCGCCATAGTAATGACCTCTTTGTAAAATAATGCAAGCTAATTTTAATAATGTATATTGGTTCATTCGGGAGAACTAGAGGATAATGCATTTGGAAAGTAAAATTTTATTCACGTTACGCGTACAGATTTTTTTAACACAGTAGTGTAATAATTCGGTAATAAGGTTGCGCAGATATAGAATTTGGGGCTGTTTGAGGGTGGCTCGCGCCGTTGTTTGAGGGCGGCTCACGCCGGCAGCGGCGGCGGCGGCGGCGGGGGCGGCGGTTGCAACGCGAGGGGATGGGCGGATAAGGGTAGGGGGTGCAAACGCCTGTCGACCCATCGCTCATACCACGTTTCTCGTACACACGCTGATCTAGTTGTATTTATGCCGGCAGTGAATCACGTCGAAGGTTTGATTTGTCGATGGCTTTTATGGACGGGAATTAACGCGTGCAGCGCTTCGCATTTTGTTACTGCAAATGCTCACCACCCCCCTTTCCCCTCCCAATTCGACTCCCCACTCGCCCGTCCCCATCCTCTTTCGGCCACTCCAACATTTCCGAATGACCGGTAGTCGCTCGATGATTTGTACTTCCACTTTGCCAATTTTTTTAATGCGGAAACAGTGGTCGAGCGAGCGTTGCTATTGCGTTGCTTTTTTCAACGCTGTATATTCGATCAATAATGATTTAAATTATTTTTCGGCTATACCTATACGCGAAGATGACGAATTGCGAGGTATCGCCAGAACGCATATCGGGTTAATTAATATTTATTTTTAAAGGCAGAAAAAAATAGTCGAAAAACTTAACTTATAATAACGCACTTGTTGAAAGATTGACTTGTCGATTAAACTTTAATAAACATATTATTCTCGTTACTTTTGTTGAGAATACATTTGAAGACATTTGTTTTACATATTCTGCGCACACATTAATATGCCACCTATGTGCTTTTCTACGTGGTATCACGGCGATGGACGCCTTAATTTATAACTTGCGCTAATTAAAAAGATTTATAGCATTCTCCCTTCCGAATTACTCTTATCGGTATCATTTGGAGATTTTCCGGCCCTTTTTGCTCGACTGAGCGGTTGTTTCCTCATCCCTATCACCGTGACTGGCATTGAGGTCATAGGAAGGGGGGGCTCGCGTTTAAGCTTCGAGGAGAAAAGCCCCGAAAGAAACAGGACTGTTGGACGACGCTCGCCCCTTCGTCCACCGTGCATCAGAGCACTTCCCGCTCTTACACCGTGCGCATCGAAGGGGCCCATAAAACCAAGTGGGGTGGAATAACAATAAACTATCCTTATAAATCTTGTCCGGGGACACCGAGCTCGGTTTCGGTAGCGCAGCCGATTATCTCGGGAAATGCGTTTTCTTTCGCGAAACAGAAACAAGGTTACGGCCGATGAAAGGGAGAAAAGGGCTTAAATGAATGTCAGCAGGCTTGATTTGCTTAATATTTACGAGTCTTTAGAGTGCCCTTTAAATTTCTCCCTTTGCTGTGAATGAGAATGGTATTTCTTTTATTGCAGTGAAATTAAAACTGATCGGACTACTCTCGGAAACTTTTTGTTTGCCATTTGTTTTGCACAAATTTTTTCAACAGACTTCAATATAATTGTCATATGAAACATGATTATACAAGAAATTTTTAACATTAAAAACTTATCACACTAGACGTGACATTTTTTTTTTAATTGAAAAATTAATCTTAAAAATTATACCTTTAGGAATATTGAATTTTTTCCTTAAATATACGATTCATTATAATTGCACAGCATAAAAGAAGGACCAATAGCATTTCCGAAAAAATAAAAGTTTGCTCGCTTGGCATCCCGTTGCGGGTTATGGAATGTGAGCGAATCGCGCGCGACAGAGCCGCGTGCTTGATTCCCATCTGTTGGCCGGAGCCGGTGGAGGGAAATAAAATAATCGACGTCGCGTCAGTTTCGATCGAACCGGCCACCCCACCATTCGCCCATCGAGAACCACCACCGTCGCCGCCGCCTCCGCCGCCGCCACCCCTCGCGAATAGTTCGGAGGTATAATATGCGGTGCTCACGGTGATTTATAGGCACGTGATATTTCGATACAATGGCAGCAGTGGTGGCGGCGATGGTGGGACCCGCGGGAGAAAGGGGTGGAAGGAGAGAGAACCGCGGTAGAGATGGAGAACAGAGAGAGGACAGAGGGTGAGGGAGGAGGGTAACTTCGGGCTGAGAGGTTACCAATGTGTGTCGAGCTTGCAAAATGAATGCCCGCGTTTCTTGCCCCGTGGACTCTATCATGTTACTACCATACACGCCCCGCCTGCTGCTTGGCTGCTGGCAGAGGGAACGGGGATGCGGGGGAGTCGGAGGTGTAGGAGGTGTAGGAGGAGGTTCTCTCACTTATCTCGCGGTCCGTAAATAATAAAAATATAGACATTGCGCGCGTATATCAATGCGCGGCCGTGTTCGGGGTTCACTTTGCGTTTTAAGATAAATTCGTCCGCCGCGGCGCGATCCTACCCTCGAAAAGCCGAGTTTCGAGGAGTGAATTAGATGAGGGGTGAAAGGAGACGAAGATCTCGTGAATGAAAAAGAAGAAAAGAAATGATGAACCGCCGCTGGGGTTTGGTCGTGCAACATCGATTCTCTTCTCGCGTCGCGCTTCCCTAACGCGATAATGCTCTGCCTCGTTTGCGCTCGCGGTCGATCGAATCGAAACTTCGCGAGTTAATTTGCACGACGAGTCGGACGAATTGACGGGGTCGACGGCGATGCCGTCGATATTACTTGCTCGTTCGTTTTATCGGCCTAACAATAACCCGTTAATCTGTCTCTCTGTGTCTTGCAGTCGGACAGTTTCTATAACCTAGATGCAACAACTCGCGCGAGACGTAGCTACAAAGAACTCAATTATTGGGCCGAGCGACGCGGATCCGATGAAATTGTCAAGATCAGGAAAAAAGGACAAGTCGGTAGCGCGCGCGGTCTATATATCGAGCCTTGAAGAATCACCATGGACTTTTTTTTTTTAACGTTATGTCAACCAGAAGACCGACGTCGTATCTGATACAAATAATTCTTTATCGACTTCCGTGAGGGGTGCGGCCTATATCCGAAGGACATGACCGCGCGGATATCATAGAGGTTGCGATTTTCTATAGAAATAAACCATCGCTATTATATTTTGCTTTTACGACTTTGTAAAATTTAGATTGCAATTTACTTTAGATAAAATTATTTGATTGAAAACATTATTTATGTGACAATCGATGAATAATAAATAAAGCACTGCGAAATGTAGTAGTTATCATCAAGCATATTTTAATTCAGAATCCATCATGGATTACAAAAAAAAGAAGAAAAAAAAACCAAAGAATAATAATATATTAAATAGAATGTGCGCGCGACTTTTATTAGCAGAAATAAATAGATGTAAAGATCATTAATTAGATAGCGTCTTATTACATGTTTGCCATCTCAGAGAGAGAGAGCGGATACTAAGATAAATAGAGAGATTAAATATCTCAGGCGAATCTAATCTAAGCTAGATAAAGACGGACAGTTCCTTCTGTTTCGGAAGGGAAGACCGCCAGGTCGCGACCCTTCTTATTTTACGTCCGGGTGGAGGTCAATCGGGGAGACATCGCCCCGTTCGCGTTCGCGACGTGCGAGCAGCAAAGGCATCGGCAGTCCGCAGCCGCTTTATAAACTATTCCTGTTGTCTCCTTGGGTATTATTCCGGGTACTGATTTATCGGCGCCATTAATTAACGGGCGCGCCTTTATTCGTACGAAAGGGACGCACCTATTGCTCACCGGTTAGACGCCAATTCAGTGCCATTGTTCTTGCGTCGTTCACACACATACAGATGCACATTCGTACACGCATACAGGTTCGCGAAAGCGCGTAGGATATGCAATCACACATAGCGAAAATGGCGAGGTGGGGCGCGCGCGCGCGAGCGCAACGATAATTTTTCCGAGTGAAATAAAGTCAGGAAAAGCGCAAGCACATCGGTGGAGAACGGTCCCCCGAAAGGGTGGAAGAGAACGAAGAGAAGAATGGGAGAAGTCCGAAGTGGGCGGGCTCGTAAACGCCGTGAGAAATATTTTTCCACCCGCGAAACAGCCTTCGCCTCCATCCTTCCCCCCTGCCCCTCCCTCTCCATCTCCTGTTCTTCGGTTCGCCTAGGCGAGTGTGGACACTTCTTTTGAAATAATGCCTCGGGATATGGCGACGATACGAATAAATCGCCGAGCCAAGACTACGTGGAAAGGGCAGGAGAGCCGGGTGGCGAGTGGCGCAACGGGACATGGCGAAACAAAGAGGGGGGACGAAGGAATCGCTTTTAAATCGATAATCGCGCGGAGACACATGTACCCCACGTGCAAAATCTCACTTACGCACTACAGAGCCTCGTTTAACCACGCGCAAAAAAATCTTCTGCGCGCGTATCGCGTTTCCAAGTATATAATAAAATTGTTCGCCCGTCCCCCTCCGCAAGGATCAAAAAGTTACAGTTTCTGACTTTTGCACGAAAATGGCACGGTTGACCTCGGACTGAACCGTAATGATTTTTCCGTCCCCCGCTTGCCCCTTCCTGCCTGGGGCCTTTCGCCGGGGAAGAAGAACACTCGCAGCCGGCTAATTAAATATGGATGGCGATATCCAACTGGAGAGAGAGCCGACGGCGGGGAGCGAGCGGCGTTAACCCTTTTCGCGGCAATTAGCACGGGAGCCTCGTTTACTCCTGTTCACGAGGCGGAAGCCGGCTGGATTATTTCATCCCACGTAATATCGCGTTGTAATGTTCGTTGCCGGGTGTTTGAAATTGTTTGCCCCGCGCCTTCTTCACTGGCGTTTGCCGTGTCTTACAGCGCGCAAACGTTAGTCATTTCTTCTTTCTTTCCTCTACCGACCGCACGTCTTTTGCACGGATTTCGCATACCTGGGTATAATTACGGGAGACATGTTTATACATATATTCAATCTACAATGAAAAATATTACGATTCAGAAAAATAAAACATTAAATATTAAACTTTTGTTAAAATAAATTTTAATTTTTCTTCTTTGGATCTTAAATTTAATTCAACAAAATTTTACATTTTGATAATAATAATTTTGCAATTCATCTTTGATTCAAATTATTGCCAAAAAACATCTTTGAATTGAAAACGTGTGTTGTAAAAAGTTTGATTCAAATAATATCGCAGTATTTATTATTTCTTTATTCTTTGCATCGATACTTTTTATTCACGAATTTGGTAGAAATTATAGTCAAAGTCAATGAATTGGACGTCTCTCTAAATCGTGGGGCAATTTATAAAACGGATGAATGAGTTAGCGAATTTGTCTTGATGGAATTTATTTATTTTTTTTTGCATGTTAACACGCGGATCTAAATACAATCGGTAATGTGTGTACAATCTCGGCACAATTCTTGCATGTATTCGACGCGAGAAAGTATCACCGGCATTCGGCTCGCGCGCGCGAGGATGTTTTATAAAAAATTATTGGTGGCCGCCGACGGGCAATATATATATTTTTTATTGTTTTATCTCTCGTGCGCGCGCGCACGCACGCCGAGTCACACGTAAACTTTGGCCGATGGAACTGTATTCTGTCTCTCCGCTTGTCCATCAGCTTTCTGTCAAAGGTACGTACGCATGGGCGCGCGGTATCGGCCGATATAATGATAGTTCACTGAAATTTTCCGCGCATTATTCGAGACGTAACACATGCTCGTTGTAGCGCGTAATTCGTTCGGACCGGTGGTTGACAGGTGACAGGCCTGACGCGGGCCAGCACGTGACATCTGTCAACTGTGAATGTTTCGAGCGCTGACGGGCGCGTGCTGAACGCTGGGTGACGTTGTTATCGCGTCGACAGTGCCGAACGACCTAATGAGGTTCGATGGAGAGCGGGAAAAAGGAGGAAACAAATAAATCCACAGTGATAAGGCAAAATCGAGCGACGCGACCCGAGAGCAGAACCGATCCGGATTTTCAGAGTGATATTTCTACCATGTGTTGCGTGTCGTGTTCGAGTGTGACCCAATCAGTTCTAAACAAATAAATTTTGCGACCGCAAGGCAAAACGAATATATTATATTTCGTGATCCGCGACGTTGAATTGATCATGGAGCATATTCATTTTATTTTATATATGATCTTTGAAAGCTCTACGAAAAAATTTGTATAAGAGTTATTTTAAAACGAATGCTCTTTTAAATTTTATATTAAATTTCGAAATATACATAATTTTTCACGATAGAGGAAATTGTACAGGAGATAATTTTTTTATGCAAGTCACACAATTTTTTTTTAAATATTGAATCAAAATTAAAAATTTTAGTTGAAATTACGACCAGTTACAAGCTTTTCTGAAAGAAAAATAATTTAATCGTGACGTTTCCGTTGAACGAATAAAATAGCGTGGAGAAAAAACGCAATGCGTTTGTCGTGATATATGCTCAATAGATAACTGTATCAATTTAAACACAAAGTATGGTACCTATGACAATAGCCTGATTCTTCTTCTCTCACATTCATTGATTCGAGTGCTGGAACTGACCAGCTGCGTTTACGCATCTCGAGTGCGTGCACATGGAGGGTCGCGGAAAAATGCATGGGGAATGTAAACGGTTCGCAGAACAGGGGTGTAAATGGAGAAGGGATAGGGGGTGTACGGCCGCACAAGGGGCAACAAAGGGGTGAAGGTGCGGGCAGAGAATATACAGGAAAGAGAAGAGAGAAGGGGAAATAGAGGAAGAGAGAGAGAGAGAAAGAGAGAAAGCCGTTATTTGTCACGGTAAGCGGCCTTTCTCGCAGTATTATTTCCCGCAAAGTGTTATTAACTGCGCTCATATTTTGCCTTTTTCTACCGTTTCCTTGTTGCTCCTTTTTCCCTTTCGTTCTGTCGCTGCTCCTTTTTTGTTTTTAATCGTTAATAGCGCCCGTTCATTTCGGCGCTTAAGCACCCGGCGTCACGCGTAGTTATTTAGCTGAAATTTTAGTGTGGCTACGTTACGTTTTTCCACGACTCCGCTCTGTGTGCGGGGTGTCCCAGAATCGGTATCAGACCAGAGAGAGGATCCGGCGATTCCTCGCGAAGAAAATGAAAGCCGAAACGCGTAACGTATTTTCGGTTAGGGTTCGTGTGACGTGAGCATTTTTTTATCTCTCTCTTTACAAGCCATTTTTTGAGATCAGCGGTTAACCTGTCAACGATGGACCGCTTAAATGCCGCAATGAGAATACGACGTGAAAGTTAAGGGGAAAGCGCGAAAGAAAAAGAGCGGTCTCCACGGAATCCTCGCCGGAGATGATAAATGATGTGCACATCAGCCGGAAAATGCGGGCGTGCTCGCGGACTCCGTTGACTGAATCAAACCACTATCAATCACGTCGACTCGCTACGCGTCGTCTCGCTCCTACGTGAAACGTAATCGCCGACGATTCCGTGTGTAGGCGCGCTCTTAACGCATCGCACTAAAAACGTACTTTTCCGCATTAAGGCTTCTTTCATTTGTCACCTCGTTTCACGAAAGCTCGTTCATTCGTCGGCCAAAAAAAGCTAATAGCTGTATTCGATTGGTCCCTTGTAATCTTGTAGGTTGCTGCAATGACAAGCTCGAGTAAGATCAAAAGGCGCAAGTTGACAAAGACGAGATGTAAGAGGTTTATCACAGGAAAAATTATATACTTTGTTTGATAAAAAAAATGTTTTTAAAACGTATACATTTTATAAATGTATTCTATATATTTGAGTAAAATAAGATTCTTTCTATTTTTTAAGTATACTTTATATTAATGTTACTCGTAAGAATGAGCGATCGAGTTGCTCATTGTTTATCCATTTTATATGCTACGCGAATAATTATAATTGCACCGATGATATTTATCCTTTTGGGCAGCATACTCCGATCGTAGTCACGCTATCCGGGCGACCACTATCGCGACACCCAGACGACAACCGCCGTCCACATCGTCAAATTTCGGATAATTGGTCGGCACGATGATAACGAACGAAACGGGAGACGGCCGTCCGGTTAACTGGCGGCCGATGCTCATTAATCATAATCGCCAATTTGTCAAATTAAACTACATAATTTTACGAGAGCCGGCGTAATAAACATACACTTATGCCTGTTCCAATTATGTCGACCGATTGAGTAGGTCGACCCTCGAGCGCCGTTTACGTTGAAACAACGCCAATGAAAAATCGATCGAGGGCGAGCGAGTAATCCGGGCTCGCGATCGAGCGTTTATTGAACGGCAAATCTCTCCGCTCTGTCGGCCGGAGAAAACTGGATTCCAGGGAGGATCCGAGCGAAATGACGTCGCGGTTGGCCATCTTCCTGTCCAACTATTCGCGGGAATAATCCCCTTTAACTGGCACAGAAGTAATAGGGGCGAAGCTCGCGCGAGAGAGGAACGTTGCCGGTGCGCAATTGCTGTCTTTTTTTCTTTTGCTCTAATAAACGTTTGTTTCTTCAGTTACGCGGCGTCGTAACACCGTGACGAGAGAGAGAGGGGGGGCGAGAAGTTTGAGGGGAAAGGGTTGGGCTTGGGGGGGTAATCGAGGGAAACGCAGAGAATCTGCCGGGGAAGAGCGTTTCGCAAGAGAGGGTGGGCGTTCTCGCGGACGCGGTGTGTAAGTAATTAACGACACGTTTATACGATATCGTTTGCGAGAGGGCTGCGGCGTCCAATGAAGAACCCCGCTAATAGGAAGTGCTAACGGTGATATTCCCGAATGCGTTTTCGCGCGCCCGGAGAGTCGTTCCGACCCTCTCTTCTCCTCGGTTTCTCTCGCCTCCGCCCGACACCTCCTGCTCGCGGCCCACTGTAATTCTTCCATTAATTTTTGCTGAGCTCGAGACTAGTTAATATGCATTAAAAAGGGTTAATAAAAGTGGCGGTGGAGAGCAGGTCGCGGGAATATCGTCGGATCAGGATGGAGAAGAGGTCGCGATACCGCGATACTCGTAAAGGAATAGATATATCGGTCTCCTTCGTCGATGTCGCGGTTTCCCTCGATCGCGGCAACAAAGAACGAGAAACGTATTTCAACGGACTCAGTCTCTCTCGCTAAGAGTCTTCCGTTTGCGTTTCTGAGAGATATCGCTCCCGCGGCCGCGCGCGGATTCTCGACGTCGCGCGCGCGCATATTTATCGCCGAAAAATGCAAAGGGGCAGACGCGGCGTGGCGCGGACAAAGCGCGCCCCGGCGAAAGAGAGAACCGATATTTCGAGGCGGAAGCGTCGTTTTCGAGTCCTCGTGCTATTGTTCGCCGTGGGAATAATAATTGGTCTCCCCGGTAATCCTGGAGGGCGACGAGGTGGCTGGTGCGGTTCAGGGTTCGTCGTCGGGTAGAAGCCCCGACGATGGCGAAGAAGGAAGAGCGACGAGCGGGGTCGTTCGGTGGCAAAAGAGAGAAAGCATAGGGACGGGGCGAGATGGGGGTTGGCGGCGGAAGGGGATGGAGAGCTGGTTTCTGGCTACGGATAGTCGCAAATCACTTTAACTGCGCGAGGAGCAGTTTGGAGCCGCTAATGGCGTCAAGTGTCTCAGATACCGCGGCTCCGGGGTCGTCCGGCCGGTCGTCGACGAGCCGATGTTCTCCACCGAAGACAAAGACGCCGAGAAAGCGCATCCGAGAGAGCGGGGTTGGGAATCACGTGAAATGCGCTTTTATATTATTACCGATGACCAACTTTGAAAAATGCTGAAACTTGTATTTTGTACTTATTAAAGACTATTCGCATTTCTCGATTCAAAAGGGGTTTGACGATTCGATCAAACATTATTATTTAACATGACTATGAAAAAAGTAATAGCTATTTTATTTGTAACGATGAAAAAAGTCGACAAACGTTTATCAGCAAAATGATACATCTCTCAAGATTAGATTGATTCGGTATTAGTTCTGCGCGCTTTTGCGGAAGACTGATAGAATAAGGAGTCTTTTTCGACGATGTCGGCGGCGCACGCGACGCTTTTCTGCGGAAGTCGTTTTCAAAGGGCGGTAAAAGGGCCGCTATGACGGTACCGCGTTTAATGTCCGAGCCCGTCCTCACACACAGCGGGCAGTGTCCGCCATCCGTTACATCTATAAATCTAAGATAACAATATTGTGCGCCACCACCACTATCAACGAGCGGCACCACCACTATCGCTATCGTCGACATCGTCGCCACCGCTTCTATACCCCGTGCTAGGAGGGTCTGTAATGAATGTTTGTTCAGCGACCATTAGCGTTGCGCTCGGGATAGTAACATCGTGCCGGGCCCCGCAAAACCATTTCACGCACATGGGGACAACTCCGCGGTGCCGCTCGTCTCGATGCAAGGACCATTCATGCTCGCGATCCAAAGTAGCGTCAAAATTTTCCGATGTTAAATTTTTCATCTATTATTTATACACAAGACACGATCCTTTCTATCCTTGCCGAATTTATTCGACAAACGATGCGTTTCCTTCTCAATCCTGCTATTTTGTCACATTTCAATTTTTCAAATAACACTCCAATATTTTCAAATTTTACATATCCGCATTTAAGTCTTTGAGCGCGAAACAAAAAATGAATAAGTTTTATTAAAGTCAGATTAAAGTATATATGTATATATAAATGTGTCTATTTAAATGCGGACATACTATAAACGTATAGGGTACGGAGCGGAAGAGCAGATAAGATTAAAAATCTTTAATATGTAGTAATTATCTTAACCACATTTTCGATTAGTACGATAATTCGATGCCAAGTTAAAATTTAATGACAATTTCTATTATGAGAAATTGCAACGCGCACAAGTGCTATTTGATATTATAGGTCGCATTCGAAATGTAATTCTAACGTTTATAATTCATCGAATCAGACGTGCAAATTGCGATTTCTCGTTAATTAAAGCAGACGTCCCGTCGAACGTGTTCGGAAAATCGGACAATCTGGGAAGCAGCTCTTTTAATGACAATCCAAAATCCGCGCGCGTCGACCTCCTTTATAACGCGAAAAAAAATGCGACCGCACCGAATTTATTCGATCGGGTTTATTTGGGAAACCGCGGTTTCGCGTTTTACACGACATAGTGAGCTTTCCATGCTCGCCATTGTATATATACGGAGAATGTATTAGCAACTTGCGTATCCGTGTAATCGACACTGACCGGGCCGCCGGTACCCTACGGGTATTTTTGGTAATAAAAAAAGGCAGGTATATAAAAATGCTCTGTGATCAGAGGTGCACAGGTGTGAGTGAGCGGCGGGGGCCGCGAAAGGGGGGACGGCATGGGCGCGGCGGTAGCTGGCTGAAATCGACATCAGCGGCCGGTGCAAAATTTATTTATTATTTTTGTCGTGCAATTTTGTATCGTGCCCAACTGCGGTGAAATTAAATTATTATTTTACCGGTATAAATCATCGGTCGTTCGAGAGAGGGATGATCAGTGAGTGAGAGCGGGATAAAAGAGGGGGCGTAGGGGGGAAAGAGATAGAAAGCAGGATCGGGAATGGTCAGTAGAGAGTGGATGAGCAGGGAGAGAGAAAGAGAGAGAGAGCGCGGGACAGAGGGTAGGAGAGGAAAGGGAGAGACAGAGCGAAATGGTTCGCTTTAAATCCCCGCAAATGAATATTTATATTTTCCATTGAATTACTCTTTCGGGGCGGCATAATACGCGTGAAATTGAAATATATTCGATAAATTATTTTATCGAGCGACGGCACGGCTAATCGGCGTTATATTCCGCAGAAAATCCGGCGCTGCTGTGGCGGCCGAATTTTACGATGGCTGGGTCACGTCCGACCTTCGTAGCGAGAGAGGAACGACTACATCCGTGCGAACGTCGTGTTGTGATACGCGAATCCGGAAACGAGAATTGCAAAGCGTAAAACGAGAGATTATCTTTGCGCGAATCTGGTGTGCGTCATTTTGAAAAGTTTCGCTAGAATTTTGCACCATTTACACAGTCGCACACTTGATATTCATGATGATAATAATCTTTTGTAATTGCCCTTTTAATATTAATCTGGTTTGTGTCTCCGGCATCTTTTCGCATTTACATATCTGTCGTCCATTTTCCAAACGCGGTTCATTGTGGTTTTTTTTATGACCCTCACCCTATGACTCTCACCCTATAACTATATGTTATTCTTACCATTTTTTTTTAATCTAAAAAGTGACAAAGCGCCTATCTCGCTGCTCTAATTTGTCGATTCTCGCTCGTCATTTATTATACATGTATATACAAAGCGCATTTTAATTAGTCATGTTTTTCTCATCGTTCGAATCGCAATAAGATTCTTTGCCACGCGTGTATATACATTAAACAGACTCCATTGTAATCAAAGGTGCGATTTTGTTTCCCCATTAGCGGCCGGCGCGATGAATCGGCCGGCAAAAATAATCGGCCATCCCGCGATCGACATTCGCATGCACGCGAGAATGATTGCGCTCTCCGTAATTCCATGTAAAAGCCCATTCTGCGATTTCGTAATTCGAAATAATTATCGATACGCATTGCGACGGCCATTATCGTGGACAAACAGTTTTATATCGTAAACAGACGCCATTAACAAAGAAGAATTGTTGGGTGCGTTTCGATGCGCTCAGCAACAAAAGCGCGCGGCCGATGATGTAACTGCCGTAATAACGAACCGCGCGGATTAATTTCGCAACGCGAGCATTGCGGTTTCCGCCCCAGCCGCAGCTCGATCGCAGACAATGTGCTTTACCGCTCTCTTTCGCGTTGTCCACTTCTTTCTTTCTGTCATCTTGTCCTCAATGCGTCGCTGCGTCGCCCGTCCCTCGCTTTCCCGCGATAGAGAAGTCTTGGGTGCCTCACACGGGAACGGGCGTTGAAAATTGAGATTCACCATATTAGGGATGTAACCGCACTTTATTGGCCACGGAGTCTGCACGGCTGATACAGCCGCGTAATATTCCGTAATAACAATGATTTGGGGTGCAGGGCTGCTGGCAGTCTTGCCTCTCCCTCGACCTCTTCGTCCCGACCCGGCAGTCCTCCTCTCCTTCTCCTTCTCCATCCCTCCCTCCCCTCCCACTTTCTCTCTTTCTCTCTTGTGAGTCCGCTCGATTGCCAGACTGCAAAACGATGGTAACGAACAGCGAGAGGAACGGAGACAGGGAGAGAGAGAGAGGCACGAGGGAGAGCTTGCGGTGCAAGCGCTGCTGGAGCAAACGAAACGCGGAACAAGGGGCGGGGGAGGTGAGACAGAGAGCAGAACCAGCCCACCGTGAGTTAAGCGTTTAATAAGCTTAATCACGCGACAGATCTGTGAGATACAACTTGCTTCGCCTCGCCACCGAGCCAACCCTTCCCGCGCGTGACCCTCTCTTTGCACCCTCCACCCCTCCACCCCTTTGCACCTTTCCCCTCCCTCTCTTCCGCTATTTCATCTCTGCTGTACCATCTGCTGTTACTATTTTACCAGCACTACGAATGTGCGAGTCTCACTCCCACGGAACAGCCTGCGTGCTATTAACGGAATATCTGTTTATTGCGACGCGAATAACTTGGGTACACGACGTTGTGCGAGGATCGTTTAAGAAGATCTGCACGTTCGCTCATCGATCGTTTGGTGTAGAAGAGAATGATTTATCGTTATCGTTTGCCTATTTATTAATCATTCGAAAACTGTCACATAACTTTTTCTGCGGATATAATTATTCGTAGCAAACGCTCTTCTAATCCAATCACACCTAAAGTATTTGTAAATTGATATTACGGATTTTTTAATGTTAGAGCGTCTTTTTACTAGTGAAGAGATACGCAATTTTTTGGTAAATATTTCATACTTACGAATTTGGACAGCCGCGCATGAATGTCTCGGATGGTTCGACGAAATGCAGGTTTGATGCTAAATAATGACGATTGCGAGACAATGCGCGAGTTAGTAAGACCGGAACAGGGATCAGAAACTCTCGTCCAAGTTCGACAGGCGCCAAACTTTCGATTCACATGCCGCACTCGATAATAGGGATTCGGCTCGTAATTCGGTATAAATTAACGGCCATTCCGCGTAGGGCATAGAATCTTAGAGCGATTGTTCGAGGAGTGGTGCTTCCACGGTCGCGTCTGCACTGGAGAATGAACGGTCGACATCAGCATAAGTCCTCCAACGTGCAGATCGCGCCGAATAGTTCACCAACATTGATCATGCGCCGGTTACCGATACGTGGAACAATGGATAGACTCGTGGTAGATTCCACTTGAAACTGCGCCCCAAGTAGGCGACTTTTGGTTGGGTCGGACGTCCAAATCATCTTATAATTTTCTCAAAACAATGTAAAAACACTCGCAAATTTTTAATTTCGAAAATAATGACAGTTGACTTTATGCAGATTTATTTCAAAATTTACCAATTATTTAAAATTCTTATGAAATATGAATAGATCATTAATATTACAAACCTATTTTCCATGGATAATAATATTTCTAAATTTTTCTATATATATACGATAATTGTATATAGAATAAAAAAAATACACAACAAAGATGATCTTGTATAAAGATGCAAAACGACTTTTCAGATTGTTAAAAACTGCACTTAATATCATGTTCTTAATGGTCAAAGTTTTCAAAGAGTATAATTCTTTCTTTTCTTGTAAAAAAAATTATTATGTAAAAGTTTGAAATTCCAAAACTCTATGCCTATAGATATCGAAGAAAAAGAATGGCGTCACTTAAATGTCCATTAAATTGCATTTCCTTGAAATAAACACGTTGATAAGGATGGAGAATCAGAAGTGAGTGCGGTTAGATGAATATCGCATAGAGCCAAAGTTCCGCAAGTTTTTTTTACAGCGATAAAGTAAGCTCGACAGGTCGACCTGACAAATAGGGAGTGCAGATAGCATTGCAGCTGCACGGCAATTAGCAGTCACTTCCTAGTTCCTTCAATGTTTTCTGCGCTGTCGCGTTTTTGCCACTCGCTTTACGGCCGCTTTCTTGCAGACGGAAGCTTCACTGTCAGTTCCGTTACACGATCGCACATATTTATGACTCTTGGAAGAACCTATGCTATTTCGTTTTATCCATTTACGTGATCAACTCTAATTAAAATTATCGAAAAGCCTCGAGATTCGCTTGTTTACGAAAAAATTTAGCTTTAAATAATAATATTGATTGAAACAATCGATCCAACATACATACATACATACATAAAAAAAAATAAATTTTTCAATCTGTCAATGTCTTCAGTGTTTGTGATATTTAATATTATCAATTTATTTGGAATTTATCAATTTTGTTCTAGAAAAAAAGTATAGTTTAAATTCATATTAAGCTGATTCCATATTTTCTTGCAACGATGCTATATTTATTATTCAAATTTCTAAAATTTTTTGGCGCGAATTTTCAAGTCGAAGGAACATATGTTGTCTCGCTAGAAGTGATTCACGGAAAATCCAAAAGGATGGAGCAATTATTTCTAGCAGCGTGTATAAACGTCTCGCAAATTTTCACTTTGGGTTTCCAGCGCTTCTGAGGAAACCCAGTCTCCTCGCAGCCGAAGAGAGGTTACGGATAGCTGCTGCTTATCTGCCTTAAACGGCGATGAAGTGGTTTCATCCTGGTGTGGGTGTCTAGCTACCGGCTGGGATGCGAACAAGCTGGCGTCTCTCTTTCCTTCTACGGACGATCTCGTTCTCGCCCTCTCTCGTTCAAGGGAGCAATGTAACGTGGGGTTCTGGTGAACGATGACGCCCTTGAGGCAAATGCGTGGTTTCACGAAGCACGCGCTGACAAATGCATTCGTCGCCGCAGTCGAAACAAATAATCATCGTTTGCGCGATGACGCGCGACTATGTCGATAACAGAGCGCTTTTACTCGCCTGATGCGGAAAGGGCTTAATCGTTGTTACACAGGGTATAGTTAATAATTGCTTATCGCCTACCACTTTTGATCCTACTCCCATCTGGTATTGATATACAGATATATATGCAGCCAGTTTTGTGTTTGTAATGCATTTATATATATACATGACCGTTGTGTTATTTATATATATATATATATATATACGTGAAACTTATATACTTGCAAGTTGAATATTTTTCAATAAATAATCTTAAAAATGTATTTTATAATAAATGAGAAAAAATCATAAGCACAAGAAATTCGCGTTAAAAAAATGTGTAAAAAATAATATTGTCTTTTTTTAAATATTTCTAATTTTACTTAATAATTTAAATATATTTATACACACGAAACAAAAATTATTAGAATAATTGATAAAAAAATAATGTTTCCAAAGCAAAGTTGCATAACTTTTGCTGACAGAAGATCTGGGTCGTATTATCCCTTAGATTTGCGATCTCAAACGTAACGTCACCGATTGATCTTATGCCCGCGAGCTATGCTTCCTCTCTTAACTTCTCGTTGCCGCGAGTTTCGGCGAGCTACACAAAGCGTGGCGTTCCGTAACGAGGCGCAATAGTTTGATTTTAGTCGTCCAGGCCGCGCTTCTCGGACGACCGCCGTCGCGTCTCTCTTTCGGTCTCCTTCTACAGCTCTTGGGTGTGAGAAACTTCAGTAATTTCCGGACGGAGGGAGCAGTCCGGTGTGGCACGAGAGCTAAAGGAAGAAGAGCGTCTTCCATGCCCGCGGCCTCGCCAACTCATTAAATATGCATGCGACCGGCGCGGCGCGGCGGGGCGGTGCTGCGAGGGCGAGAAGGGGATTTTCGTCCGACCGTCTTCCTTAATTATCCCGCAGTTGACGATCTAATCGCGCATGCTGGACCACCGAGAAACGGAAGGGAAACCTTTGAGCCGTCCACGCCGGGCGTACTCTCTCCGCGCCTTAACACCCGACTTAATACCGTCGAGTACGCTTATGACAGCGGTCGAGGCACGAGGGTACGCGAAATTATGCTTGTCAGGTCCATTATCCTATAGGCAAACGCTGCTAGGTAAGCAGCAGCCAGTTTGAAGGCATACGTAGTTCAATTTGAATTCAATCGCAGATTGTTATGATCAACAGATACGTAAGATGCCTTTATCTAGAGTACATTGTAAGTTGCGACAATCAATTACAAATCTGTTACACTATAAATTACCAGTTATTTTATAGAAAAAAAAAAATTACGGAATAATTTTTACAGAATATAAGAAAATTACAGTCGTATGAAAAATTGTTATCCGTCTACTTAAGATTATTGTGTAAAGAAAATTACCAAGTAAAATTACTAACGTACATTATTTGTTCAGATATGGACACAAATAATGTACTTAAGACTCTCTAAAGCTTTGCGTTTGAGCTTAGACGTTAATAATAAATGAATAATTTCCTTAGACGCACAGAGAGGGATGTAATGGCCAGAACATAAATATTTCACGAATTAATCGCCCCATCAAAGCAACCTGATCCGTTGGAGAGAATCGGTTGGAGCACGCATTCGGTCGCCTCACGAAAGCTTTCTTGCGCGTTTCTTTACGCGTTTCCCGGGCGAAACGCGTGCGGAAAAATGGAAACACGTTTCAGCGAGCTGGGGAAAAAGTAGGAAAAACGATGTAGCCGCGCCCCGTTAATGATTGCATTAAAGTAAACGAGCGAGGCTACGGTGGCCACGGGATGACGCTAGGGGGAGAGGAGGGTGGGCGGTGGGCGAGCGTGGGACTCATTCGGTCTGAGCCGAGTAGCAATCATCATTAATTCACTATTCCTGACAAACGACAGGGTATTCGCGCTGCCACGGATAAAGGGGCCTGGATTTGCCGGGAGAAGAATGCGATTAATTTTTCTTACCAGCGCGGGCGGACGCGCTCAGTCAGCCGCACGTTTTCCCCTGCGGTGTCTTAACGGTGATCCCGCGAATCGAGTCCCGGACGTTTCGATGGATGGTGCCAACCACCCTCGTTCTTTAGCCCGTCCGCATTACGCTCGCACGTACCGCGAAGTGAGCCGTCATATCGTTGTCACTGTGAGCTTCTGCATGAACAGCTGCGGAACGTGATCTGATGATTTTATTCGCCTTTTCATATCGCGTATAGCGTCTCGTCATCTCGCGCCACTTTTTTCATTTAATTGAAAAAATCTGCAGCTCGTGTAAAGGTTTTGATTTCTTAAAAACTGTAAATTAGTATAATAGAAAGAAAGAGAAGAAATTATTTTGAAGGGCTAAGATATAGAAAATATAATATTCCAACAGCAACGGTACATAGAAGGAACTTTAATAATTAATCATTTATTTGCATGTACGATATAATAGTTTATTATTAAAAAATATGACGCGATAGATACCACCATATACATCTCTGTGACATTTTGCGATTTTATTTGACGATACGCTGCTTTTATCATTGCACGCTTCACCTTTTTCGCTGAGAGCAGCTCTGGGATGGGAAAGAATCAAATATATACGCCAGGGAGACCAACCACGCCAACCACGGTTAGTATTGTGCGTGAATCACATTGCGATCGCTAATAAAATTGACAATTCCTCGTATAACCCTCGTAGTTATCTCGCTTTCTCCTCTCTCTGCCGCTACCCTCTATCTTGCTCTAGAGATGGCACGCCGATACATCACAAAGTGACATGCCGTATAACGCGGTCGTATTGAGGCATCGCGCAGGGCCGTAGGGTGGATGGCCCGAAAGAGGGTGGCGACGGTGGACAGGGGAGAGAGATCGGAGGGGCGCGGGTGATAGGGCCGTTGGAGGGTGGCGGGTCACACATAACGGCCGAGCAGCATTGATACGGCCGGATCACAGCCACCGGACCAATGTATTTTACTGCCCCGAGGCTTAGCGCTATCGAGGCACGCAGTCACCCGCCATCACTCTGTGCTCGGGTATGTAGTGACGGTAATAGTCACTATATCATTGGCTCTTGGTAATACCCTGCCGCTGTGCCGGTGGTGTCTCCCCCGTTTCGGTCCCTCTCCCCCTCCCTCCCCCGCGCCAGGCGCCCTCTCCTCCACCTGCGCGTAATGTTCGAAATGAAAATGAATGTATTTCGGATAGCGATAAATACCCCAACGATCCCCGATCGCGTCCACTGTACGCTCCGAAATGAACAGGTGATCGCGCGATAGGCCGGATCTTTATTATTATGCTGGCGTGCCTTCGACTGCTCTCACTGCTCGTATAGCTCGCGACTGTCCGAACTCGTCCCGAGAATTAAATGTGGATGTATTTTTTTATTTCGTTTATATTAGGGGATAAAATGAGACGGGGGAGAGGGATGAATGGCAGATTATCGATTTTAGACACGGTTTGGTATCGGGATTGGAATAATTAACGATAATGTCATTCGTGATTGGGTACAATGAATGGAAAAGAATTTCATTAAAGTTTAGTCAATTCATCCCTCATACAGAATCTCATATTTCCACAATCATTTGGAATATATATCTATTGTTTTCAAATTATTAAAATCAACGTTGTCAAAATGAGTTGTTACAACTCTTTTGGGTATCATTGAACATTGTTAAACGCACGTTATCCGCTGTTTTTTTTTTTTTTTTTTATCATATCCAATGTATACACGTTTCCTTTCTTTCATCTCTTCTCTCCTTCTTTCGCTATTATACTCGCGCTCTATCCTTCCGCAGCGCTCTCGAGATGTCGTCCTTCTAATTTATGTGAGCGGGCTACTTCCCGTTTGCGGGAACGGAGGAGAAGGAGAAAGAGCGAGAGGATCGCGAAATGGAAGAGGCGAGAAGGAGAAGAGAGAGAAAGAGCGGCGTTCTCGTCGCGGCAGACAGCGCCTGGACGGTGCAAGGGTGAAGGTGTACGCTCCTGGAAGATATCTATGTATCCGTCGTGGCGTCACGACGTCTCACTAAATCTGGCGCTACGTGTCTGGAGCGCCGCGCCACCGCCGGGGTAAATCAACCTGAGTTAACTCCGTCTCATCCGACACGCCGTTTCCGGCTCCGTCGTCGCTGACAAGCGCACATACACCTGCATGCGCGTTCGTGTGCGTGCGCGCATGTACAAAGAAAAGGGTGAGGATCGGGGAGAGCAGGAAAATTCCGCGAGCGAGGAATTCACACTTAGAATAAAAGAATCCAGTGCCGGCAGCTATCCCCGACAGGCGAAATCTTTCTAATCCGCTCGCAGCTTGTCTATCTCTCTTCCCTCCCTTTCTTCCTCTCTCTCTTTTTCTATTTCTTCTTCATTGGTGTAGGGATGATGAAATTCTAAGTTGTGATCCAAATACTCTCTCTCTCTTCTCATGGAATGTGATTTGCATTTAATTAGATTCGCAAATTAATACTTTTCATCTAATCTACTTCGTATAAAAGAAATTAATAGACACATTATTGCGACATTATTATTATTAGCATGAAAGTAATGCGAGAAGACTGCATTTAAACTGCATTAAACTAAATAAAGAAAAATTTATATATAATTTATAGGTTGCGAAAATAATTAATTCTTTATACTGTGCTATAATATTCTTTTAAATTTTTGACAAGTTTCATATATAAACGTCAGTAAAAATATAACAAAATTGCGAAATGGGAGCAAGATTCAGATGTTACGGCGTTAATAAGATACGTTTTCTACGCAGAAATCGGGATTCGTTGAGACGTGGGAGATCCAACTTGTCCGCAGGGATAGGTTTTGGCCCCGGCTTTGGATTCCGGTCCAGGGAGATTGATCCGAGGTAGCATTACTTCTGGTTAGCCTCCGAGCGACGCGCTGTTAGTCTTCATTCCTCTCCACCTCTCGTAACCGGCCGCAAACTCCGGCTCCTCGCTTGATTGCGTCTAGTTAGAACCACGCCAGACCCATCAGTCGCCTGCCGCACTCGTTCCACCGCGATTATTTGTCTTCTCATTTTAAGAATCCGGAAGAAGGGGGAGGGGGGGGAAGGAGGTCCAGCGCAAGCAGAGGATTACGTTCGTAGAGATAGAATCGCAAATGTTGCCGAATGACGGCAATAATTTGAAAAAGCTCTTTCGAGAATTTGGCACAAATAAATGTGCCAAATACGTGTTGCTATATACATTAAACTATTATTAAAAATTTATATTTTTAATATTATATGTACATTATATCTCACATATATAAGATTAAATTTTATTATTAGAGTTTTTATTAATTTTAAAGACAGTATCAATTTTTTTTAGAAATAAAAGATTTTTTAAACAATTATGTAATAGAACTGTCGCGCTGTTGGATATAACGGTGAGCGGACGAAGAGAAATCTTTATAACTTTCTGACTGATTGAACGCGTCGCGACGAGAGAGGGTAGAACTGGTAGAAGCACGAATGGATGGAGAGGATATCGGTCCTCGATCGTAACGAGGGGAGGTCACACGATCGGCCGGTTATATCGCGCAACGTTTAATAAGCCCCAGCCGGAAATGAAAACACTCTGGCTTTTCTCTCTTTTTTTCGTATCTCACCTCCAGGACGTTGGTACGTACGCGGTCTAGGTGTACGGTACGTGAAATCCGATCGTAATTTCAGCCGCACCGCACCCGCCGTAGCTGCTAATCCATTCATACGCTCTCCGCGGATCCTCTCGCTTTTCCCCACCTCCCCTCAATCTTCTCTCATTCTCTTTCTCTCTCTCTCTCTCTCTCTCTCTCTCTCTCTCTCTCTCTCTCTCTCTCTCTCTCTCTCTCTCTCTTTCCCTCGCTCTTTTTCTCTCTTTCCCTCGCTCATCGGTGCGGCGATGTACACACCAGGTCGGATATATCGGCCGGTATTTCAGCCGCCATGCGGAGGTAATGGATTCAGAAACGCGGCGGACACCGCGCGCCCCGTGTTAATAACAATCCATACTTATTGCCCGCATATTTTACCGATCCCCCGCGCCCTGCCGCTTGCTACCGACTATATTACAACATATGGAGAGCATAAACTTTTATGGCTACCCTTCTACCGCCGCCCTCCGGCCGCTCTTCCTCCGGCCGCCTAACAACCGGCCACCTCAACCCCCTCCCGCCGTCCCTGGCCCTGCTGCTCTTTTTTCTAGTTTTTTTTCTCTCTTCCCTACCTACTTTCACTAATTACAGAACGAGAGGACGATAAGGGGGACGGTTAAACGATCGCGCGCTCGAGGATCTACGGCCGGACGAGCGATGCTTCGACCCGGTCTATGTCCACCGACGCGAACGGAAATAGCGCTCGCGCGTGCTCTACGGAAATTCGATGAATCGAATCCCTCGAGTAAATATTCTTAGGCCCGCGTGACATACAATGCTTTTACAAATGTACGCTCGTGCACTGCTAATGGAGGCTTATGGCTGCTACGTTTCGTTTCGGTATAAATAGACATTTTATTGTAAGAAGCGATATAGTGAAAATAAAATAAAAATCACGCCGCAATGTGGTATTTGTAGCAAAAATAATTGACAGGCAAAATGCCGATAAAATATGATATTGAATTGATCAAAGAATAGCACGGCTTTGTGTACAGACTTTATATTTTGTGGGATGACAATTTTTGTTATTTTACCCTGGATTATAATGTACATATATATTTATATATATTTTTTTTAAATGGAGTTTACACTTAATATTGAAAAAAGGCCAAAATTTGAAAAGCTCTACCAAGAAATAAATGATATCGTTATTCAGAGTTCAATTTCAAGTGATGATTAAGACCGCGGGTATCGATTTTGCGCTTATAATTCTTGGAAAGAAGAAGCAAGAGCGAGTTGTCTTCAAACTGGAACTCGTAGATCATCGCAAGAAAGCCCGTTTATCGGACGGTGGCGCCGTTTCGGAGGATGTGGGAGACGTTCGAGCTCAGAACGAGGACAGACGGCGGGGGAAAACGGACTCTCTCTCTCTCTCTCTCTCTCTCTCTCTCTCTCTCTCTCTCTCTCTCTCTCTCTCTCTCTCTCTCTCTCTCTCTCTCTCTCTCTCTCTCTCTCTCTCTCTCTCTCTCTCTCTCTCTCTCTCTCTCTCTCTCTCTCTCTCTCTCTCTCTCTCTCTCTCTCTCTCTCTCTCTCTCTCTCTCTCTCTCTCTCTCCCCCTCTCCCCCTCTTCTACGGCTACCGGGCAATGAAGCCTGTCAACCGGATGATGAACGTCAGGGACGTAAACCTGACGGGTGATTCCGGTCGTCTTCGGCGAACGGCCGACGCGGCGAACACGGAACCGTACATCACTTTTATTGCTGCCCAGGCTCTCGTGATCCCTTGCTCTGTGCGCTCACTGCGGATTGGACGGTGAAGATTTTGCCGCCTATCTCTGCTCGCCGTAGCTCCGATCGACATTCGACGAAGTAATCACAAGCGGTCAATGGCATAGGAACGTATTACGACCGTAACGGAAAATCCCGACTAGGATTCAACATTCTCTGAATATTTCAAACTGTTAGCATTTTGCGCGAGTTTTAGTTCACTGATAAAATAAGAAGAAATATTAGAGAAGAAATCTTTGAGAAAAATTTAGATATATATTAAATTTAAATAAATTCTCTCTCTATAAGTATATAGTCTTGTCTATTTACGAGCGAAAAAAAGAAAGAGAAAAAAAAGTATATAGTCATGATGCACATATTTTATCAAAATATTAATACGCATATATTTCTATATTTAACATTATATTTTAACATTATTTTCAATTAAAGCCAAATGACGACAGCACAATTCTAATTTAATATTCCTGTCGAGGTTTTCTGCGCAAGATAGAAAAAACATAATAGTATCTTAACCAAAACATAACATAATAAAATTTATTGTCAAACAATTAAAATTTGCTTGAAAATTTGATACATGACGATTAATCTGTTTGACGACTTCTTACGTCACGAGAGGACCATGCTTGAAACGAAGCGAATCGAGTGGGAGAATAAACAGGGCTATTCAATTTCTGCTGCGCGCTATCAAGCAAATTCTCGCGTCTCTCGTTTCCCCCTTTCACGACATCAACGAGCGACGCTCGAGCAGTAACGGCGAATAATAAATTACCAACGTATCCCGCTTTCACCCCCGTCATCGTCTCGCCTCCCTTCCCACGCTCACGTCGAAGTTCCACGTGCACCACTATGCGCATCAACGTAATTGCTCGCATATTATAATTTATATCGGGCCCTGAATGAGGACTATTTGGATGTGAACAATCGGCACGCCGACAATGCGAGACCTTAAATCATAATTTGGTTAATGTGGAATGTAATGTCGATGTTGGCGCGAGCGTATCTCCACCTGCGGATGGGAGAGAGAGAAAGAGAAAGAGAGCTTTCTCTCATTCTCTCTTTCTCTTGTTCTCTCTCTCTCTTGTTCTCTCTCTATCTCTCTCTCTCTTTCTCTCTCTACTCTTATCCAACCACTCACTCGTTCATGCACGCAAGCACATACACGCGTACTCTACGCGAGGGATTATAAATCGCGGGCCAATGAGTGGCTTCCATTCGTTATCACTGCCGTTGGCACGCTAGTTAGGTGGGCACCTACGTAACGTCATCGTGTTTGCCGATGTTTTACGTTCGATATATCGCGCTTTCGGTACCAACAACTACGACAATGTCCTTCGTCAAAGATAAACCAAGTTGGGAAAAATTGATGTATGAATAGAGAATAGAGAACAGACTTGAAATTGAAAAAGTAAATTACGATCAATTTTAATTCAATTTAATTCATTATGGACGAAATCAAAGATTATTGATGTTGCTTTCACGTTCAAATTGAACATTGACTCGAATAAGAAATAGAAACGAGACTTAACGGCACATAAAGTGAATTTGAGAAGAATATATTATTCGAATAATATTCCAATGAAAATTATTACATTATGATGTAAAAGTATATTGTGCTCATACACGTATATCGTTCAACTCAAAGTTACAATAGCAATTGTGAATTTTTTAGCTCAAGCTCGTTTCAAGTAGTTGCACGGTGTGCGCGAAAATGCTGTTTTTTTTCCAGTTTTTCTCCTTAGAAAACTTTTAGACGGACCGATCAGGGGATAATGGAGTTAGGCGGCTAGATAAAAGGCACGGCAACTCTTTCTTATCGCATGATTGATCGCCGTATTATCGGCAATGTTGATCAAAGTAAAGAAATTTGAGGATAGGATTAGGCTTTGCATGAATTTGAAAATATTTCGAAGAATCCGCTTTTTGGAGCACTTTGGAGGGAAAAAGTGGGAGAAGAGGGTAAAATTGAACCCGATGATTTGCCGTTATGGAATTTCTCGATTGTACGTCCCTTAGACTCGTTTTCACCCGAAGAACGCGATCGATAAAGTAACGACGTTAGCTCGATGCTACCTCGTCAGGCTCCGATGTCGAGGCGAGTGAAAGGGCTGAGTGACGGCCCTGTCGGATTCGATGTAACAACCCTTCGACGTCGATACGACGGTCCCGATAAGGTGGGGAAACGAAGCCGTGCGGAAAGAGAAAAAATAATTATTTCCCGAACACATAGACGCGGTACGATTCACGTTGCCAGTAGTAAAGTCGCGTATATAGCCAGCCCTCTTTACGTATATCGACGGGAAAGGAAAAGCGGCATTCTTATCTCCACGAGTCTAATCTAAAGCAATTTTCTAAATTAGAAACAGCATTTTTTCTTTATATTCATTTGATTATGTAAACATTTGAATATATGATAGAAAATGTACGGGACTTTTTTATCTCCCTCTTATTATACATTATATTATATAATTATAAAAAGATTAGAGAGATTGTAGTTGCATTTTTTCAAGAATTAAATACTTTTAAATACATACGACACACTGTTTGCACAATTACAGAACACCCGGTTACATTTTCCAAGTTGCGTCCTGTAATGTATGTTTTCCACGATGTGCCGTCGTAACGACGGCAAAATAGAAGCTGTAAGAGTCGCAGAAACGTACGATAACTATGCGCGTCCCGAAAATTAAATTCGTATTGCGGCACGACTCATCCCTCCCTCTTTCTCGAACGAGTCTGCGCAGTCGGCTATCTGCTAGATAGCCGGGCGTCTTTAAGTCTCTTTCTACTTTATACGACCGTTATCGTGGCAGCCTATCTCCTGGATGGACCTTTCGCACCCCTGAACGACTTGGCCGCACATATGCAATGAACTCCCTTTTACTTCTCGTGAATTTGTTGGGGTTGGCGATAATGGTGACCCTCTTCCACACCGAGGGGGGGTAGTAGGATGGCCGACGGAGAAAAAGATGGAGAAAGAGAGAAAAAGATGGAGATGGGCGCGAGAATCTGACTACGTTCACGTACACGAGGGGACCGAGATTCGATGTTGCGTGAAATATAATACCTACTTTACGACAGAAATACCAATCCCATCGACGCGATCGGAAATCCACCGTGGAGCGATTAAGTTCAACGAGCTTTCCGCTAGGAAACTTTCTTTTGCCGAAACGATCTCTTTCGGACTCTATCCGCTGCATACATAGAGCGTCGACAAAGACCATGGCTTCATTCAAATTACATCTTTATCGTATCGATTGATTGACAAAATTGAAACCCTTTCCTCACACGTTTACTATATATTCGTAGTTAAATTAGTATTCGACGCGCTAACCGCAAACCGCGGTCTATGATTCGTTCCGGAAGGCGGGCTCTTATCGATGGCGACGTAGCCGGGATAGTAGTCAGGGGTACGGAAGTATCATATTCGTCTCTCGTTGGATGATGTCATAGTTGAGCACAAGGCTGTGTATAGTCAGATAATAATTATAAGTTACGAACTTGTGCCGGGGTCGGCGTTATATAGTGCAGCTCGTACGGGGGATGAGAGAGAGCGAAGGGGTGACGCGCGAGAAGCTAGAGCGAGCGGAGATGGTGTGAGTCCTGGTTGCGGCTCGGCGAGCGGACACTATCGCGTTACGATGTTGCATTAATCTGCAGCAAGCAAGTATCGGCAGCCGCCGGCCCCTGGGTCGTTTCTGGGGGTACGGAAGAGGACGATACTGCGCCAGAGGACGGGTCGGCAGACGGGATAGCTAACCTACATGCTTCCTAAATATATTGTCGGTATAACACGCCAGGGTAGGAGGAAGAGAACGACGGCGAGGGACGGCGGGTCCAAGAGTAGCGGAGGCAGCAGCTCTTGGGCGAGAGAGTGGTGTGTATCGTCTCCCTACACTCGTTCCGCTCGTGTATGCTGCAACGGCACGAGGCGAGGGAAACGAAGCGAGCGAGCGAGCCGGAGGAAAGTACCGGGACGAACGAGAGAGAGAGAGAGAGAGAGAGAGAGAGAGAGAGAGGGACGAACGACGGTCTGTCCAGGATATGGGTGTGTAATGGCATGTGTAGTGGTCGAGGACGAGACAGGGTTCCTGGGACAGCAGTACGTCCCCGAGGCCCGAGCACATCGCACGAAGAACGCACACGTGTATATCCGCGCGGGGGTGTATACTATACATATATGATTCTCACCCACACACATATCCCTATGTCGCACTTAATACTGCCTGCGAAATGAGTAGAGCTATACAGGTAGAGAGAAAGAGCTATAGAGGGAGAGAGAGAGAGAGAGAGAGAGAGAGAGAGAGAGAGAGAGAGAGAGAGAGAGAGAGAGAGAGAAAGAGAGAGAAAAGATGTATGAGAGAGGAATGCTCGATTGTGCGCATTCATAGAGGAAGAGAGACGTTGTACAAGCGTTCATACAACACTGGTATATGTACGTGAGAGCGTATCGTTATTCGAGAGCTAGAGAGGAAAGAAACACGTCCGTGTGTCGAGCCACGACACGACGATTCGCGAAGCGAAGCTAATCGGGCGATCGCACTTTGTCGCTCGCATTGGTGTGCCGATACAGAAAGTACCGCAAAGCCGCTTGATTATACTCGTTTTGTATTCTCGCGCTGGATCCTGTATAATGAACGCGCGTCATCACTCTCCGCATTAAAACCGCTAAGTAATAAAAGATGTAAATGTGCATCTGTGATGATACATAATTTGTTTATATTCGAAATATGGTATAGATCCAGTATCGACTGTAATTGTTATATATTTCTGACACATTAATAGTAATGTTTCGAAACTAGACTCGCTCCATTTTCCAAATTAATGAATGAAAAGCAGTAGGATAACATAATTTGGGTAAAATATTTGGCAGACATTTTTCGATGATGATTACAGTGTATCACAAAATATTATAAAGCTTGCTGTTATTAAAAATCATTCAAACAAGGCAAAAATATCTTCAACTTTTTATTTAATTTAAATAGAAAAAATCAAAATATACTTTATCTTTTATATTTATTTTATTATAAAATATTTGTTTTCGAGTGATTGACTTAAATTTTTATCCATATTATGATAGTTTTAGAAAACTTTATATACAAATACATTTATCTCAGCACAAAGGTATAGTTTTCACAATGCAAAAACAATTTTACATAGTTAGCCATTTGATGCACAATACTTATATAAATGTCAGTTTATCTCGAGGTACTCAAGCACGCGAATATTTCATCTATCGTGCGTCTGATGATGAAAACGAAAGAAACAAAGAAATCCAAATGACACGAAGGGAGGAGAACGGAAAAAAGGAAGAGAAGCGTAAAGAGGGAAAGAGCCGCTCTCTCGACTGTCTCGTCGTGGTTATTCCGGCTTTTTGATATCGGCCGGGTTTCGCCGCGGCAGTATCGAGCTAACAATTAATTATTGGCGGCGCTTCAGAGGGCTGCCGGCAGCCGTAGTTAAACATTACGCGTTCCATATCTTACTGTGCTATCTAATCCCCTCGGGGGCTCGAGCGCTACTGCAGTAATCTCGTTTAATTGCCGGCTGTAGACGCGAGAGTCCCGTTCAATTAGTTTTTCAAATAAACATTAGTTTCCTTAACACGCGGCGCCATAACGTTGCTGGAGGACGAGGAGGAAGAGACGGTAGAGACGACGCGAAGAGGAAAGAAGTGCGATCGAGGGATGACGCGAGAGTAAGAGAGAGAGAGAGGGGGGGGGGGCGTAGATGGTGCAGTCGGAAGGTAGTCGGTGGAGGTGACGGGTCTGTGGAGCAGAAGGGATGCGGTGAATGTGGGAGGGGAGGAACGGCGATGGAGGAGAACGGTGGTGTCGCGGGGTAAGTAATTAACGACACATTTATACGATATCGCCCCTCGGGCGAGGTGAGGCGAGGCGGTGCGCGAGAGCCAGGATCCCGTCCGTATGAAGTGCCCCGCTAATAGGAAGCTATGCCCTCGTCGATAGATACCTAGCCCCCGCGCGACCGGTAACCGGCTACTCCGATCGCGTTAATACGAACTCTGCGGAGGAAAAGAACCGCGACTCGCGACTCTCTATATCGTATCCGCGTAAACTTTTCGACAATTTTCGCGTCGATGGTATTATCAGCGCGACAAAAGCTTTTTCGTTGGACGTTCATTTTCGTAAACATTCTCGTCCATTTAATCTCAATTCAAGAATTAAGATTTATATTCTCTATATTTAAAAGAATTCTTTGCGAAAATTGATAAAATAAATTAATTATTTCGGATTAATAAAATCGCACTTTTAGACAATCATCAAAGCCAATCTTAAAGCAGAAACTTTATAAGACGTGATCGACCTATCTGGCTGTGTGTACAAAGCTGTCTTAAATATCTTCTAATATTTTTCTATAAAATTTGGAGAACAAAATTGAGACTTGTAATAAATATATTCACAGATAGAAATTGTCATGCTTCGGTCGTTGAGGAAATGTCGCTATCAAAAGAGATGACGTTTTTAGGTCTGTCTCGCGACGGATGATCTCGGCAATTATCGCAATGATTACAAGGATGCAGAGAATGTTAACGACAAGCGAGCGGTTAATACCACTTTTGTCATGGCGCAAAACGCAACGGCTGCCCGTGCGGCTGGTTATGGTGATGCGGATTATTCACTAATATGATTTACGACGTATTACCCCGACGAGCTAGCGCGCGACTCACAATGCGCACATAATGTGTGGCATAATTTATTAATTTTACTAATGGCTCCTGCCCATTATTATTGATTTCGGGCCGCGCCTCGTTCGGACGGGCGCTGATTTATCCCGGTCGTTATCGCCCCCATGTTAAATCGTCCGCGAACCAGGAGCCGCGAGAGCACAATGCGACGGTGCGCGAGCTTTTTCTTTTCCAGAACACGCAGCACCGCGATGCAAACACCGCCGTCCGTTTCATATAGTTATGTATGTGTCGCTGCGAGAGCGCGAGAATCTTCCTCGCCGCGAGATTTACAGTTTACGCAGTATATTAACGAATTCATAGGGAGAGAAGGGAATGACACTTGTATTCTCGAAAACGTGTTACCGATTCTTTATTTCACTTGATTTATACTTGATATATCTTTTCGACATGCAGATATTCTTTTTTACAGTTGTTTTTCTGGTAAAATATTTTGCGTTGCACTTTTTGCACATGTTTTTATGTCAAATATGTCTTACAGCTTTCTATTATTTTACTTTTTTTTTGCATTCTTGTGCCTGGCTTCTCTCATCATCATCAAGTTAATTATTAGTATATCCTTTAATTTTGATAAATATAAAGACTCAATATTATTTAAAAAGTTTTCACCTCGTATAAATGTATCATTTGTTACCGTACACGCGAAAGGGTGAAATAGATTCCCCATCAACACTTGTTAGCGAGCTAGTCGCGAAAAAATGTGGAGGGAAGCAGACGCGAGGGAGAGATGTGGTTCTCCTGATATTATCGGTTCCGAATCGGATCGGTGACGACGAGTGGAGCGCAGTGGACATCCTAAACGCGGACGCCGCGTTGTCCGAACGACCACACCGACACGATATTAAAACATTAAAATAATATATTGTCCCGCTCGGAGAAAATCACGTTATAGCTGCGATGGGGTTCCGCGCGAAGTGGCGAGAGGGTGGTCGCGGCTTGACACTCCTCTCTTTCTCTCTCTTCGCGCCAATATAACGTCGTACCCTCGTCCTTCTCGTCTATCCAAACACAATGTCCCTTCTCTGGTCGTATATAGCTTTCGCCCACGAAGAGAGCACGTATAGGCGTATAGTACACCACCGTTGCATCATCGTACGTCGGTGATTTTCAGCGGCTTTCGCGTGCGATGGGCACTGCTGCCATCTGGAACCATGAAGAAGAATGGGTGGCTACGGATGGATAATTCCGCGCTCTTGCTTGCGCATACATATATATATACACACACACATACACATGCACATACACATACACATGCACACACACATTCGAGAACACACGAGAGATTGGGGACGAAACGAAAGAATGGAAAGGACAACGATCCTTCGGAGGGCACAGAAGGAGACGAACTCAATATCTGCGTCCGTGTCTGTTTGTCCTGCTCTTCGCCGGATTCGACGCCAATCTTACTCCGCGACGCTGTTATTGCACGATCCGTGTCTCCTCGCTCACCACAATAACGTTTTTATTAAATAATAAACATGTATATATGAGCACCCTGACGGTTATCCTTGGGTGGACACGCGGGGAAGAATCTCCAATTGCAGCGGCAAGGTTTCAGGATCTCGGTTTATCGAATGAAAATAATGGACGAGAATCATAACCGTTTGTTTTCGTATCGTCTTAAATCATACGCGTCAAAAAAGTCTCTCGCTCGTGATACGATAATATTCAATCTCTGCGCCATCGTGAAGAATATTGACATGTTGACATTTTTTTTCTATATTTTCAAAAGTTGCTTTTATTCAGAAATTAAAAATAATGCTCTCTAAATGTTTCGTGGTCAGAATTTAACACATTTCCGTAAATAGAAGAAACTAAAACTCTCAACATGTATAATTATTTCATAAATGAGAAAAAAGGTAAATTTATCGTAATAAACGCTTGGCGCGCGAATGGATTCAAAGTAGCGAGATCCCGGTCGTCGGGACAATAGTCGTTTACCTTAATAATACAGAGAGAAACGCGCGTGTGAAAGCTTCGTCGAATCTGCGGCGATGTTATGCGATGCGACAAAGAAAGAGCAGCGTAATTCAATGCTGTCGCGTGGAGACGGGAAGCATGCGGTTTGAGACAATGCTGCTGTTGCTCTCAGAAGCGGATACCGTGCAATAGACTGGGCGCCGTGGATCGGATATACGGTAACAAGGGAATTACATTACTCTTACTCGATGAAGCTTTGACGATTCCGTTTGAAGTGCCGCGAAGGTACACCCGCCCCGTTACTATACCCGCTGTCACCCTCCTCCCTTCTCTCTCTTTCCCTCCTTGGTGGTATAGGAGGGTGAGCTTTCACAGAGGGATTACACGAACCTCTTGACTACGAGGGACTATTCCAGCTACGTAAACCGCAAGCCGGACAGCTATTATTAGCGAGATACGCCTTGTGTGTGTTATATACGCGGCCATATGTTGTTGAATAATTAGAATCTTGTACAACTCGCGCTGTTTCTAAACAAACGTCACGCTCTATCTCTATTTAATTGTTAAGGAGGGGGATGATTTCTCTCGGATGAGATGGTCGAGAACTCGTATATCTCGCGAGTTTCTCCGATTTCTTTCGCTGCGCGTGTCGTCGCCGCATGATTACGCGTAACATTGCGTAATTGGCGAACACGTACGTAATGACTTCTTGCTCGCGATACGCGAGTCGGCAATGCTCTCTCGGAATAAAAGGAAGAAAGAAAGGAAACAGAGAAAGAGAAAGGGAGAGGGGAAGGAAACCGAAGCGCGCGCTTTGATCTCCGATTTCGATTATACGGAGCGCGACGATACCGATAAGATATCCGCGTATGTGCGCGCGCGGAGACTGTCTGCTCTTTAATTCCCATGTCACGCTCGTTGAATTAATAATACGGTAATGCGAGATCAAAAGTATTTTGAGCCCTCAAGGCGAATAGTCTCGACCTTTGATTTTCCCGTAATACGTGAGCGTGCTCGCGAGCGTACCGGTGAAATCCTGCGGAACGTTCTTCGACGTGCTTTGACGTCAAAAAGTATTCTTTCCCGCCGGTCCCGCGCGTCCGTTTTTCTTTTGGTCGCCATTTCCTCCGCGCAAAAATTTCATCAGACTGCCAATAACCGCCGCTTGGTAGCGCCATTCGAAGACTGACGATTAATTATCACAAAGCGACGCGTGTTTGATGTCGGAGGAAATGTTGGTGTGGCCCGATTGATCGGTTAATTTAAAGGGACGGTAAGGAGAGGAAGAGAGAGAGAGGAGAGGCCCTCGGGGGTTTGAGGTAGAAAGGGGGAAGACCACGGTTCGAGGCAAAGCACAGAGTGGCTCTGTTGTGCTGCCTTTCGTTCGGCTCCGACACTCCGACAGCTCTTTCATCTGCGGATGATTACGTACTACTACTCTTCGTCGGTCTAAACAAACCCCTCCCCTTCCCACCCGCTCTTCATTCCACGACGCTTGGAAATTACTTATCCCGTTGGAAAATAATTAATGCGTTCTTATACGGCTGACACCGTAACGTCGAACTATCTTTTCCTAGCGATAAACGCTTAATTCTTCTCGTCGACTTGATGCAATACCGATTACGACGTCGGAATTTCTCTCTTTAACAGAGAGAAGGAGAGAGAGAGAGAGACTGTGCGACCTCGTGGCATATAAATTGCGCGTACGTGATAAAGTTTCGTGTCGTTTCAAAGTATATCAAGTCGAGAGCAGACTCTAGACGCGCGTTCTATTATATATTAAGACGGGACACGAAATTGGAGACAACACGCTTTGCGATTTGCGTTCATTACCGAGACAAACGCGACGGGTGCGCGGACACCTTAATTACGCGCGCGACACCGTCATCCGTGTATAACTCGCTGTTTCGCGCAGCCCGTTTTTCAGCACTCGTCGAGTGGATATACGAAAGGCGTAGGCGTCGGCGTCGGCGTCGGCGTCGGCGTCGGCGAAACGGCGTCTTCCGTCTCGTGCCAGAGCTCCCCGTCGTCCTTAACATTAACGTCACGGCGTTTCTCGACGGAGTCACAATTATGCACCGGCGGAAATAACATTTACTTAGTCGAGTCCCCGCCCGAGTATTGTGGACTTGACACATATCACCTCAGCCGCGTAACTTCTCTCGGTTGCGTCGTCTTGCGCGACGGCAGCTTAAACTTGACTTCAAGTTGCCGCGCGAGAAACGCGCAACGTGTTGCATGATGTATCGGCTACGAAACAGGGAGCGCGAGAAACAATCTCGAAAATGAGGATCCGATTCATTGCACGTGAGTGAGAAAACGTGTCGGCAGGGCAGCGAGAGGGAGATTCTTATGCGCGAGAGACACGAGAGACACGAGAGGAGCGACGCGAGTATAAATTCTCTCGTCTCGTCTCGTCTCGTCTCGTCCCTCGGTCCTCGGTCCTCGGTAAACGGGGACATTAGCGCATCGAATCGGAACGGAGTTGCAATATGTAGGAGCACCAATGTTTCAGCTGTCACTCATTATTCTATCGCGACTGTAGCGATTTTTAGAAGCGTATAAATATAACGCGCGACCCGTTTTCCATCGCGACCCCTATTCGTCGCGAAAACGATCGGACCGAGAGTCGCTTCAATTCATAATACGACCTACTTTACCAAATGTCTTGAGATTTATTCCACACGTTACGCATCGATCGCATTTATTACGTTTGTCTGGCGAGTGATTTTATAAATATATCGAGCGATTACCTACACATCGAGCTGCTAATCGTTTCAAGCTTTTATCTTGTAATTAGACTGATTATTGCGCTCACTTTTCGTTTTCAAGCGACACATCTTTTCATTAATACGATAAATTTTTCAAAGCGATCAATTATATATTTAGCTTGTTTGTCAATTTCACATCTTTAATGATTTATACCAGCTCTCTTTCTCTCTTTGCTTTCAAATGTCTTATACCTTGCAAGTTTGCGATAGAAACACGCAGACAATTGTATGCATCATTTTTAAATTATTCAATTACATACCTTTTAATTAGTCTGATTTTTACAAGCGATCACTTTGATTCAAATTGTACGTGCAAAGAACAGTTTTATTTAATCGATCAAAGAATAAGATGATGCTAATTTTCTTTATTATTGCTCAAGATGCGAGATGTAAAAAAAAAATTTTTTTTACGATCTCCGCAACAATGTCGACCTTGGACATATAGGTGACAAGTCGTATAGATGGCAAGCAGGTGCGGCGATTGAATAAACCTCGACTTATGAAACCGAGCAGTCAATCTCTCGCGACCGCGAAACGCGCGTATCGGGATACACGGATACACGTCTCGGCGGCGTTGAAACGCGGTATCGGCTTAATTTACGATCGTCTGGGACCTAAGTCTCCGGGCGCCGCGTCTTCTGGTCCTCTTACATAAAAATCAGGAAACTGCTCGCGGCCGAGACCGGCCACAAATCATCGTCTGTCATCCCGCGGAACGAATGGCGGCGCGGTTGTCTCCGCCGCGCCACCGCGCGCGCGAGAGACGTGTGCACGGCGACGACGACGAATCTACATCATTCTGTCGGGCCAATGGACCGAAAGATGCCGCCGGAGTCTTCCCCGTCGCCGGAATATCCTCACGGACTGGCGTACGCGCGGGAATTCCGCGTCAAAGCCCGACGACGACGACGACGATCCCCGGGTAAAGAGAGAAAAACACGAGAGAATCATGTCAAGCCGGGAAGCAACGATCGGTAGATCGAGGGTTGGGGGTTGGGGGGGACAGGACCAATGTTCCGGGGATGGCCGATTTGAAATTCCAAAACTTTCCTGATAACGTTCCTTCCTCGCGGAGGAGACGGCACCCGAGTAGAGATACGCGTCTCGTGCACGAGATGCGAGCACCAGAGCACCGCTGTATCGCCGATCGTCCTCCATCCTTCGTTGCATCCGAACGGAGAGATCGTTACTCGTCAAGAGCCCGGCCAAGCGTAACGACTCTCGTGCTGAAATATTCATCGCGGCAAGTTCTTCCGTGGTTAGAGAGAGACCGCGTCTTCTTTCTTTGTTCGCGACCAAGTTCTCTCGCGATGGCTCCAGTTTTGGGATATACGCTACGGACAAACGTAGCAGAGATACGTATATAGGTATAGTATATCGATCGAAACACTCACGTTTGTCGTAATTACGTTACATTGTCGATCGGGGAGCAACGAGGAATAATGATGAAATGCGTTCTCTCTTTATATATATATATATAGAAATATATGTATATAAGAATTGTAAGCCCCATTTACATTTGTTTCCGTAAGTAATTCGACTTCGATATAGAGGATAGATGAATGGCTGTCAACAAACAAATTATGTCGAAATATATTTTTGTAGCTTTATCGTGGCAGTTTATTAAAATAAATCGCCGGAATGAAATATGACAATAGATATGAAGCGGAAATAAATGATTGACGATGACCGAATCGCGAAAAATGGAACGGACTTTGCGGAAATAAAATAATACGTGATTGAAAGCGCAAATGGATGAGATAAATCAGGAAATAAATAGCCGTGATAAAAGTAGAATGAACGGTAATACGCATTAAGGCAGCGAACGATCGATGAACGTGATAAAATCACGTAAAAATGAAATAATATATACAATAATCGCGAAAATATGGAATAAAATAAGCGCTCGTTGTGTAAACCTTGCGCTCGCACACGGGGGGCTTCTGCGGTTATTATTATTATTAAAGTACGCGGTCGCGCTCTGTAAAAGGCCGAAGCGCCAAATTTGATAAAACGCGTATAAGCGCGTAGAAAATCGACCGTTGCGAAAATACGGTCAAATGCGCGCGCAATATAATCGGATAAAAATCGGTCCTTCTTCTGCCTGCACAAACGAGATACAATAGCTGCTAGATGTACAAATAATTTTCGACGGGGCCGAAAGAAACGGAGGGTAGGTAGATAGGTTTTTGCCTCTCTCTCTCTCTCTCTCTCTCTCTCTCTCTCTCTCTCTCTCTCTCTCTCTCTCTCTCTCTCTCTCGATGCTGTTGCTCAAACTTTGCATGTACTTTTCATTCCACGGGAACGAGCACGCGCCGTGTCAGCGGGAGAATAGACAACGAGTTACTAATTTATTTATCCGCCTCTCGCTCGAGTTGTCGACGGTCGAGCAAGACGACAGGAGGAGGGAAGAAGAAAAAAAAGAGAAGAGTCGCCCCTTTCTGAACACGAAATTGCAGCCGCGCCTATCGCGCGCGCGTTTCCTTTGACAGGAAAAACGGATTGAAAGTACTCGCAAGTTTATTTGCGCAGTTATTGTCGGCGCTACGACTACGCCGCGGGTTCAATTAGCGAATTAAACTTTTAAGCGGCGCTTCCTTTGACACCGACGGCTCTCATCCTTCCCGTGGCCATTGTTTACGCGTCTTTTGTTTGACTCCACGGAAATTATGAGGGCGCTCATGATTTAAAGGCGAGGGGAGAGATCTCGTCGAAAATCCTCGTGAAAGACGACTCTCGAGGAACTGTCCTCGGTGAAGAGAGAACGACGAGAATTCTCTCTCTTTCTCTTCCCTTCCCTTTCTTCGTCTATCCCCGGCCCTCACCGACCCGGCTTTGTGCTTAATCGCAATTCTTTTACGGTTAAGTGAAATGCCTTCTCTTCGTCTTGGCAGTCATTAAAGTGGATTCAATCGATGGACGCTCGTAACAAATAATCAGAGTGAATTAAATGGACTCTCGACGAAAGCAGATGCGAAATAGAGCGAAGAATTTTAAAAGAGAAGACACACAAGAATCGTCCCAATGTGACGATTTAACTCTTTCTGTCCAATTAAAGAATAGCGGATAGGAATGAAACTGTTGCGCGCGCATACTCAATTTGATTAATTGTCAATAACTTTTAACACCTTTCTCGATAAAAATGTTCAACATACATATCTCGTATTTATCTTTATTCAATATATTTCTTATTGTTAGATGGAGTAGTCGTACGTAGTCGATGAAGTGTCGACGCACACAGAGTAAATCTGCGACCAAATTCTTCTGGATCAAAAAGGTAAACATTCTTAGAAAGACATCTCGAGTCGTATTGTCTGTCGTGGCGCTCTTACGATCGCGCAACCCTGATTCGGGCAATCTCGAATTTCGCGAGTTTACGAGAGATTAAGGCGATTCTAGTTACGGATCAGCTTTAGGTGTAAGAACGACCGAGACGACGAAACCGAGAAAGAGAAAGAGGTCAGAGGGTGGAAGGGGTGGGAGAGGGTATAGAGGAGCGTGGAAGAGGAGACACGAGACTCTCGCGCGGATCCTACGGACGGAAGTTTCCTCCTCAAATTAACCAGCTCGAGAGACGCTACGTAAACCGAGATTATTATAATCTCTCCGAGGCCTGACTGCGGTAGCATTAAACGAAGAGACGCGCCCTTTGTTTCTCGGTGTACGCACATACGTGTGTATGTGGTTGCAGGCGGAAGAAGCAGGCCGGAGGGCAGGGGACAGAGAGAGAGAGAGAGAGAGAGAGAGAGAGAGAGAGAGAGAGGGTAGGTTAAAGAGCTCCGGTATGCTCCGGGTTGGTTTGCTGCTTCGCTCTCGGCGGAGTTTGCTGGCGACTTTCCGATGCGTTTCGCTCTCGGTATAATGAAACCTAGAAACGGATTAGCTTCAAGGTTTGCGATAATGGCGCAAAGAAAGAATCGCCGTTTGCCAAGATCTTACGCAAATCCGGTCATGAACAAGGGGTCGCATGCGAAAATTCTTGCCTTTCTTTCGCCCGCAGTTATTGGCTCGGTTACAAAACGCTGACTCGCGAATAAATTTGATTATAACCGCATCCTGGATATAAAACAGAGGTAAAAACATGCATAGAAAAGTTTGCAGAAAAAAAAGAGGTCATCTCGTCACGTTGATATCAGTCCATTAGTTTAGCTGATAGTATCTAGAGCCTGATAATGCGAACATTATTAGGTACTGCAATAACCACCGGCCATTTTCGGTTCAAAATCCAAAAAGCAAATTTGCTAAAACGGATCAGCAATAACCCTCGAAATTGGATCGTACAATCGTGCTGATGATCGAAGCCCTGATCTATCGAAGGGGTGAAAAGGGGGTGGAGAAATTTTGCGATCGCGCTGCGCGTTTCTTCGCACGCAAATTGTTTCTTCATTTTAATCGAAGATCCCACTGCGCCGCATGCGGCCGCGGTCGTTAATCGTCAGCAACACCGAACCTGAGCTACAACTATAAATCGCGCGCGGCAACTACTTTACGTTTGTTTCCATAAAATGCAACGGCCGCACAAGCGCGCCCCCGGCGTTTCCCCATCGCACTTAATCCCGGGGTATTTATTCGCATAATAATAATAGTAACGCCGTTGGAGCGTTTTCAAGAATTATAGCTGTCCTTGCCTCCTACGATAAATGAGTCCGGAGGATTAGCTAAACAGTGGCTCAAAAATGTTATTATATAGCGGCATGAATATTCATCAAGCGGCGAACTCAGCGGCTCGCTTTTAAAACGTTTCACAACCCCGTTTCTCCTCTTGTTCCGCAGCGGAATCGCTTTGACACAGCTGAGTCAGTTTAAGTACTTGAATGGAAGTGATTATCTTCCGAGAGAAAGAAAGGGAGGGAGAGAGAGAGAGAGAGAGAGAGAGAGAGAGAGAGAGAGAGAGAGAGAGAGAGAGAGAGAGAGAGAGAGTCAGTTATCCGTATGCTTAATTTTGATTACCCGCTGATATGGATAAAAAAGGCGCTTGCGTTTATCCCGTACTTTCTATATCCACTGCGTGTTCTACAACGACATCGATTTTCAACATTTGCTTTAAATATCTCTTCCAAGCATTTTGAGACATGTATTATTAATCCTATTAATATCGACATAATTTTTAACGTATTATTATCCGTGAAATCATTCGAGCATTTATGTTTAAAAAAAGAAATGCTTTTTTTAAAATAAGTGTTTTTACATTAAAAATTTACCGAAAAAAAAAAAATAGAAAGAGATTATCCAGTTTTACTTTTCATGTCACACAACGTTCAAAGCATGCATTATTTTTACAAATGACAGAAAGTTCGCGTTATATATAATCGTCTTATAAGAGATAAATATAATTTATGTTATCTTAGAGAAATGTCGTTAAACTTTAAAAAGTTGGAACATATTCAATCGTAAAAGAGCGAAATAAGCCTTTTTGAACTCGGCTCCAGCCGAGAGGTTGTATGTCCGAGAGATTGATTTCTTCATGTAGAACAGGACCGCGGTAATTGCTAGAATGAATCTCGAGGTAAGAAGGATGGCCAATAAGGAAGGGCACGTAGGAGGCGTGCCTCGCGTTCGAGGATTGCGCTATGAATTGATATCTTACTTTGATAAAAGTCTAATCGCGCCGCGCGTATCACAAAAATTTCAAATTGCGATTAAATCCGCAGATGCAATATCGATGCTCGGCGTTTTATATCGGATATCGGATATAATAAAATAAAACGCGTTGTCGACTCCTTACTTCCTTATTAATATACGCGATGGAAGCGAGATACTATATATCGACTCTATAATAATTTCTCGAAAAGCGGCAAACAAGAGATTATATACGCGTTTATTTTACATCTCGTAATACGTATTAGATACTTTACCTTGGAGTGGTTTATGCGACAGCGTATAAACTTGTTAATAACGAGTCTCTTTCCAGACAGGTGCAATGTGAAACGTACCGCACATACATAATAGTATTACACAATCGTGTCATTGTAAAATTTTGTTCAAGTATATCCCGTATCAATCTACGACTATACTATAAATCATTCGCCAAAGAGTCGCGATAATCGCACGCGCGCTAGATCTCGTTAAAGTTTTCGCATAAATTCCACCCTGGTGGGAAGGAAGGGGGATGGACAAATTGAATCTCTCGTTGCGCGCAGATAAGCACGGCTTAAGAGTCACGCGTGATATTTACGCGCGTATGTACGTACGCGGCCATTCAATCAGCAAGTGCGTGCTCGCGATAATATACGCATAATGCCCTGGCGATATTTCGCGCCGTTCACACAGGAAGGGAATGCATATACCAGGGACTGCCGGTGTTAAATCACACGAGTATGCTCGTATGCGTATGCACATGCGCGCATGCGTTGCATGAGCGAATACGCTCGCTCACGGCGACGATGAAATATTGAAAATGGTGATTAATTAAAAGGTACACTCGTTAAGCGGGATTACATGTGCGATTGATATTTTTGCCGGGACCTCACCCGGGTTCGTGTAATCGCGTTAACGTGGCCGCCGAATTTAATTTGCTTTTCGCTCGATGCGCGCCCACCCGTTCGTTCGTTCGCGGTCGTCGCGCGCGGATTGATTCGGACTGAATAATAAGCGGGGTACAGGTCCGAGGAAAGTGCAGTAATTAGCGCCTCCCCCTCTCTCTCTCTCTCTCTCTCTCTCTCTCTCTCTCTCTCTCTCTCTCTCTCTCTCTCTCTCTCTCTCTCTCTCTTTCTCTCTCTCTCTTTCTCTCTCTTTCTCTCTCTCTCTCTCCTCTCTCACAATGCGTGCCGGAACTCGCACTGTCACTGCGAGAGCGAGTGGGGGATCTTGCCGAACGCGTTTACGGCAAATTGATTTAGACGGGCGGTACCCGGAGAAAAAGCCAACCTAAAGAAAGCGCGATAATCTTGCTATTGTCGCGTAAATCGAATAAATTGATCAGAAAGTAATCCGATAAAGAAATTTGTATGCTTGTTAGATGACAAATTTAAATAAAAAGATATTTACAATTTCGACAAGCTTAATGTTCAATGTTACAAATGGTGGAGAGTATATACTTTTTATTAGCACAAGGAAATATAGGAATATAAATTGTGCATGTTTTACGATATCGAAATCTAAATATACATATATATCGAGAGGTAATAGAGATTTCAAGTCCCTAACGATAAGCAATGCGTGTATTTTTCGAGAAAAAAGTCGATTGACAACCGGCGCAGAAGTAGAGAAAGAAAGTAAACACGGACTGGCAAGCGGCCGGTCCGAGCACTTCGATAACGCGATAAGGCGAGGTTAAACCCATGTTTGGCGGGCAGGTTATAGGTTAAACGGTGAGCTAGGGGGTGCAACAGGTCGCGTGAACTTGGGTGAATTTTCTGTTCCAGGGCGCGCTGTCTGGCCCTCCGGCACCCCCTTCGCCCCCTTCGCCACGCCATCATTAGTCAATGTCGACGCTTGTAGCACGTGGAGCTCCGCAGAATGCAGCATCTGCCTGATATCCCTCTGTATCTCTCGTACAAATCCGTGCTGCGAACCACAAAGTCAGCGAGGCCTCCTTCCCCTCTTTTTTCGTTTGCTTTCGTACATTAACACCCGTTTTTCAAGGATGTTCCTATCAACTGCGTGGTGAGTTAATTTTTTTAGATGATTAAACTACGCGTGAATCACAAATATTGTATTGTTACAATCGATCGAAATTTTATCGTTTTTCGATCTAGATTGAAGAAGGAAATTTTAATATTAAATTTTGAATATTAAAATAGCTGAAGCAATTATTTAAACTGCCAAGTAATTTTTCAGTCAAGTTTCTTCTTTTCTCCTTTGCATTAAAATTTAATTTTTATACAATTTTTACTTTTAATTATTATTGATAAGGAGAAAAAGAAGAAGAAATGACAAAAAGAGAAAAAAAAAATTATTTTTTCCAATTTCAATATACATGTACTAATTCTAAGTATTAAAATAAAAAATATATTCTTTTTTCATAAATGTATCCTATAAATAACGTGTTACTTGAATCGCAAATGCAGTACTGTATCTCTCGCAGAGCAAAAGAGAGATAATTACAAACAAGTTCACATTACCAATGATAATTTAAACGAGTTGCACAAGCTTTGGGAAATTATTATAATTTTTAATATATACGTAATCCCTATTTCGTGGAGGTGATGAATAGATCAAGCCACTTACCGCGTTACGATAATCGTTATTCACGATCCCCGTAAAGTATGATAAATGCGATCGTTATATACGCCGCGACTCTAAGAAACAAACGTGCGCGAATGGCGAAAGTCAAGTAACAGACGAGTGCGGAGCACAGACGACACGGGGATGAAGGTAGGTTGGGCAGAAGGGTTAGCACCCGCAGAATTTAGCCAGCCCTCGCTTGGTCGAAGAACAAAGCTTGATTTATTGTAATGAGTTTGCAGGAGTTAAGAGGTCTGCCCCCGCCCCCGGCGTCGCCTCGATATTCAGACTCGTGCGGTTTGATGGGGATCCTCGGATCAACCCCCGTCATAAACCCTTCTTAGCGGCGACCACCCTCGTAACCCCCTCTGAAATATGCATGAACCCCCTGCATACTGATTGCGTTATTTGTATCACCTACGAGAAATCGCCGCGAAAACGCGTCTGCACTTGGTTCTCATGATCCCGCATGAAAGCCGCGAAGTTGCTACTCTTTCGATCATCGATCGGCACACAAAGGAGGAGGATCTTTCTCGAGAAGACATTGAAGCTCTCCCTCGTATCATAATCGTATTACTCAAGACACGGCGCACGATTTCTTAAAGGCTCTCTGGGAAATATTTTGAAAAGCCATCGGGCAGGCTTCGCCAAGCGATGTAATACTTGCGATTAAAGGTCGAAGCATATAATAGCAGTAAAAAATATTGAATGATAAGATACTTTTTTTAATACCAAATGGACATTTATTTCTAAATTTGTATATATGACAGAATTTTGAAATTTTACGAGATTACAATTTCACTATCGTATCGACTTTGATATCGCATCGTATCGTCAACATGTAATTATAACGATCAAATAATCGGGCGTTCGCTCGTGTCAAGAAACGATGTCGCGTTCCATCACTGTCGAAAGGTGAACATCAATCGGTCTTTTCGTCGTTTCACAAACACAAGATACGTCTTCGGGTACCACATCGATACGACGACACGATGATCGATGATCGCCATCGACAACTCGTGTGCAAAAACAGAAAATTTAAGTTGCTCTCGTATTTTCAATCGTTCTACTTACATCGTCCATCCTCGTAACAATAACATGTGTAACGATGTAAGCGGAATGTATAATATTAATATAATTTCAACCTCGTAATCTTTCTTTTAATTGATGAAAAATTATTCCTTGCCGCTCGGAGAGTATCTTTATTGTTACCTATATATCTTAACGTTAAGTAAATAAATAATAATTTTCGTATTATTTATTGTATCAAAATCTACACAAGAATAATTTATGAGAAATGGGTGAAAATGATTTACTTAAAATCAAAACGTGACTCATCAACTATTCTGTGATAATTTCTTCTCTCTCTCTTGAGTATAATATATAAAAATAAATAGCATTCAAAGAATATATTCAAAGAAGATACAACATGTTATTAGAAATAAAAGCTCGTATACGTTATCGTACGATATTTCTCTCCCGAGCGTAGCATAAAAATGTATCATCTACCTAATACAGTTCCTACCATTGTCAAAACAGCGGGCTTTTCACAGGCCAAAATCGATCATTCGACAACAGAGGGTGGCAACGCGCCGCGCATTTTACAAACGACGAAAACTGTTAAAAAATGGCGTGCGATTTGGCGGGCGAGCTCGTTCGTCGGAACGCATCGATTCCCTGCCGAAAACGCTGAATTCATTGGGAATTGACGGGGGAGCCATAACTCGTGTCTCGGTTTGACATTAATGCCTCCCCTACTTCGTGCCTCGCAGATAGGCAAGGGGGTTAAGCTCACTGCGACATATTTATGGAGAGGGCGAGATGCTATCAGGCACGAGGAACTTGCCTGGGTTTGCCCGATCGCTCCGCGGCTGCGAAGCCCGCCCTTTCTACAATCTACTTCGCAATTATCGGGCCCGACGTTAATATTTGACCCGAGCCATCGCCCCGGCGCGCCACCTCGATTTTGGAAGGAACATTCCCCCTCCTATCGTAGGACACACGCACACCGCACACTCGCAAACTTCACCTACCGTCACGCTCGTCTCTATGGATCGCATCGCGTCGAGTCTGGTCGAGTGTGCTTAGGAAAGTTCAATATTTGTGGCCGGCCGAGCGACACGAAGTTAAGGGTTGTTGCAAAATATCTCCAGCAATCAAAACTGACAACATACTACATGTTAATTAATTATCTTTATTATGATATTACTCTTAATCGAGTTTTCTCGAATGCGCGTTATTATTCGCTTTTATTTATTATTCTTGCATCTCTACAATGGGAGTTTGAGAAATATTTTATATTCGCGTTTTTCTTAAATAAAATTTATATTTATAGTCGTGATTGTATATAAGAAAATGATTTTAAATATACTTACGCAATATTATATAAAGATTATCAAATTCAATATGCCCTTAAGTTATGCAGAAACATGCCTCATTCGAATAATATCTGTCACTTGTGCAGAAACGTGATACAAGTGTTTTATTATTTTATCCATCTACGTTTATTTTATGCAAAATAATTATACAAATTTACCATTGCCAATTCTTAAAGCGACACTTTTTCAAGTAGTTTTCTTCTTTCATCGAAAAGATTATCACACGAGTCGGTCAAGGACGAGGCCCGTTGCTCGAGAGAGAGAGAGAGAGAGAGAGAGACTCTCTTTGTTAGCCTTCACGCCGCATAAGGAGAATCGGTCGGGATCTCTCTCTCTCTCAGTCGCGACTCGAGGGAGAAAGCAAAGGCGGCGAGAAAGGGCGGGGGTGTCGTGCGTGTAAATTAAAGGCGTCATAGATTTTCGTGGTAGCCCGCAGGATCAGGGCCTTAGATTTGCGTCCGGCAGATTACCTCGGGGGTGAAATGGGACAATGGGCGTTAGTCTGGGCCGACGGCGTATAAATAAGGATCCCCAGGAAGCTTCTGGAGACCAGGGGGCAGCAGGCGGAGGAGACGCTCACTTGGTAGCGACGTGGTAGCGGAGCGGAGAGAGTCCAGCTAGTGCTGAGACCGGTCGGCCGTCCATCTTGGCCGTCGCCGTGGCGGTCCTTATCTGCGCTCACAGCTCCGCTGCTAGACGTCCGGTGATCTAGAGCACTTTTCTCTCTACCTCCCTCTCTTTCTTCCCTTAGACCTTTGCCTCTCGCTCGGATCTCTTCTACCTTAATTATACTGGCTCGTGACGCCGTTCCTACTATCGTCCTTCCTCCCGCCCTCCTCCCCCTTTATCCCCTTTCTCCTTTCTCCCCGTCTTTTTCCCATCTCGCGGGAGGAAGCATCCCACCTTTCCACGAGAACTCGGGTGATTCGTGTGACGCGTTGCGAGGTCGATGGAGCAACGCTCAAATAACGCGTCGATCATTGCGCTCTTTGTGACGCGCTCGAGGATGAAATAACTTGGGGCCAATGTCTTCTGAGAGGGACGGCAAGGAAAATAACTTTGATAATACAAAGTGACATTTATAATCGCTTTCGAATGCAAATTATTTTTCAGGGGAGTTTCAATTCTAGCTTGTGTTTAACTTTGTGATCTTTTAATTCTAAACTTTATCATATATTAAGTTTTTTTTTCCTTTGTTTATAAGAACATTATAAAATACTTTTTCGCAAGATATCTACAATATGAATGTTACATCTCTTATTATTAATATTTCGAATTATATATAATTTCTTCAAATTCTTGTAGAGAGCAAACGTGTCTCAATAATTTTGCTGAAATTATCGATTTATTTTGAAAGAAGTCTCATCACGCATATTTGACAGGCGAAAAATAATCCAACCGGGATTATAGTCGTTATATGAGAACATGACTTTTGTTCAATATACCTACCTCGTATATACAAATTGGCAACAGGCAAGACGAAGGCACATCTATGTATTCGGATTAGCATCGAGCGTATCGGTAGATATTTACGAGCCTGACAAAACACGCCGAGTACTACGCAGATGCCAGACGTGTCCCTCCCTTCTCAGAACTTGAAGAGCTTTTGCCGCGCGGACTAAACGCGATAGTCCTACAGCGGCCACTTGGTCGCTCGACCGTCCATGTTTTCACATATAAAACTGCCCTTGACCCTTCACCCGTATAATGAGCCACCGCCGATCCATTATTCATAGGATGCGTCCTGTCTTTCTGCTCCGAATCTACGCTCGTAACTTCCCCGTTACATCGCCCGCCGCCGCGATTTATTTTTCGGCTGAAGGGAAAGGACGGCCGAGAGATCGGCAGAACGCGAAAAGGACAACCGATCGCGGATGGAAGGAGCGACCAAGTCCGCAGTACATCGACCTTCCTCGCTACCGATTGTTGGGAGACAGTACCGGTATCCATTGTGTACAAGATGATTTTTTTTGTACGCGATGTCTCATATTTATTGCTATTCTAAAACGTACGCCAGATGCATTGCTCCCGCGTAAAAATTTCACGTTTTTATATAATATGTGTGTGCCTGTGTGTAAGAAATTTATGAAATTAATCACAAATATCGATATCTTGCTGACATTTTGGATATCAAGTAGATCAATACCAATTTTTCATCTCAATTATGATTTAAACGAAACATGGGAAAATATGAAATTAATGTCTTATAAATTTCTAGGAAAATATCAGAGCCTTAATCAAAAGAATTATTAAAGAGATGATAAAATAAAAAACATTACTTATCTCAATTGCGTTAAAATCAGATGCGATATTATTGCAAAAATATAAATATTATATATATATATTTTTTTTTAAACAATAGAAAAAAAGAATTTTGAAATGATACAAGAACTGAGCACGCGGAATAATCGTGGCAATCTCTTAATTTCTCTCCACGATTTAGTTCTCGCCGTTTGATTTGCCGCTTGGCACTGGTTTGAGACCATTATCCACCAGCGGGACGTGAGGTAGTTGATGATCATGAAGGAAAGGGTGACCGCGAAAAGAGGAGACAATGAACGTGTCTCGCGAGCCAAGCACGATCTCTCGCACCCTCTCGCAATCCTCCGTGTCAGTTCACATAGTCGAGAGGACCATCTTTTCCGCTCTTTTCCCCCGTGAACGGACAATCTCGGGAATCAATATTGCACCGGGCGAGTATTCGCGCGAGCATTCCGTTCCAAGCTGCCGTCGCTATTGCTGCCACTACTTTGGCCTTGTAATTAAACCTGCTGCTAATGTACTGGCCAGACTATCGCCGTTATGCCATTCTGCCATCTTCGTTGCGTGGACTAAAAAGCGAACCGCGCGTGTAAAAACAGCGAGAGGATGCGTCGACCGACAAACGTTCATTTCTTTTTGCGTGTGTGAGAAAAAGGACTGCATGCAATATATGTCTATTTGTTACGGTGTTATTAATCCTAGAAAAATGTAGAGAAATTTTTATTCTAAACTACAGACATGTTTATATGTTATTAATTATACTAGAACAACACGCGCTACGCGCGCGCAATTCTTCGATTTTATGTTAAAAAGAATGAGATTTTGAAAAAAATAATATAAAATTTGTTTAAACTCGATTAATATAAACAATACGTTATAATACCTTATTCTCGATTAATATTTGTTCTTTCTAAAGCTATATCTTTTCGAACGAATCTCCTTCGAGTTTTAATTAATTATTAATATTATATAAGTCATGTATCGCGCGCGCGTTATTAGAGTGAAGTTGCCGATGTTTGTAGCCTCGGCCATTGCCGAAACGCCGCGAGTATCAGGCAGTTGGAGCTGCGTCCCGCTGTGATTAATTAGTAAGCATAATCGTTAGAAACCATTTCTAACCTTTGTATTGTAATATTTATCAATCGCATATCAATTTCAACGTTGATATGTAGGCGTAATTGTTCGAAACGCATATTTCGCGAAAAATTCGATGCAAAATCTCTTGCCAACATAACCCAACTTAATCTCGCGCGCGCGAATGTGTTGCGATCCATGGATATATCTATCGTTAATTCTAGCTTACATATTTATATTGTGTATGTTATAATGCGAAATAATAAGATCATTCTAATATATGTATGTATTTTATTTGTTACAGATAGCATTGTGATACACAGTGCGATTCACGCGTCGTGTCGGGAGTGTCGTGTAAAGTGTCGCGCGTCGGGAGTGCCGTGTAAAGTGTCGGGCGATCGTAATTATTCGTGTTTTCGCGAATGTCGTGAGTGCTACGAAGGACCAAGAGAAGAGGAAGAGGCCCGGGGAGGCATCGGGCGACATCGGGGCAACTATAAGGTATGCAAAATAAAACATTTTTTTCTAAATTGCATTGTTTATGAGATATTCGACACACACATGCATAATTTGAATATTTTGTTTTCAGATCAACGTGTATGCTGTGTACTACAACTCCGCTACGTATCGGTGAGTGAAAAATTATTTATTGTATAACCTTTCTCTATAGCAGTAATGGGGTGTATACCTTCTGCTCAAAAAGTATCCGGAATTTGTAATTTAAATGGCGTGCGCTTGAGATATCTCGAAGATGTTTTTTTCTCAGATTGGTAGCACTTTTGACGGCTTGTATGTCAATGTTCAAATCAATCTGTCGATAAGTTTGTTTACTGCAGTGTTTGAGTGGATCGATAATTAATACTGTCTGCGAATTTTAAAATGTCGAATTCAGTTGAGCAACGAATTTGCATCAAATTTTGTGTTTCCAACGAATTTTCTTGTTCCAATACGCTTAAAATGCTACAAAAAGCCTACGGGGAATCGTGTATGTCAAAAACACAGGCATATGAGTGGTACAAATCGTTTAAAGAGGGCCGTACCGAAGTTCAAGATTTGCCTCGTTCTGGACGGCCATCCACGTCAACTATCGACGAAAACGTAGAAAAAGTAAAGAAATTGGTGCTCGAAAATCGTCGTGTAAGTGAAAGAGAGATAGCTGCTGATCTTGCAGCGTTTGAGAGAAAATATTCGTCGCAAACGGCCAGATTTGTGGAAAGACAACTCGTGGATTTTGCATCATGATAACGCGCCGTCGCACACATCGCAGCTTGTACGCAATTATTTGACCAAACACTCGGTCCATATCATCGAACAAGCACCGTATTTTCCAGATTTGGCCCCGTGTGATTTTTTTCTCTTCCCAAAACTCAAATTGCCGCTTCGTGGTAAACGTTTTGAGACGGTAGAGGCAGTGAAAAAGAATTCGCAGAGGGAGCTGAAGGCCATCCCAAAATCGGCATATGAAAAGTGTTTTCAAGAATGGGTTAACCGCTGGTGTATGTGTGTAGCTCAGAATGGAGATTATTTTGAAGGAGACAAAATAAATATAGAAGAATAATTAACCATTTAATGTTTTATTTACAAATTCCGGATACTTTTTGAGCAGAAGGTATATGTTGAAAATATTAAAATAGTAACATGTTTTAAAGAATATGTGTTATAATATCTTATACGTGATTAATATTTTTAATCGCGTATAAGATATTATAACACATTCTTTAAAACATGTTACTATTTGTTCGTTAATTCGTCGCGCGTAACCGTGACATTCGTTCTTTTATTAAACTCGCATTTTCGTACATCGCCTGTGTTTCAAGCGCCGTATTGCGCACACGTCGCGCTGCACATACACCTCGACCAGGCCATAAAACCGTACGTTACTTCGTTATTTGATTATACACTGCGTTCGTCACGGCTTCCCTCGCTTTTTGACACCAACGTGTTCCATCGCCCAACTGTTTCTACCCACCGTAACGATATTGCATCTGATTTCAACGCAAGTTGAAATACAATAAGTCTTTTATTTTAATATCCTTGATAATTCCAACGATTATATTTCTTCGGGAGTTAATGTTCAATTTCGAATCGACATGACTATTTCATTTTTTTAATGTTTTGTTAAAATCATAACTGATATATAAAAAATTAATATCAATATCTAGGGCAAGATATCGGTACTTTCCATTAATCTCATAAATTTGCGCATATCGATACTGAATATATAGTGCAATCGAGATGTATGAGCCGTTCTTTTCTATCGAAGCGACATATCTCAATGGAAAAGAAAAAATAAAAACGTGAACTTTCCACTTTATCAGTAACGAGGATGGCGCTTGTCGCGCGTCCGCGTTTATAAAAATCCAATCAGCGGCACACGGATGTTGCTGACGAAAACGAAATAATATTCCCACGAGCGATAATTTATTTTGAATAGAGTGGCCGCGTCGACAAGGTATTCGGGTCCTGCGGTCTCTAACGCATAGCAAGAGCGCGTTTCCTGCGACGCGAAGCGTCGGGTCTTTGGGGTCCCGTAACTGAGTCTCGCATCACACAGTTGTCTGTGCATATCGGATGAATGGCACTCTCCACGATCTCGGCCTGCACTCGTGAAAGCTTAATCGCGGTAGCGCGTACTTATCGAACGTCGCCAGGGCCTAGGGTTCATTCCGCGTTCTTTGCCAGTCGTTTCTCTTTCCCTGTCCTCTCTCTCCCTGGGGCTATTCTCCCTATCGAGGTGTTTCGCGGTAAAGGAAGAAACCGGGCACTAAATATTGGAGCTCGTATCGGAATTATAGAGAAGGTTTGTGTGCGAACGCTCAAAAGTCGAAGAAGAGAGAGAGAGAGAGAGAGAGAGAGAGAGAGAGAGAGAGAGAGAGAGAGAGAGAGAGAGAGAAAGGAGCGAGGAGGAAAGCGAGAAGGACGAGGGAGAGCCAGAAAGCGTATATATAGGCGGAAAAGGAGAAGCGCCAAGGTGGTCTTACGATGGTAATGGGGTGAGGCACCTTACGGAGGACTGGCAAAGGGTGGATCGTGAGGAAGGTCGGTGGAGAAGCCGGATAGTATTCGTTCGAGACGGGTGAAACGACTCGGGAACGGTGAGGTTGTACGGATACACCAGGCAATTGAACTCCTTCCGTTTATTGCTTCTAATTAAACGACCGAGATATTTCTGCTTACGTTTCATTAGCGTAGAGCCAAACTCACAGGCAGGGACGGTTTGCTTAATGCATTGTCGTCGCGCGCAAGAAAATTTCGGCGGCGCGCGTGCACTTGCATCTGCGCTGCTCTATTTCTTTCTGACTCTTTTTTCGCTCCTGTCTAATCCAACGACTTGTCCAGCTCGTTAGGACAAGATGGTCAACTCGGTTGTTTACGATAAAAGTTTAAAGTGTGTTATACATGAAAATATCAAAAAATTATTTCCCATCAATTTTAATGCGGACTAAAAGAGGATAAAGTAGGGCAGAATCATATTTTTTAAACTAACTGATAATGAGAGATAATCGACTGGGAACCTAGAATCTATAAAAGTCAGAAATTTTTTAATTTAAACTACGTTTACATCTTACTCGGTTTTTATCGAATTACACACGTTAATTATGGATCTACATATATGAATCATAAAGAACTAATATGCAATTTTTAAGAATGTATACTGAATCATATTGCATATGAGAACAAGGTAAAATTGGCAAGGAATTTGAATTATCTCAATGTCTTTTTCGCATCGAGAGATATATTTCTTTCGCCAAAGAAATGCGCGAATCTCCAACGTATTTCACAAATATTTGGCGCGTATCGCAGAATTGATTCGGACTAATCGCGGCCGTGAATCTCCCGATGAATATTCGGCAAGTGTAACGAAGACGTCGCGAGGACGAGCGAGAGAGCATCAGCGACGTGACTCGCTTGCGCCAATTCTAATTTTGCGCTGGCTCGCTTAATATCTCGTCGTAGCGAGAAGCCGGCGATAAATCTCCGGATTCATTATCATAAATTGGCCCGACGGAGCCTGTACGGTTGATGCTGACGGGCGGCGAACTCGTCTCATCGCGCGACGACGAGGATGACAGATCAAAGCGGAGACGAGGAAGGAGTTCGATTCGCTCGTTTACGCAGGCAAGCTCGTCGTAAAAACGTCGTTTCCCCCCCCCCCTGGTCCCCTCTTCTCTTTTTCTTTCGCTCTTCTCGCCCGTCCCACACATACGAGCTCACGATTCGATTTATGGATCCGAGAACTGGTCCGTCTATAAATTAGGAGGACCGCGAAGATCGAAAGATATACGAATCTTTTCTTTTTACTGCGAATGATTATAAGCCGGAACTTTTGGCCGTGCTGCTTCGCTTTGCAAATAACTGGGACTTGTTAAAAAAACAATTCAATCATTTTAATTATATACTATCATTAAATTAAAATATAAATATAAGTAAATATATTTTTCCAGGGTAAATTCTCAAGTAGAAAGTTGTCTATAATTGGCTTGTACTAATTATCTTAGTATGAAATTCCACTTATACTTATTATTTTTCGTTTTGATATATTATACATATATGTATAAAAATATGAATGATTTTGATTCTTTTTTTCTTTACCAATTGGCTTTTCAGGACTGAAAATGTTATTACTGTCTCGAATCAACTTTTTCGTATATAATGACGGAAAGTCACAATGATAGAAATAATTTGCAAAGATAATGGAAGGACATTACAATGACGTAACTATGTTCTTCTTAGAATTTCGCGGTATTTACTTGGCTAAGCTATCTCGCATTAGCGCACGACGTGTGTCTTGCTCGGCGATGTCGCAGTGACTGATTTATGCGTCTTGACCTCGGTGCTTGCTGCACGGTAGAAATAACAATAATTTTCAGTCATAATTTTCTCCAGTGAACGTTGAAATTGCATTTCTCTATTTTCCTAATAAACTAGATCGTGAGAGACTCCGTGTTGGAAACACAAATTCGTCTGTATCAATTTGCTTCGTATTGATTGGTAGTCAGCAATCGAGAAATTAACACAATTTGATGAATTTAATACGCGCATTAATAATGATTGATACACATATTGCCAATTAAAATTTATTTGCAACTGAATAAGATTATTATTAAAAGATGACAAATTCACAACTTACATGTATAATCCTCTTAGCAAATGCAAATACAAGAATTATTGAAGACTAAATACATTATTTGTATCACGCACAAAATTCAACTATCTGATCTCTTTGTCTGTTAATCACAACATGCGTTTCATTATTAAGATCGGATGACAGTCATTTACTTTTTATGCCACGAGCATAGTTTAACTTTAACATAATACAAAGTGATGTCAAACACCTAAAGATTTATCGGACATGTGCTGCATAATATAAATTACGTATCTACTATAAATGCAGTAATTAACAGCAGACGTGATTCGGTTGGAAGGGTGCATTCGCTCAATGAGATGTTCTCGAATGTGAATCGTGAAACGGTATACATTCTGGACAGAGCATTTACATTGTAACTATAGCCGCGGGCAGTGTAAACACATTGACACAGAACATTCAGTTAACATCGTGCATGCGGTAGGAATAATGTAACATGCAGAATTACATAATGGAATTATACGTCCCGCTTGCGAACCGTTCCGGAAAATGTTTATATTTTCTATATATTACGCGTATTTATTAACATTAAATACTGTAGCAAATTTGATTAAGGGATGTAGATTTATCGTTGTTCTATGACAAACTGAAATTTTATTACATATAGACATTACATATTACAGGAGTATTCTTTTATTTGTTTACCACGTTTACGATAATTTATGATAATGCTATTCTCTGTTATATATTTCATGAAAATATATATCACATATATTGTATATATGTATACATATTTATACGTTCCTTTGAGATTGCTTTATTATTTTAGAAATAAATTTATATTACAATAGTTTTAAAAAATGACGAGACTAAAATCAATGAAACTTACAGTTGTGAATAAATTTTGAATCGGTATAGTGGCAAAAGATGTTGATATTTGCGTTGATATTTACGCGTTTGCGAGACACAGATCGTGCGCGAATGCTTTCCACACTTTTTCGTAAAATATCCGAGTAATCGCACGCCGACCAAGTGTCGAGAGCCGGAAGTCCAGTTCCGAAGCAGGCGTCGGTTGCGCTCACCTAATCTCGAAACGCTTGTCCCGGCTTAAACGAACCTTGGCCGCTAATACGCGAGTGATTAATTATTGTTACACGTTGGTGTTACGATCCCCGCATCGGGCCCTTAATGGAAATAACTAAGTATTGTGTTCGGGTACATGCCTTCCGTACGGAAGCGATCCATCATGACCCGGATAATTAGTACAGCCGTGGTTGCGCGTATAATCATCACTCGGAATAATAATGGCGATGCGTCTCTCTTGATGCGCCGAGAGGTGCGAAACGACGCGGCGGCCACCATAAGCGACCCTCGTCGTCTAGCGAACTCTCGTAAACATGTGCTGCCCACGCTTGCACAGCTCATGATACAGTGGTTAATTATTATCAACGCCTTGTATTATTTATCCGTCAAATTATTATTCATTCTTATTACTCTATACAGATTGCTTCGTGCTTTGGTGTATCATCGCGTTAGTTTATGTATTCCAATGACGAGAAATTTTAGTTTGAAAAGAAAAATATATATCTGCGTCATTATGTGCAAATGCTTGAGAAACGTGAAGTAAATATTAAATCTCTTATGAGAAATCATGAGGATTTTCTTCTTTACCTAATTAAGATCAGACTTTTTTTATAAATGAAATTGTTAAACATCATGTTGTGTTATGTATATAAAATTCATGTTGTTAATTAGACATGATTTAAATTATCGCGTGATAGGCTCCAGCTTTCGCATTTATACACATGTGATATTGCATACATGAGATACGGTCGCTCATTAATAGGGATAAATCGCGCGCATTTCCAGAGATCAAGTTTAAAGATATTTACGAACCTCGTCAGAGATATTGATTATCCGGAAATTGCCGTAAACAACTATGCTATTGCTCAAATAATGAGGAGGACGCGACACAGATCGGAGCAAGTTTCTGCATTCACTGAGTACGAAATCTTAATTAGAGATTCTGGATCTAATTGTAAGTAACGTTGTTGTGTCACATTTAATTGGACAGTTCGCTCTTTTCAAATGGATTTTTATTATAATTAATTATAACTCAGATGTACGATTAGTCTGTATTTTTTCATTCATATATTTGCTAAAATATTTCTATATATACATTGATAAATATACATATATTTAGCAATCTAATTCAAAATCTCTCTATAATTATATTTTTTGTAAACATTAAAAAAGATTTTTAAAGCTAAGCGATAATTTTCCGAATATTATTAAAAAATAATATTTATTTATATTAACTGATGAATTATTGGATCATTATTTTTTGCAAACATTAAATATAGTAAATAATTCAATTATTAAAAATAGTATTTTTTGCATCGTTATTATCGGTTGAAATATAATTATTAAAATATATATATTATTGTAGGAGCTGAGATATCTAAATATATAGAGCTGATAAAATTTCTTGCTACATTTTCAAGTTTTTATCAAATGCATAAGAAATTGTTCGTGTATGAAAGAAGAGGAATTGTTTATTCGACATATATATGATTTAGTCATCTATGCAAGTGATACATCAGTTTCTAGTCTAGCAAAATCTTATTTACCGGACAGGGTTCGCGACGCAGTGCCACACGAAACTTTGGAAACATCAATCCCTTTCGCTGCGCAGAGCCAGTGTCGGTGCAATTCATTTGCATGGGAATTGCACCCCACGGAGACGGCTGCACTCCGGTATCGATTTTAAGTGGACCGCCTGTCCCGTCAGCCTCCTGTCTCGTCTTCTCTTGGACAGAAGCTACTCGAAGTCGCGCAAGCGCCACCGTGGAAACTTCTTCCATGGATTTCGCGAAAGCGCTCTGCGAAATCCGACTCGACCAACATCATTGCTTTTCGTGAAATAGCATAAACTTTTCTCGAGAAAAATAAGACAATGGCAGTGCGTGTAATTCTCTTCCATCGAAAACATATTTATCTCGTGATTTTTTTTTTTTTAGAAATAAATGTACAAAATTGTTTATATTTCAACGTTGACGTAATAAACGGTTGAAAAATTAAATTAAGCTTTATCAATGGCATACAAGATTAAATTAAACGATCGTTTTCTTCAGAGTGAATAAAGAGATGTATTCATAAAAAAAGAACAAAAATCAGATTAAAAGAGATTTGTAGACAAACGTGAGGTCATGAACTTATGCTACTTTGAAGTAGAATATAAGATAGCGATGAATTTAAAATTAGTCAAGAGAGAGTCCACTGTGAATTTTCGCTACCTTGGTGCGGGATTAGCGAAGGAGGAAAAAGGTGTCGTCGTGTGCGAATTACGAATTATACACGAGGCGGAAAGTAGCTAGCCGAACAAAAGTCGCTGGTTTAGGATCGCGCTTCTCGTTGGAAAGTGTGTACCTCGGAAGGCGGGAAAGTGTGAGTAGATTAGATATCCCTCGTGGCCAGTACGTAAGGACAATAAGCCAAAAAGTTGGTAAGGCAGACATGGCGGGCGCCGTTACCCGTTATGAAGCTCAGGGGTGAAGTCAAGATTGTAATTAGCCGGCGCTAAGTTTCGAGGTTTCCCCGGTATATTTGCATGCGATCCCCCGTCCTTCCCTCGCCACGTCCCCCTGTAGCCTCCAGCTACCAACTGCGTTTACACTAACCGCCTACAGACAGCACGCGTTTACGCGATTTCGTCGACGCGGCGAGGGCGTATGAGATAGAGGCAGAATGCACAGCACGTATCAAAATTTCGTATCGCATGCCTCGGCGTATCTCCTCTAACAACCCGCCTTCCCTTACCGAGTCTTAATGAGCGAACACGCGCGCGCTTTTATATTTTTCTATATTAATCCGCAGAAAAACACAAGCCCAAGCAAAGATTTTCAAGTTCTCGCGATGATTATGCAAAGTCAGTATGCTTAATACGCGCTCTGAAGAGTAAATGTATATAAGTGTTTTTATATATATGTATATACATATATATATTTTTTACATACTTATTACTTGAGAACTTATTTATTTAAAAAAATTATAATTCACAAAATTCCTCGCTTATAGTTTGCACTATATTCAATACGAAATCAGTACAGTCTTTCAAGTGAAGTATTCTTCAATCTTGCTAGTCGAAACGTCAATCGTATCTCTGTGAATTTAGATTTAATCTCTGATATATCAGTATATACGTAGCGAGTGCGTTACAAGCCGAGCGTGTCGATGAATAAATAACGATTCAGCAAACCTCTTCGACAATCGAAGCAGCCGTACGGCAGGATGGAAGTTTTATTGTCAGCGATCGCGGGTATCGAAGTGAATGAGGCCGGAATAAAAGGAGTCATTCGACTGCTCGTGGAGGGATGGCGGGGGAGGAAGGTAGCGCGCCCTCTCTGTTAATGCATCGCCTCCGGAATGGCCGATTAATTCCAACTACGGGAAGGAAGCGACTATAACTCGTCTCCGAGGAAGCATTCTTAATCCGCGCACTCTTTATTCCCGGGCTTCGCTCTTGTTCCCTCCGACCTACCTACCCCCGCGATCCCCATCGGGGAAGAAATCTCTTACCCTCCTACGTCGGTAGAGACCGCGCGCACGTTTCTCGGTGTTCCACCAACAGCCACTGGCAATACACGTTGTTTCTTTGTCGAAGGAGGCCCGTTATTTTATGGTAGCCCGCTGTATTTCTTATTAGGATTCCACAAGTCGGTTTATCGAGGACGAAAAGATGCCGTTTTCGCTTTATCTTCGTCCACGTTTATCCGATCGCTCCGAAGAAACGTTTCTTCCTCACTATCCGCATAATTCATCTCGTATTATTTCATGGCTATATTATTGGAAGGCGAAAGGCAGGCGAGGAGATGAGTATCAGAGAGAGGGTAAATAGCGAAACGTCATTGACGATGATTTAGGGATGTAGAATTAGATGGAAACACCGCGCGATGTAATCTCTTATTTCAGTGCCAGGTTACTATTGCATCATTATCTCACTCTGTAAAGCAACATTATATTATACAAAAAAACATTATTACAAGTAAGAAAGACAATCAAAGACGTTTTTACAAATCAAATTGTTTTTGTTATTACTACTTTTAAATGTCAAATCAAAACACTCTTGGAGATAGACAAATTGCTAATTCGAGACACTCGCATATGCTTTTCGTATGTCTGGTCTCGCGTAAAGCGGAAAGCATGGACGAAGTGAAGCTTGCCGAAACACGTACGGCAATTACAGTGGCCATCCCGGAAAATAGAGAGGGCTTCTATCCTACGATTGTTATCTACACGTGTTGTTTATTGATTGTCTCGTTGTCTCGAGGCAACCGGCAACGTACGTCGTAGGACCAAAAGCACGGCTGGCGGTAATTGCCACCGAGCGAAGAGGCGTAACAGAATGTACGCTGCGCGCGTGTTTTCGAAGAATTAAATTTCACAGAAGGGATTTAAATTTAAATGTATAGATTAAGGCGGGGCAAAAGATAAAAGGATTTCCGTCATAAATATCGCGAATCCGAAAGTATAACTCGTATTCGCGCGCACGTATCCAGTTCTCACGGTTATCTCTCATCGGGTATATTAACATATCTTGAAACATAATCCTGTACAAATGTACGCGGATAATTCAAAGGATCTATTAAAATCATCTACGATAAATGTGTTGTCTTGTGATTTTTCTTGTCTATAGAAACTTTTCACCGTCAAGGCTATATCATGAAGAAGCAATTTCTCTCATAGCATATTATATATACTTAATTTCTGAAAGAAATAAACAAAAGGTAACATAAAGGTTTCTAAAGAGCGTGTACAAATATCTCGATCACGCGTTCTCGATCTGTTATTTGCCATATTTTCTAGAGCACCGACAGAGTTTCCATTAGCTTATCGAGTTAAACTTGCGATAAAAAGCATGAGCTACGCGGGGATCTTCCTGTATAGTCGATGAAATTCCGGAGGAAGGTTCGAACCGATCTCGACGGGAGTTCCACATCCAATTTTCCTTGCATGATCCCGCGATGAACGGCGCGTCGGGAGACTTTTGCCGGTGTGTGTATGTGTGTGTGGAGAGAGACTTCTTCTCTCTTCCCATCCGAATCGACGAATGCAAGCATTGCTACGAATTCCTTAGAGAAATCTTCGCGGCGTTACATCATCCGGCGTGCTGGCAACAAATTTGTTTCGCATTGTGCCATCTACCGCGCGAAAAATGCTCGAGATACATTCGTGTCCCTGCGCGTGCTTGCCAAGGGAAGAATAGGATATACTGCCGGAGAGAATGACTACCAAGCAGTTCGACAGATTCTTACGGTTCCCTTGTTCAAGAATTTTCTTCAAGTGATAACAGGATGTGGTCGTGGATGCAAAATCTCGCAGGTATAATGCGTGAATACAGGTATATGTGTAACTATAGGTTTTTATAGTATATAGCTAGCTAGCTAGATGGATAGATGTAGTTTGACAGAGAGAGAGAGAGAGAGAGAGAGAGAGAGAGAGAGAGAGAGAGAGAGAGAGAGAGAGAGAGAGAGAGAGAGAGAGAGAGAGAGAGAGAGAGAGAGAGAGAGAGAGAGAGAGAGAGAGAGAGAGAGAGAGAGAGAGAGAGAGAGAGAGAGAGAGAGAGAGAGAGAGAGAGAAAGAATCAAAGGAGGAATTAAATTAAAATTCCATCTTTTTTATAGCTACGACATGTAACGTATCATTATAACAAGTTGTGTACGTCTCGATAAATTATATTTCTTTATTCGTATCTTTTCGTTCGATCGATCAAGGAGAATCGACAGCCGCCAATGTTCTTCGGGGCTCGTCGACGCATTTCGCGCGTTAATCGCCGTTCCATCGTCTATGGTCGTAGCATATACATCCTCACGACGACACGTCGTCACGAGGAAGCAATGTCTTAGTCGGCACCTATGCACACGTGAATGCGCGAGAGAGCGCGAGGCATCCGACTGCGCTGTTAACGGGCTGCCATTCTCGATAAGAGGCGCTGCAAGGACGACACTGATCGCGCACGACGTGTAGGCAAGCTGCTCGTAAAGTGTTTAGTTGAGGGCAGGTGGGGAGGCAGGGTTCGCCGGAATGGGGTGGATGAGTTAAACTACACGAGGTCTGACGGTAATAATTGAGTGCCGCTCTGTCTAGTTAGCACCTTGTACCGCCGGCTGACTCTCGTCACTTTATCGACTAAACGACAGCGATGCGTGACAAATCCATCTTGTCTTAACCGCCGACGCCGACGTCGATTATCGACGGAATCTCAAAACGGCGCAGCCGACACGTGAGATTAACACGTCGAATGCGGAAACGATTGTGTCGATGCATGTCAAAAGATAATTTTACAAGTTAAAAGAATATCCAATATATATATATATATATATATATATATATATATATATATATTGGATATTCTTTTAACTTGTAAAATTATCTTTTGACATGCATCGACACAATCGTTTATATATATATATAATTCTTTCTCTTTCTCTCTTAAAAACTATTGAAATATAAATGGTTATAGATGTGTTTGGGAATTCTAAAGTTTACTTTTTGCAACATTTCTCAAAATTTGACATTAATTTTAGAGAGAAAAAAAAAGAGAGAAAGGGAGACAAAGTATAATTATATATTTGTCACAACACTTTGTAGGATAGCAATGCCACAATATTGTTTGATTTTTGAATAAAATTGACATTTTTGGACAAATTGGTTTCGAAAATAAAACTCTCAATTTTTAAATATCAAGTATATGGATAATATGAAATTTCGACGATGAAATTAGGATGTGTTGGATCGGAGTAACTTAATCCTTTGCAACCTACACGCGATTCTCTCCCTAAAGTCGTACGTTGAATGTCTGAGTAATAAAGGCACGCAAGTTCGATCGTTAACACGATCTAAAATTCTCCTAAAGGGAGTTGCCAAAGTTGGCGAATTTACAACATTTCTATGGAAAGTGGCCAATGTAAAAGATATTTGCGGGAGTCCCCTTTCGCGACTCGCCTCTTCCACGTGTCTCTCCGGGCAATATCTCCCGCACTCTACCCTCGTCACATTCTTTTCCCATAAAAGTGTGTCGAAATCTCATACCCCGTTCTCCTCCGATTCGACGCGAATTTCGGCGTCGCTCGAGCGAGCTTGCTAATTACCGTCGGTATAACAACACGGCGACTCCGATAAAAAGTAATGATTCATTTCGCGCAACGCTCGTCGGTTTATCTGTTTCTGGCGTTGGCGTTGGAGAAATCGTTCTTGCAACTAAACAGCAGCAGCTCTCTCGCGGCAAGGAAGATTTACGTGACGCAGTGCCGGGAGAGAAGATATCAGACGCGCAGGGAGGGAAATGTCTGGCTCGTTTCTCCGTACACTTTTTCGGTATCCCTTCCTTCCCTTCGCCCTCGCCGTTTTCCTCTGCCCCCTGACCGGCCCGCGCGAGATGGCGAGCGCGGGATTCTGCAGACGAGTTAACGCCGCTGAATGCAAGAAAATGCCGGAACGAACGAATGGTAGTCGGCCAAGAGTTCGGCTCTCGAGTGAATAATTAAATTACGCGAGCGAGGAGATCGCGCGACTGCCTGCGGGGTCGGCCTGGGGCCAGGTGGCAGAGGAGGAGGAGGAGAAAAGGGGGGCGCAGGCTCAAAGTTGAAATTTCACGCGCCATTGTTCGATCCCGCCGAAGGAATAGGAGTTAGAAGCATTTAGGGAGCGGCAAGCAGGCACGGGGCTGTGAATTACGGTCCAAGATACGGCAAGACGAGTCGAAGGGATGCCGTGGATCGGCGGCGAATCGTGGTGGCGGGGACGGTGGCGAGGAAGGCGAGGAAGGCGGCTCCGGGACTGAGACTTTAATTCCAGACTACATCCACGGAGAGCCACGCTTCTTCGGCCTAAACGACTTCGATTTCGACTGCGCACGGCGAAAACGAGATTAATCGCGTCCCTTTTGTTCTTCTCACGGTCGTACGACCCAACAGCTCGATGCCGCGCGTCATTGAGTTCGAGCTTGAATCGCGAGAGCACAACAGCGAATTGGAAAGTGTCTAGCAATTATTATTCCGTCTCTATCTAATCGCCTACCAACGTTTCAACGCGGATGGACGTTATGTGCGTTATGCATAAATGTGTTATTATCGGAACACACCGCCACGTTTGGACTCGAGCTTCGCAACCCTTTTGGCAATGCAAATGCAATCGCGGTACACGGTAGTGCGTATGGAACGAAGAAATGTCCGAGGTGAAAGACTGCGCAGAGTACAGTCGGTAGCGTTGCGAGGGAGCAAAGAGTGGACGGAATGAGAAGGAAGAGAAAGAGAGAGAGAGAGAGAGAGAGAGAAGAAGAAGGAGGAAAGGAAGAAGAAGAGGGACCCGCATTCTCGGAGATTATCGTGCTCGCCATCAGCGTATCACGGCGTCAGAGGACAAGATTTATATGTAGAGTTTATTGTCGCTGAGTCCGCCCTACTGCGTTTTATGGATGTTTTTCGAAGGAGCACTGCCGCCCGCGTGATCTATCGCGGCACCCTCGCTCTTCCACCCTCTCCTTTTCGCTCAGAGACTTCTCTCTCCGTTCCTCTCCTGTTCCCTCCCCCGCTCTGATTCGGTACACGAGGGTGGCGCTGAGGGAGACGGAGGGATTCCTAATGAACGCTACGACGGAATCTCTTTTCCTTTCTTTCTCTTTCTCCTTTTCACCCTCCTTCTCCCTTCCGTCTCTCGTCTCTTCTCGTCTCGTCTCGACTCTCTCTCTTTCTCTCTTACACTTTTTACCGCGTTTACCTCTCTCTCTCTCCGACTCGTTTCTGTAGTCAGCGCCACGTCGTTCGCCCCACACATTAACGCGAGATTTATACCGCAGAATCCTGGACGATATCGCATTTACATTTTTGTCGCATCACTATAAACCACCTACCTACCTACGTTAAACTACCCCGCCTCTCTACCCTCTCTCTGCCACCGTGCGCTCCGGACGCGACCGGGGCACGAGCAGTATTTCATGATCGAGCGAGCTTTGTTTCGTAACGCGCGCGATTTCGCGGAGGTTGCCCCGTCGCGAGTTGATTCGTTGCTTCGCTCGCCGAAGCGAGCGATTTCCATTGCGAAAAATGTCACTGTGTTTCTCGGGGTGATTACGGCGAGACTCGATCGTTTATTACCCAAGTTTTAAATTATCGACGAGCCGCGCGAAAATCGTCATCTCTCGGCGCTCGTTTCTCTATCTTCTTTGAAACATATGGTTTTGGTCGATCAAACAAATTACAAACGAAAGCTTTCAAATTACCAAATTGTCGCGAGTATCGTGTGAAAATAAAAGCAGGTTACATATCGAAATACAATATTAACAGCTGATTTGAAAAATAAAATTATCCCCAGAGATAATGTTTTTACAACAATTTGCATTCTTATGTAGGTGGCTCGATAATAAAGTCGAAATGACTTTTTGTAACAAGCCGGATGTGCATTACAATTTCACTTTCGTCCTACCTGCAATAGCACTCGACTGACGAAGATTTGTAGAGGGCAAAAATGCGGCTCGTCTTTCGGATGTGTGAACGCGCCGCGATGGCGACCGACCCCGATTCCACATAAACACGTGAACGGTAGAGGGAGATACATGGCGGCAGTATGTTACACGTGTTACCGGCCGGCACGTACGGGTTACGTCCGGCAGTCAATCGCTCTAATACTCGCACTCGGTGCGGCACACACCGAGGGTGTATCGGTGGTCGTGTGCACTGCGGTGCCGGTCGTATACCGTTCCATCCCCCTACGTTCTCGTCGCGTCCACCCTCTCCACCTCGTTTCGCAGGAACTACATCACCAAGTGATTACCTCCACCTCGTACCCCCTTCTCTCGGTGGTGCTACCGGCGTCGCATCCTGATGCATTCACCGGCCCGCGATCGTTTCCTAAACCCTCTGCGGCTTGTCATCCGCGCATCATTGCGAAACCGAGTTCCCGAAAAAGTCGCGAGATTGATGCTTCCAAGCGTCGCACTTCGACGAGCTCGTCCGTTATTTCAGTTTTTGGCTCGTCGTTACTCGCGTCGTTTGTCCTACATCGCCGTGCAATATCCGGTGAGTTTCGGTCTTGCTTGAAAAGCCATAAATCGTTTACGCTACTACCTAATAATTTTCAGCTTTACATGAAAAACATAAATATAGTAGTATAGCGTCTACAAAATTCTCTAGCATCAATTGAAGATATATGTATATACATATGTAATACATTTTTTAATACATTCAAATATTCTTACATATGTATAATAAAGTACGATAAAGAGATAACGATTATTGATTAATATTAAATATTCTCTTCTATGATATAATGGAATCGTATAAATCTTTTTATAATAGATTATAATTTTTAAGTAAGATATTAATGTTATTTGTAATCTATACACACAATAATTCTACGATGTTTATATTCTAAATATTGAAAAATACATTTTTATCACGTATTGAATCTTGCAATAATGCAACGATAATAATATAGATTATCCTAGTGAAAACACTCAGCTCGAGACGGCACAAATTTACCGCTTGTATTACGAAATCGAGTGGTATACTTGGCGATGCGGAAAATCGCGTACTCCAGATCCATCGGATGCAAACGGCGCGGCGCGACGCGACGCGACGCGACGCGGCGCGGCGCCGAGTATCGTTAGCGCAAACCGAGCGTAATTGGCGTGGTGTTTAATTCAAGTTAAAAGCAAAAGCCGCCGTCTCTCGCGCCCGTTGTCCCTGCGGATCTTGCGCTTAGACGAAGACTCCGCGTGACGCGCGCGTTCGTAGACCAATTAAGATTACTTTCATCGGCGACGCCGGATTATTCACGCCACCCCTGGCAGCCTTATTATGCGTGTTTAACAAAGCTGAGCTGATTATATCAATAAATTAAGGAAAGCTGCAACCTCCCCTTCTCCTGATAAGCAACTCCCTTCCTCCTCCCTCCGGACTCTGTGAGTCCGGTGCGCCGTAGTCCCGGAGCCGCTTTACCAAGGCGTACATCACCGACGTCCAGGTCGCTCCGCCCTGAGTTATGCTCGACAATTATACCTATCTACCCGCGTGGTGGGCGTTATTATCATATTATACCGCGTTACCCCTCGCGTCTGCACGTACGCGTGTGTGCGTGCATACACGTACGTGTATGAACCTAACTCTGGTTGACGTCGTGGAATACCGAGGTCGACGTCCCGATCCATATAACGTCGTACTCCTCGGTAGTTGTGTTTTATTAGAGGCGCCCCTTATTTTCGTTATGCAATAGTGTCCCCAATGGTGGTTTTTATGATTTTTATGATACGCTCTCTTGTTCCCAGCTCTGTTCTTTATCTGATTTTCTCGAAAAAAGGTATCCTTTATCAGATTTTATGTTTGATTTACAGAGCTTATCGTAACGATGCCACGGTCGATTGTCGGACAATCGCGACAAAAGAAAAAAAAAGGCAAAACTTTCAACTTTTAAATCGTCTATTTTATTTTTGTATTTCTTTATCTTCTCTATCTTTATATAATTATACTTAATAATTGGCTCTATAAAGCCGTCTTAAGGAATAAAAATTCAAAGGTAGTATCGATTCGACGAGTCCGATCGATCGACATGTGTCCCTCTCTCCCTGTGGCCAATCGGGCTTCGAGCCAAAGCCCGTACTCTGCTGGATGACCGTGAAAAATCCCTAAATTATGATAATGGCGCCGACATAATGCGATCCAATGAGGCAATCAAGGGATGGTGGCAGGGTGGTGGCGGCGGGCATCGGTTGACGGTATCGATGGTCGATGTCGGTGTTGCGGGGTGGCGCGAGTTACGCGTCCCAGGGTCGTATTAGTGTTACTGGCCACCGAGCCGAACGAGCACGGACGATCTATGTGTCGGGGACGATACAATGCTTGCGTGTAGCGGGTATAATTGCCGTTGGTGGGCAGCAGTTGCTCTAGGAGACCAGTTCCATCAATCAGCCCGCGCTAAACACCCGCCCGCGCGCGCGGAATCGCACTAGTCGCGTCGACCGATCGCAATTGCCCCGAATGCGGTTCGCGCGCACAATCTATGTCTCGCGGCGGATTGCCCGGAGCTTTCGAGGGCGAGTGGCTTCACTCGTAGGGCGTCAAAATGTCGGTTTTTTTTTTATTTTATTTTTTTTTAGAATTCATCGTTGAACGAATCGTCGTTTTGTAAGCTCGTATGCGATGCGCCCGATCTACTATCTCGCCGCGAATTAATAAAAAGGCTCGTTTTATATTCGCATCGTTTTTTCAGTCACATTACCTCTTTACGCACACACACATACAATCTATTTGTTGTCTCTGTAAAACATTGTATGTGCATTGAGACGCGCAATCCATATGTTGACGAATTGTTTTTTTTTACTCTCTCACTCTTTCGCAAAATTTATCTTTGTCACTACCGAATTTATCGAATCAAATCCTCTCTGTACTGTGACAAAATTTATCTTACTTCTCTATAATGCTTTCAAAGTTTTTATAAAAACATGTTCAGTAAAAGTTTCTTATCATGAAAAAAGAAAGAAATTTACACTAATATACTATATTTTTTAACTTTGAAATATAGTAATTATTCATTTATGCGATGACTGCAAATCAAGTAATATATGTATATATATATATATATATATATATATATATATATATATATATTATTCAAATTAGTTTAGACATTGATCTATATTCTCGCTCTTTATCTCTCTCTCTAGTACTCTGCGTTGATACCACTGC